>NC_060122.1:89900320-90525320 GCF_021461395.2 Schistocerca americana
ATAAAATCATGCGCTGGAAAATTTAGATCTTATGACCATGTCACGGTGTTTTTTTCTGCTATAAACACAGCTAGAAGGACATCTTTTATGAGGAATGAGCGTAAGAAAACTTTCATTAGGAAACCAAATGAGATTATGACGCTCAGCGTCTTCATTAGGAAGGAGTGCAATCAAAACATGTCGCCCAGAGATGTGACTGGAACTGCTCGGCACTGAAGAAGACGGAGACAAAATGGACATACGCATTATTGCACACTCACAGACGATTTATTAGAAGTTTATGAAAATTTTACTAATTTATGTTGTAATGCGATGGTAGTGTAACGTCTCCTGGCAAAACACATATTATATTTTAAAAAATAACTTAACTGGTTGATTGTAATTTTATTTATGTATGGACAATGATTGTGTGAACTTTATGTAATAAAGAGAAACCATTAAGTGTCATATTTTATACTTGTATAGAATTATGTATAGATTTCTTTTAAAGATAATATATGTGTCGGCGAGTACTGCAACTGCCACAGACGATACTTATTAAATATCAAACAAAGATGTAGCTGTGTTAAACAGAGTATAAATAGTAGTGACCGAGCACTAATTTCTCTGTCGTCTTCTTGGAGTTACGTGAGTAGGAAGAGCCTGTGACGCAATATTGTATGCTTGTGTAGCATTCTTTTGTCAAGATTGAGAGAAGGACGCCATTAGGCATTGATCTGTAAAGGTGTGTAAGAATTGAATCTGTCTAAATGTTCTGAATAGAATTACTTAGTAAAAACTTCCATTATGATTTGTAATAAGCTTGCCTAGTATTTTATCCCATCATTTTAAGACATTTTCAGCTATTTAAATATTATTCGTGGTGCAGAGCTGCAATACGAACGAACGACCCGCTGCCGCGGCGCATTCAATCTGCATTAAATGAAACCAATCATACCGCAAGGAAGCGGACAGGTAATAGTGAACCAAAATTATTTCTTTCAGCTTTCGGGATTGTAGGGCAGAGCAGCAAATTTTATGATTTGTTTTACAGGTGGACGCTGGCTGCTGATGATGTTATATTATTAACAGTGCAAAATAATAATTTACCTTCATGACGTAAAAGAAATGTTCGGGTGGGTAGTTCTGATCTAGCAGACATTATAGTAAAAACATTTTTCTCTGATAATAGTCTCATGTTCTCGTGTTAGTAGTGGTATTTATTGGTGTTTTAATGTTAACAAAAATCCACTGCAAAATTTTGATGTTGAACAAATATTGCGTACAGTAACATCAAAATTGATAACGAAATAATTTTCAGTAACCTATTCAATAACTATGAAGTAAGAAAGATATGTTGAGCTCTATAGCGAGTTACAGTAACGAAACAAAGTTCCTTTTATAGAAAGCCAGATCCAGAATAATAAGAACATAACATATTTTGTTTTGTTGAAAACTAATGATCCAAAGAAAGTCACAGCACAGCATCCCTAAAAAGTATTTCAGGGCTCTTTTCGTAGCAACATACTTTATCTCATCCATTTATCAATGTATTAGTTCTTACGCGACCAATGACAAGGGGAGACAAAGTAGTACTATTGTTGTTCATTTCAGAAATCACTTTACATACATAAATATCAAACTTACATTTTGCATTTTAATTCTGGATGGAAATGTGGCTACAAAACAAAAAGCCAATGGAACACAAATATTAAACATGTGTCATTCCCTACAACTAATTTTCTGGAAGATGTTAGACACTTTTTCGCTGACGTATTGGAATTCTGTGGTAGTTTTCTATTGCAGCCCGAACAAAAATTGTTTAAGACACATACCTCTTTCCATAGTTATTATTTTCCTTATTTTCACAGATACACCACGAAGATGACTTGCTGCAGACGCGACATTTTACCGACAGGAAGAAGATGCTGTGATATGCAAATGATTAGCTTCTCAAAGCATTCACACAAGGCTGGCGCCGGTGGCATCACCTACAACGTGCTGACATGAGGAAAGTTTCCAACCGATTTCTCATACACAAACAGCAGTTCACCGGCGTTGCCTGGTGAAACGTTGTTGTGATGCCTCGTGTAAGGAGCAGAATTGCGTACGTACCATCACGTTTCCGATTTTGATAAATGCCGGATTGTAGCCCATCGCGATTGCGGTTTATCGTATCGTGACATTGCTGCTCGCGTTGGTCGAGATCCAATGACTGTTAGCAGAATATGGAATCGGTGGGTTCAGGAGGGTAATACGGAACGCCGTGCTGAATCCCAACGGCCTCCTATCACTAGCAGTCGAGGTGACAGGCATCATATCTGCATGGTTGTAACGGATCGTGCAGCCACGACTCTATACCCTGAGTCAACAGATGGGGACGTTTGCTAGAAAACAACCAGATGCACGAACAGTTCGACGCCGTTTGCAGCAGCATGGACATTCAGCTCGGAGACCACGGTTGCGGTTACCCTTGACGCCGCATCGCAGACAGGAGCGCCTGCGATGGTGTACTCAACGACGAACCTGGGTGCACCAATGGCAAAACGTCATTTTTTCAGTTGAATCCAGCTTCTTTTTACAGTATCATGATGGTCGCATCCGTGTTTGGCGACATCGCGGTGAACGCACATTGGAAGCGTGTATTCGTCATCGCCATACTGCCGTATTACCCGGCGTGATGATATGGGGTGCCGTTGGTACACGTCTCGGTCACCTCTTGTTCGCATTGACGGCACTTTGACCACTGGACGTTACATTTCAGATGTGTTACGACCCGTGGCTCTACCATTCATTCGATCCCTGCGAAACCCTACATTTCAGCAGGATAATGCACGACCGCATGTTGCCGGTCGTGTACGGGCCATTCTGGATACAGAAAATGTTCGACGGCTGCCCTGGCCAGCACATTCTCCAGATCTCTCACCAATTGAAAACGTCTGGTCAATGGTGGCCGAGCAACTAGCTCGTCACAATACGCCAGTCACTACTCTTGATGAACTGTGGTATCGATTTGAAGCTGCATGGGCAGCTGTACCTGTACACGCCATCCAAGCTCTGTTTGACTCAAGGCCCAGGCTTATCAAGGCCGTTATTACGGCCAGAGGTGGTTGTTCTGGGTACTTATTTCTCAGGATCTGTTCATTCAAATTGCGTGAACATGTAATCACATGTCAGTTCTAGTATAATATATTTGTCCAATGAATATCCGCCACGTGAGCGAAGGGCCACAGGATCTCCGAGGTAGTGATGAAGATGGAAGTTTTCCGACCATTTAACGAGTGTGCCGTGAATATCAGGAATCCGATAAAACATCAAATTACCGACATCATTGCGGCCGGAAAAAGATCCTGCAAGAACGGGACCAACGACGACTGAAGGGAATTGTTCAACGTGATAGAAGTGCAACACTTCCGCAAATTGCTGCAGATTTCAATGCTGGGCCATCAACAGGTGTAAGCACGGAAACCATTCAATGAAATTTCATCGATATGGGCTATCGGAGCGGAAGACCCACTCGTGTGCCCCTGATTGCACGACACAAGGCTTTACGGTTCACCTGTGCCCGTCAACACCGACATTGGACTATTGATGACTGGAAACAAGTCACTTGGTCGGACGGGTCTCGTTTAAAATGCACGTGCACTGGTATTGAGATAACGTCATGAATGTAAGGACCCTACATGTCACCAGGGGACTGTTCAAGCTGGTGCACAATCTGTAATTGTGTGTAGCGTGTGGAGTTGGAGTCATATGGGACCCGTGATACGTCTGGATGTAAGTCTGACAGGTGATACGTACACAAGAATCCTGTCTGATCACCTGCTTCCATTCATGTGTGTTGCCTATTCCGAAGGAATTGGGCAATTCCAGCAGGACAATGTGACACCTCACACGTCCAGAATTACTACAGAGTGGCTCCAGGAGCAGAGTTTAAACACTTCCCCTCTCTACGGAACTCCCCAGACATGGACATTATTGAGCATATCTGGGATACCTAGCAGCGTGCTGTTCAGAAGAGATCTCCGCCCCCTCGTACTGTTACAGGTTTATGGACAGCCCTGCAGGTCTCATGCTGTCAGTTTCCTCCAGCAGAATATTACGCAGGTGTGTCATTTTCGGTAGCTGTTCAGTGTAGATTCTTGAGGAACTGAAAGAAGCCATTTTTTCCTGTTTGTCTAACTTCCACCATTTTTTCAGTATTGCCTCCTGCACAAATGTCATGGGAGCAACAGCCTTCCAAATTCCCAACCTTGGGATATAAATGTCCCTGCATCTGGCTGGCGCGTGCCGATTGCTGCGGCCTGCCCAGCCGCGACGCTTTGACTGTGACGGCCACGATTCTAGGAGGCCATATCACTCGCCTACTTACTCATAACATTACAAAGGGTAACGTGAAGAAGATCTGTGCATATTGCTAACTGTAATCTAACCAACGCTACAGTTTACCTAAATCCTTCGTTGAACCCATTATACACTTCTGGCCATTAAAATTGCTACACCAAGAAGAAATGCAGATGATAAACGAGTATTCATTGGACAAATATATTATACTAGAACTGACATGTGATTACATATTCACGCAATTTGAGTGCACAGATCCTGAGAAATAAGTACCCAGAACAACCACCTCTGGCCGTAATAACGGCCTTGATAATCCTGGGCCTTGAGTCAAACAGAGCTTGGATGGCGTGTACAGGTACAGCTGCCCATGCAGCTTCAAATCGATACCACAGTTCATCAAGAGTAGTGACTGGCGTATTGTGACGAGCTAGTTGTTCGGCCTCCACTGACCAGACGTTTTCAATTGGTGAAAGATCTGGAGAATGTGCTGGCCAGGGCAGCCGTCGAACATTTTCTGTATCCAGAAAGGCCCGTACAGGAACTTACATTTTGATAAGCTGCCTTTTAGCAGCAGTAACCGATCTAACAACTGCACCAGACACTTGTTGTCTTAGTAGGCGCTGCCGATCGCAGTGCCGTATTCTGCCTATCATTGTGTTTGAGTACGCATGCCTATTACTGTTTCCTTGGCGCTTCTGTGTAGTCAGTCAAGTCAGTGAAGTATCAAAGCAACTCCGAATACATCGGCGATCCTGCGAAAATGAGTCGCATCCAGTGCCAGAACAATACTTTTAACATCTTTAAAGCCACAGAAGTCAATATTTCATATTGAATAAACGTTCTCACAATGGATCTCTGAATTAACAACTTTTAAATGTTTCACGCAATTTCAACAAACTGTCTCTCAGATGATAGTATTGCATGATTTCTGTCATCCCATGTAGTCACTTACTTTTATCTACTTTATGTATTGACTTATGACACATTTTACATTTTTATTTATTACTCAAATACTTTTCGGAACATCATATTCTCCACAATTACACAGCAAGTGAATACAGCACAGCATTAATTCCTCATACATCGTCATACATGCAAATTTATTTAAAGAACGGATCACACTTTTACCAGTAACTTTATTCAACATTTGATTGCAAGAGCTATTAAAAAACTGCTAGTTTCAAGGTGGTCAGCTTCATGTGTCAGCTGACGCTACTGTTGTAAAGAGTACCAAACGACGGTTCTGTCAAGCAGGCATAAATAATTATTTAAAAACTATTTAACGACAGTTCGTTGTCACTTAACGTGAGCGCACTAGCGCAAGAACACCAGCTTATTTGTTGATGAACAAACAGTTTTTTTGTAATTACTGTCGATGATCTGATTTGAAAACGAATATTTGTAATATTTCCTTAGTTAAATATTTTCGTAAAATATTTACTTAGTCTGGAAAGTGGTCATGTTGAGTCAAGTCCTGTCTATAGAGCTTATGAACGATGTATTTTTCGTGGGGATGGACCAATGAAAAAGCAAACAGTAGCGAAACACTGCAGGAGTCGATTGGAGATTGAGACTTGTGGAATGAAGACCTCAAGGGAGTTATTCCGGACACTGTACACAAGGTGATCAAAAGTATCTGGACACCACCAAAACAAACGTTTTTCATATTAGGTGCATTGTTCCGCCGCCTACAGCCAGGTACTCCATATCAGCGACCTCAGTAGTCATTAGACATCGTGGGAGAGCAGAATGGGGCGCTCCGCGGAACTCACAGACTTGGAACGTGGTCAGGCAATTGGGTGTCACTTGTGTCATACGTCTGTACCCGATATTTCTAACTCCCAAACGTCTCTAGGTCCATTGTTGACGATGTGAAAGTGAAGTGAAAACGTGAAGGGTCACGTCCAGCACAAAGGCGTACAGGCCCACAGTTGAAGAGGGTCGTAATGTGTAATAGGTAGACATCTACCCAGACCATCACACAGAAATTCCAAACTGCATCAGGAACCACTGTAATTACTATCACAGTTAGGTGGGAGGTGAGGAAACTTGGAGTTCATGGTCGAGCGGCTGCTCATAAGTCACACAGCACGCCAGTAAATGCCAAACGATGCTTCGTTTCGTGTAAGGAGCGTAATAATTGGACGATTGAACAGTGGAAAAACGATGTGTGGAGTGACGAATCACAGTACATAATGTGGCGATCCGATGGCAGGGCGTGGGTCTGGCGATTGCCCGGTTAACGTCATCTGCCAGCGTGTGTACTGCCAACAGTAAAATTTGGTGGCGGTGGTCTTGTGGTGTGGTCGTGTTTTGCGTGGCACTATCACAGCACAGGCCTAAATTGATGTTTTAAGCACGTCCTTGCTTCCCACTGTTGAAGGGCAATTCGGGGATGCCGATTGCATCTTTCAACACGACCGAGCACATAATGCTTGGCCTGTGGCGGGATGGTTACACGACAATAACATTCCTGTAATGGACTGGCCTGCACAGAGTCCTGACCTGAATCCTATAGAACACCATTGGGATGTTTTAGAAAGCCGACTTCATGCCAGGCCTCACAGATCGACATCTGCACCTCTCTTCAGTGCAGCACTCCGTGAAGAATGGGCTGCCATTCCCCAAGAAACTTTCCAGCACCTGATTGGATATATGCCTGCGAGAGTGGAAGCTGTCATCAAGGCTAAGGGTGGGCCAACACCATACTGAATTCCAGAATTACTGATGGAGGGTGAGACGAACTTGTAAGTCATTTATAGACAGGTGTCCGGATACATTTGGTGACACAGTACATGTCGAGTTCTTGAAGAAGGCAGACCTGGGTGAGGTAATGTGCATGATTCTCTCATACAGATTGGGCAGTGAACGGCCGCTACCATACTTTGATTTCTGAAAGGACTTCATATTTCGAGAGGTCTGAATGTATCCGGAGTAGAACTAACTTTATTCCGCTTGTACTACAGAACTGAAATGAGGGTAGTCAGAATATGACTCTTAGCTCGTCACGTCACATGTTTTCATTTTTAAACCATCATGTGGAACTGTCAATTGTTTTGTGCTGGTGAACATTTCGTGTATTGTGATCACAAAAATGATTTCGTTTTTGCGTATTTTTGATGACTATTTACTTTGGGGAAATTGCTACTATTCTCGTAACACTTTCAATGTAGATTTACCGCATTTGGTAAGCGTATTTTCTGACTGTATTTTAATCGAATATTGTAAGACCACTCCCCATTTGTTTGAGATGTCCTTTCTTCAATAAACGTTATTCAACATATTAATTCTCTTCGTCTACATCATTTACAGATGTTAGAAGGAAACTCGTGTTATTAAATTATTCGTTTAACTTCTGTTTTGTATTTCTGTACATTTTACTAGCTCGCAGTTCTAGCTAATGGGTAGTCTATTTGAATGCAGGCTCACAGCTACATGTTATTATTTGCAGCTAATTGGCTATGAGGCATGAAAGCAGGCGTGCACGGCTTGATCCCATGACTAAAGCGAGCTATTCTTTTTAAACAGAGCCACGAATATCTCAGTTATCCAAGGTACCAATAACCACATGTAAAGACGCATCTGGTTTGCTTGTATGGAATGCTGCTTCTAAGAGCAAATACACTAACAGTAACCATTAGGCACCTTCCTGCTTAATGCAGCGCTAGAAAAATAAAGCGAGCCGTTTCTGCCTGAACAGATGTCTTACACGTGCACTCTTGGCGAGACGGCTCTGCAAAAACTAGAAACTCCGATAGCTTCCATGAACTGAAAGTTAACGGCAATTGAATTCCAGAATAATGCTGTACACATAAAAGTTTCTAATTCTCTTTGTCTGATAGAGATACGTGTAGCACTTTGTCAATTTATCTAACACAATTTGATGCTCTTCTTCTCCTTATAGACTGTATGAGTTTGTTATCAGTAGCACTTCGATCTAGAATCATCTCCTGTTTAAATTTCATAACGACACGTTTATTATCTTCAAAGAAACCCATTACCTTTTTGAGTGGGATACACATGCTACAGGCGCCATCTTTCAATACCTCTATAAATTATCCATCGTTCTGTGAGGGATTCAGTTCCGATGATGATGCAGGGCCGTATGTTTAGAGTCACCATGATTCCAACGTGTCTGATGTGGTCTGTTTTGACGCCATTAAGTTCGCATCTTATTTCTTGAAAAGGAAAGATAAACACATTACGTGTAACGTGCGGCACCATGCTGGTGCTGTAGTTTTCTTACGCTTAAATATCCCTTACAAATACATGAAGTCCTTTCGTGGAATTACTATATCATACTGACGTTTTCAAAAACTAATACTAAACTTACTTATTTATTTTATTTATTAAGTTTATCAGGCATTATCCGTTCCAAGCTTATTCCATTCTCAAAAGCTCTACAAGAGAAATGCATGACAAGGTATCAGTGATAAAACATTGGTACAGTTGCACAAACCGTACATCGCAAAAACGGAAAAAGCCAACACTCACTGAAAAACATTGATAAAGTTACATAAAACATACATCATAAGAGAAAAAGGAAAAAAGCTAGAACTAACAAAAACGAATTTAATGTATTCATATGTAGAAGCTAAATTGGATTTGTCAAACATGGATACGAAGTATCTGGTCTCCATTACATGATGACATTGGAGGGCAAACTGACTAACTGTACACATCAAAGTATCAGGTAAATAAGATAGCCAGATGACAGACATATTGACGTTTATGAAACTGATAAGTTTAAATACAGAAGTACTGATATAATTCATTAATAAAATGTCGTATTAAGTGACAAATGATTTTCTATTATATGTCTTAATGATCCACTGCACTCTTTAACAAATATCATTATCAACTGAATATGGTGTCAGTGTATAGCGACATACATTAAATAAGTACACTACTGGCCATTAAAATTCCTGCACCACGAAGATGACGTGCTACAGACGTGAAATTTAAGCGACAGGAATAAGATGCTGTGATATGCAAATGATTAGCTTTTCAGAGCATTCACACAAGGTTGGCGCCGGTGGCGACACTTACAACGTGCCGACACGAGGAAAGTTTCCAACCGATTTCTCACACACAAACAGCAGTTGACCGGCGTTGCCTGGTGAAACGTTGTTGTGAGGCCTCGTGTAAGGAGGAGAAATGCGTGCCATCACGTTTCCGACTCTGATAAAGGTCGGATTGTAGCCTATCACGATTGCGGTTTATCGTATCGCGACACTGCTGATCGCGTTGGTCGAGATCGAATGACAGTTAGCAGAATATGGAATCGGTGGGTTCAGGAGGGTAATACGCAACGCCGTGCTGGATCTCAATGGCGTCGCATCACTAGCGTGTCGATCCCTGAGTCAGCAGATGGGGACGTTTGCAAGACAACAATCATCTGCACGAACAGTCCGACGACGTTTGCAGCAGTATTGCCTATCAGCTCGGAGACCATGGTTGCGATTACCCTTGACACTGCATCACAGACAGTAGCGCCTGTGATGGTGTACTCAACAACGAACCAGGGTGCTCGAATGGCAAAATGTCATTTTATCGGATGACTACAAGGTTTTGTTTACAGCATCATGATGGTCGCATCCTTGTGTGGTGTTATCGCGGTGAACGCACCTTGGGAGCATGTATTCGTTATCGCCATCACCCGGCGTGATGGTATGGGGTGCCATTGGCTACATGTCTCGGTCACCTCTTGTTCGCATTGACGGCACTTTGAACAGTGGACGTTACATTTAAGATGTGTTACGACCCGTGGCTCGACCCCTCATTCGATCCCTGCGAAACCCTCGATTTCAGCAGGATAATGCACGACCTCATGTTGCAGGTCCGGTACAGGCCCTTCTGGATACAGAAAATGTTCGACTGCTGCTCTGGCCAGTACATTCTCCAGATCTCTCACCAACTGAAAACGTCTGGTCAATGGTGGCCCAGCAACTGGCTCGTCACAATACGCCAGTCACTACTCTAGATGAACTGTGGTATCATGTTGAAGCTACATGGGCAGCTGTACCTGTACGCGCCATCCAATCTCTGTTTGACTCAAATCCCAGGCGTATCAAGGCCGTTATTACTGCTAAAGGTGGTTGTTCTGGGTACTTATTTCTCAGGATCTATGCTTCTAAACTACGTGGAAATGTAATCACATGTCAGTTCTAGCGTAATATATTTGTCCAATGAATATCCGTTTATCATCTGCATTTCTTCTTGGTGTAGCAATTTTAATGGCTAGTAGTGTAGTTATTGTACAGTTTTACCACTTAAAACCACTATGTACTCTTATGGTTTGTTCTCGCAATTCCTATAGCCGTTGCTACAGGAAATATACAGAGTCCTATACACGCCAACGCAGTACAGTATTTCGTTATGTACTGGTAGATAGGACAGCTTGGCTGTGGAAGTGGAAGGGTAGCCCACAACATAGACAAGAGTATTTACAACTACAGGCACCCAAGCTTTAATGATCTTCCAGCAATAAAGGCTCTTAACAAATCTCAAATAAGCAATTACATAAGCTTGGTTACAAACATATGTTAACCTTCAACCAGTGAATAACACCAATAAAAAATTACCAATCAATAAAATGTAGATAAAGGACTGCTTTACAAGAATGCTTAAATTAAATAAAATCATGAAAGCTAAGTTACAAATTTTATGTTAAGCTCCAACAGGTGAATAACCCCAATAAAGAATTCTCATTTAAATAAAACATAGATAGGAAAATGCCTTACCAAAATGCTTGAATTGTGTAAAATCATGAAAAGCTCAGTTACAACTTTTCTCACAAACTACTTAGGAATTTACAGCAAATAAACAAATTTGATCCGTTTAACCAGAAGGTAACTGCCAAGTCCAAGCGACCGAAGCCACCCAGAGTGGACGACCACCCCAACGCTGGTCATCAACCGACATCGTCACGGCCCAGTGGCCACCGTGCTAAAACAGACTAACGTTTCGGTAAGCGACCGACAGCAACACAGGAGTAACAGTGACTGAAAGTCGGCGTACGCCTTACGAAACATGGCACACCCTTAAGTGGGAGCAGGTACAGCTGACTAGCGGCCATACAACCGCGAGCAAACAAATCTCACGCCGCCCGTACCAATGCGGGAAATGATAGCGAGCGACAAGACGCCACGCGCAAAGCAGTAACCGTGTTTAGTAATGGCATCAGTTCAAAGCAAGATCAGTTATCAGTTAGGTCCAGTAAAGATTTACCCACGGATTTACTTTCAAACCAACTTCCGGACCACAGGCGGGAATTAGTAAACTTGGCATAATTTTGCACCAGACCGATAAACAAGAAATCAAATTAAACAGTAGCCAAAATACAGTCACGATACACAAGCCCTTCAAGACCTTGCTATCTTACAGTTATCATTAACGGCGAAACATACACAAATGAATGACAAGAAATTCACCATTGAAAGCAAAAAAACACACCAAAAAGGTTAAATTAATTAATTTGCAGACGAGCCAGTCGCTGAAAGCTCAGTTTCACAAGATTGGGGCTAACCTCACTTGGCAGCAATAAATTTGTGTGCATGATAACTAGGTTGCCCAAACAGGACACCAAAACCCAAAACAGGTCACACGTTAGCTGTCTTGTTCTCGGATACTAGGCACCACCGGGCTAAGACAATCGCGAACGAAAAAAAAAAATCTCTGAAATTACAGATGCCTGCAGCAAAACAAATGAGTCAGGGTGCATGAACGTAAAGCACAAACCACTGTTCTAGCCGGAGCGTAACCTTTTCAATGCACATACAGACAGAACAACACACGTGGGCGTAAAGGGAGCAGCAGATGCGTACCAAGCAAACTATACTGCGCCAAAATACGATCCACGTCACGTCCACAAACCAGAGCACTGCTCCTGGAGCTGGTGTCTGCTCACTGGATTGCCGCAACTGTCTGTTCCCCAGAAAGCGATGCTGACTGCCGCCTTGCTCAACGCTCCCTTCTCGGCTGTGCACAACAACTCTTCTCTTGTCGCCTCAGAGTGCGGCCGCAATGTCCGTTCTCCCCTGCTGTCCGCCCCAGACTCCCCTACTCGCACTCCCCCCCCCCCCCCCCCCCCACGTTAGGACCCGCTCCGACTGGAGGCGCTCGCGATCGCACATAGTGCCGACCTCGACCAGGGGAATAATCGATAGCGCCTTGCGCCCGAGAGCCGCGCCACGGCTCACGTTATATTACAATTACGGTAAATCTGTGTTCTTTTGATTAAAACATAGCACAAATGTATTCCACGTATAGTTTTTCCTCTTCTTTAATCTTTATGTGCTCAGTATAGTTATTCCACAGTTTTATTATATAACGCCAATATGTAATTGTAAGGTTTGCTTTCATAAAAAGATATTTACAGGTGTTTTTCTGTGCCTGTGTATTTCGTCAGTCAGTTGATATCGGGCGGTTTATACTGGTATATTAAGTAATCGTCATGGTTCTGTTATAATTTTTAGAAGTACCTATGTATCACTGTGGTGGTTTAACAACCGTATATTCCATGGTTCCCTTGTTATTATATAGCGAGCGTGTTTTTGTGTAGTAACTGGTTCGTTAATATGAAGTGCGGCTAATGTATTGTCAACAGTTAGTTTGCTGTAAGACAACGATAAGATAACTAGTTACACGTAAATTTTACTAAAAGTCTTGGTAGAGGTGAGCGACACTTATAAGCTAATCACAAAAACTATAAGGAGTTTAAAGAAGCTAAATGATTAAGGAAAAAAACTGGTACTACATGTTTATTAGGTCCGTTTATTTTATTCCTCTTTACGCATTACTATCTCTTACACATTACTTGCCATCTTCGGATAATCTGACGAAAATAGAGTAACAAATATAGACTTACGTGGTGTACATATTACACAGGTGTCTTAAATAAGCAGTCTAGTTGCAACTTATCTCCACAACAATTATTTTCGATAGACCAATACATATCATATAAGTAAATTTAAATTCAACTTTGACAAGTACGACCAGTCAGGAAAACCATGAAGTTAACAAAATAGCAGCAGTAACTAGTTACGATGGCGTAAAACGTACAAAACTTGTTGTGGAATGGTACGAATAGCCTCTTACACCTCCTAAGTAAACAATCTGTCAACAGATGGAGTGACTATAGTGGTACCACTTTACAACATTTCATCGTTATCATTAGTCGCATATTTGTCTACTATAAAAGCCAGTTTTAAAAATTGTATATTAAATAAATATATATTTATATATTTCATGAATTATTCATGCCAACAGATTAGGCAAAAACCCTAGACCGAAGAAAACTGTTTTTTTAATTCGCTCAGCTTTACTTTTTATATAAAACGGATGACAGAAGAAAGCTAGATTTAGCTTGATTAGTACGAAATAACAGGAGACCTATTACGCTATAATTGTAATCTTTTAAAATCACTATGAACAAAATAGTAAAATACATGTCAGGTAGATAACTTTTTGCTCGTATTTTTTAGAAAGGGAATATATGGAGACTTGGAGCAGTAGAAGTCCAATAACGCCAGCTCATTATTTATTTCTCTTTTATTCACAGGTATTTCGCCTAAAATGATAAACAACTACTCCCTACTACTGGAGGCTTGCTGATTAGTTATACGCCAGGGGGCTAGCCGACTGTCGATACGGATTTCATGTCCGTTGAGAATATCTAAAATATTGTCTTTTTGTTGAGAATGTAATAGGGAAAGACTATCTTCAGTTTTGTGAGCTGGTAGTTCTGGTCTTTTACTTGACCACTGTCATTCACATAGCTATCTTCTCTGAATCTTATCTTAATCTCTCTCCCAGTTTGCCTAATATACATGCTATATCAAAATCCATATTTCGTTTTGTAGAATCTTGCCTTACAAAATTTATCCGGCGGCCCATTTAAAATAGGAGGTAGTAGCTGCCCTGGTTCGCTATTTGCTCGAAAACCAACCTGAATCTTAAATTTTTTAAAGGCATTGGCTACTGTTTCTGAAAAAGGGCCAATATATGTTAGTGAAGTGTGTTTGACTGCTATTTTATTTTCACTTGTGTTTATTTCTGTTTTCTAAAAACTTTTTCCATAACTTTCTGATTACTGTTTTTGCAAAACTTTACTAGCCATACGTGAACAAACTTAATATCTTCATTATCTATTGCTTCTTTGGGCATACCTAGTTTAGCCATCCTACAGAATATAGCAATAAAGTAGGTTCTTGGTGAGCATCTAGATGGTATGAGTGTACTAAAATAACCAACTCTGTTGCGGTTGGTTAATGAAACTCTTGTCATCCGGAGATCTAGGAAGCTGAGAGATCACTCAGTTTCAAATTCAACAGTAACCTTCCTGTTATCACTCATTGAGTTTAGAACATGAAGAGGTTCCTCGACTTCATCATGGTTGATTGAATGAACGATAAAAATATCTTCCACGTACTTATGGTGCAAAAATATTTTTTGACGACTCTTTGTGGCTGTTAGAGAATCTATTTTGCAGATCATTCACTAAAATTTCAGGCAATATGCCCGATAGGCTAAATCTGTTACTCTTTCCCTTTGTTAGAAAATTTTCCAGTTGAACGTAAAGTAACTGAAAGACAAGGAAAGTTAGGGAGTTCAGTTAGTTCAGCTGCATAGGAATATTCTATTTTCCCAAAAACAAAAGTATTATTGAAACCAATGTCTAACTTTTCCGTACTGGGTAGGTTCATGTACAAATTTGTAACGAAAAATGAAATAAAAATTGCATTTTCTGGTGTTACAAATTTTTTCAAAACTTGAACCGCTTCATCATTGTTTTTTGGCTGTAAAATTTCTGAAAGTAAACAGTCCCTTTATTTTAGATTGACAAAAACGATTCACATAGTAGTCTGGACTCTGGAAAGCACTAATGATGGATAGGCTGATTTCCCTTATGCAGCTTCATCTGGGCACTTGATACAGATATCTTCTCATTTATCATCAACAAACGTTTTTATTTCTCTTTCGAACGCAATACAATATTGCAGTCCTTAGTAGAATTCCTAATTTCATTGCCAAAAGAACCTATGAGATAGTTTTTAATATCCACAATTGCATTGTCCTTAAATAACAGCTTAGTCTTCGAAAAGTAGTCGTCAACCCTAATTAGGACTACAGAATTGATTTTGTATGCCTTAGTGACTAACGCAATATTTTTGATGTAATTTCAAATTACCGGATTGTACACTGAAATGTAATTTATTTGAAAAATGTGTTCTGTATTCTGATTGCAACAAGGAATCGTAGATTTTTCCTGCTATACTAGCCTGTAGAAATTTTAACACTTTAGAAATTTCACATCTGTCATGGAGCTTCACGTGAAACTAGCGACCCTTTAAGGCGTAGCTCGAAGTAGTGTGATATTATGTTTGAGAGACACGGGGGGAAAAAAAGCACCCATAGGCTGAATTCGTCCAGTGATTCCAGGTGGTATGAACTACAATGTCACAAACTATGCAGAAGTGATAGTTTCCTCTAAAGGAGGATAATTGTTACGTGCAGACCATAAATTAAGCAAAAGCAAGCAATTTTGACCAGATATTGGTCAAAAACAATATTCATATTGTAATTCTCTCACGGTAATTTTCCCAATCTTGCTTGCTGTGGCGTAAATATTCTCTACTGGCCATAAAAGACCACCCACACAAGTATAAAATAGTAGGGGGCAAAGCTTCTCCATCTTCTCGCAGCACGATGAATAACTTTCCAGCCAATTTACCATCCTGGTTAGCCATCGCGATAACTGTATACGAACGTGTTAAGGCATTGATGTTAGCTGATCTTCATACAACTCTCTTGGTGCCTCTAATTTCCAGGGTTCCTTTCATATGCATTAATGCTCTTTAGGAAAACCTCTCCACTGGGACAGCTGCCTACTGCCTCTGCACTGTGTCTCTGATTTGCTATCTTGAACTGCCCTTGATGCCTCCCAACAACTTTAAGCCAAACAACGTACAAGTTATTACGTCGCCAATATATGACGTCCGATGTGACTTTGTTCATGAGATCCCGTCAACCTATCTTCTAGCACGTTAGAGGCGACAGGAATGCAGGAAACAATTACGGCCATAGTAGTGGATGCTGGTGTCTGCCTCACTAAGGAGACCGATATTCTAAGTCATGTCACAGGCTACTTCACCAACTACCAACGATCACAGCGTCCTTGTTTGAAGGAATACCCTGCGTTACCTCTGAGTCTGATGACACTGCTTTAGTCGAGCAAGTGACGCGGCATGACATCAAGATGGTGTTGAACGGATGCCCTGCAGGAAAGTCCACAGGCTCGGATGGTCTTCCGGCGGAATTTTATCACGTCTCCTGAGATATCATTGCGGACACATTCACTGAGATGGTGAACGATATCCTTCGTGGTGCAGACGTCCCAAACAAATTTCTACAAGGCCGAATAGTGCTGACACCCGACGCAAAGGGGTGTGTGGTGCTGGCGATCTATGACCCATAACAGTTGAAACAGCCGATTATAAACTTGTAGTAAGATGCTGTGCGGGCAAAATTGAACTTGTCGTGGACAAAGTCGTCTTCCAATGCTAGTCATGAGCAGTAAGTCATCGAAATATCTTCCATGCTGCATTTGCAACGAGGGTGAAAGTGTTGTTACTAAAAATTCTCTATTTAAAGTAGACTGAACTGCATGTCGCTGCTTTAGTATTTAATAAAACTTGCATCTGACTGCATATTTAACTGAACTGAACTTTATCTGACTGCATGAAAATATTGTTGGAAAATTAATACTCAAAATACACATCTGACTGCATGAAAGTTTAGTGGTAAAAATAAATGAAAGTCACCAACCTGCATCTGACTGCGTCTGTGGACTTAGCTCGTGCACTCCTTCCCGTTTAGCCGATAATAAAACATACAGTCAACTCAGCCGTAGTGCAATGGCATAAAATTCTAGATAACTTTACTCATTTTGGCCCTGTTTGTTACTTAATAAAAATTCTGTTCTGATCTGAACAACTTGCCAACTGTGCAATGGCATATAGATTATTTTACTCTGATAAATGAAATTATTAGCTTTACTCATGGGAACTTTACTTTAATGTACTTTTCGGTTCAATGCAAGCACAGGATGCGGAGAACGACATAAGGTGTGAGATGAAACTCTAATTTCATCTAAAAAATATTTATTGTTCAATCTTTTGAGGCACATGTGAAAAACTAAAAAAATTCTATAGCATGGATTTACGAGAAAGTTTCACATAACGCTTATTGCATCAACAATGGGATTTCTATCTAGCTTTTAGACATTATTTAACCAAAGAAAACCTATTTTATTAATTATTCTTTCTAGCTTCCCCAGGTATGTGCCGAGTTTCACGACCCGGCTGCCTCCTGCAGGCATCTAGCTCTGAGTCGAAACATGTCTGCTGTCTCTGTGCATCTCCTCACCACTACACAAACTTTTACCGCGTGCACCTAGCTCTGTTAGCTGTCAAAGATCTTACTACTCGAAAATGTACTACTCGTCCAACCTTGCAGTTGGGAACTATCGACATTTTTTTACTGGCTCTATCCTGATCGAATCTCAGCACATACCTTTCACAACCCCCGGGAGGGTTTGTGGAGGGATCTGTGCAGTTAGCACAGATTTGCCCACAAAATTCGTAAAAAAAATTATAATGGATGATACAACATAAAATAAATATAGTATTCTCATGAAAAGAGTATTACAGAGCAATGAAATTGAACAATAAACCTAGGATGTTAAGTAAAATGTATAATACCATGAGATTTGCTATTCGCAGTGAAACAAAGAATATCAAAATGAACAAAACCAAAACATCTCTATATAGGACAAAAACATCAGACATATAGGGTATTAAGTGAGGTGTATCAAATCAAACTTTACCAACAGTCCAGGTCTGCAAGTCACAGTGACTCAAAGAACATCGGAATGTACAAAAACTTAAATACCTGTTACATAATACCAAATATTACCAAATACAAGCAGAGAAATATGATGGAACATACCTCATATAACATGAAACTCTACCTAACAGTTATGTAGAATGTGAGAAAAAATATGTAAAACAGCAAAATACAAGTGAATCATCAATGTCACACAATACTAAATGTTACAAAATGGAAACATAGAAATATAAGGAAAAATACCTCAAAAATATCAAAGTTTACCTAATAGTTACATCATATAAACTTGAATGTTACCATATAGAAGTATAGAAATATGAGGGAAAAATACCTCAAATCATATCCAAATTTATCCGATAGTTATATAGAATATGAGAAAAAATACATAAAATATGCAATAAGGTACTTTAATTAATAATAGGATTAACTAATACGTCTTTGTCACGTTACGTGACAGCATAAACTGACTTTCAGTTACCATCATTATCTTGGAGTAAACCTCAGATACATGTCGACTGTCTTTGATAATAGTGAATAAACAGCCTCGGAAGATCAGATACCCTGAGCTCGAAATTAGGTCAATTGTACAGGACAGGTCACATCAGGTGGGAGACTACACTGACTTATTATTGAGCTGTAGTGCAAGAAAATAGAAATATGTGGCCTCAGGCGACGGGACACACTGAGCAACCGATTAGGTCCATGTACATAGCATGTCATGTCAGGTGATGTAGCAGACTGACCCCAATAGTGAGCTGTAGTAGAAGAAATGAGAAGAATTCAGGTGATGGGGCACACTGAACCACTACTAATGTACATTGTACTATCTTGTCACGTCAGGTGATAGAACACACTGATCCCAATAGTGATCTGTAGTACAAGAAATGTGAAGAATAGTGGGCATCAGGCGATGGGACACACTGAGCCGCTGATGGTGTCCATGTACACAGCATGTCACGTCAAGTGATGGAATACACTGACCCCTATAGTGAGCTGTAGTACAAGAAATGAGAAGAATAGATGGCATCAGGTGATGGGACACGCTGAGCGACCGATTGCCTGTTAAATCAGGGGATAACTCACCCTGTAACAGAGGTCTCAGGTGGTTACAAACCATGAGCCATGGTAGTATCGAGTGTGAAACATATGTCAAGTCAGATGACAATACCTATTGACATTCAGTTACAATTATCAGTCATATAAGGCATGTTATGTCAGGTGGCAGTCCACACTGATGTACTCTTAACATCATTAACTTCAATTACTTATAGTAGACATTTGACATGAACAGGTAGCCCACACTCTCTTAAACTTACATCTAGTAGTCTTTCAGGTGACAATTCAGTCTCTGTTATAACATTAAAAGCAATATACAATAGGCAGTGGACATTTACTGCAAAATGTGTTATCTACGTTTAAGTTAACAAGAAATTAATATCATCATCATCATCATCATCATCATCATCATCATTTAAGACTGATTATGACTTTCAGCGTACAGTCTGGAGCATAGCCCCCCTTATACAGTTCCTCCATGATCCCCTATTCAGTGCTAACATTGGTGCCTCTTCTGATGTTAAACCTATTACTTCAAAATCATTCTTATCCGAATCGAGGTACCTTCTCCTCGGTCTGCTCCGACTCCTCCTACCCTTTACTGCTGAATCCATGAGTCTCTTGGGTAACCTTGCTTCTCCCATGCGTGTAACATGACCCCACCATCTAAGCCTGTTCACCCTGACTGCTACATCTATAGAGTTCATTCCCAGTTTTTCTTTGATTTCCTCATTGTGGACACCCTCCTGCCATTGTTCCCATCTACTAGTACCTGCAATCATCCTAGCTACTTTCATATCCGTAACCTCAACCTTGTTGATAAGGTAACCTGAATCCACCCAGCTTTCGCTCCCATACAACAAAGTTGGTCGAAAGATTGAACGGTGCACAGATAACTTAGTCTTGGTACTGACTTCCTTCTTGCAGAAGAGAGTAGATCGTAGCTGAGTGCTCACTGCATTAGCTTTGCTACACCTCGCTTCCAGTTCTTTCACTATGTTGCCATCCTGTGACAATATGCATCCTAAGTACTTGAAACTGTCCACCTGTTCTAACTTTGTTCCTCCTATTTGGCACTCAATCCGTTTATATTTCTTTCCCACTGACATCACTTTCGTTTTGGAGATGCTAATCTTCATACCATAGTCCTTACATTTCTGATCTAGCTCTGAAATATTACTTTGCAAACTTTCAATCGAATCTGCCATCACAACTAAGTCATCCGCATATGCAAGACTGTTTATTTTGTGTTCACATATCTTAATCTCACCCAGCCAGTCTATTGTTTTCAACATATGATCCATAAATAATATGAGCAACAGTGGAGACAGGTTGCAGCCTTGTCTTACCCCTGGAACTACTCTGAACTATGAACTCAATTTACCGTCAACTCTAACTGCTGCCTGACTATCCATGTAAAGACCTTTAATTGCTTGCAAAAGTTTGCCTCCTATTCCATAATCTTGTAATATTTAAAGTAATATACAACTACTGTATGCAGTGGACATTTGCTGCATACAGAAGGTGTTATATATCTTTAAGGCAACAAGAAATTAATATTTAAAGTAATTTACAATAATTGTCTGCAGTGCATTTATTGCATAAAAATGTGTTACATATCAATAAGATAACACTAATGTTACTAACTCTCTAGCAAGAATAGTTTTGAGTTGAATAAAATTTATGTACAAAAAATTCCTTTAAAAGATAGTAAAACATGCTTGCATACTATTTTTTGATAAAGTGCAGTAAAGCGATCCTGCACAAATATAGTGGGAATTAATTGTACCTAATTTTCTTACATACAACGTCAATTGAAGTGCAAGAAAGTCATGCTGCTCAATTGCAGCAATGATTACAAAATTTCATACAATCTCCTTACATACTAGTTATGTCAAATTTAGAAAAGTCATGCTGCTCAATTGCAGCAGTAATCAATGTTCATGAAGAAATTCCTTACAAGATTCAACAGTACAAGTTTAGGTAAAGCCCTACTCAGTAATTTGGCCTCATAGTCACATCAGATAAATTAAACCTTCCATTTACATCATACAATATAAGCCTCTCGTTGTGGAACAGTAAGATCAATTCTATCCCAAAAATTTGTATTCAAAAGCTTCCTTTCTTTTTACCATAAATCTACATTATTTAATAGTCTTCACATAGGTATTTCAATAAAATATTCACAGTGCAAACACTCCCAAACATCTCACATTAGGAAACATTAATTCGATCCTACAAATTAGTATTGAAAAGCTTCCTTTTCTTTTTAAGATAAACGTAATTCTTGAACCCTTGCATATTAAATCTTTAGTACCATGAAATGGGGCATTACAAACAGTCTCCTTTTTTTTTTGTTCATATAGTTGGTCCTCTAAATCGTGCATTTTAAATACTAAGTACAATGAAACGGGACATTACAAATAGTGCTTTACTTAACAGAGAACTGGTACACAGCTATCTGACAAAAACAACAGAAAAAATATTTAGAACAGAAAGAAGAGTAGACTGAGAACTCAGAAAGGAAGAATGAGTTCTACAGAGCTCAAGGATACGGGACACCAACGCCACATGGTGTGTCAGTTAAAGAACAACCGACCCTCTACCCCAATTAGTCCTGTTGTGTAGAACAAATGGGTAATGTGTTATCATGTGTTAATGTTAAAATCATGCCTATCATGGAATTCGTGTGTGAGAAAAGAAGCAAAGTTAGTTATATAAATAACACACAGAGACAATAAAGAGCTTGCTAATTACTGTAGCTGAAAATAATGGTAGTTATGGTACACCAAAAGACAGGAGTATCATGGAAATAAAAACACAGTAATCTTATATTGATATAGCATGAAAATAACACACTTAGGGAACAGGCATTAGGAATGGACAACACACTGAGCTCAGTCAAGGAGGGATACTGTCACGTGTCAGCAAGTAGTAGTGTGACAAAACAGAAGTGTGCATAAATAGAAGCATATATGCATAGTATAAGGCCACATTATCAACATCACAAAGTACCAAGGCAAAGCATTGATTAAAAGATCCATAACCAGTGTAGCACAAATACGAATAATAAATATGTAGACAAACTATGAAAATAGCTGTAATGAAATGCAAGAAGTTAACATCAGATAATAAAGCAAATTAGCATTCCAACACAGAACAGAATTTCAGCAGAAAGCATATTGCAGATAATAAAGCAAAAATATGAGGCCAACACACAACAAAATTTCAGCAGAGAGCATATTGCAGATAATAAAGCAAAAACATCAGGCCAACACAGAACAAAATTTCAGCAGAAAGCATAAGGCAAAATTAGCAGGCCAACACATAACAAAATTTCAGTAGAAAGCATAAGGCAATATTAGCAATATTAGCAGGCCAACACACAACAAACTTTGAGCAGAAAGCATAAGACATAACATTACCCTAATCCTGAAATAGGTAATCTTACAAAAAAAAATAAAAGTGCAGAAACACAGAAAGTCACACATAACACACATGATAAGCAATGAGATAGAAACAGCTGTTTATATCTTGGCATGAAAAACACATGATAAGAGAAGAAGCAACATATAAGGCAGTACAGAGACATCGCAAAAGGCAATAAGTGTAATACTTTTGGTGCTGTAGGTATGAAAAAAAGGAATATAAAAATATGCTGTAGCGTGGCATGACTTAAGTCCTCAGTAGATCCTCAATAACGAGTACAAAAACAATTCCAATTGGCCTCTAGTAATCCCAAGTTATCACATTATTGCATTAATGGCATCTGAAAAATAGTTGAGCATGAGCATTAATAAACCGTTTAAAATTGGAGACACAAAATGTTGAGTTTTCAGAAACGCAAATGGTTTTATTCTCAAAGACAAGGGTTAAAATAAAAGTTACTGCCGTAAAGAGAAACTGGATAATAGCATAAACCATGTGTGAACATATTACTCGTATTGTACTCATCATGAAAATACCTGAATATTCGACTGCCCATGGCAACGAGATCATTAATACACCATTTGTACTGGCAACGTAAAATGAAAATATTCTGAAAGACGAAAATTCTGGTAAACTGGGTACATCATAAAATCGTTGATACTTGTTCATAAAAGCTGTGAAAAGAAATTAACTGTTAAATAGTATGAAAGTAAAACCTGAAACTCGTCATATAACCATTTTTGACATTCCTAGTAAATGCAAAACCACATCACTCACACTTCATATTTCTGTCATCGTAACTTCAGCACACATTATTTGCTAACCATCACTTGCAGCGTCCAAGATCCCAAAGTCTAAAAAAAAATGCAACTTCAATCTAACAATACCTCATTCTCCACATAAACTTCCAATATCATCCTAAAAACTCTTATAAACCCTCATTTTCTTCAAATACATAAAATTCATCGAGAACATTAGTCTGATCTTCATATCCTCATAGTCAATACTCACATTCAATACACGTAATACAACCTTAAGCACTAAGACCCTACGTAAACTTCAGGAAGATTGTTACCACTAGCACAACATCAACATACAAAGTAGCCATCGTTACGACAAAATCTTCATACAGGCAGTGTCATTATGTAATAATTCCATGTAATCATCGCAAGGTAACAGTGGTGAGCGACCAACAAAAAAAAACAATATGAGCAAAATTATCATGTAGTAAGTATCAACATCAAATTGATGAATGATGACCAAAATACTCCACTGTAACGTCATCTTCGAATGCTAGCATGAAATGAGTCCCATAGAAAACAATAACGTAGTTTATTAGTAATGTACAGAAAAAATCTCAGTTTATTACAATACGCAAGAAATCTGTAAATCTCAGGGAAGAAAACAGGTGACATTAAAAAAGGTGTCTCCAGAAAAAGATATCTCCGAACTCTTGTCTTTATCATATTGCCAGAACAAAACAGAGGTGGTGATATTTGAAGCTTGTATACGGTCAGAATGTTCGCGCTCTGTAAAAGAAAAGCGCACGACACGGGCCGATGGACGTGAGAAAGAAGAAAGTTCTGACCTTTTGAGGTAGTTGACTGGCACTCGAGAGAAAAAAAAACTAAGTGACCGACCACCTGTCGCTAATGTGGTTCCCAGGCAACGGTTGCAGCGACGCGCTACGCGCTCGCCAACTGTACTCGGGCCAGGGAGAAATAATGTGAACAAACTAGCTGGACGTATATAGCTGGCATTACAGTTGTAAATGTAAGAAATAAGATTTAGAAAGTTCCCAAAGAAAGCATTATTCTATATTCAATGAAATGTTTGCAGTTTGTGATGTGATTTACACCACGCGATTTCTTTGTACTTCAATTGCATTAGGATGTGCTATACGGACGACACGATATGGACCCTTATATAACAAAAAGAATTTCTGAGATTGCGGGGTTTATTGGATATCCTGTGGGAGCAGACCAGAACTTTATCTCCTACTTGAAAAGAAACATTTCTCTTTCTTGACTTCAACTGGCGCATCTGTTGTTCAGCAGCTCGTTTAATATTCTGCAACGCAATTTGAATAATCTCGTGATGTCTTAGGCAGCGAGACTGCGGGAAACGTATGTTCTGTAATCTCGTCAGGTGGATGTTGGTTCTTTGAAACCAGATGTGGAGACAATTGTGTGGAAGAATTTGGTAACGAATTTATTACATCCTGAAACATGTGTAGGTATTTATCCCAGTCATTGTGTTTAGCATGACAAAAAATCTTAAATAATTTCACCAACTCCTACATTAACCTTACTGCTGGGTTGGAAGATGTGTGGTACCTGGAAATGAAAATGGGGGAAATTTTGTGATTCTGAAGAGTACGTCGTGAAGTGCGCGAACGGAACTGCGGCCCATTGTCGGATATTACGGATGTTACATGAGCCACTTCTTTCGGGAAATGTTTAGTAAAAGCACGTGAAACAGTGCAGGCCGTAGCATTACGAAATGGGGTGAAAGTGACGAATTTAGAAGTTCATTCCACACAGACAAAAACATAGGCGTAACCTTTATTTGTAGTATGAATCGGGCCAAATAAATCAACGGCCGCCAGCTGACGAAGACGTAAGGGTATGATGGGGAATGTCTGAGCAGCAAAGGATACTGTAGGTGGTTTAGCTTTTTGACAAAGTCTGCACTTTGCAAGGACTTGGCGAATACGTTTTTCCATATTAAAAAAGTAAGATGTTTGTTTAAGCAGCTGATAACATTTGCACGGTCCATAATGCGCATAGCTAAGGTGAACATACCAAATCAGTTTGTTAATTAAGTCTTCAGGGATACAAACTAGGCACGTTGTCGTATGTGGTTTGATACGGCAGAACAGAACATTGTTGTGTATAAGGTAATACTGTCGTAGAGAGGTATTATTAACATCGAGCCATTGTTGTTTCACGTCTTTCCAGATGGAATCTTTATCTTGCTCTGATGCAATATTGTGTAGGGCATCGGATCAAAAATTCTCAAATGCGACCTGGCGCATGTGCAGTAAACTGAAATTGTTATGGCAGAAGGTGTTGGCTGGATCGTTGTTGTCGGTATCTAAAGTGCGTCACAAAGCGTCAGCAACGACGTTTTCAGGTCCTGGTTCATACACAATTGAAAAGGAGAATTCTTGTAGCAAGAGAACCCATCTCACTAAACGACCATGGGATAGTTTAGCTGACATCAAACATTCTAGTACTCTATCGTCTTTATATACTGTGGTGTGCCTACCGAAAAGAAAAGGTCTGAACTTGGAAAATGTCCATACAACAGCCAAAGCTTCTAATTCTGTGATGGAATAGTTTCTTTCGGAAGAAGTTAATACTCGACTATGAAAGGCGATGTTTCTTTATACTTTAGTTTCACCTTCCATAAACTCTTGGAAGAGATGAACTCCAAGGGCTGTGTTTGAAGAATCTGTTGAAATGCAAAAGTCAGTCCTAAGATCAGGGTGAGATAACAGGGGTGCATCTATAAGCGACTATTTTAATGTCTCAAATTCCTTCTGAGCAGAATTATCCCAAAGCCATATAGAATTTTTTCCAGTTAATTTGCACAAGGTAGGCGTATCTAACGGTTTGCTGTTAATGAACCTGAGAAAAAAGTTTATCACTCCAAGAAAGCTGGGAAGTTGTTTTTTCTTACGGGGAACCTGTATGTCATGAATTGCTTTCAGCTTATCAGGGTCCGATTGAATTCTCGATGATGAAATGAGATGGCCTAAAAATTTGATTTGAGGTTGTCCTAAGTGAGACCTTTCCAAATTTACTGTAACACCAAAGCTAGAGAACGAGTGAAGAAGTTGGGATAGTATTTCAGTATGCTCTTGCCAGGAAGAAACGGCAATAAGAATATCATCCACGCAGGTGGTAATCCTGTCTTTCAAACGAGCTGGCAACACAGTATTTAATCCACAGATCAAGGCTGCAGATGAGATTGTTAACCCGATGAGCAGTTTGCGAAATCGTTAGCATGTACCGAAACAAAGAAAAGCTGTGTATTTACGACAATTGGGGTGCAGTTCGATTTGCCAAAAACTATTTCAGAGGTTCAGCGAGGAAAAAATAGATACACCATGAAACTGTTGTAAGATCTCATCCAATGTTAACGGCCTATCCGTTTCTGGTATGATGATCATATTGATTTGCCTTGAATCCAAAACAAGACGAATTGAACCATCCCGTTTAGGCACAACATGTATTGGAGAATTGTGTGGACTGGTAGTGGGTTCAATAATATTGTGAGCTAAAATAGATTGGATTTCCTGTATGACTTTGTCACGGTGAACTAACGGTATCGGATAAGGTGGAACAGCAAGATGGGTGTGGGGTTTTACTCTAAATTCATATACAAAATCTTTGATTGTGCCTGGAGCTGTGGCGAAAACACGGGAAAATTCAGTTAAGATGGCATGTAAACCTTCCTTTTCCTGAACTGAGGCTGAATTGACGACCTTGATTTTATCCTCAATAGTGTGGCTAATCTCTGAAGTCGTATCATTATTGTCCATATGTGGGTAAGGAACAAAGAATGACGTCAGTGTTACGTCCGACGGAGCTGAGACTGAATGAAGTTGATTTTGTTAATATCTTGTTCTGTTTTCGACAACTGTTTGTGAAAGTCCATAAAGAAGCAAACTCCATCATCACAGAGACAAATGAAATTATCTTCAAAATCTAAAATGGCTTTATATTTGTTCAAAAAATCGATCCCCAAAATGATGTCTGTAGTGAGGAGCGGAACTATTAAAAATGTTGCATAAAGAAGGTGTGTGTCAACTTGAAATTCCAGATAACATTGTTGTCTGATATCTTTACTCTTGCCAGGAACAGCACCACTGATCTTGGTATGCGTAAGCGGAAGCGTTGGAATGGTAGAAATAGCAGCGCATTTTTGAAAGGCGGCTTCACTGATAACAGAAACGGGAGAACCCGAATCAAGTACAGCAGAGAATTTTTGTGTGCCAATCGAAATATGAATGACCGGATGATGAGCAATAGGTGGCAATTCGGTTTTTTCCAGCAGAAGATCCTCTCGTATATCATCACAACGGATAACGTGTGACGTTAAATTTTCTGAAGAATCATGGCACCGCCCGCTCCGCTCTGTGGAGAGCATTCAGTAGGCGGAGCAGTTAATTGCTATTGTTGGTATTCTGTCTCAAGCTGCGTATCTGCATTATTACGTGGGTTTGGTGGACGGACCTCTACTAACTGTACTGTTCGACCGGATGAATTGTTGATATCTGGTCTGGGGTGGAACCTGGAATTTGGTTGATGAAATGGTACACGTCCGTCATTGCCGTAATTATGTTGGCTGTCACTGGTTTGTCTCTGGTCCTGATTTGCATAATTATAATTACGATTTGGAAAATTCTGTTGAGTGTGCTAATGAGTGGGTGGATGGTTAAGGGTTTGTCGTCGTTGGTAGTCATTATTGTTTCCGTACGGTTGGTGGCGGTTTTGGTGCCACATTTGGTTTCTTTGTAGAAAGCATAGTTGGAATTATTCCGCTGATTATCCCAGGCTCTCTGACTATTACCGTACCGCCGATTATCTTGTGGGGTATCATTGCGGAATGACATTGAGGGAGAGGTGTGATAATTTTGATTCCTTGATGAACAGGCATTCATATCATTCTGCTGATACTGGGATTGTGGAAGAAACTGTCTTGCATTTCCATATTGGGGTCTGTTATTCGGAAACTGCCTAAAGTTATTACGGAAACGATTGTCTCTATTCTGTTGCGTTTCCGCGAAAGAGTGTTGACTAGATCGTGAATTATGAGTTTCGTCTAGTTCAAGAAGCTGTAAGACATCACGGAAAGTGTTCATGTTTTCCGTGCGACTCCCTGTCAGCAACGGAAC
Organism: Schistocerca americana; assembly: GCF_021461395.2. Classification (NCBI taxonomy): domain Eukaryota; kingdom Metazoa; phylum Arthropoda; class Insecta; order Orthoptera; family Acrididae; genus Schistocerca; species Schistocerca americana. The sequence goes on from NC_060122.1 coordinate 89,928,942, forward strand.
TCGCAATGATCTTGGTAATTTGGAGATACAGAGCTGAATGAGACCAGACAGACTGTAAGGTTCTGTGAGATGTCGGTTTTGTTGGATCCTGTGATCAAAATATAGCGTCAAGGCTCGGAATTGTGAGTTAAGGAAAGGTGGCATATTTAACAACTGATCTTTTACAGCACGCTGTGAAGTGGGATTCCAGTAAGCGTCCAAAAATTGTCGTTAGAATGATTGGAAAGACAAGCATTGTCGTGCAACGTGTCGCATTCTCGTTGCAGGTTCACCCTCCAAGAAACTACAAACAAGTTCTAACTGATGTGCGACTGGCCAATTCGGCGGAAACGCAAAAGTAAATTGCTGAATCCAATCATGCGGATGTAAATCGTTCGGGTTATTCCGGAATATTTTGAATTTCTTAATTGAAAGGAAGTGTTTGTAAACGACATTGTCCTGGCGGGGGAAGGAAGAAACATCATGGGGTAGGGAAAAACTGCCTAGGAAGGTACTACCCTGTTGAGGGTAATCCTGTGAAAATGGAGCCTGTTAAGGTACGAAGGGGGGCTGTTGTTGTAGATAAGCACCATTATTTCCCTGGTGTTCTGGGACAAAATTACGAGGCGCACTGTCGTCCTGCAATTGTTGCTGAATATCAGAAAGTGTATTCCGAATTGAGTTGACTTCTTTTATTGCTGTTCGTTAATAGTGACTTATTTGCTCTTAAATTTGGCCAGGACTTGGTATTCAGTTGCTTCTGAAAAATGAACTGTGGTTGTATGGTCTGATTGATTGTCTGCATGCGTTTCCAAAGCAGCTATTCTTTCGGTTATGTTTTCTAACTGTGATTGGAATTGTGCACCCTGTTCACTGACCTAAGTTTCAAGTTGAGTGACGTCAGATGTCAGGGATTCTGTACATGATTGTAAGACCTGTATTTGGTCTGAATGAGTAGCAGAAGTTTTTTGCAACTTGTCAATAACCTCTGTTGGAAGTACTGCATTGATTCTGTTCGTAAGGTCAGTAATGTCACGCTTATGTGTTTCAATGATATCCTGTAATTTCCTGTCATTTGCTTCCTTGTTTGTTTCAACAGTGTGTGTCAATTCCTGAGCACGCTTAGCATTGTCAGCACACAAGGCGTGTAATCGTCCCGTTAATGTTTTGTTATGTTCCGCAATATCTGCACGGAATTGCGCAAATTGTTTGTCACGCTTTGCGTTCTGTTCTTCACTCTTAGCGTCACGTTCCTGTAGTAGTCGATAATAACGGTCAAATTTATCTTCATTTGTTACTGGGGGCGTCACCTCACGATTTGAGTGTGGCAACCGATATTGCTGGCTAGGGTTACTAAGGACTATTTGAAAACTCTCAGATGAAACCATTTCTCTATCTGTTGAAGGATTTTGCAAGAGAAATTGACTGTTGGAGCCAACTACATTGCTTTGTGCAGGTTGATTAAGCAAAAACGAATCATGGGAAACTGTTTCTACATGGCTTACTGTGTTCTGACAATCCGAACGCAGAAAAGGAACCGATTCGGAAATTTGCGATTCTGTTGCATCATTACTAGCTGCAGTTTTATTCACAACTTCCTGATCGGTTTGTGACGTAGGAAGATTAAGCGGCAAAATTGAGTCATTGTCCGGTTGTTGTAGCTTACGCGATTTTGAGGAACTGCGTAGTTTTACTTTATCGCCCTGTGTATTTGTTTCAGACATCTTGAAAGAGACAATATGGCTAACAACAATTTTTAAATGGACGTAAGTCACAAGAGGGTATTTTACAGACAAAAAGAAGAAAAATTATTTAGGCTAAACACACAAAATCTGTAAAAATGCAGAAAGAAAGCTGAAATGAATGTTCACAACCGTAGCAGCAAACACAATATTACGCAACTAGCAATTGCAGCAAACAAGCATAGCCGCCAAAGCAATATTGCGCAACTAGCAAGGCAGCGCACATCTGAAACAATGGTGGCAAAAAAGAATGCTAGAAAACAAAGTCCACAGTTACGGAAAAAATATGTCTGGGAACGTCACCACAGAGGATGTCGCAAAGTGAAAGTGTTGTTAATAAAAATTCTCTATTTAAACTAGACTGAACTACATGTCACTGCTTTAGTCTGTAATAAATCTTGCATCTGACTGCGTATTTAACTGAACTGAACTCTATCTGACTGCATGAAAATACTGTTGGAAAATTAATACTCAAAATACACATCAGACTGCATGAAAGTTTAGTGGTAAAAATAAATGAAAGTCACCAACCTGCATCTGACTGCGTCTGTGGACTTAGCTCGTGCACTCCTTCCCGTTTAGCCGATAATAAAACATATATTCAACTCAGCCGCAGTGCAATGGCATAAAATTCTAGATAACTTTACTCATTTTGGCCCTGTTTGTTTTACTTAATAAAAATTCTGTCCTGATCTGAACAATTTGCCAACTGTGCAATGGCACATAGATTATTTTACTCTGATAAATGAAATTATTAGCTTTACTCATGGGAACTTCACTTTAATGTACCTTTTGGTTCAATGCAAGCACAGGATGCGGAGAACGACGTAAGGTGTGAGATGAAACTGTAATTTTATCTAAAAATTATTTATTGTTCAAACTTTTAAGGCACATGTGAAAAACTAAAAAAAACTTCTATAGCATGGATTTACGAGAAAGTTTCTCATAACGCTTATTGCATCAACAATGGGACTTCTATCTAGCTTTTAGACATCATTTAACCAAATAAAACCTATTTTATTAATTATTCTTTCTAGCTTCCCCAGGTATGTGCCGAGTTTCACGACCCAGCTGCCTCCTGCAGGCATCTAGCTCCGAGTCGAAACACGTCTGCTGTCTCTGTGCATCTCCTCACCACTACACAAACTTTTACCGCGTGCTACTAGCTCTGTTAGCTGCCAAAGATCTTACTACTCGAAGATGTACTACTCGTCCAAACTTGCGGTTGGGAACTATCGACATTTTTTAGTGGCTCCATCCTGATCGAATCTCAGCACATACCTTTCACAACCTTCTGGTCCGATGGACCAGAATTTTTTGTGCAGTTAGCACAGATTTCCCCACAAAATTCGTAAAAAAAATTACAATGGATGATACAATATAAAATATACATAGTATTCTCATGAAAAGAGTATTAAAGAGCAATGAAATTGATCAAGGATGTTTAGTAAAATGTATAATACCATGAGATTTGCTATTCGCAGTGAAACAAAGAACATCAAAATGTACAAAACCAAAACATCTCTATATAGGACAAACACATCAGACATATAGGCTATTAAGTGAGGTTTATCAAATCAAACTTTACCAACAGTCCAGGTTTGCAAGTCACAGTGACTCAAAGAACATCGAAATGTACAAAACTGAAATACCTGTTACATAATACCAAATATTACCAAATACAAGCAGAGAAATATGAGGGAACATACCTCGCATAACATGAAACTCTACCTAACAGCTATGTAGAATGTGAGAAAAAATATGTAAAATAGCGAAATACAAGCGAATCATCAATGTCACACAATACTAAGTGTTACAAAATGGAAACATAGAAATATAAGGAAAAATACCTTGAAAAATATCAAAGTTTACCTAATAGCTACATCATATAAACTTGAATGTTACCACATAGAAGTATAGAAATATGAGGGAAAAATACCTCTAATCATATCCAAATTTACCTGATAGTTATATAGAATATGAGAAAAAATACATAAAATATGCAATAAGATACTTTAATTAATAGTAGGCTTAACTATTACATCTTTGTCACGTTACATGACAGCATAAACTGACTTTCAGTAACCATCATTATCTTGGAGTAAACCTCAGATACATGTCGACTGTCTTTGATAATAGTGAATAAACGGCCTTGGGAGATCAGACACCCTGAGCCCTAAATTAGGTCAATTGTACAGGACAGGTCACATCAGGTGGGAGACTACACTGACTTATTATTGAGCTGTAGTGCAAGAAAATAGAAATATGTGGCCTCAGGCGATTGGACACACTGAGCAACCGATTAGGTCCATGTACATAGCACGTTACGTCAGGTGATGTAACACACCGACCCCAATAGTGAGCTCTAGTAGAAGAAATGAGAAGAATTCAGGTGATGGGATTTCTATCTAGCTTTTAGACATTATTCAACCAAAGAAAACCTATTTTATTAATTATTCTTTGCTGTCCTCAGATGCACAGCCTACAATGATGACATAGGCATACTCATAGAAGAAGCAGATGATACTGATCTAATTTGACAGTTATTCTTTCTGTATGAACGAGCCTTAAGTGTGCCTGTCTTCCTCCATACTGGACAGCATGGATCTGACGGCAGACAGCCTTGGTACCGTGTTGTCCACGCTAACACACGATTTTAGGGCTTGATCTCACTGAATGCCAGCAACAAATGTAGGCACAAACAGGGGACGAACGCTTGTTACTATAAAATGTCTTTGCAGAATCCACTCAAGTCGAAGGCTTAATCTGCATCAAATGGTGGCACTAATCAAAACCTTCGTTCTCTCAAAGACCTGGTACGTTGCAAGTTTTTTGTATACCAAAGGTTCTCGAGGTTAATATGAGAAGTTGTATACCGGCTTTTCTGGAATTTTTTGGAAATTTGTCGTATGTTCCTGTGGGGCCAAACTGCTGAGGTCACCGGCCCCTAGGTTTACACACTACTTAATCTGATTTAAATTAACTTATGCTAAGGACAGCATACACAACGATGCCAGAGGGAGGACTCGAATCTCCGACGGGGGGATCAGCGCAAACCACACAAGGCGCCTAGACCGCGCGGCTACCCTGCGCGGCTGCTTTTCTGGAAACACGAGTTATTTAAAGCCAGTGCGGTGACCTCTGTGCTGTACATGTTACTTGGCGGACTAAGACTGGTCGACTTCAAACGCAACTGCACTGCGCTGCTGGTCCATCGAGAAACCACCTTGTGGGGTGGATCGACGACGGCACTTCTGGCTATCTATCAGTCGCAGGCCAGTAGGGCTCCATTGGCGGTGTCGAGATTCACGTCCCAGATGACTTTTGTACAGGAGTACTTCCCCGCTAGCTGTTACGTTTTAAGGTATGCCATGGGTTCGGCGACTTCATGCTGCCATGCTGGGATGACTACAAGTCTACAAGCTGCAAGTTCAGTTGCCTACAGAGGTTGGGCAGCAGGTGTGTACGGACCACGAATATGTATCAATCAGGGTATTAATTTGGGTCAACAAAGACCATCTTCGGTCCTGAGTAGATGCATTACAATACACATATCGCATCATACCATATATAGAGGGCACAGTCATTATAATCTGTAGCATCTAGACATTTAATAACACGTTATGCCTAGTAGACTGCATCTACTCAGGTCTGAAGAGGGTTAACGTTCACCTAAATTAATAGCTGATTGATACACATTTGTGGTCCATTACGGGATTTGTAATAACATACACACTTACTTGATAATTAGAATGTGTTACTGTGGCTATGTCGCAAACTGAGAATGTTCTGATTATGTTTAAAATAAATCTCACTACTGTGTTTGTGATTACCTTAAAATATAAAGTTATTTTTAATTTTCTTGTGTCCAGTATATCCTTTGCTTCCATTTCGTACTTGCTAAGATCCTTTCTGAAATAAATCCACACCCGACTTTTCCTTCTATTTACTCTTTGTATTTTTTTTTTCAAAGCTACTCTAGTAATCCTTTCATAATCTTCTCATTGGTGTTTACTTCTGACTTCACTAATGTGTCCCTGGATTCCATTGCTCCGACTAAGAAGTAGTGGAAACACTTGGGGCTCGAAGGCTCTTGCTATAATGTGATTACTGAAACTTCTCATAGAAAAGTGTATTATCAAAAGTAACAGGCCGTGCCCCATGACCTGAGCCTGAAGCTCAACCCTTCCATATATTGAGTTGCACATTAGCATAAAGAAAAGCACCTACATAGTTGTTTCACTTCCTGTTCCACTCGCAAGAGGCGTGAGCGAGAAAAAAAAAGCTGTTTGTATGTCTCCGTAGGAGCCGTAATTGCTTTTATCTTGTGCTCACAGTGATTATGCGCAATATATATGGGAAAAAGTTGAATCGTTCCGAACTCAGCTGCAAATGCCACCTCCATAGTGGGAGAGGCGGTGACGACCAGATGTCGAACCCTGGACCGAAGGCAGGGGAGCTGCATACAGCAGCATTGCAGATCTTGATGATACAAATTTGTAACTTAGCTACTATTTTACTGAATGTTATATATATTTGAGATTTCTGTATATTTCGTGTGCTGTCTACTCAGCAGATTAATTACACTTTATCATGTTTGTAAGCCTGTTCATGTTATTGAGGTTTTAAGGTAGTAAGGCCCAAATATTTCGCGCGATTGCTTAATTTTATGCCACTCCCAAGCATTGTGGCTTTGTGCAAGGCTCTGATAAAGAAAATTTAACATTAATATTGTAGTTCAGATTTTCCCTATCGCTCTCTGGAGTTCCCATGAGTTTGTCCTCTTGTACCTTGACTAATAGGTTTTGGTATCCTAGGTCTGTCTCCTATCCTAGTCGTTAACATACTTGCTGGAATGGGGCTACTTTGCTTGCCTTAATAGTCCACGCTTAGTTCGCTGAGAGATTGGTATTGCCAGGTCGTACATCTGCTAACCGCAAGGGTCACCTAGATATCAGGGGACATAGCTTCTTGTGTGTTACCAAATCAGAGAGACTCCTGCAAACTGTGCCTATTTCAGCTAGTCCACGCAATTAATCGTTGAAGTTAAGATGGTGTTGATTGTGCGTTGGAAAGTGGCCTTGAGCCTTTAATATTTCTTGTAATAACTGAAATTTAGTTGTTTTTCATGTTCCATGATGTTACGTACTGCACTGTTTGATGTTTTTGCCCTGCTTAGTTTTATGGGCGTAGTCTTCACTTAACTATTCATTGCTCTGACCTTTATTTCTCTAAGGCAATGGTATTGGTAAAATGTTAATTATTCCAGTAATTTTGATCGAGTCAGTTTTCTTAAAAGTGCAATTTTTTATTCAGCTAGTCCTTAAGGTGCTGATTCCCCATGGTAAATGCATTTTTTGTTTCTTGTTTTTACAAACAAAATTTTAATTTTCAGTTTAGTTTTGAGTATTAGTCAACCTATGAATCTTGATTTTAATATTAATTTGAGTCACATTACATTGTCTTGAGATTTATAAAGCAAATCCTGGATTAATTGATGGTTTAAAGAACTCTTCTTTTATTTGATAAATTATTTAATAAAATTATTGTTTTCTGGATGGTTATGGTGAGTATATATTTGTGTTTGAAATTAAACTGTGAATTCTGTTGAAGTCTTTCTATGAGTATGTTTTTCTAGAAACTCCTTGGGGTGGTAACTTACGCGTTCCACAGTCTAACGAAAAGCTACGAAGTTTACTTGAGTACAACCTACTTACAGAAAACCATGCAATGTAATTGAAGCAGGCATCGTATCATTATCTGAACGTAAGTAAACCTGAAAAAGCAACTGATAAAGTCCCAGAAAAGTAGAACACCTCTAGTTTCTGAAGATGTGGAAGGAATCATAGCGAAAATTATCCTGAACATGACTGATTGTGCAGCAATGGCTAGACATATTACTGCAGAAAGCTGATAGAGCATCTCTCATATCAGCGACTGCATCAAACCTATGTTTTTAGCTGTAGATTTTATGCACGGAAGGGAAAGGTATAATACATAAAACAGAGGGGGCTATCTGAGATGTGTTATTTGAACCAAAGGTTAGTAAGGGCATCAGTCATCGGAAGAAATCTGCGTTTTGGAAAATAAGGTCACGAGGCACTGGTAGAATCAAAATTAATTCAAACAGAAAGGTTCAAGCTAATGACCAAAGAAGTTTAAATGAGAGAAACTATGTGGCTTTTGAATAGTATAATTAATTCATAAGCATGTGGACAAAATTATCCATAGCCTCTTCCCAGTATATAAAATACTTAACACGTAAATCAGAAATGCACACAACGAAGTCCATAGGTGACACAAAACCTTTGATTAATTAAACAAAATGGGAGAGTGATTTAGTTAACTGATCCAGCCTCTACAACGAGTAGCTGAAAATGGATTCTGTACCAGACCACATAAGAAAACGAGCAAGCAGTGACCATCCCTAGCATGTTTCCGCTCACGACGAGCATGGGGAGTTTGGCCACTTAAATCACTGAAAATCTAACAATATAATGCGAAAATCACTTGTAAGCCACATCTAAAACGATTTGTGAAACGGCAATCCCTACTTGCATTCCATCGGAAGCCACGAGTACATGACTTCCAATGCGCTTCAAAGACCACACTGGATAATCAAAGTGTTTGGAATTGATCCTCGTTACTGAATACCACCTTTGCGCAGCTTCAGAAATAACTGACTGGCGACGTAAGGTGAAAATGTCATTGAAAAATCGAAAGTGGAGTTCTAGCCGACAACTTTCAGTGTGATTTGAAAACTTACTTAGTCATGTTACTTCTACTGCTAAAACAGAAAACTGTACACATATAACGTTTCGTACCATTCAGTCCATGCTAATTGCAGTAGACATTTAGGACACAGAGAATTGTTGAACAATAGGTGGCTGTAGTGAGCTAAAAAGTAATACTCTTACTTTCTCTGGTAGTTTATATTTCTGATACTGTTCTGTTTGGGTCAAACGGCTCTGAGCACTATGGGACTTAACATCGGAGGTCATCAGTTCACTAGAACTTAGAAATACTTAAACCTAACTAACCTAATGACATCACACACATCCTTGCCCGAAGCAGGATTCGAACCTGCGACCGTAGCAGTCGCGCGGTCCCGGACTGAAGCGTCTAGAACCACGGCCGGCAGTGTTCTGTTTACTACTTACCTTAGTGTACACATTCCACAACATTTCTGAAGACAGAAAGAAACATGATACTGATGCATAAAAATATACAGTTAACAATACAAACAAGAGCTGTTGAATTTAAATTTACAGAAAGAAGTAGTATTTTTTCCGATTCCAATGAAGCAGTTCTCTGCGTGGGCTTCAAAGGCGAGATTCTTTCATTCGTTCTCTGTCTGTTGGAAATAAGGAGACTGTGCAGACATCAGGTGACTGACCTAGCATCCCCGTAAGTCTTTTGTGTTATCTGTAAAGAGACAACAGTCGATGTTTAGATATAACATAACATGAGATATCATAAAACTGCAAATATACGAAGAGTGGAGCATGGATTGCGGAAGAGACATGTGAACCTATCACTTATTCTACCTATAAATTTGGTAACGTAAAACTTGCGTTACAATTTATAAAATATTCTCAAAATTCCGTTGTGCCATATCTTTAGAAGAAACAGCAATTTAGAAAATAAATGTATCCCGCGGAACAGGAGAGAGAATAACTACTGAAACTGTGGAGAGGCATTGAGGAATCGTGGAATATTGACAAGTGACCTACACATCCCCCTCGGACCATTATTTACTGTTTGGGTGAACCATCTCTATCACTTACAGGTGCTTCGTAGTGGATACCATTTACACTTGAGAAGATGACACGCAAAGGCGAAGATGTCCACAATTTAAAATCAATTACATACGAAATGGAACGGCACATACAGGATTAGCAGCATTTAAATACATTACGCAGTTTAAACGAATTCGTACATGTCCCATTATACAAGCCGGTGAAAATACATAGTTTACAGGAAACTCGAATCTGTCAACACGTACAAAAAAAAAAAAAAAAAAAAAAAATAAAAAAGGTTAAGTGGCTCTGAGCACTATGATGAGACTTAGCTTCTGAGGTCATCAGTCCCCTAGAACTTGGAACTACTTAAACCTAACTAACCTAAGGACATCACACACATCCATACCGAAGGCAGGATTCGAACCCGCGACCGTAGAGGTAGCGCGGTTCCAGACTGTAGTGCCTAGAACCGCTCGGCCACCCCGGCAGGCGTCAACACGTACTTTTCGTGCAAAGAAGAGTTAGTTCATTATGGCCAACAGGAGACGGTGATTCCAGTCACGTGATTTCCATTCTAATAACGACCTGAAATTCGACGCAGAACAGCTTTTACTGTAAATTCATGCTTCTGTGCTCCATCGTCATAATATTGCGTAAAACTAACATCAGTAATGATAATAATAATTATTATTATTGTTACACAGTTACCTGCTGACCGCCTTTTCGGTAAAGTAGGCCAAGAACTGTAACAAGAGAATAATATAATGAACTCTACTAGTCAGTAGGCGAAATAAGAAACCCTGCTGAAGACTGGAGAGTGACAGACACGAAACCCCCATCTATAGGCTTATTAACCTGGGATCACATACGCGAAATGACGAATTTTCAGATACAGATCTGAAGCTATTGGAGGCAACTGCATTCTACGGGTCCCAGCAAGACGTACTCGCACGAGAGCAGAGGTCTGTAGTGTAACGTGGATGGGTCGTTACATACCTCTTATCTTAATCCCGAGCTGAGATACTTCTCGGACACCCAATGTCAGATGACAAGGGAAAATACTGATGGCTTACTGTAAACTATTTTCGGTAGAGAGTGACAAAATCAAGAGGACCTAAGTTGGTACACAACCGTCACTAACGCCGTGATTTTCAACAGAGAGGCAGAGGAAATGACTTGCGATTATTTAGAAGACAATTATGGTTTATATTTTTACGTGAAAAATTTGCTTCAAAGAACCATTCTAATAATAGGTAATGCCATTGTTACACCGCTGTATTCTGTCAAGGCATTTTGAAATAGTTTAAATAATTGTGAAGTAATTCACTAAACTACTGTAAAGGAATATCAATGTTATATTTACCAATTTATAATGTTTTCCGAAACAAAAGAAAAATGCGGAATAGGTATTAAAATCCATGGAAAAGAAATAAAATATTTGAGGTTCGCCGATGACAATGTAATTCTGTCAGAGACAGCAAAGGACTTGGAAGAACCGTTGAACGGAATGGATAGTGTCTTGAAAGGAGGATATAAGACGAACATCAACAAAAGCAAAACTAGGATAATGGAATGTAGTCGAATTAAGTCGGGTGATGCTGAGGCAATTAGATTAGGAAATGAGACACTTAAAGTAGTAGATGACTTTTGCTATTTGAGGAGCAAAATAACTGATGATGGTCGAACTAGAGAGGATATAGAATGTAGACTGGCAATGGCAAGGAATGCGTTTCTGACGAAGGGAGATTTGTTCACATCGAGTATAGATTTAAGTGTCAGGAAGTCGTTTCTGAAAGTATTTGTATGGAGTGTAGCCATGTATGGAAGTGAAACATGGACGATAAATAGTTTGGACAAGAAGAGAATAGAAGCTTTCGAAATGTGGTGCTACAGAAGAATGCTGAAGATTAGATGGGTAGATCACACAACTAATGAGTAGGTAATGAACTGAATTGGGGAGAAGAGGACTTTGTGGCACAACTTGACTAGAAGAAGGTATCGGTTGGTAAGACATGTTCTGAGGCATCAAGGGATCACAAATTTAGCATTGGATTGCAGCGTGGAGAGTAAAAATCGTAGAGGGAGATCAAGAGATTAATACACTAAGCAGATTCAGAAGGATGTAGGTTGCAGTAGGTACTGGGAGATGAAGAAGCTTGCACAGGATATAGTAGCATGGAGATCTGCATCAAACCAGTCTCAGGACTGAAGACCACAACAACAACAACAAAAACATGCTATGCTAAGCTTTTACTGGTACGTAATATGGTATAGAATAACAAGCATTATACAATACGATGTAAGTTATTTCGAAAAAAGATTGCTTTTGAAAAACATTCAAAGCGGAACATGTCCAAATGGGAACATGTCCATATTTATGTGTATTTTTTAAGGAAATATTTTCATTGTAGCTTTGATTTAAGGATTTGAACTGCTTGTGGCACAATAATGTATTATTGTCATTCACATTTATGGCTAATAAGTTTTAAGTTGTCTGAGAAACACTGCATTTAGTGGACACGTTTATTTTTGCATGTTACCCCCTCACTTGTCTATTTGAGGAACTCTCTGCAACGACCGTGAGAATAAGTTCAGCTCCCAATGGCCCCTGTGAGAATGTATTAACACCCATTTTGATGCATATGAGCTGCACCGGTTTCCTTAGAAATTATCTAGGGTTATCACCAATAACATTTCAGTTTCAGGGCACATAGAAGATACATACGATGAAATTGTTTTGCTGATACTGGATTGATATCCAAGTAACACACTATTAAGTTGGTAGCAGTGGGTGATAATGATGCGCTTAATGAAATTCTCGAATGGGGAGGTCAAGAAACTTAAACTGGTTTTGTAGATACGAGTCTCGATAGTTATGATGAAAACCAATGAAACTCATGCCGGTAGAGGTTTTCTGTAGGGCAGTCTGTGCTTTTTGTGATGAGCCACAGAATATCAAGGTCGTCATGGTGTTGAATAGAGGCAAAGCAGAATGTCACGCCTCTTTTCATTCCGGCAATATGTTATTATGCAAATTAGCAACCCTTTTATGGGCAAATTAGAGTCAATTTGAGACCTAAATCAACTACATTTCAAATTAAATTCAACCGAAATCGAGGACACTGCAGAAACGCATCATTATTTTCAATCTAAATACAATAACAGTGATTGCATAGATGGTCATTTCCTTTTCTTCCATCTAGACACTTGTAGATATTTCCTTTCGTGTACTGGGTATGGGATAGGGCGATTTGTGTGTGCTGTGCATGCCGCATGGAAGTAAGTGCTGTTCAGTAGGGGAACGTTTCCAATGCTCACTGGTTGTGTTGGCCTCTGGTGAATAAATCAGGGAGGGGGAGCACAAATAATGCAGATAACCGAGCACTGTGCTCTGTCGGCTTTTTGAATACACTTTGTCATCCAGTGGCACTGTGCAGCCATTCTCTGCTGACAACGCCTGCGAAACATTTCCCTGACGAGAAGCGGATTTGGCAAGTAACATGCCAGCTTCTAAAACCATTGTTAAGGAAAAACTTTCTAGAAGAAATACCGATCTCGGAAGCTTTCTAAAAGACACGAGCAGTTCCTGAGAATGACTGTCTCACGCCACGGCTGCCTGTTCGGCATCTAGCCCAACGTTTCTCCCTTTTCTTTTGTTTCTCTTGTTATGTTTCCACGCTAAAATACTGCACGCAAAAGGCGCCAAATATAAGATATCTGCACTGTTTGGAATATCGTGACGTAAAATTTTTAGACACAAGTTTCTGGAAGAGGGGTGTCAAATGGTTCAAATGGCTCTGAGCAGTATGGGACTTAACATCTAAGGTCATCAGTCCCTTAGAAGTTAGAACTACTTAGACATAACTAATCTAAGGACATCATATACATCCACGCCCGAGGCAGGATTCGAACCTGCGACCGTAGCGGACGCGCGGTTCTAGACTGTAGCGCCTAGAACCGCTCGGCCACTCCGGCCGGCAGAGAGGCTTCAGTACACTTGATTGGAAGGACCTAATTTTAGGTATAGTGGTGGGAGCACAGCGGCGTCTTTTTCTTTTTTCACCGGTGCAACAAAAATTTTGATTTCCTGATCGTCAATTGCACTGCTTGAGACGTGGGGAACGTGAAGCGCTCTGCCCTTTTAACACCATTTTGGATTCTGCTGTGGCAGAGCGACTTGCGGCTCTGCTTGTAAAGAGGGCATTTCGACCTCTGCCTTCAGTGGAGTCACTTCGCGTCTAACATTCCGTAGAGACTTCGGGTTCCACACCAAGCTGGGACACTCCGCGGTCACAACGCTACATGTGTATACTTCAGCAGCAGACTCTTGGGTCTGACCTAGGACTGTTGACATTTTTATAAATATCGGGAATCCGATGTATCGATATTCAAATAATGTAAATTATAGGCCATCGATGTGTCGAGAAATAGTATCGACGGAAGAAACATTGACGCAACAGACTATAAAAATGTCGGCTGAACATTGTAAATACACTGTCGGTTTTAGAGCTGCATATTTAAGTATTGATTTATTTTTGGATATTCTGTACATGCATAAGCTAGTAGCCTGCTTATTCCCGTTAGAGGAAGAATTGAAAGGAAACCGATGCAGGTTCACACTTGGCGGTAACAATGGTAACTGCATGTAAGTGGCACAATGAAAGGTGTCCGATGGGTCCGTCGTTCGGTTCCGTCACATATCGGATTTGTCCGGAACACATCATATCTACTTTCCCGTTCTTTGATTTCTGCTAACGCGCCAGTGAAGGCAGCATTTACCCTCATTCATACCAACCCACCACGAAGACCAATCTTGTCATTTAGATTTTCGTTCATATGTTCAGAAACTGTTTTTGATGAATGCCGATGTGAAGAAATGGCACACCAGCTGCGTTAAAAATTGTTTCTTAACACAACCAATGTGCTATTTCTTCACATGTGAAATCCTGTTATTTCATTCATACTGTCATACCTCAGTGGAATCCGACTTCTTCTTTGTGCCACCTCTACTTGCTTCACAAAGTCAAAGAGATAGACTGGAGGGATGAAAGCTCAAAAAGTAATAAGACTCCTTCACACAGTGATAATAAAATTATGTTGTAGTACAGTTTCAGAATAACAATTACCGGAAACTTCGAGAAAAATAATATAAAATGAAATAAAAATATAGGTACTCGATATTCCCCTTTCGATGTAGCTATACTGACGTATTGGAGAAAAAAATATCGCCGACAAATATCAATATTTTTTGGAAGATGTGACGATGTATCAATATCTTTACAACAGAGCCCTAACCTGATTTGCTCTACTGCACTGATGGAACGTGAAATGGGCACATTTGCAGGGATCGTTGCGAAGTTGAGAATGCTGATGAGTACACTTATGGTTGTGTCAGCACTTAGATTCGTCACAGTGCTAATCTCCTCCATCTGCTGTGGTTTCTTACTCATGTGGTCAAACTTCGCAGATTGGAAAGATTCAGGTTACGAGCTACGTTACCGAAATATCGCACACGTACGACGCTGATATCCGGCATAACATCCGACAACCCAAGATGTCATTCGATCACCGGTAAAGGCAGAAGAGTTACATCAAAAGACTCCACAGGGAGGAGAGGTACCAGAATGTCAAGTAGCTTCGACAGAGGACAGCGAGGAGGCTGAGTTCTTTCAGTTTCTGCCTGAGATGTCGAGATGGAGAAATGGTACCAGCTTTTGCCAGTTTTAAACATCTACATCCACGTCTACATCCATACTCCGCAAGCCACCTGACGGTGTGTGGCGGAGGGTACCTTGAGTACCTCTATCGGTTCTCCCTTCTATTCCAGTCTCGTATTGTTCGTGGAAAGAAGGATTGTCGGTATGCCTCTGTGTGGGCTCTAATCTCTCTGATTTTATCCTCATGGTCTCTTCGCGAGATATACGTAGGAGGGAGCAATGTACTGCTTGACTCTTCGGTGAAGGTATGTTCTCGAAACTTTGACAAAAGCCCGTACCGAGCTACTGAGCGTCTCTCCTGCAGAATCTTCCACTGGAGTTTATCTATCATCTCCGTAACGCTTTCGCGATTACTAAATGATCCTGTAACGAAGCGCGCTGCTCTCCGTTGGATCTTCTCTATATCATCTATCAACCCTATCTGGTACGGATCCCACACTACTGAGCAGTATTCAAGCAGTGGGCGATCAAGCGTACTGTAACCTACTTCCTTTGTTTTCGGATTGCATTTCCATAGGATTCTTACAATGAATCTCAGCCTGGCATCTGCTTTACCGACGATCAACATTATATGATCATTCCATTTTAAATCACTCCTAATGCGTACTCCCAGATAATTTATGGTATTAACTGCTTCCAGTTGCTGACCTGCTATTTTGTAGCTAAATGATAAAGGATCTATCTTTCTGTGTATTCGCAGCACATTACACTTGTCTACATTGAGATTCAATTGCCATTCCCTGCACCATGCGTCAATTCGCTGCAGATCCTCCTGCATTTCAGTACAATTTTCCATTGTTACGACCTCTCGATACACCACAGCATCATCTGCAAAGAGCCTCAATGAATTTCCGATGTCATCCACAAGGTCATTTATGTATATTGTGAATAGCAACGGTCCTATGACACTCCCCTGCGGCACACCTGAAATCACTCTTACTTCGGAAGACTTCTCTCCATTGAGAATGACATGCTGCGTCCTGTTATCTAGGAACTCCTCAATCCAATCACACAATTGGTCTGATAGTCCATATGCTCTTACTTTGTTCATTAAACGACTGTGGGGAACTGTATCGAAAGCCTTGCGGAAGTCAAGAAACAGGGCATCTACCTGTGAACCCGTCTCTATGGCCCTCTGAGTCTCGTGGACGAATAGCGCGAGCTGGGTTTCACATGACCGTCTTTTTCGAAACCCATGCTGATTCCTACAGAGTAGATTTCTAGTCTCCAGAAAAGTCATCACGTCGACTCCAGAAAGGAGAACACGATAAAACACAGAGCAAGCTTGGCAGTGGTGAGAGAGAGAGGATTCGAGATATACGCTACAGATTTTATGTTGTTGCCAGGGAGCTGTTACATCTTCATCTGTATATGGCAGCCTCCTTTACAGAGGAAGATTGCGACTGGGAAGAACGTACGTCCTCGTCTTTATCGAAATGTGCCAAAAGGAGTGCCACAGCTTGCCAATCTGTAATGTTTGACAGCATGAATAAGAAAGCACAACAGAAGGAGGAGTCTCGCACTGTGACGAATTTAAGTGGCACGCAGTTTGATGATACAACCATAAGGGTGTTCAACAAGAGTATCAACTTCGCAACACCCCTAGGAATGTGCTCATTTCAGGTTTCATCAGTGCAATGGGGCGAGCTGCAGCCACACTTCCACCTAACGTGGAAGAGAAACTCCGCCGAGAGACTTGCAGGGCCGTCACCAACGCCAGCTCTCCAAAATCGAACATCACATGTGAGCAGAGGCTAGCTCTCAAGAAGCTCGGGGAAGACAACAGTGCTGAAATACTGGCAGCATACAAAGCGAATTCTACAGTCATTTTGCAATGGGTGGATTATGATGAGAAAGTACGGCAACTTAAGAGGGACCCTGCATACAGAAATTTGGAATGTGACCCCACAGATAAGGTGGACAAGAAGACCGGGGCTCTCCAGAAGGAAACAGGGATGTCTGATAAGATCATCAACTATGGGAAAAGCACCATTGCCACCTGGGCTATATGGTCTGTCTAAAATACGTGTGGACGGTGTGCAGCTACTCCCGGTTGTCAGAAATATTGGGGCACCTACGTACGCAACAGCCAAGTACTTGTAAAATCTACTGTCTCCGTATGTCGGGAAACGTGTTCACCACATCCAAAACTCAGAAAACTCCCTGCAATGCCTCAAGCAACTACGCATTACAGAAATTAGGGTCAGTGTTGATGTGGTATCCCTGTTCACTAGCGTCCCACTGAAAGATTCACTAGAACTGATTGCAGAGAAATTTGACGGTGCTCTGTTGCACCGGCTCAGCTGTACACTGACATCCACGTATTTCTACATCTACATCCATACTCCGCAAGCCACCTGACGGTGTGTGGCGGAGGTAACCAATATTACGAGCACACTGAAGGTGTAACTACGGGCAGCCCACTGTTTTCTGTGGTTGCCGACATGCTTATGGAGAGATTTCAGGACAGGGCATTATAGAAAGCCAGACATAAACCAACATGCTTCTTCTGGTATGTGGATGACACATTAGTGATCAGACCTCATGAGAAGGACAGGCTCAGTGAGTTTTCTGAACATGCCACCCTACTATCAAGCTCACCACATAACGGGAGAAGAATCGCCAGCTGCCGTTTCTGGATGTACTAGTCAAAAGGAAAGCAGATGGATCAATTGGCTACAGTGTGTATCGAAAATTTAAATCTGCAGGCCAGCAGCTGTCACCACCCTGCACAGAAGAATAGTGTACTTAGTACATTAATCCACAGAGCACGTGCCCTGTCAGACCGAGAGAGTCTACCGAGAGAAACAGAGCATCTTAAAACTGTGTTCTGCAAAAATGGTTACACGACCAAACAAATTGAAAGGGCAGTCCAACCAGCCACTACATCACACGTTCCAGAAGCAGAGCAAAATGAAGCAAAAAGGTAGCATTTCTGCACTATGATGGCTCTATTTCTGTCAGAATCAGCAGGATCCCCCGTAAACTAATACTGTCACGTAGAAGAAGGTGTAATTAGATGAATGACGAACACTAACTTCACTTAACGAACGTTTATTCAACACTTGAACAACAACGCGGATCGAATTGCCTCCGGCGACAACACAAAGTATGTATACAGCTATAGAACATTCCAGTACAATGATTCTTGACATTTTTGAATACTTCTAGAATGTACTCGAACCGAATATAGAAATTAAATTTTCACCACACAGGTGAGTTTTGAAATCACGACCCTCCATGTAATAGTTAAGTATCATAACCACTACACCACGGTACTACTCAGCTTTTTCTGTGACTGTATGGTGTTTTCTGTTCATCCAGCAAGATGGGGTACCGGTGGGGAGTGTTACAGACGACATGGGGTTAGGGAAATCAGGGATTTATAGTATACCTTGTCAATGTGGCATGTGCTACATTGACCAGACGACAAGAGCAGTGGATATAACGTGCAAAGAACATCAGGGGCACACCCGTTTAAGACAGGTGACGAAGTCCGCCATTGCTGAACAGTGTCTAGAACTAGATCATGCCACGAATTATGAGGAATCCAAGATCCTAGCACAGATACCCAGTTTTGGAACAGTGTTATAAGCGAATCGATTGGGATAAAAGTGACTGACTATCACATGAACCGCGATATGGGGTACCAGCTAGGTAGAGCCTCGGATCCTGCTTTGGAATTGGGGGACAGCTGCAGCATTGCATGAACAGAAGAATGGAAGGCGTGGATATGGAAAACGACCACCAGACAGAGT
Organism: Schistocerca americana; assembly: GCF_021461395.2. Classification (NCBI taxonomy): domain Eukaryota; kingdom Metazoa; phylum Arthropoda; class Insecta; order Orthoptera; family Acrididae; genus Schistocerca; species Schistocerca americana. The sequence continues at coordinate 89,947,880 of NC_060122.1, forward strand.
GCCAGGCGCAGCCGACAGATGATGGAACGTCCAGGAGCGGGTCCGAAGGGGGCTGCCCACAGAGGGAACCTTCAGAATCGCAGCAGACCGAAAACGGAACTTCGGTGCTCCAGAAGATGGCAGTGAGGCCGAGTGGATCACAGAGGGAACGCGTGGTACCTCAGACAGGATTCCAAACGCACCAGACAGAGCACCCAGGAGCGGGTCTGGCGGGCTTGGACCTCAGAGGACGACCCAGAACAGCATCGGACGGAACACGACGGGTGCGGACTGCAGAGGGAACATCTAGAACCGCAGCGGACCGAAAACAGAATGGCAACGCTCCAGCAGGTCGCAGTGAGCGGGAGCGGTCAACAGGGGGAACGCCTGCTGCCTCAGACAGGATTCCAAACTCACCAGACAGAAGATGGAACATCCAGGAGTACGTCTGGTGGGCGTGGACCAATGAGGGAACACCCAGAACCGCAGCGGATGGAAAACGGAATGGAAACCCCTTAGAAGATCACAGCTAACAGGCGCAGATCGCAGGTGGAAAACCTGCAACCGCCGGTGGAGGCGGAAGGCCACAGACATAAATACTGGACCACTAGAGGAGCAGTCTCAGGTCACACCTGATGAAGGTTACGAGCTACGTTACGGAAATATCATGCAAGTACACTCTGATACCCGGCAGAATACTCGACAACCCAAGATGTCATGACGCTTGTGCTGCCGTGAGCAGGCGCCAGCACACCACGCGGCATAGAGTTTACAAGAAGATCGATAGAGGCCAACAACAGACTTGCTGGAAACGTGCCGCCGACGCCCTCTTGGCCGCCAGTATTTAGATAGCCGCCAAGGACTCTAGGGCCTGTTAGTTCAGTCTGTTCGAGCCTGTTACGCCCGTTATTTCGAGTCTGTACGTCGTGTGAGTTCCAGCAAGTTACTGAGACGGAGCCGCAATCACAACCTATAGCTTATAGTCAGGCAGCACATAATGTACATAATAGTGTTCGTAGCGGACTTTGTACTTCGACAGCAGTGAGGCTAAAGTGGACTATATAGGAGAACTTGTCCCACAGTACATGGAAGATTAAGTTAAATATGTCTTTGTTTATGAATAAAGATCCCAGTTAATAGTTGTGTGCAGTTTGTGTTGTAGATTGAGGATACCAGTGACCGACCAACATCCTCTCCTTGCTTCCCATGGTACAGCTCTACAGAGACAACGAGACGACATAAAGTGGCTATCGAGGATTCGACAATCCTAAATATTACAAAAGGCAGTAACACTTGAACGCATTATCTATGTTTACCATTATTGTTTGTTTAATGGAAAACGTACTTAATTCAACTGCTAACGCCAAAGGAGCTGAATGGAAGAGGGAGCGAGGTCACACACATTACATTCAATATTTTCAGGATGTATGTATTAGGACAGATCTCAAAATAATTCATACAAAAAATTTATAATGCAGCTATGTCAAAATGTCCAGCACTTTGGAAAGTTTGCTCAAGCTTTCCTAAAGCTTTTGGGAATCAGCTGGAAATCCCCTACTTATCCATGCCCAGCACTATGACATTCATACTATAATTCTAAACACTATATAATTCAAAATCTACTCGCAGTCAAGGATACTCTGTATTAAGCTTTAAGAACATTCGTATTAGCAGTGTCTATACAAATTGCACAATTTCTTAATGAATACATAAGCTGTTCAAAACCTTTTGCTGATGGCATTAGAATGGGGCAATGATACCTACTATACACGTCTTCTGCCAGAACTAATGAGAGTGCAAATTATGCTAAGCAGCTTGGAAATGGATAAACCTACATACTGTGGTGCGCTGACAGAAGCTATTAAAGGAAATCGTAATAAGCGTTTTGAGATATTCTATAAGTTAGAGGAACCAATAGCAAAAGATGGAATTTTAGCATCCATGTCTCATTTTTTTTCAAATTTAAGTGGGTACCGATAGCTAGCAGAGAATGTGTTAAGGAACAGTTTGTTTCATAAGTTCCATAGATGTCTACAGAGACAATGAGATCACATAAAAACGGCAATCGAGGATTATACAACCGTAAATATTTGAAAAGGCAGTAAGACCTGCAACATTCTGATTAAAGAGAAATTTTTGAATGTTATTATATGTTTGTTGAGGACTGTCATTCTTCTTTAGCTAGTGATAGCGGAAACATACAATAGATCTGGATACACTACAATATCTAAATGACAATAACAATAGCCCAGGTTCCTCGAAGAGATTTCCGACTGGCGGCCCCTGTGGCCGAGCGGTTCTAGGCGCTTCGGTCTGGAACCGCGCGACCGCTACGGTCGCAAGTTCGAATCCTGCCTCGGGCAAGGATGTATGTGATGTCCTTAGAAAACAGACAGCTGGTGTGCTCCAGATCCTCTTCATGGTTTAGACGTTTCATGACGGATGGATTATATATCCGGTTACCCTGGTGTCCATTTTACATTATATGTGGTTTTATGACTGATGGGCCACGTATCCGACTACTTTTAAACAATTTGGTGATGACCCTAAAGTGTGAAACGCGTCATTGACATTAAATAATTTCGCAGCCGAGACTGTTTTTGTTCTGAAACACTTTAAACTGGTTGCCGTAGGAGCCTGCCACGATCGAATGGGAAAATTTTGACTAAATATCTCTATTTCGAATTTAAATACTTTCAATAAACTGTTTTGCACATCCTGCCATTTGCATCCAATTCAGCCAATTCAGATTCTGAGTTTATATGACGACACGTGAACAAACTGGTAACTTTAAATCTCCTACAGTCCTACACAATCTGATTCGTCAATTGTGATGCTGTACGCAGAGCAGAGACTCGTTTGAAAAGGCGGTGTGTTGCTATTTACTCACTCCAGTACTGAATGTGTGCATCGCAGCCAGCGCGCCTCTCAGTATTGCTGTATCGAGGGAAGCCACAGTATGGGTCGCTGTCCCATCGCACTGTCCGTGTGGGTATTCATCTCGGCCGGCCGAAGTGGCCGTGCGGTTAAAGGCGCTGCAGTCTGGAACCGCAAGACCGCTACGGTCGCAGGTTCGAATCCTGCCTCGGGCATGGATGTTTGTGATGTCCTTAGGTTAGTTAGGTTTAACTCGTTCTAAGTTCTAGGGGACTAATGACCTCAGCAGTTGAGTCCCATAGTGCTCAGAGCCATTTGGTATTCATCTCGCAGCAAACAAGCCCAATTCCTGACTCACTGCGCGTGACGTCGCTGTATCATGTTGAACAACATCGCGTACGAGTCGTTAAGATCACCCATAGAGCTCCGTATGGCCCTGTAGACTTTTAACGCAAAGGCTGTACTTCTACAGATTATTCTTTGTTTGCTTCTTTCAGAACTATACCTGCTGTGCCAGCGAAAGTACCCTCCGTGACACAGTACTGCGTGGGTTGCGGAGTATGATGTTGATGTAGATGTACTGACAAAGCATATGCGCTACTTGACAAGTCTGCGGTGATATATGCTGCCCATTCAAGTTTAATTTTTTGTAAACTGTCAATCTCAGATTTTATTTAATGATCACTCTTGTGGAATCATTTGTCACAAAAATACAGCAATGCAATGACACATTTATTTTGGAAAACCTATGTAAACAACACTTATTTTGCGAGGGCTCGAACAGGGCGTTGTACGAGGTGCATTCAAGTTCTGAGGACTCCGATTTTTTTCTTATTAACTACTCACCCGAAATCGATGAAACTGGCGTTACTTCTCGACGTAATCGCCCTGCAGACGTACACATTTTTCACGACTCTGACGCCATGATTCCCTGGCAGCGGCGAAGGCTTCTTTAGCAGTCTGTTTTGACCACTGGAAAATCGCTGAGGCAATAGCAGCACGGCTGGTGAATGTGCGGCCACAGAGAGTGTCTTTCATTGTTGGAAAAAGCCAAAAGTCACTAGGAGCCAGGTCAAGTGAGTAGGGAGCATGAGGAATCACTTCAAAGTTCTTGTCACGAAGAAACTGTTGCGTAACGTTAGCTCGATGTGCGGGTGCGTTGTCTTCGTGAAACAGCACACGCGCAGCCCTTCCAGGACGTTTTTGTTGCAGTGCAGGAAGGAATTTGTTCTTCAGAACATTTTCGTAGGATGCACCTGTTACCGTAGTGCCCTTTGGAACGCAATTGGTAAGTATTACGCGCTCGCTGTCCCAGAACATGGACACCATCATTTTTTCAACACCGGCTGTTACCCGAAATTTTTTTGGTGGCGGTGAATCTGTGTGCTTCCATTGAGCTGACTGGCGCTTTGTTTCTGGACTGATCAATGGCATCCACGTCTCATCCATTGTCACAACCGACGAAAAGAAAGTCCCATTCATGCTGTCGTTGCGCGTCAACATCGCTTGGCAACATGCCACTCGGGCAGCCATGTGGTCATCCGTCAGCATTCGTGACACCCACCTGGATGACATTTTTCGCATTTTCAGGTCGTCATGCAGGACTGTGTGCACAGAACCCACAGAAATGCCAACTCTAGAGGCGATCTGTTCAACAGTCACTCGGAGATCCCCCAAAACAATTCTCTCCACTTTCTCGATCATGTCGTCAGACCGGCTTATGCGAGCCCGAGGTTGTTTCGGCTTGTTGTCACACGATGTTCTGCCTTCATTAAACTGTCGCACCCACGAACACACTTTCGACACATCCATAACTCCATCACCAAGTGTCTCCTTCAACTGTCGATGAATTTCAATTGATTTCACACCACGCAAAATCAGAAAACGAATGATTGCACGCTGTTCAAGTAAGGAAAACGTCGCCATTTTAAGTAATTAAAACAGTTCTCATTTTCGCCGCTGGCGGTAAAATTCCATCTGCCGTACGGTGCTGCCATCTCTGGGACGTATTGACAATGAACGCGGCCTCATGTTAAAACAATGCGCATGTTTCTATCTCTTTCCAGTCTGGAGAAAAAAAATTGGAGGCCTTAGAACTTGAATGCACCTCATAGCACTTTTGAAAAAGTTTTTCGTTGTAAGATGGACAAGCTGCCGAAGGAAGATGACAAGCTGTGAGTATGAGATGATGGGTGATGGAATGCTGAGCATCTCTAAATGGACATTATGAAGATGACTGCCTGCGTGTAGAATATGACCATACCATTTCTCGAGGAGATGCAATGTGATTAAGCAGGTGTGGATTTACTCTCTCATGAACTTAAAAGCGCTGACAATATCTGTAAATATATGCAAAAAACTGCAGTAAATTGCATTTTAGCTGCTGTAATTCAGCAAGGCCCCACTCAGTTTTGTTGGCTAACCACTTATTCACGTCAAAATCAGTGGAATGACAATACAACGTTTTATTTTTCAAAATATTTGTTTGCTCAATTTTCTATTCTTTGTTTCCTTTATTTTACTGTGAATGGTTATATATGATTTTTGTATTTTTTAGTGCAATTACTCAATGATAAATGTCGTCACTAAGTGACCTACACATACAGTTATTGCTACGTTCGGTTCTGTTCCCAGTACCTAAACTACAGCTCGTATAAGCACTGAACCTGACACTTTCCACGCAGAAGGTATTACTTTGGGTTGAAAACCTTTACCTCTAAAAGAAAAAATCTGCGTATTTTCTACGATTTTTAGGCATTGGAACCTACCAGTAGCTTCAGTCAGCTGATCACGTGTCCTCATGAAGTCTCTACATAGTGTTTATATATAAATTTTTCTCTTGAATGAAGTGTTCACTGTCATAGATCAACGGCTACCCTAACTCCTTTATCTTTGATTCACTAGTACATGGGTGTTGTTGTAATGACTCACTTCTTTCACTGACACACCATTGCAACGTCCTGTCAAGTTCCTATTTGCAGCTGCCATTCTACTGGAAACTTCCTTCACTGTGCTCGTAACTAGTGTGGGTAGGTTTCAAAAGAAAACAACTCATGATGTTTAATTTCCGGATTTATATTCAAAATTCAAAACTGTCCTTTGTTTTTCCAGAAAATAACTTTCTATATATCTGAAACACTTCTTTCAATCAATGATTTTGCTGCTTTGGTATCTGTTGTACTCCCTTATTTTTCCCAATGTACTCTCATTACTTTTATTCTCATTTTGTTGACATTAATGTACCCTGCGTCCTTACTTCAAATTATGCTTTAGTAATTGTCTGTTCAGTTTTTAATTGTAAATAAAACCCCTCGTTGTTTATTTCAGCTCTATATTCAGCTAACTAATCCAGTCCAAGAATAGTTCTCATATGTGTTAGGAATCTATTAAAAAACTAAAAACCCGCCTCGATTGCGAAAACAGCACCTAGTGTTAACCCAGGTTTCGGCGTAGATAACTACACCTTCTTCAGAGCAACAATAAAACCCACAAGTGCCTAAGAAGAGCTTTGTCAATGATTAAAAGAACACCATAGCTATACATTTATAAACGAAAAAGAAAAGGAAACACCAACAGTCTATATATACAAAGTCAAAACCATTACTTAACTTAGTAGTGTACGCTCCACCTCACACCGGCCTATGTTCGAATTGTTACCAACCGTGCATAGGCAGGGTGACGACTCTAGCGAGAGACCAAATGGTGTAAATTGCCCTGAAAATGACCCCATCGCGGGTTGAAACCGGTTGGCGACAAAATAAATAACGCGATTGTGACTGTCACTTTCAATAATTGAAAAGCAGACTAGCACTGGCAAATAGGGCACTCCTGGGCAAGTGATGCCTTCTATTATCAATCATAGGCCTTAATTTGAGGAGAAAATTTCTGGTAATCTACGTTTGGAGCTCAGATCGTATGGTAGTGAAACATGGCCTGTGGTAAAACCGGATCAAAAGAAAATCGAAGCATTTGAGATGTGGTGCTACAGACAAATGTTGAAATTATAGCTGGACTGATAAGGTAACGAATGAGGAGGCTGTCCGCAGAATCGGAGAGGAAAGTAATATGTGGCAAAGACTGACAATGAGAATGGACAGGATGATAGAACATCTGTTAAGACATCCGTGAATGATTTCCATGATAGTAGCGGGAGCAGTAGAGGGCAAAAACTGTAGAGGAAGACGATACTGGAATACAACCAGCAGATAATTGAGGGCGTAGTTTGCAAGTTCTACTGTAAGATGAAGAGATTGGCACAGGAGAGGAGTTCGCGGAGGACCGCATCAATCCAGTCGGAAGACTGATGACTCAACCCAAAAACATATGTGCAGATGTTGTGCGAACTCCTTGCAGTGACCCACTAAGACCTCATTGCTTCCATGTCACGATGTGTTGCTGCTGTTATCACTGCCAAAGGCGGACTTACCGGCTATTACGTAGGTGGTCATAAAGCTCTGGTTGATCACTGTACAGCCGTAGAGTACAGTGACTTTCGGAATGCACTGTGAAAGGGCTTCTGCTGATAAGGTGCGCGAACTTGATCTCGGTAGTACAACTTGTCGTAAGTGTAAAATGAAATGATGTAGTCGATACATTGAGCAAAGAGACGTCTGCAGTACCTGGAAGGACGACACTGAGTAGCAGGGTGCTGTATGTCGTCACGACGGAGATGAAGCCAGAGATGACCCTCAGATCCAAAGTGAACGCCCCTAGCAGGCTGGTCGCGGGGCGTCTAGAGGACACCTGCAGCGTCAGCAGGCGGAATTCCCGACGTGTCGCGTCGAACCCCGTCTTTCCTCTCAGTAGTAGCTGGGAGCACAGCCTCGCAGTGCGATCTGCCTCTGACGACACCAAGTGTGGAGGTACCACTAATAGCGCCACAGTGCTTAGGTTCAGCACCAGAGCAATCCAGTCAGCAATAGCAGAGCACTTTCCCATGGTTGCTAGAGAGTAAACCAGTTTCACTGTAGCCATCGACACATTTGCCAGGCACAATAGCACGACGTTTCCGTGAGCAGATGTTACCACCGCTGCCAACTCACACAGGGAAGCGTACGCTCTACTCAGTGGTCGCACTGAGAATGGCGGACTACTACAGCCACTGACTGCCACGTTTGGTGAAACTCTCAAGAAACGGCGTCGATCTGGTTTCAATTGTCTGCGACCGATATCACTGTATTCGCGTAACATGCTCACCAAAGAAAGATTCAGTAACCGCAACCTGCGCTTTATAACAAGTTGTAGATTTGCAAATCTTAGCATTGTCATTACAAGAGTCCCAACTATGTTCAGTTCGAAAAACGTATATAATGTTTTTCTTATGGTAATACCGGTACCTATGTTGACACTGAACAATAAACAATAAATACCGAGTAATGGGAAGAGTTGAAATTTCAAAAACATCCCTGGTGATGCTGTTATTGGTCCTACATAGTCCACAAATGAACGGTCGATAGATGCTAACAACTGAAGTATTCCTCTGAACTTCCTGATATTGAAAATCTGATCTGATAAGACTGATATTAATGTCGTGAGTGACAGGTGCAAAATTCCTATGTAAGTATAAATATTAATCTCAGTATGTTTCGGTAGAACTAGGGACAGAAAGTATAGCGGTGCACACACAGAGAACATATGTATTGTGCCAGAGACTAGTGCTATGACAAAATCTGACCGCAGTCTCCGAATAGTTGCTGTGTCTGCATCAACTCTAAACGGCATTAGGCCAAATATTTTACATGCGAAATGAAACTGTTTGCTGGCCATTAGTAGCTGTGTAGTCAGTCCTGTCGGGCGTATGCTGTAATTGTTTCCTGACGACATCTGAAAAGAAAGAATAATTATTGTACAGGAAATAACGTCACCATTGTTATTTCTTAATATTTTGTACACGAGAGGACCTTACAATTGTCGTACGACAATAACTACGCAAAACTGGCGGTATAGTAACTATGAGAGAATTTTTTAATAATGCTGTGTTTGTTTACATACATTTAATATCGGTCAAGGCATTTGTTGCTATTACAAGTTTTCTAAAATAACAAGTGACCTCTAGTTTGAAAACTGACATCATGTTTCCTTGTGTTACAAACACAAACATAAGCAAAGGAACCACGTTCCCATCACCGATAGATAACGATCTGCCCCCTTGGTGATTGAAATACGCGGACAGCAAAAAATCGCTACGCTAAAAAATTATAAGGAGGAATAATAAAATTTCGGAAGTGCATTAGTCTAGTAACATATTACAGTAATTAAGGGGGGTAGGACGTCAAACGGGCCGACTTGGAGCAGGAGAGTCACCACAGGACATTTTAATTTCTACTGTCTATAGTTTTACAAATAAATTCATAAAACATTTGTCACCACGACCAGGAAGGCTTGAGTACTCACATTTATCGCAGTGGAAGTCCAAAAACGTAGCAATATACCTTTTTTTTACATGCGAAATTTCATCACTTTTTCACTTATTACTGGCTGCATTTGTTGCTATAGGTACACTTTTCTTCCTAAGTAAGAGAGATTCTTCGATGAATGTTTCCTAGCATACAAACAGTAGTTACAGGTGTATGAAACTCTAGATTTTTCCAAATCTATTAAAAAGCTGTGGAAAAAATTGAGATTATTAACTATAAAACTTGAACTTTTTCTAAATATGAAGTTTAAAATGCAACAGTTCATTCATTTTTTTCATAAATTAAATAACGTCTAGAGTCTCATACACCTGTAACTATGGTTTTTATGCTGTGCAAAATTCTTCGAAGAATCTCTCTTACTTAGGAAGAAAAGTGTACCTATAGCAACAAATGCAGCCAGTAGTAAGTGAAAAAATGATGAAATTTCACATGTAAAAAAAAGTGTTTTCTTACGTTTTGAGCTTACACTGCTATGAGTATGAATCCTGAATCCTTCCTGGTCATGCTGTTAAAGTTTTATGAATTTATTTGTAAAAGTAGAGACAGTGGAAATTAAAATGTCCTGTGGTGCCTCTCCTGCTCCAAGTTGGCCCGTTTGACGTCCTGCCCCCTTAACATTTCTAGATCACAGGTTAATGTAAGCTCATAAACGATTGAAAATGTGAAATGTTGGTACATTAATAACCGATGTAAGCGCCAGAATGTCAAATGCAAACACGTAGACCTCCATATATTGATTGCGTTGTGTCAGCCGTTAGTTTGTGGCATGGAGTTCCATGCCTGTAGCATTTGGTCAGTCAACACAGGGACGCTTAATGCTGGTTGTGCATCACGTTGGGGTTTTCGTCCAATGATGTCCCATATGTGATCGACTGAGGAGAGATTTGGTGATCAAACAGGACAAGTCAACACGTCGACAAACTGTAGAGCATGTTGGGCGACAGCAGCGCTATGTGGGCGAGCTGAGTGCTGGAACGCTGTTCACGAATGGCAGCAGAATAGGTCGAATGACCAGATCGACATACAAATTGGGAGTCAGCGAGCGTGGGATAACCCTGAGAGTGCTCCTGCTGACATACGACATCGCACTGCAGACCATAATTCAAGCTGTAAGTCAAGTATGTCTAGCATACAGTCAGGTTGGTTGCAGGCCCTTCACTGGCCCCCTCCTAATCAAGACACAGGTATCATTGGCACCCAGGCAGGACCAGCTTTCATCAGAAAACAGAACATTCCTCCACCCTGCCTTCCAGTGAGGTCTGACTTGAAACAACTGAAGTCGCAAATGGCAGTGGTTTGGAGTCAGTGGAATGCATGCTGCAGGGCACCTGGCTCGCATCTGTCCTTGAAGTAATCGATTTGTGACAGTTCGTTGTGTCACTGTGGTACCAATTTCTGCTAAAATTGCTGCTTAAGTGGCAGTGTGATGTGCCAGAGCCCCACGCCCAACACCATGATCGTCCCTCTTGGTAGTGCTACGTGCCCATCTGGAGGCCAGTCTTCTTGCATTAGTACTTTCTGCTACCACTGTGGTTACATTCCTAAGTCCTTCTGCAATATCGCAGAAGGAACATCCAGTCATATGACCTCGTTCAAACTCTGGGAGATGCTGTAATGGCGTCATTGTATCCTTAAAGGAGTTAAGATGAAATCTTTACAGATTAACAGAATGTTGATTACGGTAGTTGACACGAGATACTTAGGAATATAGGAGGCCACCAGATGTGGCCACCAACGTGGTGCAGGGTAGTCGAACGAAGGTATGGAGGTGTGGTCCTGTTGAGCACCATGGTGAAAACGAGACATAATTCCATTAACAGTAATTTATTTCTGAGAGTTTCACAATCACTTCGTCTTCTTCCCGTGTACTGTGCTCACGTATCGTGAAGGCCCAGATCAGCATATTAGTGCCTGGTAAAGACCTGTTGGTGTAGCTCTGGCATAATTTGAGGTCAGTAGCACGTCCCCGTTACAGGAGGGTGCAGTGGCCGACGTGTCTCTGCAGACTGTCGTGACTGTGGACATCTTTTTGACCCTCAGCATTGTTGTTGAGTGCAGCTGCGCATATTCCATCCGCTAGATATCTGCATGTTGTCAGTTGTCATGATGGCTTGTAGGCAGGTATGACCAGCAGGAACTCAGTTTGCAGAGTTGAAGTCTCCTCCACAGCAGTAGACTCCAAGCTGGCGGTGGCTGGTAACACTTCGTCATATTCGCAAGGTCATCCTCCAACAAGAGAGTTGGTCCTCCATCGGTATAAGTTGTGTAGATGGAGTGGCCAGACTCTGAGAATCAGTGGAAAGAAGCCGAGGGTTTTATAGCAGCCGGTGACGTGACATCCCTTTTCCAAGCTTGTCAGCGTTCTTGGTTGATTCAATGTTTGGTTTCAGAACTTCAGAGCTTTGTTTTATGTCGATATCGCAGCCTGAAAGGCATTTTTGCGTCGTCCTTAGGAGTAGTTAGTCCCTGTAATGCCACTGACAGAACAGTGTTGTGTCTGCCTTGTACTGTTGTCAAGGTGTTCCTGGTACCATCCCACAATCTGGGATAATTAGCTTCCTGTTTCTTTGTACTTCGACTATTCTGAGTGCTGACGTCGGTTACGCCATCCATGTAAGGCGTTGAGCAACGTGCATGCTCTAGCGTCGTCCCAAGGCGTTTCAATAATTTTTTTCCTGCTCAATTACTACTCCGATGGGCAACAGGAATGAAAAATGAGAAGACTGTTGGAAGTACTGTGTGCAGCATGCTGTTTCAAATCTGGTAGCAACTGTTGTAATAGCAACCATACTAGAAACCTTGCACAACGTGTGTTCATAAAGTAATTGAAGTGTTGTAAAAAGTAACGATACTGTAAAGCATGTTTAGAAATTTTTAAAGTACTGCCATTGTGCAACAAAACATTTTCGAAGCTATTTTACGAGGCACAGACTGCTCCCTGCAATGCCTTCATGAGAACCTCCTTCAGAGCAGTTGTTATGGCTGCTTGGATCACCTCAGTGCCGTTAAAACAGTTTCCTATGAGAGTGGTCTTATTCCTTAGGAACAAAATAATGTTTGCAGCAGCTACATTGGGATTTTTGAGGGCTCGTGTAAGGTTGCCAAGATATGCTCCGCCAGGAACTCACGCACGGGCAGAACAATGCCACGATAGAGCACCCAAGTAGCAGCAGTCTCCATTAGCACGCGAAGTACCCATTCTGTCCATCTTTCTGGAACAGCCACATAGTACGGAGTGTTGACAGTATGCTGCGGAGATACAAACTCCTTGTGGATTACACACTTTGTGTTTGAAAAGATTACCAACAATGTTTTCACTTGCTCGATCTTGCTTATTTTGTGTGGGGGACACATGGTAGTGCCCTTCAGCACTCTGGCGTTTTATTTTTGGGTCGTACTGCTATGCTTTTGTTTCAACGTCAGTAATAAAATAGTTTAAAAAATCGGGCTAAATGTTTACAAGGGCCGAAAATTCATTCACCATCATCACTCTGTTGCCCATTAGTTGTTCGTCAACACATTTGAGACAACCTAAGATCATTTTTCATGGTGGTGTGCACAGTGACCATATTAGGGTGCCTGTGGAATTACCCTAACTCTAATTCGGCGGATCGAGTTCAAGAAATCTCGTACATGAGTCATATTTCAGTCAGTGTAGCTGGTTGGTGTCTATCCAGAGTGAATTTTGTCAGTCACCTCTTCCTGGCCCTTCTTAACACCTTGCAACCTACGAGAGTCGATAGAGCAGAGTCCCTATAGACTTCATGAATCAGTTTACTGGTATTGGTATAACTTCTGATAATTTGATATAGAGCTTGCTGTTGTTAGCTGTTTGCTGCATCCTGTGTTGTACCACAGTCTTTGAGACGAATTTCTCAAAGTCAAATATACTGACACAAACAATGCTCAGAGCACACTTATCTTGGGAACATTGTGAAGCGAAGCATTGCACCCACCCAACCGAAGCATTCCAAAAAAAACAGCGATGTACAATCGCTTCTCAATAAAATCACTTGCATTGCTTTATGAGCAAATACTGTGTCTACATTTATTGAGGGATGGTGGTGAATATGTGTCGATCATTCATTATAATCGAATGATGCGGCATGTAATGTTTGACCATACGGTGACCTAGGATGCAGCAATGTCAACATCAGTGTTCAGTTTGCCACTCATTGCTCCTTCACCGAATGGAAATGGACTTATACAAAATCCATGAAAGTGAATGTAGGTAACGACCTCTAGGGTTACTTCAACTCAGTCCTAATGGATAAGCTAGTCACTGTCGTCTGTGGCGTGAGATGCATCACCCCTGTTCTCATTGGTTTTCTGTGGGGGGACGCCAGGTGACAAAGCTCCTATTGAGTCCTGTTTATGGCACTTCCATAAGGCAGAAGAATGCAGCTGAGTATTTCATGTCGATTAATGCTGCCACACATGTATTAATGCTGCTACAAATAAATGAATCGAATAACTGAATTGTTGACGTACAGTGTAAGAAATAGAGACCGACAGCGGAAGCTGAAGGCATATGAATGAACATAATATGGAGGAACTGTGGCACTGTTGTTCACAAAAGTTTTATTTTTATTGTGATGCATATATAGATTTGTAGCAGCAGTCATCGACACATCATACTTCCTTTCATGTCTTCTTAGTAATATTTTGCTCTATGATTCCGAAAAACGTACAGGGTGTCTCAAACCTTTTGGGTAAAAATGAAATAGGTTATAGTATAAGGATAGGGAACCAGTGTAAATAGTGTTATGGACATATAGCATGTAGACTGCATAACAGCAACATAGCTCATAGGAATTGTTCAAATTGACGACTAGCAGTCACAATGCCTGCATGAATATGGAGCAAAAAGTTCTTCTGCACTTTCTCAAAGATCCCTGTAATCAGGTAGTAGAAAGGCGGCTTGGAAGCTAACAAAAAGATCTTCACCCGTTTCTATGTGTGTCCCATACACTAACACATTTATGAAATCCCAGAGGAAAGAGGCCTGGGGTGTGAGATCTGGCCATCGCACTGGGCATGGAACAGAACCTCCCATTCCAGTCCAACGACGAGAGTACATGTTATTCTGGTGCTCTGGGCATAAACATCGAAGTGGCCTGGTACACTATCATGTTGAAACCACATCCTTTCACAGGCAACAAGTAGTACAGTCTCCAAGAATTGTCACACTTAATCTCTCAGGAGCATCATAGCATGTGGAGTAGTCAAACAGGGTGGCACCAATTACGCGACCTTGGAAAATGCCCGCCCTTTTGTTGACAGACAGTCGTTGCTGTTGGTCAGCTATGTGGGTTGCATGGGATTGCCCTCACTCAACACATGACTACTGCAGCTGTTGAAAACACCATCACTGAAGAATGAAACCTCATCTGTGGACAATACAAAGTGTATGGAGTTTTACATGCACCACTGCAGTGGATAATCCATTTACAGATGTGAACGCAGGGCTCGAAATCCATTCATTCCAGGGCTTGCACACGTTCTTTAAGATATTGGTATAATACCTGTTCCACCAGTACTCCCCACATTGTATCCTTCTAAGTGAGTGTTTTATGGGAAGGTTGATGGGTGTTCATTGCTGGGTCATCGGCCAAACGATCCAACACCATCTCCTCAAAGTGTGATGTTTGGACATGTCTTTGTTTTTGGGGAACCTTGGCCAGCTCTCCATGAGCTGAAACACCCCATCTCACATGGGTTGTTATCCATCTAATTAGAAAGAACCCTGTCGAGAAAGCGTTCTCTGTACATTTGTGCTGCTTTATGGACACTGCATACTGCTTCATTATACATTAAATGCATGTCTGACAACTCTTTTGAACAGTAAAGTTCCATCTTTGAATACATGTCATGCACTGTACACAGTAACACATCACCGTGGAGACATCACAATCTGTCTGATGCAATGGACAACTGACATCAAGTATAGTGCCATCTAAACCCAAGCGGTACTTGTTGGTCACTCTAAGCTCATTAGCCCAAAACATCGGTAATCCGTACCATCTCTTATCCTAAATGGAACAAATATTAACTTCTCTCCCTCAGCAAAGAGTTTGGGAGTAATAATAAATGAAAATCTAAATTGGACAGAGCACGTAACTGTAGTGTGCAAAAAAGCATCAGCATCCCTTCATGCCCTACAAAAATATAAAAAACTCTTCCCTTTCGATCTGAAAAAGAAATTAGTACAAACGCTTATATTCCCAATCATTGGTTACAGCGATATTATCCTACAAGGCCTCTCTCAGGAAAACTCGCGACGTCTGGAACTGGTCATGAACGCCTGCGTCCGATATATCTGTGACATTCGACTTTTTGATCACATTTCACCAGCATATGCAAAATTGTCTTGGCTGCGTGCAGACAAACGCGGAGATTTCCATACACTCTGTCTCATCTACTGCCTTATAAATGTACACTGCCCTCATATCTCTCCTCGTCCTTAACGCTTATGTCTGAACAACATGACAGAAACACACGTTCCCATCATAATAAAATCCTCCCTGTTCCACTGCATCGCTCAGTCACCTTCTCCAAGTCCTTTACAGTAGCGGGAACCTGACTCTGGAATAACCTCCCTCGGTACGTTAGAGAACTTAAAAACATGTCCAGCTTCAAAAAACAGTTAATGACGTATCTACTCAAGCAACAGTAATGCTTTCCTTCGTACACGAATGCACTTCACCTCATTACTTCCCTCTTTCCCCCTCCTTAAGTCTCCCTCCCCCAAAACTCGCTATACTAGTAAACTTCTACTTTACACACCAAGATATTAATGTACATCTGCACAAATCTTCATTACTATTGCCCATTTTTCTCATGTTTATCATTATTATTTAATTTATTTTACTCTTACTATTATTACTTTTATCATAATTTGTATGTATAGCACCTGTCGTAAAAATGCTGCCAGTACTTACTTTATTAGGTCTTAGTCATTATTCTTTATTCATATTGTCACTAGAGTAATCTAATTTTCTTATTTAAAGTATTGTCGTGATGTAACTCTGATGTGTGAAATGCTGCATGTGTGAAACACTGGTCCGATGTAAGAGAGGGCCTGATGGCCCTAATCTGATCAGGTTAAATAAATAAGTAAATAAATAAATATTGCACACATTAATGACTCAGTGCAGTGCATACGGCCTTCACATGAGAGATGTTCTATGGGCTAAGTTGTATACTATATATCTGTTTGGTAGTCAAAATAGACTTAATATTTTCAAGGAACAAACAAACTGGCTATCTAATGTGTGCTGGATATCCAAATGCTTCTCTGCAAGTGTAAATGAATTTAAAACCTTTAACAGTACTTTTGAATTTAATCCAAAATTTTTGAAAATTATTTCATTAACACTTAGCTGATTTTCCCAAAGTTGTCGTCTTCTGTAAGCTGCAAATATTCATCAGTTTATAATGACACACCTCTCCAACTATACTAAATTAACTTGGACCAAGTTCGTACTTCAAAAAAGTTACTTGAATACACTGCGTTACGAAGAGTGTGATAGTTATCTTTTCAATCTCAATGATTATTGAAAGATGTGCCCACGAAGCGCGCAAGTAGAATTGTCGGTGTTATGCTGTGGGACTGTTTAAAATCTTTATTTTAAGATCAATATATGGAACCAAATATCACTTAATACACCAACGTAACCACCTGAATACGGCGAAGCGTCCAGGGCTATACATATAAAAAAAAAAAAAAATCCTCAAGGTGTTGCTACACTGACACCTATAGAGAACAATTGAATACCTGCCGG
The DNA here is from genome assembly GCF_021461395.2 of Schistocerca americana. Classification (NCBI taxonomy): domain Eukaryota; kingdom Metazoa; phylum Arthropoda; class Insecta; order Orthoptera; family Acrididae; genus Schistocerca; species Schistocerca americana. Next base: position 89,964,936 of record NC_060122.1, read on the forward strand.
AAAAAAGCGTTGTAACCCTCAAAATAGAAATTATACAGAAGTCGCGAAAACCCATTACCTATGCAACAGGTTTACGAAAGGCAGAAATAGCATTCACAATCACTTGAAATGAGTCCATTACTGATTAATATGTACAAGTTGTGGCAGTATGTGACCTGAAAAGCAAGATATTACAGATTTTCGTTCGGAATCCATGCAAAAACGTTGTAACTCTAACGAAAGTAGCACACTTTCGTGGGTTACAACGTTTATACCACTGATATTATTTAACCTCGAATGCTGTTTGTTGGTTTTATTCTGATTAGGCGTAAATACAATTTGCATTATACAATGTTGGAACATCTGGGTGTTTGACTGAACGTTGAAATATTGTTACAAAAGATGGGTTTGCAGTGATAAACGTTCACATTTTCATTTCACAAGAATATAACGAAACAGAATCGATACTGCACACGCAGTTTAAACGAAACATTATCAATAGTTGCCACTGTGTAACACGATTATTCACGGCACACAAGACGTATTGTTGCAAACCTATGTTTTGCGTGATCGACCATGATACTGTCACTTTACTTTATGTTTAGGTTCTCATAAAACTCTAGGTATTTTTAGGAATATATTTACACATGTCTAGCAGATTAGCTTTCTTTTCCGCAGAGACAGGCATGGCTCACCATAAAGTCTAGGTAGGTCGTTCAACCTAAATACCATCGGCGGAACTGTAATACTATTTTTACCCCTGGAGCGTTTTACTAAGTTTGCTGAGTACCAAGGCTGCAAGTAGTTATGGCTCTTGCGGCACTGAAGTACTGTTGGGGAGTCTGAAGATGTCTTCATCCAAACATAATCCGTTATTTTGCATTTTTGATCTCTGCGGACGTGCTTTTCAATACCGCTTGAATCAATAAAATATTCCTGCACCATGTAACAAACCAGAAACGAGTTGTTTGGTCGTGCAGTAGCTATTACCTGAACCCATTCAAATGGTTCACACACAGAGTAGTTCTTCTTATTTCTCTCAATTAATGCGAAATCCCCGTCACAAGGCTAAAAGCTGTGTCCCGTGATAAGAAACTTTCGCTCCACAGAGGTGAAATACTGCATGTTCAGAAGATATTGATACAAAACAATAGTTTTACAGTTATTTTTGTGTCACGTATATCGATCAGACCACACCGCTAAAGTTCTTTCTTCACATGGGTTTAGTACTGAAAATGTAGATGTTACGTACTTCAGTAGACACAAAGTAATTTGCGTTGATCCCCGCTTAGCAACAGTTTCAGGCCATACACACATCCACACCTTATAGTCACCAACTTTATGTATTGCCTGATTGTAGGTTGACAGCTGACGTTGATAGAAAACCGCAGAATGGGTAAGGGTAGGACAATACAGCACCTGATGGAGGTCTGTGCATATCACAACATAGGTTTCGTTTGCTTTAGCTTTTCCTGTATCCTTCTCCAGCATTGAATACGCTGCTTCCGCATGTAAATGATGCAGTTTGCTTTCTTCGTCGATATTCTTTCTCTCTGTTTCATTTTTACTGTTAACTAACTGCAGTAACAGTCTGTCACAATACCCGCAATAATCGGAACGTGGTACTCCAAAGCGAAAATTATATTGTCCCCTGAAAACATCTCTGTAAGCTCTTTCACTGCACTGTACCGTCGAATTATCTTCTTTAAAGAGTTGTCGCCGGCCGAAGTGGCCGTGCGGTTAAAGGCGCTGCAGTCTGGAACCGCAAGACCGCTACGGTCGCAGGTTCGAATCCTGCCGCGGGCATGGATGTTTGTGATGTCCTTAGGTTAGTTAGGTTTAACTAGTTCTAAGTTCTAGGGGACTAATGACCTCAGCAGTTGAGTCCCATAGTGCTCAGAGCCATTTGAACCATTTTTTTAAAGAGTTGTCAAAGTTTAGAAATATTCTAATCGGATCTAATTCTTATGTCTTGAGTAGTGGTTTTCTTGTTTTGGTAGCTTCTCAATGTGGTTCCTTATCACTTCCTTCAAGCTGCCCTGCAGCTTATTTGGACGATTCACTTGCTTTCCTTCTGTCTTCTAACGGCACGCCACATTTCATCTTCCCTTGGAGCTGTAATACTATATTCCATGCACGTTTTTTGACATACCTGAATTTTTTCTGCTCCTCTTCTTAAAAAGTACATGAATGTGCAGTGTCTGCGCGAAATGGTCTCCTCAGGCGCCCTACCTTTCATGTCTATTATTTCAATGCACGACGAAGCCAAATGTCTGGTTTGTGCATTGTAGTATAACGCGTAGAATTCTTGAAACACCTCTCAGTTGTCCTCCATTTTAGTGTTTTACATTGGTATCAACATTTGCAGGTAGCAATCTATAAAGGGAGCACGACGTAATGATAAGTATAGTGAACCACATTAACGTCAAAGGTAAAGGCTATGACAGCGCATTACAGTATAATGTTTGTGAATAACGTTTGGAATCTCCCATTTCACAGAAATATTGTGTTAGATTGGCATACAACGTTTAGGCACCCACCTGTTCAGCAGGGATTTTCCCAGGCACTGGTTCGAAATTGTGGGCCACATATGGTTGCCCCCAATTCCGTGTGTGTTTCTTCGCATTCCTCTTCCATTCGCTATACTTAATTTTCCGTTTCCGGCCCCTACTTATACCTTTGCACATGCTCTGACTTAACGTCACACAACGTTCCTGCTCCATGTTTACAACGTTTCTGCATCCGACCGCCTCGCGACGAATAGGAAAAATCGAAAAATGGCGCTTAATGTACATGTTTGCCAACATAACTTAATACACGCCTTACTCTTGGCACATACAACGTTTATACCTGACCAACCGGTTTCTTAGAAAAGTGAGAGTTACAACGTTTTTGCCGGCAGGTATTCAACTGTGTCTCATCATTTCTATTTCTACTAATATTACAACGCCTATTCGAACAGTGTAGTCGATAAGAAAAACTCTTATGAAGCTCGAAGTCAATTACAATGGGTCTTGAATAATAAAGCCTATTTGGAGCAGACGTTTCCGTCATTGCAGTGTACCATTTGAATGAAAACTGAACGCCAACGAACTTGAGTGATTTTATCGTTTGGTTACAATCGTTAGTAATTTACTCTGTGCTGTCTTTTACCTGTGGTTGAGGATGACACGGCGGCCGGTCGGTACCGTTGGGCCTTCATGGCCTGTGCGGATGGAGTTTAGTTTAGTTTGTCTTTTACCATTATCTACACATTTATCTCTGACGTAAAGAGTTACATTTCTTAGTATTAACAATAATAGTTGCAAAATATTACAGTACTATAGAAATACGTAGAGTGTATATCAAGAACACCCATGTAGGAGATTCGCTAAGCAGACGTGCTTGCCAAGTAATATGTCATAATAAAACGATAACGACATATAAGCATACAGTAAGACAAGACTGACCTACAATGAGCTTCACGCATGCCGATAAAAATGGTAAAATCTGCAGTAATGTTCTGAAGCTACTATTTTCCAAGCATTTACTTACAATCTGCATAGTTTTATCGTACCTGCATGACGGCTTCTACAACTAACTGACAGGACGAGACGCCGGACAGTTCTTCAACGACTAGGCAGCTTTTAATGGTGTTAGCTAGGTAATAAATATGTTCTTCCCGTTGCTTTTAGTTCAACGACTCGCAACGTTAGCATTCATAGAGTACTGGCGTTTTTTTGTTGGAAACAAGTGACATTTGTTTGTAGCCAGTCTGCGGCTTACTTCACGGAGTGGCAGGTGGCGGACTCTAAGAAATCGTTAAATCCAAATGAGACTACAGGACCAGACTGTTGCTGTAGTCTCCACTTATTGTTTTTATCCTTTTATTTTAGGGTAACAGTCTTTACTCGGTATACCATCAACCTACACAGTTCAGTGAGTCATTGTGCCTGAAACATTAGGTGTTCCAGGATTATTTGCAGCTTTATAAACCACAAAATGTTTCCTCAATAACCGTGTTTTATAGGTGACGTCACTCTGGCCTTGTTGTTACTCAAGAATACAACTGATAAGTCGATAGTTTTCAGTTTGTGACCCGTGTCCATTAGCCAGTTGGGTCTTTCGAGGTACATCTTCATGTGTTGATTCACATATAGAGCTTTTTTCTTCAGAACATATTACTGTTATGGAAAATCGCATACTAATTTCTCCAAAGTGTGACGAAATTCTTGTTCATAATAGAGATATTTTAATAGACCGATCAGTACGATATCACATGATATGGGAATGTGCAGAACAGAACCTGAGCACGATGAATATTTGACTGTCTACTTCATTGTGAATTTATAATGTGCATTATTCCGACTAAAAATTCGATGGGGTTAAGAATTATCAGTGTTACAACACAACACTCTCTAATTTATCTACATGTTATCATCAATGAGCACTGGCCTGAAAGAATTCAGTATTAACAAACTGATTGTGATTGTAGAGTAACTTTTTGCCAAATTTTGCAAACATTTATGATACAAGATTTGAGAGACTGACATGTATGGAAAGATTACTTATTAATAAATCTTCAGCGTGGAGAAATGAGCTGTTAAGCTATAAGGAATGATATAACGCCACTAAAATTTGTTGTAACATCGAACGTGTAATGCCTCTAGCGACTAAACAAAGGAGTGAAGCACGATGTGTAATTACTTAATCACAAACAAACTGATGGTAAGCACATAATTTCTGTTACGAAGAACCTCTCAGTTCACATTACATGTTATGCCACAGTATCTTCAACGATACACTTCTGAAAGAAGAAAAACTGTAAAGTGTACAAAGGAAAAATAAAATACGCTAATTAATGATGGAAACGGGTAAAAATTGTTTCACTGGACGTATGTACATAGCTACACTACGCCACCAGTAGTGCCTTTTGTACTGCTGGGACACATTTCGCCGCATATAGGAAACAATTCTGATAAAACAAAATTCCATAAGTAATTTTTACTGCAGTGAAGAATTTCTCAGAATATATGTCCTACATCTTCATCACACGCTTGGTATTTGGGATTCGGACCCCTTCAACATTTTATAGAGGCTATGTCGATTAATACTGTCGTAAGTTGTTTGAAAATCCGTGAACAGTACCTTTTCTCTCCCTTTCCCAGTACGTCGCAAGAATTTGCCAAAGAACAAGAACATTTGGTTCAAATGGCTCTGAGCGCTATGGCATTTAACTGCTATCAGTCCCCTAGAACTTAGAACTACTTAAACCTAACTAACCTAAGGACATCACACACATCCATGCCCGAGGCAGGATTCGAACCTGCGACCGCAGCGGTCGCGCTGTTCCAGACTGTAGCGCCTACAACCGCTCGGCCATCCCAACCGGCGAACAAGAAGACTGTTAGTAGCTCAACAGCTTGGACAAAATCCAATCTCATGTTCTCAGATGACATTTTCTTCCAAAAGTTTTTGCTTTCCTAAAATAATTGTACCTTATATCCTACATTATCTAAACTTATTCTGCATTAGAAAAGTCCATCTCGCATCCTTTTTTTTAAACTGGACCAATGACTGCGGTCTTGCAGTTGTCTGGCAACGCCTCATTATTCCAAATGAGCTGAATGAGTTTGCCCAGCTCAGTATGCAGTCTGCTTCATCCACGCTTCAATACGTCTGAATAAAGTGTATTCTCTCCTGATGCTCTATCGTCTTTCGTTTTCCATCTGGCTTTCAATATGTCTTCGTCTGCGAAGTAAATCTCTGCCTCGTTTTCTTTTTCTTTTTTTTTTTTTTTCACTTAATCTTAGCTCTGACTTAGGACCGTTAGGCAGCTTGCTGAAATATTCTTTCCATCACTCTAAGACTGACTGAGAACCCACACCGACGCTTCCACTTGTATCATTGATATACTGGCATCCTCTGTTGAACATTCTTCTTACTGTTTTCACACGTTGGAAATAATCTGTAAAAACCTAATACATCTACATCTACATACAAACTCCACAAGCTACCTTACGGTGCGTAGCGGAGGGTATACTGTACCACAACTAGTCGTTTCCTTTCATGTTCCACTCGCAGACAGTGACGGAGAAAAGACTGTATATATGCCTATAAACCCTAATTTATCGTATCTTACCTTCGTGGTCCCTACACGAAATGTATGTTGCTAGCCCTGTCTCAGGTGAACACTCGCCGAAGAGGACAACAAACTGGATCCCAACGCTTAAGAAGTCTTCGAGCCTATTCCGTATGCACGTAATTTTGTTAACAGTCTGCAGTGGGGTACTGAGTCGAATTCTTTTCGGAAATCTGGAAATATAGAAACTGCCTGTAGCCCCTCAGCCATTGTTCGCAGTATGAGAGCAAGCCGGGTTTCGCACGAGCAATGCTTTCTAAAGCCGTGCAGATTCGTGAACGTTAGGTTTTCGGTATCTGGGAAATTTTTTATATTCCAACTCAGATTATGCTCTAGAATTCTCCAGCAAACCGATTTTAAGGATTCTGGTCTGTAATTTTGCGGGTGCTTTCTTTTACCCTTCAAATAAATACAGGAGTCACCTGCGCATTTTTCCAGTTGCTGAGCACTTTGCGCTGGCGAGGAATTCGCAATAAATGCAAACTGAGTAAGGGGCCAATGACGTAGAGCACTCTTTGTAAAACTAAATTGGGATTTTCCAAAATGAGATTTTCACTCTGCATCGGAGTGTGCGCTAATATTAATCTGCCAGGAAGTTAAATTGGGATTCCATGCGACCCTGACGACTTATTTGTTTCCAGTTCTTTCAGTTTCTTCTCTCCAGCATTGATACCTATTACTACGTCACCTTTATGGGCCTCTGTGCGATGGTTAAACGACGATTCTCCTGCGTGAATTATTTAAAATTTCGGACTTCCTTTTGCTGTATTCTACTGCCACGTCAGACTGGTCAAAAAGTGATTGGATGGAGACCTTAGACCCGCTAAGCGATTTTACATAGGATCAGATTTTTTTTGGGTTCTCCGCCAGCTCTTGTATGCACGTGCATAGATCTTTTCACAGACCACGAACCACTATTAATATTTGCCTGTCGTCGTTTGCGCGTCCTCTTTCGAACGAGAGTGCAACAGCCTTTGTTTCCTCAGTATTTTCCGAATTTCGTTATTAAACAGCGGACGGTCGTTTCTGTTCTTAATCCACTTACTAGGCACATGCTTGTCCAGAGTACGATTTACAATGTGTTTAAAGTTTGCCCATAATTCCTCTATGCCAATCAATCTGGAACTACATAATTGCAGATTATTGCCTAACTGAGATACTAACAACTTCTTATCTTCTCTTTCTAACAGATACTCCCTCCTACCCTCTTGACTGATTTACAAACTTTCGTAATCATAGTCGCTACGATGATATCATGATCACTAATCCCCGTCTCTATACTGACACCGTCGATAAGGTCCGGTCTGTCTGTAGCCACAAGGTTCAAGATACTTCCATTGCCTGTGGTTACCGAACTAGCTGCTCAAGACAGTTTTCGGGAAACGCGTTCAAAAGTAACTGTCGAGACTGTCTGTCAGTATCCCCTCCACTGAATCCATCACGTCCCAGTCTATACGCGGAAGGGTAAAGTCACGAACAACTGGTATTGCATTCTGGGTATTTACGCACAACTGACCGTAGGCTTTCTTTGAATGACTCTAGGACTGTTACAGCGGAATCGGGTGGTCAGCAAAAACATCCAACAATTTACTTGTTTTCACCTAAACCTATTATGTACTACCAGATAACTTCACTATCACACTCAATTTCAACCCCAGTAGAGGCAAATTTTTGTCGACTGCAATGAACATTTCCCATCCTGCGGCGTCCAATCTGTTTTTTGATAAACATTCCAAAACTCGCTAAATATATCGGAGCTATTTACTCCGGGTATTAGCCAGCTCTCACTCACAAGAATAATTTGATGTTGAGAACCTATCTGTAGGGCAGTAAATTCATGAGCTTTGTTACGAATACTTCAACAATTTACAGTTAACCTTTTTGCAGTCGAACTGAATTTACTCTGAACACGGTCTGGTTCCCCTATGTGCGTTTTTAACTGGCAAGAGTTCATGAGAGCACCTCAAACTATCACCTAGTCTAAAAAATTCCCATGTGCCCTTCACAAGTACTTTGCTTCCCGAGTAGCTACTTTCTTCACGTTGTGCACCTCTGACCGATCAAGCGGAGCCCTACAAATCCCCACCCGATAACGCAGATCTACAAATCGGCAGCCACGTTTCTGGTAAGACGGCGTCAGCCGTCGAGCTGCCGCACGAACTGCAGCATCGACACAGATTGGTCATGCCGCGTTATTTTAGGAGCAGTCTATAAAGCTGTTGATAATATATTTATTAGTACGAAGAGCGTAGTAGGTGCACAAGTTATTCTAATGCTGACGGTAGTGCACATGGTAATGGTTGGGTTACTGTGGCTCTAGTTAGCAGTGGTAAAGTGGAGACTGTATCAGGGCTGGAGACTTTTAACAGCCGAGAAGTTAATGCTTATCGTACATTTCAGATATGTGAAGTGTATAACAGAGATCGTGGTTCATCTTACTATATGTCTGCAATGCCGTTGGTTCTTAGGACAAGGAATTGTCGTAAAGTAAATGAATCAGAGCCTGTGTCCGTTTGGGTTAAAGGTACAGAGACGACGAAGCCTTTGATTGAGACCCTACACTTGGTTCCAAACCAAAGGACCGCCATCGATTCTGGGAACGATGCTGCAGGTTGCGAGCTCTGCTTGCACACCAGGGGAGAGGCCAGCACTCTTCACCACCACCACCAGCCGCCTCTAAGAACTGAGGAACGAGTCAGAACCAATGCGACAGGCGTCGCTGGTGCCAACGTGAGCCACAACTTGAGACGACTGCCCTCTGCACGCTGGATAGTATCAGACATGGCCACCTCCATACCTCAGATAAGGCCCCCCGGCAGACATACCGAGTGCACATTGGCTTTAATTCCTGAACGCTAAGGGACTCCACAGCGCGCCCGCCATTGGCGTTCCCAATAATTAGCAAACCTCTTCCTACTTCTTCCCGCTCGGACCCTGCTGAAGAAATGGCAAGCTGTTCGCTCATGTGGTGAATAAGTGAGGCCATACGGCCAACCTCCACAGTGGTCCTCTGCCTCCAACGACGCGAATGCGTTACCACCAGTCACTCAATCTGTGAGTCTACCGCGTCGGATACACTAGGAGCTGCCTCGTCAGCAGAGCCTCTGCGCGAAACAAATGACACCCAAAGTGTCCCATGCTGTGCTCCAGAATCTCCGCCAGCGCTACACCCCCAGGCGGTAGCCTGAAGGCGACTGTTCAAAGCCAAAACCACACATACTGTCCTGGTTTAGGCCGTTCAAGTACTGAGTCTCAAGAATTATTCTCAGGTACGTTTTCGTTTTAGATTTCAGAGCGCTTCTATTAGTTGCAGTCAAATGAAATAGAACACCTGCCACAACAGGACAAAGGAATGACTGTGGCGATTCTTACATTTTATGGCTTGAAAGATCTGATTCCAATTATAAAACTCTAATCTCCATCTCCCAAAAGCTCGTTTCCTGCACAGCATCAGATCCACTATTCTGACTCGTGTGAATGTCCATAATAAGAGGCCTAACATAAAACTCCCCGAATATGCAAAACAGATCCAGCACTAAAATTTAAATGGGACACTAAATTACTGTCTGACTGCGCAAACACACGTAATTCTTACAATAAACCAAATTCCTCACTTCGAGTGAATAACAATGTCAAGGGATAATCACTACTATCAATGAATATTTCATTAAAATTGTTATTATTTGTCAAATGAAACGAAATTCGTACTGCAGTCGATTCAGTTTCGATTGATAACATTACCACTCATGTCCATTTCTAAAATAAAAGTACTATTACTGACCTAAATAGTTGCTCATATTCTGATATCACATTTACTGTAACGGACCAAGTAATGATCCATTCTGTTTCATAATAACTTTAAAAAATTCTGGCCTGGCATCAGTCTCAAATGAACACAAACCAATGACGGATGTTTTACAAATTTTTACAGAATCTCAATTTAGCTCTGTAAGTTTGTGATTCCTGAGTCACCAGCGTTTTGCTGTCACTGCTTACGCATCCTCCATCCATGTAGTCCGTCCACTGTTGGCACATTACTCAACATGAAGTCCGCCCCCCCGTAGCTCAGTGGTCAGCGCGACAGTATGTCTGGGCCCGGGCTCGATTTTCGGCTGGGTCGGACATTTCCTCCTCATCATCATCATTTCATCCCCATCGACGCGCTAGTATCCGAAGTGGCGTCAAATCGAAAGACTTGCACCTGGCAAACGGTCAACCCGACGGGAGATCCTAGTCGCACGACATTTATTTACTCAACATGAAGTAAATTTCCAAAACAATCAATAAAAATGATTATCTCCACTTTCGGCCCTAATTACCTCAATCACCAAACGTTTTTTAATGCAACCACCAAGCATTACTACGAGAGGGATGGAAATAAAAAAGTCAAGGTATCACTAATGTAGTTGGGTAGTTACTTACCTTCCCTCCGATACAAAACCAACTTCGACTAGATTTTCAGATTCCATAAAAGAGGCTACCTATTTTGATAAATGTTAATAATTTGAAATTGACACCATGAGCAGAAACAGCTGCCAGGTTGGAGTAGAATATCTCTATGATTCTATGGATATTGGTTACAGAATTCTTTTCTTTTTCTCCTTTTTGGCTCATTGTTTCGTTGTACACAAAAAAATCGTGTTGATTCCATCATAGACAGTCCCTGCTCCAAGTTAGACTCCTCTGATGTACGCGTGTTGACAGTTATATTCATTGTTACCATCGTATCGTTTTATAAAACTGTCCATTTTGATGTAACACAATTCAACTAAATATGTATTAGATTTCCGTAAGCATACACTTCCTCAGCCTCTCTCACTTTATGCTAAAAACATTCTCCTCAACAGCCCGCATCTCGTGGTCGTGCGGTAGCGTCCTCGCTTCCCACGCCCGGGTTCCCGGGTTCGATTCCCGGCGGGGTCAGGGATTTTCTCTGCCTCGTGATGGCTGGGTGTTGTGTGCTGTCCTTAGGTTAGTTAGGTTTAAGTAGTTCTAAGTTCTAGGGGACTGATGACCATAGATGTTAAGTCCCATAGTGCTCAGAGCCACATTCTCCTCAACATAAGCATATCTTCCACTACTGTCTTTCAACATTTGACTTCTTCGTTAAATTTATATATAATCACCTATAACATCCACGTTATTAGCATATTACCTCATATGATATAGTTCTGTGATAAATGTCTACCACCTCTAAAATTTTCCACGCATTCCATATTAATATATGACAGGTTCCAATAACAGTTAAACCCATGTGTGATCAATAGTGTAATATTATTCTCTAACTTCCACGAGTATTTCCCCACACTGCAGATTAATGATATTATGCATTATTTACGTTACAGAGCATAAGTGGGTTAATGTAAATACACATTCATATTTCCATTAAAATCTTCGTTATGTAGTTGTTACTCATCGGTGTTGCCAGTATACCGATTTATATTCAGCCTACGCCATGAAAACATATACTTTAATACATTACACTTAATGTCAGCAGTAGAAATTGATCAGCCACGCTGGGAATGCGATTTACAACTAAGGCTGAAAACTATCTGTAAACACGTTTTACTCTTCGTGTACATAACCACTTCCTGCTTATTTATTAGCTAGTTCAGCCTATTTCAGAACGTTAATGATTTAAACTCGTACTCGTGTAAACGCATAGCTTCTTCCCTCCCTTATATTCAAAATAAATATTTCATTTTACTACATGATTACACAGTGTCGTTAGATATTCATTTATTAAGCCATGTCACTAAATTTTCAGTGAAAGTCTTGCAGAAATTCACATTTACACTCTGACTAGTAGTTCACAGTGTGTCTTCGGAAACCGTTACAGAAGATGTCCTGTCGATATATTGCCATCCTCTGAGGTTTAATAAAAGAAAACTTTCACATTATTCACATGTCTACACATTTATCACAACTTTTCTTGGCACAACACCTTTCTTTGCGTTTCTTAACCATTTTTAACATAATGCAGACTCCAACTTAATAAAGCAAGCAAGGAAACAGACATGGAGATCAAGGAAATATATTTATGATTATATTAATATAAATACACTGTTTACCTTTGCTTACCCTAAGCGTGCCTGTTTGAAATCAAAAAAATATCACTTTCTTTATTACGAGGGCTTTGCTCGTAACATTCTCAGTGTCGTTGCTAGCTGTCGCTAATGACTCGCTGCAGTGATGCCATTGCCGCTACCCTGTGCATGTTCACTCCTATTTTAATCTTCGCAGGCGGCGAGTTGCCATATCACCTGCTTTGTCATGCAGCAATGCTCGTCTCCTTTGTTAACCATTTCTGAATTATAGTCACGTTCCTGATTATCTCATCATATATATTATCTCAAATATTGATTACTTCTCTACAGTTTTCATCATAGTATGTTACTTTGTTTTTCTTAGATGTACAGTTGTGATTCAAATATGTGTTTAGAGAACACTTCTGATGTCCTTCGTCTCTTAAAGATCGTACAGTACTCCGTTATGAAGACATTGCTTCTCTCAACTGTAAGACTTTTTATTCCTTTTCCACTCGAGTGTGAGTGTTGTTACAAACACTGCTAGTGGAACTGCATTTTTTATCTGTTGTGTACATTTCCATCAGCTTTTACAGGATGTTCCAGTGTCAGTTGGCGTATATTAGTGTCATATAAATCTTTAATATTCTGGGTCTGATTATTTTTCTCATCGTTAGACCTTTATTTTGCGTTTCTATTATTTCAGCTAAGTGAACAGGTTACATTGTATAATTTACTTAACGTGGCCTCATACTTACATCTTATTCGTATTGTGTTTATATCCCTTGACAGATCTTCATCATTTATTGTTGTGCTTTGCAACAATAGATCTACTGCATAGTATTTCGTAAACAACAGGCGAAAACCACCTCATCTACAAACAGAATGTTTCATGAAGAATGGACATACTTACACATCGTCTTATGCATCTCTTTCATCAACCGTCATATTGGTGTTGCCTAATAAATACTCTTTATCAACTGTAAACCTCATTGCCATGATCATCCTTTGCATATCAACATATAATAATTTATTTCGTCGGAAACCACTTCGCCTTATCAATTCATTTGGTGAAATGTTAATATATATTTATCACGTTTCACACAACCATCACATATCTCTTATCTCGAGATCATATACAAGCTGTTACTTTGTTTCGCCACCTACTCTTCCATTCGTCATGTGCACTGACCTGGTTTAGTGCAGTACCCTCCTTCTGCTGCAGCTTGCTTGTACAGTATTATCATGCAATTTATTTTGTTCCTATATTTAATTATAATAGCCCTTATCTTATCTCCTATCTGTTATATGTTGCTTAAGATGTGTTGAAAAATTATTAATCGCCCATAGTAGTTTTAACATTAAAAAAATTGTTCCACTGTATTTTGTTGTTCCACTGAATTTTTGCTGCTTGACTGGGACTTGAATGGTTGACCTTCCCCTTGTTATCTGGGGAAATTAGATGCAAGCCCCTGATAGTATGGGGCACAAAACATTTACTTCTCGTGGTATATGTGTAAACTCCTTCTCTGTCTTACCCAGGCGAAGGCGTAGCTGTGTGGGTAGAGCTTTAGTTCCATAGGTACTCATGGGACCGAGCCAGAACCTTCAGACTGGCAGCTGGGTGGGGGTACCACTGTTGAATCGGATGGATATCAATAGCCAACACATTAACCGCCCTCATGTAAGCAGCACTCCCGAAAAACGTTTTGTTAAACAGTATAAAATATGAGTAACAGAACACATGGTGCTCCTGAGAACGTGGTTCTGATCATAAAAAGGAATCGATGCTTGTTCGACAAGTTCAGCTTTTCTCTGTTTGGGTCTTGGTATATTGATGATAGAATTACGCACTCCTCATCAAATAGAAAGCCCCCAAGAAGCCAACAGCCTAGCAGAACAAGCCATTGAAACAGAGTTGAAGAACAGTAACATGGGAGATAGGTCATGCTAATGTTTAATGGATGTGACAAAAGGGGAACTTAACAGCTCATGACAATGTCCTGGATAATGTGTCGCTATGGCTTTTGACATTGCACTGCTACTGTATGCAACACACCGGGAAAGAGTGGAATGGCTACGTGTTGCTATTGTCCAATGTGCACTCCGTTCCATACCGTTCCGTTTTAACATATTCACATTAGAAAATCGAATGAGAGGAGAAGGTACAACACTTCAGCAACATCTCTTTTGAGAAATATAAATATATTTACTCTGTACACTTTGTTCCAAGCAATTAGCTCTGAGCACTATGCGACTTAACTTCTGAGGTCATCAGTCGCCTAGAACTTAGAACTAATTAAACCTAACTAGCCTAAGGACATCACACACATCCAAACCCGAGGCAGGATTCCAACCTGCGACCGTAGCGGTGGCTCGGCTCCCGACTGTAGCGCCTAGAACCGCACGGCCACTCCGGCCGGCGTTTCAAGCAATTCATTACCTTTTTTTCAGATAATAACTAATTTATCAGCTTGGTTAAGCTGGTGGTCACAACAGTCTGTTACACGATATTGTTCGTTCAGCAACTTGTGCTTCATTAGGATTACATTAGTAGGTCTTCAAACATCGATATATAGTTTTACCAATGAACGACCTAGCTGGAATTTAGAGCAGACTGATCTCTGTATTTGAAAAAAAAAAAAAAAAATTCATTTTCCTACAGTTCTTATTCGGTTTTAGCCTTTGAGCTGAAGTACTGTTCCTGTGTGTAGGGATATCTCCTTCCAAGTGGGGATCTGCCTACGAGTGTAGGACGGCTTTTAAAATTTTGTGAATCCTAAGCTCATAAGCTGAAAATTTTAGAACGGCGGAGAATGTCTGGCGGATCCTAACTTACTCCAGTGATCAGCCAGCTACATGTATCTGATTTGGACTCAGAATCAGATCTTGATTAAGCTTTCCCTATATTATGTAAGGTGCTTTTAATAAGTAATGCAACACATTTTGTAAACTGAAGGAATGTTGGTTTTATTCAGGATTCCAATACACAATATTATTCTCCCATTTTTCAACACAATCTGCGATCAATGCGATGGCCTTACGACGTGGTCGGCATCGGAGCCATCGTCTTGCTGCATCTTTAACATCCCCATCAGCCATGTACTGCTCCCCGCGGAGTACATCTGTCATCAGGCCAGACAGGTGAAAGTCGGAAGGTGCGAGATCCAAGCTGTAGGGTGGATGAGGAAGATTACTCCAATGAAGTTCTGTGTGGTCGTCTCAGGCGTGCAGTCTCGTGTGAGAACTAGTGTTGTCATGGAAAAGGAGGAGTTCGTTCGCATTTTTGTGGTGACAAACCGGCTGAAGACGTTTCTCCAGTATCCGGAAAGGTAGCACATGAACTTCACAGTTGATCGTTGCACCATGAGGAAGGGTATCAAACAGATTAACCTCTCTAGAGTCCAGGAAGATAGTAGTTATGACTTTAGCGTGTATGGCTGACGGTGTGGCCGGGAACTTTTGCTTCGGAGGAGAAGTGATATGGCCCCACTTCACGGATTCCCGAATTGTTTGCGGTTCGAAGAGGCGAATCCATGTTTCATCGCCGATGACGATGTTAGACAAAAATTATAACGCCTAGCCTCGTAATGCGCAAACAGTTTCGCACAGATGGTCCTTCGTTACTGTTTATGGTCTTGTGTTAGGCGGTCAGGAATCCAGTGAACAGACACCTTTGACAACCCCCAATGGTGGACAAATGTGTCAGCACTATCAACAGAGACGTCCACTTGAGAACCGAGGTATTTGACTGCGAACAGTCGATCAGTTCAAAAAACGCTCAAATGTATGTGGATTACTAAGGGACCAAACTGCTGAGGTTATCGGTCCCTAGACTTACACACTAATTAAACTAACTTATGCTACGAACGACACACACACCCATGCCCGCGTGAGGACACCAACCTCGGGTGGGAGGGGCCGCACAGTCCGTGACACGGCGCCTCAAACCGCGCGGCCACTCCGCGCAGGTCTATCACGTCGAACGAGAGTGTCCAAACGTTCCAAAATTGTAGGAGTCGTAGCTGTGTGCGGATGGCCTGCACGCAGGAGATTGGACAGGTTTGTGCGACATTGTTGCGGTGATGACAGACACGTCGCCAAATGACTCACCGTGCTTTTCTTCACTACCAGCTCTCTGGAACGCAGCTACCTTAGAGAAGCCATTTTCAAGGCTGCATATAGCGTCTCCAGCTATCGGAACTTCATGAAAGTATAGGGACTAAAGCGGGAACATTCCACGATGTCCCGCAACAAATTTCGCAATTTTTCAACCGAAATTAACAGAGAAAAAATATACTTTGCATTACCTTTTGAGAACCTCTCCTAATTTTATAAATTCACAGCGAACAAAGATTTCTCGTGTGTATGATTGTGTACATGGTTCTCTCTCTCTTTCTCTCTCTCTCTCTCTCTCTCTCTCTCTCTCTCTCTCTCTCTCTTTATGTCTCTCTCTCTCTGTGTGTGTGTATGTCTGTGTGTGTTTATACCCCTGCAGACGAAATGAGTTACGAATAATATGGGGATGTACAATGCTATTTTCAGTTCGAGATTAATAAAGATGTTTCAGACTTAACCAAGTGCTTTGTACGCTTTTATCAAGAAAATCGAAGGGAGTACATTCTCCACGTAATTAGTAAAAACACTATTATGCTTCATTACTTCAAGCTTTCCCTTTAACGTCGTTCCGTTTGAGTTCCTAGTATTATAATTTCTTATGCTGCATGAGGTTATCGGAATGTCTAAGAAATGACAACATTTAACCGTGACACAAGTTATGTGCCATAAGCTCTTAGAGTAAACACGACAAAAATTATAAGTACGGCAACTTATTAGGCCGACAATCTCATTGCACACGATGAATATACAACGAGCGCCAATCAGCTAATGGCATATCCGTGTATTGATTGGGCAGTTGTAAACTGTGCGTCACGACGGTGGTCATCGGCAGCAGCAGGCGAGAATGAAAATCGGCAGTTTGATTCACCGAACAACGCCCATCACACCTAACTAGTTGGTGTTACGTGCTTTGTTGTTTCTTTTGTATATAAGAGCTTCGTTAACTGAAGGAATCTATCTAGGATGGAGTGAAAGAGTGAGAATTACAGGTACGAATGGCAGTGCACGGATGATAGAACCGTCAAACGAAGCCTAATCTCTTTGCTGCTTGGGAAAACGTTCAGGTTAAAGGCAAGTATGATAATTAGATAAGTAATAAACATATCAGTGAACTACAGTAAGAATAACAGTCAAGTACTTGGAATATCAAAATTGAAATTCACGAAAGAGAGATCCGTTTGAGAAAGAATTTAAGGAGGACTGAATCTTATCACCATTGTCATTTAAATTCAGTCTCGGATAAGCAGCAATGGAAGCGAAGTAAAGTAAAATTTGAGGGGTAGAATACAACTGCAATGGGAACAAACGTCGAAGATGGAAATTATGTGATCATTCAATGTAAAACAAAACAAGACTTAAAGGAACTGCAAGTAGAAAGGAGACTGCCGTGATGATTGTTGCGTGGTCTGCGGACACAAACTAGTCCCTGGCAACAACAGTCCGCTTTTTCCCACGCTCACAGCAGGTGTTCCGCCAGATAGTTCATTTTTCTTGCATAAATCATCGTAGTAGAGGTGGTGGAAAGAATAACATCAAGGTTTCCTCAGTGGATGCTAAATGCTGCCGGTGCTGCTCCTTGGCTGGAGGTTTACATTCTGTGCGGGAGCAGAAGCTCTGCTTAGATGACCCGCCGAGTGCCGTGTTATTAGTGGCTCGAGGTACTTACTCCCCACTCTGCACTGCCTCTGGTGAGAGATCACTCCCCAGCACCATAGCAGTCTGTGGTAGCTTGACGCTATCACCGTCTCTGACGCAAACGATACCCCTCCCCCTTAGGTTGGTCGCCAGGAACCATGTATCATAACTAGGGCGCCAGCTGATGTAACATGCATGAGGGGCGGATACCAGGGTAACCAACATCGAGGCGGCACCAGTTCCGTTGGCAGCGGTGGCATTAACTTCCTCCTCGAAAGGCTTCTCGCCATCGTGGACGTCAAATGGGTGTACAGGGTGGTCAATTGACAGTGACTGGGCAAAATATCTCACGAAATAAGCGTCAAACGAAAAAACTACAAAGAACAAAACTTGTCTAGCTTGAAGGGGGAAACTAGATGGCGCTATGGTTGGCCAGCAAGATGGCGCTTCCATAGGTCAAACGGATATCAACTGCGTGTTCTTAAATATAGGAATCCCCATTTTTATTACATATTTGTGTAGTACGTAAAGAAATATGAATGTTTTAGTTGGACAACTTTTTTCGCTTTGTGATAGATGGCGCTGTAATAGTCATAAACGGATAAGTACGTGGTATCACGTAACATTCCACCAGTGCGGGCGGTATTTGCTTCGTGATACACTACTCGTGTTAAAATGGACCGTTTACCAATTGCGGAAAATGTCGATATCGTGTTGATCTATGTATATTGTGATCAAAATGCCCAACGGGCGTGTGCTATGTATGCTGTTCGGTATCCTGTACAACATCATCCAAGTGTCCGGACCGTTCGTCGGATAGTTACGTTATTTATGGAAACTGGTAGCGTTCAGTCACATGTGAAACATCAACCACGACGTGCAACAAATGATGATGCCCAAGTAGGTGTTTTACCTGCCGTCGCGGCTAATCCTCAAACCAGTAGCAGACAAATTGCGTGAGAATCGGGAATATCAAAAACGTCCGTGTTGAGAATGATACATCAACATCGATTGCACCCGTACCATATTTCTATCCACCAGGAAATGCATGGCGACGACTTTGAACGTCGTGTACAGTTCTGCCACGGGGCAGAAGAGTAATTATGGGACGAAGGCAGATTTTTTGCACGCGTTCTATTTAGCGACGAAGTATCATTCAACAGCAGCGGTAACGTAAACCGGCATAATATGCACTATTGGGCAACGGAAAATCCACAATGGCTGCGACAAGTGCAACATCAGCGTCCTTGGCGTGTTAATGTATGGTGCAGCATTATGGGAAGAAGGATATTTGGCACCCATTTTATCGATGGCAATCTAAATGGTGCAATGGCTGCTGATTTCCTACGTAATGTTCTACCGATGTTACTGCAGGTTGTTTCAGTGCATGACAGAATGGTGATGTACTTCCAACATGATGGACATCCGGCACATAGCTCGCGTGCGGTTGAAGCGGTATTGAATAGCATATTTCATGACAGGTGGATTGGTCGTCGAAACACCATACCATGGCCCGCACGTTCACCGGGTCTGACGTCCCCGGATTTCTTTCTGTGGGGAAAGTTGAAGGATATTTGCTATCGTGATCCACCGACATCGCCTGACAACATGAGCATTGTCAATGCAAGTGCGAACATTACGGAAGGCGAACTACTCACTGTTGAGAGGAATGTCGTTACACGTATTGCCAAATGCATTGAGGTTGACGGACATCATTTTGAGCATTTACTGCATTAATGCGTAATCACGCTGTAACAGCATGTGTTCTCAGAAATGATTGGTTCACAAAGGTACATGTATCACAGTGGAACAACCGAAATAAAATGTTCAAACGTACCTACGTTCCGTATTTTAATTTTAAAAACCTACCTTTTACCAACTGTTCGTCTAAAATTGTGAGCCATATGTTTTTGACTATTACAGCGCCATCTATCACAAAGCGAAAAAAGTGATCCAACTAAAACATTCACATTTCTTAACGTACTACACGAATATGTAATAATAAATGGGGGTTCCTATTTTAAAAAAAACGCAGTTGATATCCGTTTAACCTATGGCAGCGCCATCTAGCGGGCCAACCATAGCGCTATCTGGTTACCCCTTCCAAATGGTTCAAATGGCTCTGAGCACTATGGGACTTAACTTCTGATGCCATCAGTCCCCTAGAACTTAGAACTACTTAAAACTAACTAACCTAAGGACATCACACACATCCATGCCCGAGGCAGGATTCGAACCTCCGACCGTAGCGGACACGCGGTTCCAAACTGAAGAGCTTAGAACCGCACGGCCACACCAGTCGGCTTACCCCTTTCAGCTAGACAAGTTTCGTTCTTAACAGGTTTTTGTTTAACGCTTATTTCGTGAGATATTTGGCCCGGCCACGATCAATGGACCACCCTGTATACATGAGGAGGGCTCTGACCCACCAGCCATACTAATCAGCCGCTGCCAGTGCTGCATTGCGCGATGCACTCAGAAACAAGGTGCAGGTGTGGCCAGTGAGTGACTATCATTACCCGAGGTTCTCACTCAGGTGGGCATAGATTTGTTAAAGGTGGAGTGGATGTTACGTGCAGATTGTCGCCCATTGTGCTGACGAGTGTGGTTCTATGTCCAGGAATTGTCAATACTCTGGTAGTGGCGAGTTCCACTGCTAGTATGGCGTTGGTGGTGGCGTTTGTGACCCCTTTGCTGAAGCTGATTATGTGGTTGCCAATGGGTGCCATCTTTGGTAGTTACTATACATAACAGATGACCAAGGTAGTGGTTACCTGGCAGGCAGACTCCTTAAAAGTCTTTGCCTGTACTAGAGTGTCAAGGCAAAAACGTGTAACCCGCGTAGGCTAGGGTGGTTTCGGTTCCAGATGCTAAAGATGTAGCAGTACCCTGGTCAGCAACTGTAAAGTGCTTTGGTCGGATTTTGCTTTTACCAAAATAGTACGATAGTATTGAAAATGAATCACGGGTGGTCTTTTTCACTGTCTTCAACATCTGCTTTCAAGTCTAGATCATTTGCTCCATATGTCACTGGAAAAGTGTGGATGTAATATGATGCATGTCGTTTCTCCTGCAGAGTTACTGAAACACGCGAGCTGTAAACTGTGATCCAGCTTCTATAAACGATGGTCTGAGGTAAACTTCAATGAACAGAATTCTCGTTGAAGCCATAATGACTGCCTTGCTCACGGCGGAGTGCATATTAACATATGGGAAAGTGGACAATGTGTGTATCACTATATATGACATGGATTGCGAAAAGGTGCTTGTGAAATCTAAATGAATTCGTTCCATTGACTGTATAAAGGTTGGCCATAGTGAGAACGTGGTTCTCATTATTGCCATGCTCACCCAGACATGTCCGAAAGAACACATACCACTCTGTATCTTAATTGGTACACCTTGGTGGCCATCATCGTTAGTGTGAGCACACAAAGTGTCCGATCTCCTGTTAGAATTTCAAAGTAGCAAGCATGGAGAACATGGACGGGAACTGTGAATAGGTAGTGCTGGATGGGAATGTGGGTCAGCTGGATGGCACTCCGAGACAGTCTGTACAATTGTGATAAACACTGTGCATGGATGGTGCTGTGGTTGACGCCACTGCCTAGTAATCAGGAGATCCCAGGTTCGAACTCTGGTCAGACACACGTTTCCACACGTCGTCTCTGATTCTACATAAAGTCCTGATGCAGCTGACATCAACAATTCCTTTCCTTTCATACCCCCCCCCCTCCCCTCCTCCTCAGCTTCAACTTACTTGACAGAACACATGTTGCTTGAGAGAGATTCTTCATGCAAGTCACACGCCAACAACTCCTGTGAAGCAACATGTAAATCTGTCGTTGCAGAACTTGGGGAATGGTCACGCTTTGTTGAACATTAGAGATTCCTAGCAGCAAAATTACATCCCCTATCACATGCTGGTGCTGTTGTGGAAGGAATTCCGATAACTGGCCATCTTTCTCTGCTTTGCCCTACCAGCCCAACGAGACATATTTCATGATTTATGTTTCGAGACTGTTGGTGTAATCCGAGTTACAATTGCTAAACTGTGCACAGTATCCCACAAGGCTTTAGCCAACTGGAAATATGTTATTTCTGTTTTGTCGATCTTCGGTCTTCGCACCATCAGTGTGTGAGACAGCACAACTCCATTGAAACGCCTCCCAGCGCATTTATTACGATACGAACTCAGAAATAAAGTCAAATGTTGCACGCTCTGGAGTTGAGATGCTTTCTAGTTGCAAACATCTCCATGAGCGTTTTATAGCTGTCCATGTACTGAAATTTTTCATATAATGAAAAACTGCATTTGCCATTATCTCTAGAGGGGAAAAGGTGTACATATACTTGTATGGGAGTATCTCTCTCAGAAGTTGGGAGGGTCATTCATCTTTTCTTTATCAGTTGTTCAAAATCATGGGCGTGCTATGTGTGGGAGCTGCACCCACACCATATGGCAAAATATCAAGTGACATTAGAAAACGATAACACAGTACATAAGACACCAGCACAATTATTACTTTTTAACATGTTAAAAGTTTGTTCACAGTCATCTGACCTCACGTATGGCACTCGTTTGTGGTGAATTTTGTTCAGTACTGAATGGTTAGGAAATGATTTTGTTCTGCAGAATAAATATAGCATACTCATTCACTGTGATTAAAAGCATTGCAGTTCTGTGTAGTTAGCAGCTAAGTAGAGTTAGCTAATTAGATAGTTTCATGTTTCATGGAACATTTTGCAGTACATCGTATTGATGTGGAACGACAGATATACATCCAATAGCAAATTAATTTGTGAATGTGGATACATACACAACACTTTCTAAAATATAGATGTGAGGTAGTAACTCCACCACCATTCACACATTACAATAACAGAAATTCGTCTATGGATTTGAAGGAGCTGTAAAGGAGAAGCTTTTGCAGTTTGTTTCCAAATTTTACTTTACTGTATGTCAGACATTTTATCTCACTAGGTGAGTGATTAAGAATTTTTGTTGCAGTATTATGCAGCCCTTTTTGTTCTAAGGACAAACTTAATGTGAAGTAATGTTTGGTACTGTAATGATATACATAATTGTTTCTTTTGAACTATAGTGTATATGTACAAAAACGTATGAGGAAATGATTATACTGTGTAGTAGCAGTCAGAATGCTCTACTCCGTAAACAGCTCTCTACAAAATGATGGTAGACGAACACAACGTGTTATGGAGCAACAAAAGCTTTCATTCTTAGATATAAGTTACTCCAGAACACTATTCCGTATGTCACCACTGAATAAAGATGTGCATAGTATATCGACTTACAGATTTGTCTCTCCTTTAGATTGACAATGATTAGAAGTGCAAATGTGGCTGAATTAAGTTGTTTTAGGAGTTTGTAAACGAGCTTTCAAGATTTTCTGTTCTCATCAATGTGAATACCTAAGAATTTTCAAGTTACCACCATATTTATTATTTCCTCACTATGTGTTACCATTTCTGTGTCAATCTCATAGAGATGCTTCTCGGTAGTCATAATGCCAAACACACTTAACACATGCTCTAAATGCCTTACTTTCCCTGCAAAAAGTTTGCAGTTTTTGGGGTTTTATTTTAGTCCTGCTTCGTGTAAACGCGAAAGTGTGGTTCGTAAATTGGAATGGAGGTCGTCTTTTCTCTCACCAGTGACAATAATATCATCTACGTAATTTATCCAATAGAAAATGGTAGGTGCCAGACCTTCCAAATACCCTGAAAAACAACTATCGCACTAAATGGGAAGCAAAGATACCAGTACAGTCTGTAGGGAGTGTTTATCACTATGTTAGGAGTCTCCATCTCGAAGTAATTTCGAGAATATATCTGCCACATCTACCTTAGAGAAATATTTTCCACCTGCTGATTTAGATAGCATTTCTTCTGACTGAAGCGTAGAGTAGGAGTCTAAATTGACTGTGTATTTAAAGTCGACACATAATCTCAGTGATCCATCAGCATCCTTAGTTACAAAGAAAGGTACAGATCAGTTACTGGAAATTGCAGTTCACCTATCACGGCTGGTTTCTCTGAAATTAGAGCAGGTCGGTGGGTAAGAAACATGGAATTATGTGCGGTCTACAGCTTTCTGTCCATCAACACATAGCGACCCACACCAGAGAAATTAGAAAGGTCTGTCTTTTGAAACTCTGGTTTGTGCCCCCTTGTAATTGTAAAATAAGTAGATGTTACATATTTGTATGTAAGTTTTGGCTTAAGTTTTCAACTGATAGTCGATACAAGTGAGCATTCACCGCACAAACCGCACACTTCCTCCTGTCAAATGCCCAGTGACACTCACGATAACATTTCCCAGATTTTTAAAAGAATAGTTAACGATATTCTGGCAGTTTGAAGTGAGTTTATGTCATGAAATACCGATCTGATCCATACCTCATTCCGTGCAAACCAGGATCCAGACAGAAAATATTTAGATAATATTACAGATTAATTATTTATTGTGAGACATATGAAAGATATCTTAACGTCCACAGCTTCCTGAATCACAACATCATCGCAAGGTTATGGGACCATTATGAGCGTTTTACCAGAAAACTTAAAAGTCAGGACAACAGATGCATTGTTGGCTCAATATAAAAGTATTATTATCAAAACACGTCAGTTCTCTCTATAATTAAACCATTACCAATACGAGAAAACTATAAACACTTATGGACACCCCAACAACAGTATTGTGATGTCTGCAACCACTATGAAGATCTTATAAGTAGTTTCCTTAGTATCAAGTGAAGGCACTAACCAGTTGTCTGTAAATATTATCTGAAGCTTTCATTTTAATACTGAGTGCTAGGGCGAAATGTATTGTATTTCAGTGAAATGTAACATTTATTTGCTTGGTTGTAACATTAATTATTATCTTACATTTATGTAAATAATGTGTTTATTTACTCATACACCACGTTATTCTTAAAACTAAAATACTGATTTTGGCACAGATACTAACCTCAATTTTGGTTGTTTGGATAAATGTAGCTTCTCATAGCAAAAATGATAATTCACATTGATTAACTTAATGACATTAACTCTTTCCATTTACAAAATTATCGAAGCTTTCGCCCCCATTCGTTGACACATTGCCCAGTGGTAGGAGGGAGTGCCATGAACAACATAACAAAAATTCTGAGTACTAGTGTGTGAGCATGGTTATGGGCTGGCCTTTAAAGGTCACTTCCTTTTGTTTCCCTTATGCTGTCCTTGTTGAAGTCTGTGTTAACAATTCCCACACAGTTTACAAGTAAATAATTATAACCACTGTTAGACAGGACACGGTTCATAAGATTCTCACGGTTTTGACTGTCTGGCGAGTTTACCTGCATATGAGTCAAATTTCGCGTTTTCCTATTGACCCACTACAGAAATTGTGCAATACTACTAAACAAAAAAATTGCACTTTTTCTGTTTACTATCTGATAGTTTATACAACATAGAAGTGACTGTCATAGAATGCAGCGGAGTAGATTGTGAATACCGTTTGTTAGCCAATCAATAACGTCATTTATCTTTTCCCACCGTAAAACGTAATCCATTATGGTCTTAACTCCCTGAATTAGTGGTTGGATAGGTTGAACATCACAAAAAAGATTACGAAAAAGGTAGATGAAAATGATACATTTATCGATTCATTAGTATAACATAACCTCATGAAGACTTAAAACTGAAAATTGTAAAAGGGTATATTATGTAGTCAATAATTTCGGTTATATTTTTCTAGTTAACAAAGTGATACATTATTTTCTTATTCCCTAAAATAATGCTTAACGAGGTGACACATTACGGATACTTTTAAAAAACAGCACTTTATGAAAGCCTGTTTACTGTACCAGAATTTTCGTCCAGAGACACTTCTCTTTAGACTCATTGAATTTACCTGTTGACTGCAGTTTTCCCCAAAAAATATCTCTTAGACAGCGCAAACAATGGCGGGTTTTTATGAGCCAGAGAAGTTGACGTATTTGTTGACAACTGTACCTTAAAGAGTAAGTTATACCAATATGTGAGATACATATGGTGTTATGGAAAAGCAATGTTTCATTATTTTGATAAATAAAGTAGATAAGTTTGGAGTCACGCACAGTGCTATTTTTTCTGGTATAAAGACCGAAAAATAGTTCGGTTTTATCACCAAGTGTACCTTTACCTGGGAGTTACAACAGTAGTGTCACTAAGTGAGTACTGTTTTTCCCATAGTGTTAATAACAAATCTTTGGGTATTTTGATAGAACTCAGGGACAACTTTTAGTTAGTGAGCCTTGAGCAGCCGCTGGTGAAGTATCAGTGCAGCAGCATTGCAGTAGCGAGTCGCATATTTAGCTTTCTAATTGTTTTGTAGTTTGATTCTTTAATATTTTCCGAGTATTTGTGCGCTTGCATATTTAATTACATAAAATCCTTGCGTATTGTCATATTTGAGAGGAGTAATATTGCTTATTGATAGCCGTAGAGTATAAATTCGCGGAGTCATTAGATATTAGCAGTAGAGTGGATGGGTGTGTGCGTGCTGTGTGTGGACGCAGGAGGAACTGGCCATGGTTCGCGAGCAGTTGAGGGTGCTGTTGGCCACAGTCAGCCGCCTTCAGGCTGCTTCCTCGAGGTGCAGCGACGGCGGAGGGACTGGAACGTCCATTGAGACACCCCAGGTGTCGCTTGCTGCGTCCGCTGACTCAGCTACTGAGGCACCTTCTAAAGTACCCGGCCCGTTGGGGCCGCCCTCACCTCAGGGTGAGTGGCGGACTGCAACGCGTTCGCGTCGCTCGAGGCGGAGGGCCAATGTGGAGGCTGGCCGGTTGACCTTATCCGTTCGTCCTGTCAGTGGGCAGATGGCCACTCCTTCAGCAGGGCCCAAGCAGGCACACGGGGGAAAGGCTTGCTGGTTATTGGGAGCTCTAACGTCAGGCAAGTGATGGAGCCCCTTATGGAAATAGCGTACAGGGCTTAAAAAAAAAATCCAACGCGCACTCGATTTGTCTGCCAGGGCGCCTCATCCAAGATATGGAGGTGGCTTTGCCTGCAGCTGTCGATCGTACGGGGTGCAGTCGTCTGCAAGTAGTTGCTCATGTCGGCACCAATGATGCTTGTCGCTTGTGTTATGAGGCGATCCTCAGTTCGTACAGGCGGCTGACGGATTTGGTGAAGACTGCTGGCCTCGCACGAGGCAAGCAGAGCTCTCTATTTGCAGCACCGTTCCCAGAGTGGATCGGGGTCCTTTGGTTTAGAGCCGAGGGGAGGGTCTCAGCCAGAGGCTTCGTCGACTCTGTGACGGTCTTGGCTGCAGATTTGTAGTCTTGCGCTATTGGGTGGAGAATTGTGGGACGCCCCTAGATAGGTCAGGGGTGCACTACACAAAGGAAGCGGCTACTCCGGTAGCAGAGTACTTGCAGCGTGCACATGGGGGTTTTTTAGGCTAGGCAGTTCTGCGAGGTGTCCTGATGAACACTCACCAGTCGAAGTGCAGGCAGGGAAATCAGAATGCGCTCAGTGTAAAGACACTTCACATATCAAGATATTAGCAGTAAATTTTCCGAGTGTTTGGAATAAAGTTCCTGAATTTACTGCCCTCCAGGAAGCGTGTGGCGCGCAAATTATTCTCTGGCTGAATCCTGAGATAGGAAGTTCTGAAATATTTAGTGAGAGTGGGAATGTGTATCAGAAAGACAGATTAGACGCCTTAGGAGGTGGTGGCTTCATTGCAGTTGACAAAAATATTGTGTCTACTGAGGTCGAAGTAGAGTGTGTTTGTGAAGTTATCTGGACACATTTAACAGGGCTAGCGGAAATAAAGTTAATTGTGGGGTGTTATTACCGGCCACCAGGTTCCACCGTGACAGTTCTAGAATCATTCAAAGGGAGTCTACATTCTGTATCACAGAAGTACCCGCATCATGCTATATTAGTCGGAGGCGACTTCAACCTACCTAGTATAGACTGGGATGTCTATGGATTCACTACAGGTGGTACAGACAAGCCGTTGTGTGAACTACTTTTGAACACATTATCCGAAAACTGTCTTGAGCAGCTAAATCGACAGCCAATGCATAATGGAAATATTTTAGATCTGGTAGCCACGAACAGACCAGACCTCATCGACGGTGTCAGTGTTGAGACAGGGATTAGCGATCATGATGTTGTCATTACGACTATGGTTACGAAAGTTAAAAGTCGGTCAAGAAGGATGGGAGAGTATTCTTCCTAGAATGAGCAGATAAGCAGTTGTTAGCATCCCACTTAGTAAATGAATCGACTTCACTTACTTGGACGTGGAAGCATTATGAGCAAATTTTAAACACATTGTAAATCATGCTATGGACAAGTATGAGCCAAAAAGTGGGTTACAGACGGAATAGACCCACTGTGGTTTAACAGCGCAATTCGGAGAATGCTCAGGAAGCAAAGGCAGCTGCACTCCTGGTACAAGAAAGATCAGGAGAATGAGGACAGGCTAAAGTTAGTAGAGATTCGTGCTGCTGTAAAAAGAGCGATGCGCGAAGCATTCAACCACTACCGCCGTCATACCTTAGCAAAAGATCTTGCTGAAAAATCGGTAAGCCGGTCGAAGGCTTCCATCCAGTCACTCACTGATGTCTGGCCTGGCAACGGAAACAGAAAACGAAAGCTGAAATTTTAAATTTAGCATTTGAGAAATATTTCACACAGGAGGACCGTACAAACATACCGCAGTTTGAGTCTTGTACAGATTCCCGTATGAAGGACGTAGATAGACATCCCTGTGGTCGTGAAACGGCTGTATGGGTTGAAAATAAATAAATCGCCAGGTCCTGATGGGATTCCAATTCGGTTTTACAGAGAGTACTCTACTGCATAGGCCCCTTACTTAGCTTGCATTTATCGCGAATCTCTTGCCCAACGTAAAGACCCAAGCGACTGGAAAAATGAGCAGGTGACGCCTGTATATAAGAAGGTTAGAAGGACGAATACTCAAAATTACAGACCAATATCCTTAACAACGGTTTGTTGCAGGATTCTAGTTCTCAGTTCGAATACAATGAATTTCCTTGAGACAGAGAAGTTGCTGTCCATGCATCAGCACGGCTTTGGAAAGCATCGCTCCTGCGAAACGCAACTCGCCCTTTCTTCACAAGATATCTTGCGAACCATGGATGAAGGTTATCAGACGGATGCCATAATCCTTGGCTTCTGGAAAGCATTTGACTCGGTGCCCCACTGCAGGCTCCTAACTAAGGTACGAGCATATGGGATTGGTTCCCAAATATGCGAGTGGCTCGAAGACCTCTTAAGTAATAGAACCCAGTACGTTTTCCTCGATGGTGAGTGTTTGTCGGAGGCGAGGGTATCATCTGGAGTGCCCCAGGGAAGTGTGGTAGGTCCGCTGTTGTTTTCTATCTACATGAATGATCTTTTGGATGGGGTGGATAGCAATGTGCGGCTGTTTGCTGATGATGCTGTGGTGTACGGGAAGGTGTTGTCGTTGAGTGAGTGTAGGAGGATACAAGATGACTTGGACAGGATTTGTGATTGGTGTAAAGAATGGCAGCTAACTCTAAATATAGATATATGTAAATTAATGCAGATGAATAGGAAAACGAATCCTGTAAAATTTGAATACTCCATTAGCAGTCTAGCGCTTGACACAGTCACCTCGATTAAATATTTGGACGTAACATTACAGAGCGATATGAAGTAGGACAAGCATATAATGGCAGTTGTGGGGAAGGCGGATAGTCGTCTTCAGTTCATTGGTAGAATTTTGGGAAGGTGTGGTTCATCTGTAAAGGAGACCGCTTATAAAACACTAATACGACCAATTCTTGAGTACTGCTCGAGCGCTTGGGATCCCTATAAGATCGGATTGAGGGAGGACATAGAAGCAATTCAGAGGCGGGCTACTAGATTTGTTACTGGTAGGTTTGATCATCACGCAAGTGTTACAGAAATGCTTCAGGAACTCGGGTGTGAGTCTCTAGAGGAAAGGAGGCGTTCTTTTCGTGAATCGCTGCTGAGGAAATTTAGAGAACCAGCATTTGAGGCTGACTGCAGTACAGTTTAACTGCCGCCAACTTACATTTCGCGGAAAGACCACAAAGATGAGATAAGAGAGATAAGGGCACGTACGGAGGCATATAGGCAGTCATTTTTCCCTCGTTCTGTTTGGGAGTGGAAAAGGGAGAGAAGATGCTAGTTGTGGTACGAGGTACTCTCCACCACGCACCGTATGGTGGATTGCGGAGTATGTATATAGATGTACATGTAGTTTGTGTAATTTACTGCTATACTTTTCCTATAAAGATCGGTCCTTTGTTGGCTTTTGGTGCCAAGAACACCTTAACTTCTCAGTTACCCCAGTACTACTAACAGGTGAACAAAGTTTGTTTTGTACCGCTATGAAACAAATATTAACCTTTTTTTAACGTGTTGTAGGCTTCTTTAAGGTGCTTATTTACATTTTGTGCAAAGATCAAACTACCGTCCATGGGTCAGAGATCGAACTTCCATGAGTTTGGCACCAAGTCAGTTATAGAAACTGAACTACAAGAACAAGATGGCGTCACTGAGGTATATACCCAATTGATGTCTCATTTTCTTTTGGTAAAATATAGGGTTACCCAAATGTGTGTGTGTGTGTGTGTGTGTGTGTGTGTGTGTGTGTGTGTGTGTGTGAGTGTGTGTGCTTCAATGCTTATGCTGTTCCCAGGTTGTTTAAGAACTAATACGTCTTGCACTTGTCTTACTAATTGCAGTTTTTTTATTCAGGCCTGAGGATATATTTGATTCTGTGTCTCTTTAGCAGTGAGGTTATCTTACGCAACACGTAAGCAAAGAACTCAAGAAAGAAAACTACTTCTCTTATTCCTAGTTGGTGGTCTATTTCAGCTCTTACTTTAGATCGCCTCATTTATTTGGTGATTGTTGTGGTCATTGTCCCTGGAAACCTTGTATAAGTAGATTAGCTCAAATGGCGCGATACTGATCTCAGATAACGCTATTGCACGACGTGTCAATATTTATAACACAGTTCGTTTCTGTGCCGGACGATGGTGGCTGACGGCTTACAAGTACAGATCGTTGTATGTACTTTTTCTTTAGATGCTGTGATCACGGCATCCTTTCTGTTTGCGGCGTACAAGGACGGTAGAATGGCAAGACATCATCCATTTACAGTTATTTAATTAACTGGTCGTCACTGTTAATACTGCAGACATATTCTGGGAACCTTTCTACTTTTTCACACCCCTCGGGCCAAATGATGAACGTGTAATCAATGTATCACAGGAGATAGCTATATTTTAATTGGTCCACATCTATGGCAATGTCCTCGATCTCTCGACCAAGGTATTTGCTAACCACTGAAGCTAATAGGCCTCCCGTCACAAAGCTGCCCTTCTGATAGTAATACTTGCTATTGTAGATTAAACAAAACGATAGAGAGTGTGACTAAATAGCTGTAATTCGTCATTTCGAAAGAAGTGACGTGCTAGGTCCCAAGAGTCTTGGACAGACATATTCTTAAACAGTGCCACCATATCAGAACTTGTCGTAATGGCACATTCACAATGTCGAAGACATTTATTCACTTGAGCGAGCTAAGAACACTCTTCATCACGGTATTTTCAGTTCCAGTATTACGATCAGACGTACGGCTTTGAGACGGGAAGTTCATTACCTCCTGCAGTTGCAAACTTGATGCAGCTGGAAACCCGAAAACATTTTATTCAGCCTTTCCAGCGTGAGACTCTGCATTCTTACATTGCTTTTGTGTTTCAGATGCAGTCAAATGAAGTAACAAGACCTCCACTTCCACTTACTACAAAACAACTTTTGTTGGACATAAAGCCATTCCTGTTTTCTTGCAAGATACTTGGTTTGATGCCATTCTCAGTTGATGGGGTAAATACTTTCCTCAAGAAAACTAGGACAGAGTTCACAATTTCTACCGTTCTCGCCAGCCTCCATATTATTTTAAGCTGCGTAATAATCATTGTCTACATCGATTTCCTGCCAAGACAATCTCCAATGCAAATTGTTATGTTTGTATGTTCTGTTGGCTTTAACATGTTGGCAGTCATGTCTGTCGTGCACGATGCGTTGTATAGCAGAGACGAGTGTGAAAGAATGCTACGGCTGCTATCGATCTGTGACACTAGCATCATGATCAATTTTGCACCAGCCCCAAGATCATACGGAAAGTTCGTGAAGCTACAACTAATCTCTTTTGTCATATTGCTCATTGGAAATGGCATTTTTCTAACTACAGTAGCGCAAAGCTTATGGAACAAACTAATATGTTTTATCCATACCAAGGATGTAGCCATTATTTACGCAACAGTTTTAAGATTTGCCAATCTGCAGTTACTTCTGAAACAGAAACTGAAGAGTATAAACTGCTGTTTGTCCGCCTGGAGCACTGATGCACAGGGAAGAAACGAGAGAAATATTCGATGTTGTCGACCAAGTCCAAGCAGCATGAAGATCTGCAAAGCCAACCAATACAAGCAGCTCACACAGTCCGAGGTACGCTCTCTGAGGAGAGGCTATCAGTCACGTTCACGAAAAGTTTCTGCTCCTCTTTTTGATTAATTCGTTTCTAATTTCAGTGGCAATTGTGTGTTTTTTTGTTAGAAAGGAAAACGTCTTCCAATTGAACGCAGATTTTACATCAATGCATGGCTTGTGGCTGGTGCTCCAGGTAGGCACGGTGTCCCTGGCATCGGTGCCCGCGCACTGTGTGTCGGTAGAGGCTGGCTGCACCGCACGCCTGGTCTCCCTGCTACTGCTGAAGGGCGGTCCCGTCACCAGGGGTGTCCACGGCGAACTTACACTCCTGTCACACCACACCGCCTCAAGGACACCTGCTGCCACCCTCTTGGGAGCCTTCCCACTGCGCCTGGGACTCTTTGTTGTGTATTTCTCTGCGGTTGTCACCTACTCCACTGCGCTATTGTCTTTCGGGTAGTGCGGCTGTTGTTTGTGTAAGCAACATGTAAAAACACAACACTGAGATAAATTCATTCTAACAGCAGACAATACTGAGTTATTTATCGTAGTGTGTTGGTTAACAACTTAATTATGTTGATGATCGTGTACTACTCAGACACTACTTGAAATGAGTTGCGTATTCTGGATCAAATGTAAATTCATAACAGTGACTGATGGCCATTGTGTACATTCATCCTCTGAACAGCATCACAACGAACAGCATAACAACTTCCTGTATCTCAGTTTGTGGCAAGATTATTACCATATTTAGATACTTCTTTATACAGAAGTCTTGAGATAAATATTTTTAAGACAAATGACGATTTTACTTATGTATTCCTGTTAGCTATAACAATAACTGAAACACCGTTTATTGAAGGTAACTGCCAACGTAACTGATTTCGCAACCTTACATTATCCATAGTGAAGCACTTCCTTGACAAATATTGTTGTTCCTGACAAATATTGTTGTTCCTGAATTAGAAAACAAAGCATTTACAAAAACGAAATCCCAGCTCAGTTTCACACAGAGTGCTCTCTGGTATTCACCCCTTACTTAGCTTGTATACTGTATATCGTTGGTCTCTCATGCAATACAAAGTCGCAGGTGACTGGTAATAAGCGCAGAGGACTCTTGTGTATAAACAGGATAAAAAACAGGCCTGCAGGCCAATATCCTTAACACCGGCTACGTGCAGATTTATTGAGGATATTGTGAATTCGAATATAACAAATTAGCTTCAGATAGAAACATTTCTGTCCACAAATCAGCACATATTTAGGAACCACTTCTTGTACAAACTCAGTTTGCACACTTCTCGTACAATGGCTGCAGGTCAATAGCTAGGTTCCATATTACAAGAT
Source organism: Schistocerca americana (assembly GCF_021461395.2). Taxonomy (NCBI): domain Eukaryota; kingdom Metazoa; phylum Arthropoda; class Insecta; order Orthoptera; family Acrididae; genus Schistocerca; species Schistocerca americana. Next base: position 89,998,677 of record NC_060122.1, read on the forward strand.
TTCCGGAAAACGTTTGACTCAGCGCCCTTCGAAATGTTAACAATAGTCTAAGCATGTTTTATAGATTCTCAGATATGGAAATCGCTGACCTTTTAACTAACACAAACCGTTATGTTGTCCTGGACAGTGCGTGTTCACCAAAGACAAGGGTATTGTGAACAGTGCTGCAGGAAAATGTAAACTCTGAAGTTCTCTATGTACATAAATAATCTCGCAGACAGGGTGACTGATGATGACTTTAAAGTGTCCAAGAAAATGTGTTCTTGAGTGCCTCTAGGATAATACAGCATGACGCAGACGCAATTTCGATTTAATTCAATGAATGGCAGCTTGCTCTAAGTGTTTGCTCTTTACTGAGTTACTTATAAAATGTTAATCACTCTCAGCTGCCTCTTTCAACCACTCCCCTCCCTTCCCCCTCCCAACATCTGTAATGGAAATCAGTCGGGACACCAGTATGGCTGTAACAACCTCACTCCATGACACTAGGATATTTATTTTAAATAGGAATCACATGCCCCTCTGCAAGTCGTGAAGAGCGAGTGAAATGCACTGATATTATTGCCGGAAGACTATGAGCTATATATAGAATTACACAAAAATTACTGCAGGCACAGAAAAAAACGGCGGTACGAAGTCCCATAAAACACTTAAATCTGAAAACTAGACCTGTTGTAAGAATACATCTACATAAATTAAAAATGAATGTATTTTATCAATTCACAATGAGATTTTCACTCTGCAGCGGAGTGTGCACTAATATGAAACTTCATGGCATGTTAAAACTGAGCGCTGGATGGACATTCGAACTACATCTACATCTACATCTACATTTATACTCCGCAAGCCACCCAACGGTGTGTGGCGGAGGGCACTTTACGTGCCACTGTAATTACCTCCCTTTTCTGCTCCGGTCGCGTATGGTTCGCGGGAAGAACGACTGTCTGAAAGCCTCTGTGCGCGCTCGAATCTCTCTAATTTTACATTCGTGATCTCCTCGGGAGGTATAAGTAGGGGGAAGCAATATATTCGATACCTCATCCAGAAACCCACCCTCTCGAAACCTGGCGAGCAAGCTATACTGCGATGCAGAGCGCCTCTCTTGCAGGGTCTGCCACTTGAATTTACTAAACATCTCCGTAACGCTATCACGGTTACCAAATAACCCTGTCACGAAACGCGCCGCTCTTCTTTGGATCTTCTCTACCTCCTCCGTCAACCCAATCTGGTACGGATCCCACACTGTTGAGCAATACTCAAGTATAGGTCGAACGAGTGTTTTGTAAGCCACCTCCTTTGTTGATGGACTACATTTTCTAAGCACTCTCCCAATGAATCTCAACCTGGTACCCGCCTTACCAACAATTAATTTTATATGATCATTCCACTTTAAATCGTTCCGCACGCATACTCCCAGATATTTTACAGCAGTAACTGCTACCAGTATTTGTTCAGCTATCATGTAATCATACAATAAAGGATCCTTCTTTCTATGTATTCGCAATACATTACATTTGTCTATGTTAAGCGACAGTTGCCACTCCCTGCACCAAGTGCCTATCCGCTGCAGATCTTTCTGCATTTCGCTACAATTTTCTAATGCTGCAACTTCTCTGTATCCTACAGCATCATCCGCGAAAAGCCGCATGGAACTTCCGACACTATCTACTAGGTCATTTATATATATTGTGAAAAGCAATGGTCCCATAACACTCCCCTGTGGCACACCAGAGGTTACTATAACGTCTGTAGATGTCTCTCCATTGATAACAACATGTTGTGTTCAGTTTGCTAAAAATTCTTCAATCCAGCCACACAGCTGGTCTGATATTCCGTAGGCTCTTACTTTATCAGGCGACAGTGCCTAACTGTATCGAACGCTTTCCGGAAGTCAAGGAAAATAGCATCTACTTGGGAGTCTGTATCTAATATTTTCTGGGTCTCATGAACAAATAAAGCGAGCTGGGTCTCACACGATCGCTGTTTCCGGAATCCATGTTGATTCCTACAAAGTAGATTCTGGGTTTTCAAAAACGACATGATACTCGAGCAAAAAACATGTTCTAAAATTCTACAACAGATCGACGTCAGATATAGGTCTATAGTTTTGCGCATCTGCTCGATGAACCTTCTTGAAGACTGGGACTACCTGTGCTCTTTTCCAATCATTTGGAACCTTCCGTTCCTCTAGAGACTTGCGGTACACGGCTGTCAGAAGGGGGGCAAGTTCTTTCGCGTACTCTGTGTAGAAACAAATTGGTATCCCATCAGGTTCAGTGGACTTTCCTCTGTTGAGTGATCCAGTTGCTTTTCTATTCCTTGGACACATATTTCGATATCAGCCATTTTTTCGTTTGTGCGAGGGCTTAGAGAAGGAACTGCAGTGCGGTCTTCCTCTGTGAAACAGCTTTGGAAAAAGGTGTTTAGTATTTCAGCTTTACGCGTGTCATCCTCTGTTTCTATGCCATCATCATCCCGGAGTGTCTGGACAAGTATTGTACGCTTGTATTCTTTTACACACATTGACATGCAAGGTTTAATTTGACTCAGTAACACCCTTAGACACTTCAAGTCCTTCTCTGGCCCGGATGGCCGAGCGGTTCTAGGCGCTACAGTCTGGAACTGCGCGAGCGCTACGGTCGCAGGTTCGAATCCTGCCTCGGGCATGGATGTGTGTGATGTCCTTAGGTTAGTTAGGTTTAAGTAGTTCTAAGTTCTAGGGGACTGATGACTTCAGAAGCTAACTCCCATAGTGCTCAGAGCGATTTGGACCATTCAAGTCCTTCCTTACTGCTTGTTAAACGGTAGCATACGCAAGTCTCCAGTCTTCTACTGAATATAATTCCTTGTTCTCACATTTAAATAAATACAGAAAGAGCCAACAACACTTCACTTATCACAGTGACCAGTGCGTCTCTCTGCTTCCTACTGTGCCAGGGTTAACTGCCAATCAACTCCTTCCTGCAGGTTCTATCACCTCTCACTCTTCCAATTCAGAATTAAGCCCCAACCAAAGCATGGTGCCCGACAGTCTCCTCTTTTTGATTCGCTATCTCATAAACAGCCAAGGAAATGTGCTCACATTGGTCGCTTGACTTCTTACACCTACGTTTCCTCCTGTATACTAACTCCCAGTATAACTGCCGTCCGGAAACTGTAACCATTGCATTCAACCGGAATCTAACATTGGGCAGCTGCCAGTCAACATCCTACCTGTGTTTGCAAATAACCTCAAAGTTCCTGGAGCCGCTGTGGTTCCACAATGAATATGCTGTGACTGGGTCTTGCAGGGCACTTGTACCTGAGCCTTAGGCAAGCCATCTTTTAGGCTTTCCAGAGACATGGAACATTATTCACCATTACAACTCTTTCGCCAGAGACCATTATACACAGGGATATTATCCATGTGTCTTCCGAATTAACCCTTCAACCAAATAGCGACCAGTATGGTGCTTATCCGTATCTTCAGTTTAAACCCTCACTAAATGAGTCGTGGCAAATGTAAACTGTTATGTACGATTTTGTAAACAATGGTACGAAGAGGTGGGCTGCAGAACGGTGCAGCAACTGTCGTTATAGGAAAGCGGACAGGAGCTGATTAGTGAACAAGTTAACAAAATACACAGAGGAGCTACTGAACTTGTATTTCATCGAATGTATGAAGACCTGTCACAAGTAACACAGCAAGAAGCAGATTCCAGATACCACAGTGTCTACAAGGATGAGGCACGAATGGAGGTGTCGCAACCAGATGATTCCGAGAGGGAGATGGCTGATGTGCTGCCACTGGCCCAACTACATAGTGGCACCACAGGGCGCTCAGAGTACTGAGCCATCAGATGAGTGGCTCAGCCGGTGTGATCCATTGGGTCTGCAGGATCCTGCACGATTTCTATCAGCGTTTCAGAGAAACTTGCACCTCCATTGCTATGAGATAACAACGTGTATCTTGTATAAGGACAGCGAAGACAAGATAAGAGAAATTAGAGCTCGTACAGAGACATTTGAGCAGTCTTACTTCCATTGATCCATTTGCGAGTGGAGTAGGAGAAATAATGGCTACAGTCCGAATAAATTTACTTGCTAGTTGACACTTCATGCGTTACCTCTGATTTCCTCCAATAAGAGCTCTCGACATCGTGCCCGAACTGTTCGCAGTTGCCGAATTGCCACGGAAAATGATCACTTCACTTCCACCACCTTGCCCGGCTTTTTTTCTTCATATTTTTGGATCCTGATATCTATTTCTGCCTTATTTACCCCACGTTTCATCAGACATGGTAAGTACACCAAAAACTACACACGTACAGCTATTGTAACGAAATGTGTACGTTTCATACAAAGTACTAGCCCAAACCCTAGTGGATCATTTACACACAAGATGAGATTCGACATCACATATTGAATTATTATCATCACAGACATCAGCTTACAGTAGGTAAGCTTCATACGACATTGCATGAGGGTTAAATTTTTGTAGGTAGCAAATCGTAGTTGTGATTGGAACTGTAGAGAGGTATATATAAAACTTCTGAGGCATGTGGTTCTGTCTCATAGTGGGTAAGTTGGTAAGTAGCATCTCAAAGATTGTGGGTTCGATAGTGGTTGGGTGACACATTTTTTAATTAGTAAATATTTATCATAATTACTTTGATTATAATTTTTATACAATTAATTGACTCAAATGTGAATTTTTGTCGCGCAATTTTTATAATAGTGTTAGCATTTTATTTGTTCTTATTTTTTCCCTATCATTCATTTTTTGTTGGGAATCTGTCCGTTTCACCTATAAGCTGTAAGCCGGTGCCAACAGTACTGCTCACTGGTTGGTGTTGTATCATCTCATATGGCCAGCATGAGGATAGTTTCAGATAACCAATGAAAGTGAGAAATCCAGTTCGCTTTTAGTGCTGAAACTGACATTTTTCTCTCTTAGGTTTGCTCGTAGAGGCAAGCTTTAAAAACCTAGATAATGTGAGCATGGTTAATAGTTATGCTGCATGTTGTTGACTGCTATATTCTCGGATACATTGCACATCACAAGGGTTCAGTCACTGTTAGGACATGAGCGTAGATTGAGGGCTACAAAACTGCTTCGTCTCCGAGGATCAATCATTGGTCATTTAAATCATCTATGCCAGAAGAATCTCGCTTTCTGTTGATACCTGAAGACAGTTACTTGCGACACTCATCGGAATTGCATGTAACAGCACTTCACTACTTGTGAATTGACCCCCTGTGTTGAAATGTCGCCTTTATCAGATCAGCAACAGATATGGCGAGACTATAGACGTCAACTAGCAAGTAATTTTAATTGCACTCTAGTGATGTTACAATGTGCCCTACATAATGAACCATATCACGGCTCGCGGGCTATGTGTGTAGATGAAGGCATTGATTGTTTTCTAAGCGTTTGGAAACGTTTCAGGGTATTGCCGGTATACAACTGCGTAGTAACGCTACATATTTAAAAATAAAGGTCATCGCGACACCTACATGTTTTATTCCACTAATTATTATGCAATGGAGTCGACATTTGCTTCAAATCAGCTAAATATGATAATTAATAAACTAAATAATCGCTGATGTATATACTGTCATCCTCATAATCATAGCTGCACATAAACATACACAAAACAAATTCTTGTGTATTAAAGCTGTGAACACATAAATAACTTTTGTTTAAAAATAGATCGACATCTTCGATAAGAACTCTGTTACTGATACAAAATATGACAACACAGGTAAATTAAAACGATAGCTGAGGTATCAGCCAACATAAGTAGGTAAATACTGAGTAAACATGTGAATAACTGCACAGTCTTACTATCACAAGTTTTCTTTTCACAAGATTAACCTGACCTACAACGCAATTAGAAAATTGACATTATTTCCATACACCACATTTATTTGAAAGCTAATTTATCACTATTAAGGTTTGAGAATTCACACTGATGCCCTCATATCATCACGTGGCATGGTTGGCACTTAAACAAACACAGTAACTAAAGGTACGTGAAAAATAATGAAGCATGGTCTTACTTTAATTAAAAGACATCAATGGAATTAGCAGAAGTAACTGAGCTGATCACTCAGTTTTCTGATGATATAGGGTTAAACGAAAACGAAATCTCGAAGTAAACTGAAGCATTTGCATTAGTGCCAAGCTTACTAACAAATACTTACAATGAATAAAAGCTAAGTCAGCAGCCCCAACAAGCAGAAATATATCCATAAGCTTTTGACTTCATGCTTCTTGGCTATTTGGATTCATGACAGCCAATTAGCAGTCAGTCAAAACTTGTACACATTTAGCCACTTGACAGAGATGGGAGCTAACCACATTGCTCTGAGATAATGGATTCGTGGAAATACTTCACTGAAGAGCCAATGAAACTGGCACACCTGGCTAATATCGTGTAGGGCCCTCGCGAGTACGCACAAATGCCACAACACGATGTGGCATGGACTCGACTAATGTCTGAAGAAATTCTGGAGAGAATTGACACCATGGAGCCTGCAGGGCTGTCCATTAATCCGTAAGAGTATGAGGGAGTGAGGACCTTTTCTGAACAACACGTTGCAAGGGATCCCTGATATACTGAATAATGTTCATGTCTGCAGAGTTTGGTGGACAGCGGAAGTGTTTAAACTCAGAAGATTGTCCCTGGAGCCACTCTGTAACAATTCTAGACTTGTGGAGTGTCGCATTGTCCTGCTGGAATTGCCCAAGTCCGTCGGAATGCAAAATGGACATAAATGGATGCAGGTGACGACACATTATGCTTAAGTCCATATCACCTGTTGGAGTGGTATCAGGGGTCCAATATCACCCCAACCCCACATGTTCCACACCATTACAGAGACTTCACCAACGATGACATGCAGCGTCCATGGATTCATGAGGTTGTCTCCATACCTGCACACGGCCATCTGCTCGATGCAATTTGAAACTAGACTCGTTCGATCAGGAAACATGTTTCCAGTCATCAACAGTCCAATGTCGGTGTTGACGGACACAGGTAAAGCGTAAAGCTTTGTGCCATGTAGTCATCAAGGGTACACAAGTGGCCTTCAACTCCGAAAGCCCATATCGATGACGTTTCGTTGAATGGCTGGCATGCTGACATTTACTGACGGCCCATCCTTGAAAACTGCAGAAATTTGCGATTGGGTTGCACGTCTGTCACGTAACGATTCTCTTTAGTCATCTTTGATCCCGTTCTAGCACGTTCTTTTTCCGGCCGCAGCGATGTTGTAGCTTTGATGTTTTACCGGATGTTTGATATTCACGGTACATTCGTGAAATGGTCGTACGGGAAAATCCACATTTGACCGTTACCTCGGAGATGCTGTGTCCCATTGCTCGTGCGCCGACTATAACATCTCGTTCAGACTCACTTAAATCTCGATAATCTGCCATTGTAACAGCAGTAACCATCTAACAACTGCACCGGTTACTTGTAGTCTTATATAGACATTGCAGACCGCAGCGCCTTATTCGGCCTGTTTACGTATCTCTGTATTTGATTGTGCATGCCTATACCAGATCCTTTGGCGCTTCAATGTAATTGCAAAACGCTTCTTTCATGCAGATCTTATTGCCTCTCGCACTACCCATTCACAAATAAGCCCCAACCACAGCTTAACACCCGACTGACTCCACTACTTTCCCGTACTCTGAATCACATTTTTGGCCACTTCCCTCTTTTGAATGGTTGTCTCATAGACAACCATAAAGATTTGCTCACATTGGTCATTTGGCTCCTTACAGCGCCGTTTTCCCCTCTGTACTTACTCCTCCCAGAAGAACACCCCAGTATAACGGTTTTCAAGTAACTACAACTATTGCCTTGAACCGAAATCTAACAATGAGCAGTTGCCAATCCATGTACGTTCGGCGTTTGAAAATATCCTCAGAGTTCCTGGAGCCACTATGGTTCCACAACAACCCTATGTGTCGTACAGTCCTCTTAGGAAATACTGTCGAGAATGAGTTAACGTTTCTGTGTACGAGGCTCACAGGGCAGTTGTATCAGAGCCTTATGTAAGCCAGCCCTTCTCCAGGGCGATATTATCATTGTGTTTTCCACGACCAAATACCGACCAGGATGGAGCTTATTGATGTCTTCAAAATCAAGGCTTACAAAATGAGTCGTGGCAAATATTAAGAGTGTATGACTTCATACAAAATGGTAAGGAGAGGTGGGCTGTAGAATGGTGCAGCAACCGTCGTCATAGGAAAGATAGACAGGAGGGGAAACGATTACTGAGCAAATTAACGCAATAAACAGATGATTTCCTTAACCTGTATTTCTCCAAACATACGTAACCTCATTACAAGTAAAACAACAGGGAACAGGGTCCATTTATCACAGTGTCCTCAAGGATGAGGCGCGAACGAACGATATTGATCCGAGAGAGATTGGGCTGAGGTGCTGCCGCCGGCCTTCCCACGTAGTGGTTGAAGAGGACGCTCAAGGTACTGAGCCATCAAGGCCTGGCGCGACGGGTGTGCGGAATTGGATCTCCCAGATCCTGCACGATTTCTATAGATGTATCACAGAAACTTTGAATTCTATTGCTATGACGCCAGTGGGATTGTGTCGGTGAGTGGCACCAAATAAGCTAATTCTTAAGAATCACAAAATGTTAGAATACAGTATTATAATTGCGCATCATGACACAGCTACATCGATTAAATCTCTAGGTGTAATTTTGCAAAGCAGTCTAAAATAGAACCAACAAGTAAGTGGAATAGGGGAGGCAAATGGTCGACTTCAGTTTATTCAGAGAATTCTATGAATGTGTAGTTCACGTACAAAGTAGACTGCATATACAAAACTTGTGGAATTTATTCTTGAGTACTGAACGAGTGTTTGGGATCCCCACCAGGTAGGATTAAAATAAGATTCGAAGCAATTCAGAGATATGCTGCGAGATTTGTTACTAATAGGGTCAATCAACACATGGCTATTACGCGTATGCTCCATGAGTGCAAATCGCATTTGCTGAGGGGAAAACGTCTTTCTTTATACAAGACGCTATTGAGAAAAATCAGAGTACAGGAATTTGTGGCTGACAGTCGAGTTGATTTTCCGCCACCAACGTACAAATTGCGTAAGGACACTGAAGACAAGATAAGAGAAATTAGAGCTCGTACAGAGACATTTAAACTGACGTTTTTCCCTCGAACCATTTGCGAGTGGAATAGAAGAAATAATGATTACAGTCAGAATAAATTTTCTTGCCAATTGACACTTCACGCGTTGTAATTGATTTCCTCCAATAAGGGTGCTCGACATCAAATCCGAACTGATCACTGTTTCCGAATTACCAAAACAAATGATCAGTTTACTTCCAACGACTTGTCCGCTTAATTTTTCATATTTTTGGATCCCAATACAGAGCTCTAGCTTTTTACTTCACATTTCATCAGATATGGTAAATATACTAAAAACATCAAACACACATACAATTATAGTAACAACATACACACGTTTCATACACACCACTAACCAAACACTTGTGGATCCTTTACCACAAAATGCTATTCGGCGTAACATTTTCACTTACGATCATCACACACGTCAGCTTATATCAGATAAACTTCATACGACAGTGCATAAGGTCTACCTTTTTGAAGACAGCATATCACCATTGCAGCTGGATCTGTAGAGGAATAAATACAAAACTCTAGCAATATTTGGTGCTGTATCATAGTTATGATATGTGAAAGATTGTAGAATCGAAAGTCGATGGGTAAGAATATTTATTTTTTATTTTTGAATATTTATTAGAATAACTTTGATTGCTATTTTCATACAGTTAATTGACTTAAATGTCATATTTTGCAATGTAATTTTCATAGTCGTGTTGACTTTTTTATTTGTTCGTATTTTTTTCTCACTATCATTATTTTTTCGTTTAGACTCTGTCTGTGTCAGCTATAACCTGTAACCAAGAGCCAACATTAGTGCTCACTGACTAGTACTGTATCAGCTCATATGAGGGTAGTTTCAAGTACTCAATGAAAGTGAGAAATCACAGTTCGCTTTTAGTGTTGAAACTGAAATTTTTCTGTCTTGGGACTGCTCGTAGAGGTCAGCTTTAATCACCATGAACAAAGAGAGCATAATAGTTCTACTGTATGTTCTGACTGTCATTTTCTCAGATACATTGCACATGATGAGGTTTGAGCTATTTCGGACATGAATGTAAATTCAGGGCTACAAAATACGTCATCCATCGCAGTTAAGTCATTGGTAACTTAAAATCAGCTGTGGGCAGGGAATCTGGCGTTCCGGTCATACCTAACGGCATTTAATTCCAACACTGATCAGCATTGCATACAACAACATTTTACCACTTGTGAAATGACCTGCTGTGCGTTGCAGTGATGATCAGCAGCAGTTATGGCAACACTGCACTGGAAGTGTCAGACGTTAACTAGCAAGTAATTTTAATTGGACTTCAATAGCAGTACAATTACCTCCACAGTCACCATATTATGGCTTGTGAAATATGACAGATGAAGATATTGACTGTTTTCTAAGCATTTGGAAACGTTTCAGGCCACTGACACTACACAACTACATCTACACACAATGCTAAGGCTGCATACTTAAAAACAGGTCTCTATGTTTTATTCAGTTAATTATTTTACAATGGAGACATTTGGACATTTTCTTCAGATCAAATAATTAATAATCTAAATAGTCGCTAATTTATGCAGAATCAACTTCAAAATCGTAGCTGAACAAAAACACATACACACAAAACAAATTCTATGTATTAATGTTGTGTGTACATAAAAAAGATTTTTAAAAGAAACCTGATATCTACGCTAGTAATTCTATTACTGACACAAACTATGTTAATACAGGTAATTTAAAACTATGGCTGAAGTGTCAATCTATATAGGTAGATAAACACAGACAAAACCTGACTTGCATAACTCCATAGTCACAACACCTGGTATTCCTACTATCCTGGTATTCCTCACTATCACAAGTTTTCTTTCTATAATAAAGCAATTAGAAAATTATCGTTATTTCCATACACCGCACTTATTTGAAAACTAATTTACCGTCATTAACACATGAGAATTCAGTCTGATGTCTGATACCATCATCACACAGATTTACAGCACCTGGCATGGTTGGCTCATGAATACGTTAACAAAAGATAAAAGTAGCAAATTAATAAAATTTTAATGTCGTGTGACTAGGGCCTCCCGTCGGGTAGTCCGTTCACTGGGGGTAAGTCTTTCGATTTGACGCCACTTGGGCGACTTGTGCGTCGATGGGGATTAAATGAAGATGATTAGGACAACACAACACCCAGCCCCTGAGTGGAGAAAATCTCCGACCGAGCCGGGAATAGAACCCAGGGCTTTAGAACATTTTGTCATGCTGACTACTCAGCTACCAGCGGAGGACAAAAGCAAATAAACGAGCTTAATGGAAGTAGCAGAAGTAACTGAGCTGCTCATGCAGTTTTTTAACATAATAGGGCGAACTAAAAAAGCCTAAAAGTAAATAAAGACCTACATTAGATCCTAGCTTTCTACAAATACATACAACCATGAGTAAAATCTTATGTTTCAAGCCAGATGGAAGAGATATATATTCATAGGCTTTTGACTGAGAGCCTCTTGACTATTGGAATTCAGATTGGACAATGTGCAGTCAGTAAAATCTTATGCGTATTCAGCCACTTGACATAAACAGAAGCTAATAACATTGCTCTGAGATGATGCATTAATGGGAATACTATAACGATATGAAGAGTAAGCCAACAGCTACATTTTGAGATTTAATGTTACATATTATAATGCTACTAGAATAAATATATACATATTATAATGCTACTAGAATAAATATATACATATTATAATGCTACAAGAATAAATATTTCACCAAACGAAATAAATGACAGCAGTGATGCAATTACTTGACAAATTATTTTTATGTAAGAGCATAATACAAGTATTTTTATGTATCTAAAAATGTTATAACAGTTTTTTTCAACTATTTCTAATATTATTTTGATATACAACAAATCATTAATATATATATATATATATATATATATATATATATATATATATATATATATATATATGCCAATATGTTATATCTTATAACTAAATCCAGTTTGATGATATTTTAACACAATGTTTGTAGGCCACAATAATGTTCACTGTCTATTGCAGAAACGAAAACTCTCCAATGAAATAAAAACATACGCAAGTGGTTCAAATAATAAGTCACTACTAGAAACTAAAAACCCACTGTTTGATTGAAATTTGCAATAAATAAAGTTTATTTTTTTTAAAGATATGCATGTTAATTTCATCAAGAAATGTTTTATTAGGTTGTAAGTGATTTAGCAATTCATATGCCCCTTAGTTTGTATGAACAACACTGTTAGCATAAACTGTTTGGAGCACTATAGATATCACAAAAAATTAGAAGCCCTAACTTATGCAAACTAATGTACATAGAAATCGTGAAAGTTATGTGTTGTTACCATTTAAAATATGCTTATGCATTTTGAGCACCCAGAATTACCTTTAATCTATCCTGAAATAGTACCAAAAAATGCATAATCTAAAACTTTGGATTAAATAGGTAATTTCTGTTGACAATATTATTTCATTCAAATATGGTATTTTCTGTCTTGCATATCGAAACAAGGTGTGTACCATCGTTTATCATTCTGAAATATCTGTTTACAGAAGCTTAAGATCTTCCTTTGCAAGACAAATGGAACCATTCACTCATGAATAATTGTATCCAGCAATTTATAGAAGGTGATAAACAGAATTAATGATCAGTAACATGTGGCAACACTGATCCTGTGGCATGGGATTTATTAATCATTTTCAGGCAATTGTGGTCTTCTGAATATGAAAATAATATTATTTTTGTTGAATTGACTCTACTTTTTGAGATAAAGGCAATCCATTTACACTGGACATTACATAATAAGAAAGAGGAGAATATTTGTTAAAACTTTTGTTTTAAAGTTATCAGACGATTTCGAGGACACAAAGTGCTATGATTGATACAAAGATAATAAGAATAATCTGTGATATATTTTTCGGTGTTTTTCGCCCAGACCGTCTTTTTGCAAGTTCCAGCAGTTTTCTGCCATCATATGGCAATCACAACGGCCTTGATATCTTTCCTCTATAATTGTGATGTCCTGATGAAACCGTTCCCCTAGTTCTTGCCTGTAACCGCCCAAGTCGATAAAAAATTTATCTAAATGACTGTGCAAAAAAATTTAAATTGACGCTTTTATTAGTTCCTAGATTGTGAAAATTCTTGAGCAATTAGTCAACTATTTCGGAATAATTTTCAGGTTTTTAGTTTCCCAAAAAATTTTTGACAAGTGACGATTCAGTTTAAGCCATGTGGTCTGTGAAATCTTCGTTATTTATAAGAGTGCGGATTTGAGCCCCATAAAAATTTTCTGATTTTAGCTTTTCTGTACTGAGACAAGGAGATTATTGACAAATATATTTGAAGCAATCGCCAGTCCTGTCTAAAGCGTCAAAAAAGTGTTTTAGAAGCCCAAGTTTCATATGTAACGACGGAAGAGTAACTTTTTTCTGAGTGACCCAATGAAATTTAACAATTTTTAAGCCTTTGCGCACTGAACACTGATGTTGATGAAATGAAATTGTCTCTAAAACATGTTTAACATTTAAATATTCTTCCTTAAAAGTAGTTGAATGAGCTATCTGGATTGAGGCAAAATTTTTTTCGTATGCAGTTACACGCATTTAAAAAGTTTTCAGCTATCTAGAAAAAGGCACCAGTTTTTGGTTGGTGTAATGGAAGACCCACTAAATTTAAAAGCCCAGAAATATTACTACAATATACGATACCATTCGTCTCTTGAAATGTACGGAAGAATGTCGTGCAACATGGTTTGATAGGATGTTATTGATATGCCAGGTTGAAGGCAATGTTTTTCTTTTAGCCTTGGCGCAAGAAGCTCAGCTGATTTCTTAGATAAATTTAAATCTCGAATCAAGTCGTTTATCTCATCCTGAGAAAACCCTTGCAATATAGGACTGCATTTTTCGAATTCACTGCCACTATTGCTTTTTCTCCGATTGTCTAAACTTTTGACACTATTATAGTAATCGTGTGATGGGGGAGGTAAATACCGATATTGGCAAGTCTTCACTATGTAAAATTGGTGGCTTAGGGCTGTACGTTTGGGTAAATCCAAGAATGCTTTTTCTATCAATTCATACGTGTTACACTCACAGCACAAAAGTAGCAATCATCGAGATGGTATGTTGGCCCTGTCCATGTCGTCGGTATTCCAAACGTAAGCCCTTTCCATCCTCCATGATTCCAGCATCGAAGTAAAAAGTGTATTTTTTTATAGATCTGTTTATCATGAGAACCAGTGTCTACTCAAACAAAATAATATAAGAATTTCATCACCATATAAATCAAAATAGATTCCTTTAACTTAAGGTGCAGAAAAAAATTGTTTTTGTTCCTCTGTGCAGTTTTAATATTTGATATATTATTGTGTTTATAGCGGTGGCTGTTTAGGAAGCACTTAGGCCTATCTAAAAATGTGTATGAGACAGTGAAGACACATTGTCAATTTGAACCAGCATTGTGCTTAAATAATTGGAAATGAATTGCATCAACTTCATGGGACCTTTTCTTAGTGAATCAACAGTGCTCTTGATTTACGTATAAGAAGATGTCATAAATGTGATTAGTTCTTCCACTTTAATCATTATACTTTGTATACCCTTGCTTTACCTCTTCAGCTCACTGTGCGACTCATGTGAGCTGTAACTAAGAATTGAATAAAGAACGTGTTTGGTGTCAGACTGCCTAACTTGTCACGTACAGTCTTTCTTTAATAACTGAATGCTCGTGTTATTTGCAGATTTTGCGCTTTCCCGTGACATTTGACCGTCTTCTAAACCTGCTGGAAAAATATCATTAAGTTCTAAACAGCCACTACTAACTTTTCGCATATGCCCGATTTTCAGTCAACTTTAAAGACCGTTAGTACTTTGTATATGGCTCTAAGAAATATAATTCGATATTGCCTTAACTAAAGTTTTATCAGTTATTTAGTATGTCAAGCCACAGTACTACTAATACCGACACGAATTATAAGTATATAGACCATCCTTAGATTTTTTTTTTTGTTTTTTTTGTCATCAGTCTACTGACTTGTTTGATGCGGCCAGCCACGAATTCCTTTCCTGTGCTAACCTCTTCATCTCAGAGTACCACTTGCAACCTACGTCCTCAATTATTTGCTTGACGTATTCCAATCTCTGTCTTCCTCTACAGTTTTTGCCCTCTACAGTTCCCTCTAGTACCATGGAAGTCATTCCCTCATGTCTTAGCAGATGTCCTATCATCCTGTCCCTTCTCCTTATCAGTGTTTGCCACATATTCCTTTCCTCTCCGATTCTGCGTAGAACCTCCTCATTCCTTACCTTATCAGTCCACCAAATTTTCAACAGTCTTCTATAGCACCACATCTGAAATGCTTCGATTCTCTTCTGTTCCGGTTTTCCCACAGTCCATGTTTCACTGCTGTACTCCAGACGTACATCCTCAATGATATTAGTAGACTTCTCTTGGCCAGAAACGCCTTTTTTGCCATAGCGAGTCTGCTTTTGATATCCTCCTTGCTCCGTCCGTCATTGGTTATTTTACTGCTTAGGTAGCAGAATTCCTTAACTTCGTTGACTTCGTGACCGTCAATCCTGATGTTAAGTTTCTCGCTGTTCTCATTTCTACTACTTCTCATTACCTTCGTCTTTCTCCGATTTAATCTCAAACCATACTGTGTACTCATTAAACTGTTCATTCCGTCCAGCAGATCATTTAATTCTTCTTCACTTTCATTCAGGATAGCAATGTCATCAGCGAATCGTATCACTGATATCCTTTCACCTTGTATTTTAATTCCACTCCTGAACCTTTCTTTTATTTCCATCACTGCTTCCTCGATGTACAGATTGAAGAGTAGGGGCGAAAGGCTACAGCCTTGTCTTACACCCTTCTTAATACGAGCACTTCGTTCTTGATCGTCCACTCTTATTATTCCCTCTTGGTTGTTGTACATATTGTATATGACCCGTCTCTCCCTTTAGCTTACCCCTACTTTTTTCGAACAGCTTGCTCCATTTTAAATTGTCGAACGCTTTTTCCAGGTCGACAAAACCTATGAAAGTGTCTTGATTTTTCTTTAGCCTTGCTTCCATTACTAGCCGTAACGTCAGAATTGCCTCTCTCGTCCCTTTAGTTTTCCTAAAGCCAAACTGATCGTCACCTAGCGCATTCTCAATTTTCTTTTCCATTCTTCTGAATATTATTCTTGTAAGCAGCTTCGATGCATGAGCTGTTAAGCTGATTGTGCGATAATTCTCGCACTTGTCAGCTCTTGCCGTCTTCGGAATTGTGTGGATGATGCTTTTCCGAAAGTCAGATGGTATGTCGCCAGACTCATATATTGTACACACGAAAGTGAATAGTCGTTTTGTTGCCACTTCCCCCAATGATTTTAGAAATTCTGATGGAATGTTATCTATCCCTTCTGCCTTATTTGACCGTAAGTCCTCCAATGCTCTTTTAAATTCCGATTCTAATACTGGATCCCCTATCTCTTCTAAATCGACTCCTGTTTCTTCTTCTATCACATCAGACAAATCTTCACCCTCATAGAGGCTTTCAATATATTCTTTCCACCTACCTGCTCTCTCCTCTGCATTTAACAGTGGAATTCCCATTGCACTCTTAATGTTACCACCATTGCTTTTAACGTCACCAAAGGTTGTTTTGACTTTCCTGTATGCTGAGTCTGTCCTTCCGACAATCATATCTTTTTCGATGTCTTCACATTTTTCCCGCAGCCATTTCGTCTTAGCATCCCTGCACTTCCTATTTATTTCACTCATCATCGACTTGTATTTCTGTATTCCTGATTTTCCCGGAACATGTTTGTACTTTCTCCTTTCATCAATTAACTGAAGTACTTCTTCTGTTACCCATGGTTTCTGCGCAGCTACCTTCTTTGTACCTATGTTTTCCTTCCCAATTTCTGTGATGTCCCTTTTTAGAGATGTCCATTCCTCTTCAACTGTACTGCCTACTGCGCTATTCGTTATTGCTGTATCTATAGCGTTAGAGAACTTCAAGCGTATCTCGTCATTCCTTAGTACTTCCGTATCCCACTTTTTTGCGTATTGATTCTTCCTGACTAATGTCTTCAACTTCAGCCTACTCTTCATCACTACTATATTGTGATCTGAATCTATATCTGCTCCTGGGTACGCCTTACAATCCAGTATCTGATTTCGGAATCTCTGTCTGACCATGATGTAATCTAATTGAAATCTTCCCGTATCTCCCGGCCTTTTCCAAGTATACCTCCTCCTCTTCTGATTCGTGAACATGGTATTCGCTATTACTAGCTGAAACTTGTTACAGAACTCAATTAGTCTTTCTCCTCTTTCATTCCTTGTCCCAAGCCCATATTCTCCTGTAACCTTTTCTTCTACTCCTTCCCCTACAACTGCATTCCAGTCGCCCATGGCTATTAGATTTTTGTCCCCCTTTACATACTGCATTACCCTTTCAATATCGTCATACACTTTCTCTATCTGTTCATCTTCAGCTTGCGACGTCGGCATGTATACCTGAACTATCGTTGTCGGTGTTGGTCTGCTGACGCTTCTGATTAGAACAACCCGGTCACTGAACTGTTCACAGTAACACACCCTCTGCCCTACCTTCCTATTCATAACCAATCCTACATCTGTTATACCATTTTCTGCTGCTGTTGATATTACCCGATGCTCATCTGACCAGAAATCCTTGTCTTCCTTCCACTTCACTTCACTGACCCCTACTATATGTAGATTGAGCCTTTGCATTTCCCTTTTCAGATTTTCTAGTTTCCCTACCACGTTCAAGCTTCTGACATTCCACGACCCGACTCATAGAACGTTATCCTTTCGTTGATTATTCAATCTTTTTCTCATGGTAACCTCCCGGAGATCCGAATGAGGGACTATTCCTGAATCTTTTGCCAATGGAGAGATCATCATGACACTTCTTCAATTACAGACCACATGTCCTGTGGATACACGTTACGTGTCTTTAATTCAGTGGTTTCCATTGCCTTCTGCATCCTCATGTCGTTGATCATTGCTGATTCTTCCGCTTTAGGGGCAATTTCCCACCCCTACGACAAGAGAGTGCCCTGAACGTCTATCCGCTCCTCCGCCCTCTTTGACAAGGTCGTTGGCAGAATGAGGCTGACTTCTTATGCTGGAAGTCTTCGGCCGCCAATGCTGATTATTTATCAAAATTTAGGCAGTGGCGGGGATCGAACCAGAAACCGAAGACGTTTTGATTATGAATCAAAGACGCTACCCCCTTTTCTTTCATTTTATTCGTTGTTGATCGCTGTGTTTGGTCGTTGCGGACGTCGCAAGACATCCTGTTCAAGTTCGGTGGTTGATCCTTCCACTCAGTTATTTATTACAGAGGCCAATCGGCTCTCTGGCCGAACACGCTGAGCTACCGTGCCGGCTCCCTAGGCCACGGGTCTACATTGTGATTCACCATATCCAACCTGAAGATGTGGTGCCTAGGGTACGAAACCGGTCGTTAAATAAATTACTTAAAAGGTCAGTCAGGCCGTTATTATTCTAGGTGATTGTGGTTGGCCCACATACCAGGTAGTTATCCCATATACATACTATACTACATGTATTGAAACTTCATTCGAACAGGCCTTGTAAGACCTCTTGGTGCCAACCAGCCACCGTGTAATCCTCAGTCCATAAGCGCCACTATATGTGGATATGGAGGCCCATGTGTTCAGCACACAGCACTCCCTGTCATTGTCAGTTTTCATGACTAGCACCGCTACTTCTCAGGCAAGTAGCTCCTCAATTGATCTCACAAGGGCTGAGTGCATCCCATTGCCAACAACACTTTGCAGAAGCGGACAGTGATCAATTCAAGTTCTAGCATAACTCAACAGCAGCTAACTTCGATGACCTGCCAGCAGCCGGTGTTACCACTGCTGCAAAGCCATTGGTGTACTGAAAGAATTGCACACATAGTAAGTGGAAAGAGCTGATTAACTGAAATGTAAATATACTGAAAGAAACTCTGATTATATTAAATGATTATATTGGAAAAGTCTAGCTTTAGTGTACCTGATAGTCATAAAAAGTGCTTTGTAAGTAAAGTTAATGTGTAAATGAAACAAAAAATTGAAAATTGTTGTGTATAAGGAAAAAGTTATTTGTAAAAAAAGCACTACACACACACACACACGCACACTCATGTTCAGAAAAAAAACAGAACACCTTGAATGAGTAAATATAGGACATTCATATTCTCAGGACATGTAAATTAGTATATTCTTCAGAAGTGATTAGAATTTCAGTCGCCTTGGTTCAACTACGTCCTGTTGTCTTGTAGAATAGGGTATGTCATGGGTCCTTGTATCTTCTTCCACGCACGGAAGCGTTGATGCTTATATGGTGTCTTGTAGTAGAGCCATCTATGTTGCAGTCACGTGGCATCAAACTTCGTCTGTGGCGGATTACAATGGGTTACAGTGCTGCACCCTTCGTTCCACCATATCCCACACAGTTTCGATTGGTGACAAGTCTGGTGATCTGGCGGGTCAAGACAACGGCTGACATCCTAGCTTTGTGTAGCAACATGTCGTCATACATTGTCGTGCTGAATAATGGCGTTTGGTGTGTTGTGGAGAAGTGGTATGGCTACGGGTTCGAGACTGTCATTCACGTAGATAATAGTGAGCTCAGTGTTCTGGACATGAACCAACTGTGATTAGTCTTTGTACCCAGTAGCAACCCGCACCACAAGGCCTTGAGTTGGTGCTGTATATCTTCTGTGAATCCTATCACTGTGATGCTGCTCTCCCTGTCTCCACTGATTAAAAATACAGCTGTCATTTTCAACAAACAGAATCTGGATTCGTCCAAAACACTCTCTGATTCCATTCCTGTCCCCAGTGAAGTCGATCCATACACCATTGCCGTCTAGCACATTTCTGTACATTCGTTAAAGGTAGGCGGAGAACTGGACGTAATAAACAGTGTAGTAAACAGCGACGGACCGTCATCCCTGACAGCGTATGAAACATTACAATGTTCCACAGTTGCGCCAAAGTAGAGGAGGATATGCCCCATGGTGGCACTCGGACGGGTGTCGATCCTCTCGTGGGTGGTCTGGATGGTGCGGCCTGGCTCACCCTGCCGAGTTCTGCGGCCTTCCGCGAATCATTTGTCACACGTCCGTAGCACTGCCGAACCACTTCGTCCCACACGAGCGGCTATTTTTCAGATGGACGCATTACATTCTGTCATGCCAATAATGCGCCCTCTTTGAAGCCCACTGATTTGATGGTACAATTCGTGCATACTTCTGCAACAAGGCATCCTGTACAACTGCTTAAGTCATACGGATCCATTACCTTCAGTTTATAGCGACAACGGGAAACGCAGGCACATTTTACCGGAGGGTGCTGATGTGCTGCAATATCGATGTTGACGTTGAAACTGCAAAAAACACTAACGCATATGTCCTGTAAAGTCGTTCAAGGTGTTCTGTTATAAAGTTGTTAATAAAATAGAACAAGAAAATGATTGTAAATGGAAAATGCACTGTAAATTGAAAATACACTGTAAACAAAAACTAAAAAGGAGCGTTAATAAACAACAGATATTGATTGTAAATATGTGTTGAAAGAAAACAAAATTGTTTCTAGTAAATTGTTAGTCAATTTTTTATACCATTCTTATTATTATTTATAGAGAGAAAGAAAATTATTTCTGAAAATTTTGCTGTTGCTTTAACTGACCTGCAGCCCTACCCAACGACGCTCAAACTTGGAATTAAGAGGCTTACGTACAGTTGAGCTAGTTATATGAGATGATAAAGGGGAGAAGATGGAGGTGCTTGGCCCATTGGCTAAAACAGGTTACTGCAAATATTGTCAGGTGATCAGTATCGACTCCATTTAGTAAGATGTTTGGGCAGGACCAGATGACTAATATCAAGTTACATCATGACCTCAAATACAGCTCTCACGGTTACCTGAGTGATTCCCTTGGGTGACCTGGATCAATTTGCAGTGGTTCGACGGAGCAGAGGGAGTGGGGGTGACACTGGATATAATTCGGCTAAGTGTGTAACTTTACAATATATCTCTTTATCTTATCCGAAATGCCCACTCTATTTGGACCCGCACTGGTTTCCTACTTCTGTCAACCGTTTAAGTTAAAGTGAGAATAGCTATATACTGTGAACAAAGGAGCTGTTTTTCTGGTGTCAACAGATACACAATTTTCATGGAGGGTCACGTGAGTAATTTCATGGTTTGCCCTTTTCGCAGCACTGTACATATTAAGTGACTACAAAAGAAGGAATGGGCCACGTGGTCTGAGCGCACCATTGCTAATCATATTTGTTGTTACAACAGGCACTCGTAGACATCATTGTGTGTGCTCGTGTGTAACAACCTCCACTTAATTTTTTCAAAAGAACGCATTGAATATCGTAGGCTGTACTACAGGTGATCATCGCGTCTTGGTAAATGTGGTAATCAGTACTACCAAGTTATTTACTTAAACAATGTTGTGACTATATCGTCACTAATGGCAGCTTATTTTCAGTAGTTGTTTTTCGTCATATTGTGTCTTGGAGAACATTGTGTTACTTATCGCCAGCAAATGCAGAATTATCCTAGCACTGTTGTCATAATTCTCAAGTGGCAGAGAGTATAAATCAAACACTACAAAGCATAGAAGTGTTGTGGGAACTAAGAATTGTAAACTCATATACGAATAATTGTTTCATTCATGGTGGTAGCGCCTGGTAATCAGAAGTACAATTGAAAGAAAAGTCAGCACTCGGTCACTATTTTCAATAATTAACCTGGTTTCGACACTGCTAGGAGTGTCTTACTCAGAATTTAAAACAAAGTATTCTGAGTAAGACACTCCTAGCAGTGTCGAAACCAGGTTAATTTGTTAAAAATAGTGACCGAGGGCTGATTTTTCTTTCAATTGTAACTATTCACGGTCTCTGAACGTGCAGCCATGTACAAGATTTTGTAATCAGAAGTAGTTGTAGTCGTGTAATCTCCGTGAATCCTTATACACACACTTTGCATAATTTCTGTGATGAATCTATACCAACTAAATTGTAGGACACTTCGCCCCAATAGTATATTATGTCGCGTGACTAGGTCCTCCCGTCGGGTAGACCGTTCGCCGGGTGCAAGTCTTTCAATTTGACGCCACTTCGGCGACCTGCGCGTCGATGGGGATGAAATGATGACGATTAGGATAACACAACACCCAGTCCCCGAGTGAAGAAAATCTCCCACCCAGCCGGGAGTCGAACCTGGACACTTAGGATTAACATTCTGTCACGCTGACCACTCAGCTACCGAGGGCGGACAACAGTATGTCAAGATTTTACCAGTATTTTTTGCTCTTTATTTTGTGGTTGGTATGACAATCTCACCCAGAGTGCACTCATGTTAGAGTAATGTGTCATTCAAGTTCGTATGTTTGAAGGCAGCATGTGAACAACAGCACTACAGTTAAGGTGACGTGAAGAGAAATGTCGAGTATGTGCAGACTGGTCTCAGGGATGTTTTCGATCTGTCACTGTAGTATGGACATATACTTTTAAGATCTATGCTATACAGATGCACAGCAACATGGAAGACAGATTTGTGGTTTAAGGTAGCTACCGATGATGACATCCATTGGCTACCACAGAATCAGCTTCAGCAAAGGTACACCACCACCACCAACGCCGTAACAGCAGGACGACCCACGGCT
Source organism: Schistocerca americana (assembly GCF_021461395.2). Classification (NCBI taxonomy): domain Eukaryota; kingdom Metazoa; phylum Arthropoda; class Insecta; order Orthoptera; family Acrididae; genus Schistocerca; species Schistocerca americana. The sequence continues at coordinate 90,021,589 of NC_060122.1, forward strand.
GCCACAGGACCAAAGGTATCTGCCCAGAGAGCCACGCTCGCCAGCAGTGACACTGATATTTAGTAACGAGACTACCTGGCCTGCTGACCTGGACAGCGAATGGCAAGAGTATATGTAACACAGTTGTATTTATCTCAGCGAGGACCACAGGTAAGCATAATTAAGCCCTTACCACACCTGCACCTCGTCTCTAGACTTGCAGCTCACTGGAGCTCTGGGAGTGAATGTGAGGACGTAATGACAAGCACCATTGGCAAGGTCCACACTTGACATCCATCAGGCCAGGGTGCCATTCCAGAAGGAAGCCGCCAACATGACAGCTGCTGCTCCCTTACTGGATACTTCGATATCCGCCACTAATCCTCTCTGAACAAGCCAGCATTGTACGTAGTTTCCATTGATGGTCGTGGCTGACGCACGTAGGGTAGTATCCAGTAGCGATATAGATAGAAGCCATCTTCTAGCACTTGGCGGCCAGAGATAGCTATGCTGCTAGGGACGATCTCTTGTGTGAGGGAAGTGCCTCCACCGCTAGTCTCATGACGCTCCATGTGCCACGTAAGCAAAGTTCCTTTTCCCTCTGGACTCTATAAATCACCGGCTGCGGAGCAGTGCTGGTAGCCTCTACCGTTCGCCTCCAAACTACAGGTCACATCCTTTCATCAGTGTGTATTACAATGTGCATGCGAAGAAGGAATTCTGTTCGAATACTTCTGTGAGCCTGGACAAAGGCAGATAATTTTCATCAGGGACTTGTGGATCAGCACCGACCACTGTGGACTCACGACAGCCCTCTCCTCCCGATTCTAGGTCCTTAAGCCTTCTTTCGTTTTACACTGAAGGATAATTTAATTTAATTTTATAATGTTTGCGTGCGTCCACCTCACACTTGCATTCTTCTTGAAATTTTGGGTTGTTACATTATCTTCATTATTATTTCGACACCAAAGTTATAAAAAAAAAAACAAGATTAAAGACTATCTTACAGTCTTTGTAAAATAGACACTAACAGAAAAAAGTCGCTATGCGACGTAAACTAAAATTGGTAGGCATATTCCTACATCTCAAAGACGATGCCTATTGAAATTTGTATCCATTTGCGTAATATAGGAACTAGTAGCGCCACTATGAGAATAAAAGCCAGGTACTGTAACAGTCGTGAACGTTGGTTACCTTGGAGTTTGGACGTGGTGAGTTGATGTTAGTCCAGAGTGCCTCTAAGGCGACAACGTCACCGTTACGAGCAGCTCAATGAGTTTTGATGAGGTCGTGCAATACAGCTACGAGAGCCTGGATATTCGTTTTGCGATACTGCATAAAGACTTAGCATATTGTAGCCAATGTACACATGACAGCAAAAAAAGTGGGTCACTGCCGAATACAACCAACATAACGCAGCTGTGTTGCAGGTCCTCTAAACGCCAAAACCCCGTGGGGTACAGTCGTTTGACTACACACAATGGGTACCGCAAGAGACTACTAAGAGATCAAAGGTCTTCATGGCAGTCAGTCTAAGCGTCAACTAATATTGTCATACAAAACATATTAGAAAACACGTTATTAGCGATGAGACACCCCATAACAGTCATAAACTAACCTTAATTACAACAAGTGACATTCCAAAAGTTCTGAGAAAACAGATTATTTTACATACATCGTACAGTAATCCTTAGTCAAAAAAATGGCTCTGAGCACTATGGGACTCAACTGCTGTGGTCATTAGTCCCCTAGAACTTAGAACTACTTAAACCTAACTAACCTAAGTACATCACACACACCCATGCCCGAGGCAGGTTTCGAACCTGCGACCGTAGCAGCAGCGCGGCTCCGGACTGGAGCGCCTAGAACCGCACGGCCACCGCGGCCGGCAATCCTTAGTCAAAATTAAATACTTGAGACAATATATGGAGTTACAAAGCTGTACGCCAATTGGCCAGCTGCGGTGGTCTAGCGGTTCTAGGCGCGCAGTCCGGAACAGCGCGACTGCTACGGTCGCAGGTTCGAATCCTGCCTGGGGCATGAATGTGTGTGATGTACTTAGGTTAGTTAGGTTTAAGTAGTTCTAAGTTCTAGGGGACTGATGACCATAGATGTTAAGACCCATAGTGCTCAGAACCGTTTTATACGGCAATTGGAAAAAAGTTTTTCGCTCTCTAAAAGGTTTTCCATCCACGTGCTGAAGGTCGCTCAACGGCGAGTGGCTCTGGAAACTGGATATTGGACGAACGAGTAGAAAAACGCGATTAACGGCAACAAGCACTCAAAGGAAATCTCAAAATTAACAGCATTCTTCTCGTAACACATCAACAGCTACGTGTAAACAAATTTGAACTTTAAATGACATGACCAACGTCATCGTTCTGGACCTGGATTGAAACCCAGCACCTATAGCCATTGCTAACTAAGCCAAGCTTTGTTTGTGCCTTATTGACATCGGATCACTAGGCATAAAGAGACGTGAAGTATAGACGTTTGCACCAGTATCAGTTATCAATTCAGATCCTGAAAATAAATGAGGAAAATGTTTGTACTGAACTGGGAATCCTGTTACCGTCCTGGGAACTACCCCCAACGACGTTTAATATCGTATCATTCATAAGGAACAAGGTATGCTCATGTTTAAAATTGAAATGCCGTCATATAAAGCTTTTGACAGGGATGCGAACCCAGCACTTAATCGGATAGTTAACGAAGTAGAGTCATGCTAAAAAATATCCGAACGACCTGGATTGCATTTCGCCTGATTCCCGTGCAACACACGTAACGCAGCTGTCTAGCAGGTCCTCTAATCGCTCCTTGATACAGTCGTTTGACTATTGAAAATGGTTCCAACAAATCACCACTAGAAAACACTGCTCTGTATCGCAATAACTCAGGATGTAATATAATACCACGATACTAAAAATATCAGGGAACACCTCATCACAGATAAGACTGTGCTTAAGGCTTGTAAGCTCGCATTTATTGCAATAACTGACATACCAGAAATGTTAGCACTCTCATTATTACGTCAGATAGGTAATACACGTAGTAAGTTCGTCGTATTCATGATTTCCTCTTCAAAGTAACATACCATACTTGTTATTTAACACAGAATGTCACTAAAAATTTACGATATTCACGAGCAGCTAATTGAGAATATGTATGAACTTCAAATGATACGACGAACCGACTCGTTCTGCATATGGATTCAAACCCAGGTCATGCAAACTAAGATTTCGTGACTGACGGAAATTAACAGTCATTTCTGACTAGGCATAAAGAGAGTGATATACCTCGATTTTAGACAGTATCAGTTAACAAATATCAACTTTAAATTACACAACGTAAACATTTTTAACGGTCGCGAATTCCTACCCAGCACCTATTGTCCCTGTTAACGAACCACGAGAGATGTTAACTACTGCTTCTTCACAAGTAACTTACTTGAAATTCAGTGAGGTAAAGCTTTGTGTTGGACAGGGATTCGAACCCAGAACCTAATCGGATTGTTATCGAAGCACAATTAACTTTGACATATCGGATTTTCTCTGCAGTAGCTAGATGTATTAACTGAAATGACGAGACGAAACATTAATTTTTTCCTTCCCAGGACTTCAACCCGGCACATATCGCTGTTATATTCTAAAGGAATGTTAAGTATGGGTTTGTTACACCAGCACCGACATGTGAGCATGTTTGAACTAGAAATAATATGACAAAGACTTCAGTGCTGACTAGGAATCGAACCCCAAACATATCGTTGTTGACTACACACAAAGAGACGTCAGCTACCGAATTTTTCTCCATCAGCAGCTCGGAATAACATCCTTGAACTTATAGTGATCTCGCAAATAGTTCTGTGTCTCACTGGGAATCAAAACCGTCAGATATCGTTAGTGTTGACAACGAATGAAAATGCATTAAAAATAAAAATTATTATCCACCAGCAGATAGGTGTTCTCATGCTAGACCTTGATAATACATACTGAAAAGTTTAGTGCTGGGCCAGGATTCCAACCCATTCATGCGCAAAATGTGGAGATGTTGAGGAATCTGCAATTTTGAACAAACAAGAAGTTGTAGTCGAGCTGTATTGTCACGAAGGGATCAAATTCCGCGTTAAGGGCGGTCTGAGTTGCATTCCCAGTTCAGAACCAATTTTATCGACATACAGAAGCTCAAATAAAAGACGAAATAAGTGTCCTGTTACCATACACAGGGTTTGTTTCGTCACTAGAAATAAATAATTAGTATAAGAAAGATTACCGGTTCAAATTCAAATGGCTCTGAGCACTATGCGACTTAACTTCTGAGGTCATCAGTCGCCTAGAACTTTTAACTACTTAAACCTAACTAACCTAAGGACATTACACACATCTATGCCCGAGGCAGGATTCGAACCTGCGACCGTAGCAGTCACGCGGTTGCGGACTGAAGTGCCTAGAACGGCACGGGCACCACGCCCTAGCCTGCATGACCTGGGTTTGTATCGATATACAGAACGAGTCGGTTCGTCGTATCATTTGAAGTTCATACGTATTCTCAACTAGCTGCTCGTGAATAACGTAAATTTTTAATGACATTTTGTGTTAAATAACAAGTATGGTATGTTACTTTGAAGAGGAAATCATGAATACGACGAACCTACTACGTGCAGTACCTATCTGACGTAATAATGAGAGTGCTAACATTTCAGTTATGTGATTTATTCCAATAAATGTGAGCTTACAAGCCTTAAGGACAGTCTTATCTGCGATGAAGTGTTCCCTGATATTTGTAGTATCGTGGTATTACTTTACATCTTTAGTTATTGCGATACGGAGCAGTGTTTTCTAGTGGTGATTTGTTGGAACCATTTTCAATAGCCAAACGAATGTACCAAGGAGCGATTAGAGGACCTGCTAGACAGCTGCGTTATGTAGGTCGCATGGTAATCAGGTGAAATGCAATTCAGGTCGTTCGGATACTTTTGAGCACGACTGTACATAAAATCAGAAGTTACATATCAAATGTTTTCACCAATAGCGAAATGCTGGAACCTTAATTGACGATAGAACTGCTTTTGCCTGACTGGGATTCGAACCCAGCATCTAGCACCGTCGTTTTCTAGCCAGGAACAGACGATAACTAGCTATTGATGGTTCACCAGTAGCGAGATGGGCGCTTGTTTAGCTAGACATCATGCGACGAAAAGTTCTGTGCTGAATGGAATTCAAACCCCGCACACGTGGTCATGAAGAATCTTTAACTATCAAATTCTTTTCCAATAATAGCTAGGAATGGCATGTTCGTACTTTCAATGATGTGGTGGAAAATACTCTGCTGTCTAGAAGTTGAATCCACAACATGTCGTCGTTGGTGATCACAACGAACACGACGTCAACCCAAATGCGTTTTCACCAGTAGGATGGAGAGGAATGTTTGAACTTGAAAAGATGTAAGGAAACGTTTGATCTTGTAATGTTGTGATAAAAAGCTCATCATGTGGCTGTGAGTTGAAACGAACACGTAACAGCTGACAACGCACGAAGAGACGTTGAAAATGCAACTATTTTTCACCAGTAGTTCGGAGTGCACATGCTAGGTGTTGAAATCAAATAATAAATATTTTGTGCTGATCAGGATTCCAAACCTGATAGGTGCCTTTCGAGGACGCCTAGAAGAGTTTGCAATCTTCGGGAACACAGTGAAATCGAATTCTAATTCCAGTCCAGCACCACAATTTTCAACGTCTCAGTTTCAAATAAAGTAAGAGCCTTGTGAACTTACATGGCCATTGATTCATTAAATGAAATACGTTTTCTAGTTTACGACGGCTTGCTGGTGACAGTCTGCCTTACGGGGTTTCTCCATCTGTCACTGCTCAAACGAATGCCACTCTGCTCCAGTCGGCAGCGAAGGGATGTTATCTTTATTGCGGATATTGAACTATGGAGCTTACTGGCGTTCTGCACTTGACGTTACTAGGGGTGAAGGAGAGCTACTTGTGTGTGTTAAAAATCTACGCCTGACGTGAGATGTGAACCTACACGTTTTACACATCAATACAAGATTAATCCACCAGACCACAGAACCCCCTGCCAAGCACATAATTATGAATTGCAGAGTATTCATTTGGATGTAAATGTAGAAGTCAAGTGACGCGTAACAGGAAGGAGGGCGGGATCTGGGAATGGATAGAAGTGCAGAAGTGCAAAATATAAGCGTGAAATGCTTGTAAAGTATTGCTTACTTAGATGTGTGCCACAGTTCGTTTTATCTTAGGACCGAGAGATGAGGAAGGACTGTTCTCAGAACGAAGAATGGGTTATAGGAAAGAGGAGATCAAAGAATACGGTTTCATAGGTGGTGAGAGAAATGATAGAGAGTAAAGACAGCAGCAATTAAAAGAGAAAATGTAGCGTCATTGGAAACCGCTAGATTTGTTTACAAAGTTTTTGGGTAGTGTAATAGAAGGGCACTTGCGGCGATAGTGTCAGAGAGAAAGCGAGTGAGAGAGAATAGAAGAGATATTAACAACGAGTAAACATAAATGTTCAAATGTGCGTGAAATCTTATGGGACTTAACTGCTAAGGTCATCAGTCCCTAATCTTACACACTACTTAACCTAAATTATCCTAAGGACAAACATACAGACCCACGCCCGAGGGAGGTCTCGAACCTCCGCCGGGACCAGCCTCACAGTCCATGACTGCAGCGCCTTAGACCGCTCGGCTAATACAGCGCGGGGAGTAAACATAATATGAAATCATTGGCGTATTGTGTGGAGGACTGAGGGTATATTCATGGATGGAGGGGAAGAGAGAGACGTATTTGAAATGACAAAAACTACTGTGACAGAGTCCATCTACGCTGGTTAGTTTGTAAGTATGTAGACAGGCTATAAATGAAATCAAAATAGAATACTTAACTAACTGTATATTCAAAAGAAACCCACTTGAAATAAAAGGGCAACTCAAAGGAAAGCTATCCCATGTATCTTTTCTGTTGCCACGCGATTTTCCACTAGCTCCCAATGAGGAAAAATGAAGAAAAAGAAGACATAACAAAACATTTTATGAACGCAAATATTTTATCCAGAATCCTTCATTATTTTATACTTCTATCACGCGTCTTGGCATAGAATGTATAAGCCGTCGGACGTAACAGCCTGAAGAAGCAACTTCCTCCCAGGCTTCCACGACGCAGTCCCAAAGAGTGTCCGCAGTAGTTGGTTGGTTTCGTGGCCAGTTCTCTGTTAATGTTCTGGCGACCTCAGCCAACATGTTTTCCATGGAGTTCATATTAGCCGCCCGTGGCGGCCAGTCCATAACGTTGACGCCAATCGTGGAGAGCCGCTGCTGAACAAATGCAGACTTGTGAATGGGTGAATGGTCCTTTTCCAATGTGACGTCCCCTTCTGCGGACAGCATTCGCACTAACGGAAACATCACATTTTCCAATATGTGGGCATACTGCCCGCTGTCCAGAGTTCCTTCTATCCTGTGAATAATTCCCGCCCCTCTCGTAGAATTACAACCCCAGCAAGTAACAGATAGCCAGCCACTTCTTCTCGTCGTGGTTACATATTCGCGTCGATGGCAAGTCCCTTGCGGCCTGAAAACGATTCGTGGACCGTCGTTATTGGTGGAAAACACCTTCTCATCAGTGAAAATGACGTTGTCCCACGACGCCCTCAGATGGAACTCCGCAAATTCTAGCCGGTATAAAAAGTTGTCTTCGCCGAGCTCTTGTTTCACGGCGGATCGTCGTGCACGCAGTCCAGCGTCCTCTTTCAAGGCAGATCCTCCACCATCTCGTTGCAGTGGCATGTCGTATGCCATACCGTCTGCCAGCTTCTCTGATGGAACATCCTCCCTCAATGAGAGCGACGACTCTACCTCGGCCAGCCAGAGTGACCGAGGGGTTCTAGGAGCTTCAATCTGGAACCGTGTGACCGCTACGGTCGCAGGTTCTAATCCTGCCTCGGGCATGGATGTGTGTTATGTCCTTAGGTTAGTTAGGTTTAAGTAGTTCTAAACTCTAGGGGACTGATGACCTCAGATGTTAAGTCCCATGGTGTTCAGAACTTTTTGAACCATTTTTTGACTCTACCTCGAATGGACCTCTCCCAGTGAGCTATTACGGCAGACAGCCTGATGTGTATTTCTCCTTGCCGCTCTTATACTGATTCCAGGAGAGGAGGTAAACATATTTACGTCAAACGGAGCGGCAGAGGCAGAGGCATGCGGCACAGCCGTGCTGGCTCGTCCCGGGCTGTTGGCCCACCAACGCCACCGCCAGCTCGCTCACTTGCGTCTCGCTTCGGCCAGCCTGGCTGGCCCGTAGCTCACGAGCCGCGGCTAGTACAGACCCGGGCCGCATGGCCACGATCACCCCTTGAAGGATCAAAAGTTACACCTAACCTACCCAAGTCTGTAGTGCAAACTAACGCAGCTACAGCTATTATGCTATAACATGTGCAGGCACACCTACAGTTGATGATTTATTCAAATATTTGACGAACAATACTTTTAAAAATACATTCATTTTAAACATAGATACCACAAAATATTTCACCTAGCTAGCAATAGCATGACGCAGGAATCTATACTTTCATGTAAGCGCTGTGCATTAGATGTAGCCTTAAGAAAACCTGTATTCAACCATGACAACTAAGCGGAATATAAAAGTAAACAGGTTTGGCGGCAGCTTCTCCAAATAATAGTATATACTTAGTATATAATACACGTTTTGTGCACTTATAACATGTACTCAGTGTCTCTGAAACAATACGTTCAGCACGACGGAAATTACTTTCTGCTGAGGCACTCCATTTACATCTCAATGATACACGACTACTAGAAAACATTGCTCTTTACGGCAGTCAATCCACTTGCAAATTAACATCATGATATCGCAGATATTAGGCAACACGTTACTAGGGATGAGTAAGGCCTTAAGGTTTGCAACTAAAGATGCTACTTCTAGCTACTACTGAATATGAAGTTGATTATTAACGTGTCTTCATAACCATGTGTGCGGCGTTCGACTCTCAGTCAGCATAGACGTTTTCGTCACCTTATTTCTAGTTAAACGTGTGCATATCTCGCTGAGGGTGGGCTAGCATTGGACATTTCTCGTCTGTTCCTGGTTAGACAACGACTGCGGTAGGCGTCGGGTTCGAATCCCGGTCAGGCAATACAACTTCAGTCGTCATTTAAGGTTCCAACCCCACTACTGGTGACAAACTGTGATATCGACATTCTGATTTTAAGTACTTATTCAACAATCCGATTAGGTGCTGGGTTCGCATCCTTGTCCCTAGCATTACATGATGGCATTTCAATTTTAAACATGTGCATCCTTTATTCCTTGACAATGCAACACTATACAACGTCTTTCGAGGTCAATTACCAAGAAGGTAATTGTCATGTTAGGGTTCCTGCTTTCTTACAAACATTATCGTCATTTACGTTCAAGTTGAGAATTGATAACTGATACTGGTGCAAACGTCAATATTTGACGTCTCTTTCTGTCTAGTGATCGAGTCTCGATAAGGCACAAAGCTTTGCTTGGTTAACAATGGCTTTACGTTCTGGGTTTGCATCCGGATCCAGAATGAAGACGTTGGTCATGTCATTTAAAGTACAACTTCGTGTACAAGTAACTGTTGAGTAATGTGAACAATGATATTACTTGTGATTCGCTGTTAATGTTGGGATTTCCGTAGAATGGTTGCCGCTGTTAATCATGTTTTCTTTTAACTGCTTAGTATTACATAAAGTTGATGCGAAACCACTCCCCGTTGAGCGTTGAACGATTTATGTGACAAAACAAGTTTTCCCATAACATTTGAAATGTCACTTATTGCAATTAAGTTTAGTTTACAAATGTTAAGCACTGTCTGATCTCTTCTGTACTATCGTGGTGTTACTTTACATCTGGACGGACTGTCATAAAGACCGGTGTTCTCTAGTAGTCTCTAGTGGTACCCATTGTGTTTCTTACAATGACTGTACTGTGGAGGGTTGCGACTATGTGCAACACAGATATACTATGTTGGTTGCATACATTCAGGTGCAGGCTACACGTTGGAATTCAGGGGTAACCCACTTTTTTTGCTGTCGAGTGTACATGATTGCTACCAGTGGTGGTCATGTGAATGTACGGCCCAAAGAAGAGTGGGCTCTGGATAGCCATTTCGCTGTACCGATAAGGAAGAACATCATGTTTGGTGTATGACTCCGATGCGTTGCGCTATACATGCTGCAACAATTGGGCAGTTGTCAGCCCCACAGTGACACAACGAACTCTTCCTAAATCGGTTAGTTCAAGGACTGCTCCGTGCCGAATGCTCTGATGCATACTTTCCACTGACCCCAATTCATCGCTATTTGCAACTTCAGTGGTGTCAAGCGAGAGCTCGTTGGAGGACAGGAAGGAGATCTGCTGTTTTGAAATGAAAGCTGGTTCTGCCTCTGTGGCCGAGATGGCCATGTGTTGGTTAGATGGAGGCTAGTTAAAGACCAGCAACTAGCCTTCCTGTGTGTTAGGCGCACTGGACGTACAACTAAAGTTGTGATCTTGGGCGCGATTTCGTATGCCAGCAGGAGCAGTCTCATGTTTATTCCATGCACCCTTACTGCAAAAATGGACATCAGTCTTGTGACTCGACCTGTTATCCTGTCATTCATAAGCGGCAAACCAGGGAGTGTTTTCCAACAGGATAACGTCGTCCACATACCGCTGTTGTACCCAGATATGCTCTACAGAGTGTCGACATGTTACGTCAGCCTACTGTATCACCAGGTCGGTTTATAATCAATAGTTGCAGTAGCACAAGATGCTGAAGAAGCACTATCGTGTAAAAGACAATTATCACCAGGTCATAAACGAGTTTCTCGTATTGTTTGGTAGAAGGATAAAGATTCCTTGAAACAACATAAGTTATCGTACACACTGAATGTAGAGTCAAATTTCCCGCAACAGAAGTTGCTACGTCCTCCTGCGTGCTTCCCTTATTCATCGAAGTGCAAATGCGAATCAATAAAAACAGAGCGGAATGCAATAGCATACACACCTGACGAATAGACGTGCCACGTTGTTTCCAGTGTGCACGCGCTGCAACAGTGCAATATCGAAATTCACAGTATCTAGATCTTTTCCACGAGCTGTTCCTTTCCTCTTTCGGTTCATCAACCATACTGACATTTAGCGTGACACATCTGCCTTGTCACTTCAGCTTTGTTTCAGTGGCGTATTGCGATAGGTAGCTGAATTTCAGGAGTCTTGTTGGTTGTTGCGACGTGCATATTTCTACCATCTGCGTACCAAGACCCAGATGTAGAAAGGTGGACCTTTTTGAACATGAACATTTTTCCTTTTGTGATTAAAACCTCATTCTGAGACGTAACGTCTATTCTGTCGATCATATTTATACATGGTTTAACAACTTATTTACTTCTAAAGTATGTTTTGTTTTCCAAATTACCCTTTTGCGTTTGTTCACTATAATGACTCCAGCCGGTGTGGCCGAGCGGTCCTAGGCGCTTCAGTGTGGAATCGCGTGACAGGTACGGTCGCACGTTCGAATCCTGCCTCGGGCATGGATGTGAGTGTTGTCCTTAGGTTAGTTAGGTTTAAGTAGTTCTAAGTTCTATTGGACTGACGACTTCAGATGTAAGGTCACATAGTGCTCGCGGCCATTTGATCCATTTGAACTATGACATTGTAATTGAGAATAAGAATATTTGTACTAGCACTCTTGCTTTATTAATGTTTCACTTTCTGTATTTCTATAAATTTTATTTTGGAAAGAGATACTTTTATTATCACTCAAGTCTGATTAATGTGTTGGATTTTAGTTGTTCACTTTCAGCACTTTTGTAAATGGGATTCAAACTTTTTCATATTTTAAGTAGTCTAGTACATCTATAGCCACCGCCCCCCCCCCCCCCCTCTTCACACCTGTAAACATCTTCCCCATTCCAGAGCGGTCAGTACTACCGCTCAACAACCTTTCTATTTGTGCTGCGGTAATGTCCTTCTTATTCAGGGGGTTCATACTTTGTGTGGCCAGCTTAGTTTTTATCGAGATTTTATTTTTGTGTGTTCTGTTATCGCTATCATTTTCAAGATGGAGTACCGCTTATTTGCAATTTGGCATGAATGATGCGGAATGGGTCTAAGGTAGGCATCTTCTGGCGATGACTTTTGAAAAGAACCTCTGTTAGTACTCTTAAAGCACAGCTCTGTAATACCACTTTTCAGTACGTCTTTATTCTTTAGACCGTTTTTAAGGTTTTTCTGTAAAAGAATTTTACCTTATTCTTTGTACTGATTACCAGAGGATACGTCTTCAGTTGATGCGAAACCGGTTGTGAGTTCTAATAAAAAGTATTCTACAGCTAGTGCCGATCCTTTCATTCAAAACATCTTTTTCCTGGTGGCGTGAGACAACTTACTGTGATTGGTGTTTACCCACCTGTAGTACACCTAGCCTGCTAGCAGTCTGAAGGTTCTGAGTCCGTCTCACGAATGGCAACAGAACTAGAGTTTCACGCAGATAGATCTTCCTTTGCCTGGGTCAGCCCCTGGAGGGGCTTTATCCATACGGCACATGAAGCATATCCTACAGGCATCACGATATGACGGGTCCTACATCTGAATTGGCCAGCCAATGCGGAAGGTAGCACATGAACTTCAGAGTTGATCGTTGCACCATGAGGAAGGATATCAAGCAGATTGACCTGTCTGGAGTCCAAGAAGACAGTAGTTATGTATGGCTGAGGGTGTAGCCTGGAACTTTTGCTTCAGAGCAGAAGTTATATGGCCCCAGTCCATGGATTCCCGAATTTTTTGCGGTTCGAAGCGGCGAATCCATGTTTCATCGCCGATGACGATCTTCTACAAAAAATTGCAACGCCCAGCCTCGTAATGCGCAAGCAGTTTCGCACAGACGGTCCTTCGTTACTGTTTATGGTCTTGTGTTAGGCGGCCTGGAACCCAGGGGACACACACCTTTGAGAACCCCAAATGGTGGGCAAATGTGTCATCACTATCAACAGAGACGTGCAGTTGAGGACCGAGTTATTTGATTGCGAACTGTCGATCAGTTCAAAAAATGTTCAAATGTGTGTGGATTTCTAAGGGACCAAGCTGCTGAGGTTATTTGTCCCTAGACTTACACACTACTTAAACTAACTTATGCTACGAGCAACACACACACACCCATGCCCGTGGGAGGACTCCAACCTCTGGCGGGAGAGGCCGCACAGTCCGTGACATGGCGCCTCAAACCACGCCGCCACTCCGCGCGGCTCCATTGCTTCGAACGGGAGTGTCCAAACGTTCCAAAATGGATGGCCTGCACGCAGGAGATTGGACAGGTTTGTGCGACTTTGTTGCAATGATAACAGACGCCTCACCCAACGACTGACAGTGCTTTCCTTCACTACTTATTCTTAAATTGAAAGAAACAGTATCGGCAAAAATTGAGTGATTTACACCAAATAAATTAACAAACAACAGAGCTGATCCTCCTTGGTACAAAAAACGGGTTAGAACACTTTTGCAGAAACAACGAAACAAACACGCCAAATTTAAACAAGCACAAAATCCCCAAGATTGTCTATTTTTTAGAGAAGCTCGAAATTTAGAGCGCACTTCAATGCGAGATGCCTATAACAGTTTCCACAACGAAACTTTGTCTCGAAACCTGACAGAAAATCCAAACAGATTCTGGTTGCATGTGAAGTAAGTTAGCGGCAAGAAACAATCAGCGCCTTCTCTGCACTTTAGCAATGGAGATACTATCGAAGACAGAGCTGCCAAAGCAGAGTTACTAAACACAGCCCTTCGAAATGCCTTCACAAAAGAAGACGAAGTAAATATTCCAGAATTAGAATCGAGAATAGCTGCCAACATGAGTATCGTATAAGTAAATATCCTCGGAGTAGTGAAGCAACTTAAATCACTTAGTAAAAGCAAGTCTTCTGTACACCGGTTCGATTCCTTCCGGAGTATGCTGATACATTAGCTCCATACATAACAATCACATACAACCGTTCGCTCGAAGAAAAATATTTAAGAAAGGTAGTAGGAGTAATCAAGTAAATTACACGCTCATATCTTTAACGTTGATATGTAGCAGGATTTTGGAACATATATTGTGTTCGAACATTATGAATTACCTCGAAGATAACGGTCTACTGACACACAGTCAACATTGGTTTAGAAAACATCATTCTTGTGAAACACAACTAGCTCTTTATTCACACGAAGTTCTGAGTGCTATTGACAAGAGATTTCGCATCGATTCCGTATTTCCGGATTTCCGGAAGGCTTTTGACACTGTACCACACAAGCGGCTCCTTGTGAATTTGCGTGCTTATGGAATATCGTCTCAGTTATGTGCGCAGTACCGCTACGATATCTTGTATCGGTCCACTGCTAAGTACGGAAACGCCGATGCGTTGTCCCGTTTGCCTGTTGCTGAGGATAGAGCATTCGATTCTTCCGAACTTGCTTGCATGTTCATTGATACGAAACCGATGGCGTGGTCGAATCGTTTCCTATTGATTTTCGTCGTGTAGCTACAGCCACAGCTGCTGACCCTGTCCTTGCTACCGTTTTGCGTTTTGTTGCCACGCAATGGACCTTGTCAAAGTCACGGATCGAGGATAAGTTGGTTCGTCGATTTTTTGCTCACAAGGAGAGACTTTTTGTTCAACGTGGTGTTTTGCTGTTGCGTTCTGATAATGATCAGTCCAGGGTCGTGGTCCCACGTTCGTTACAGTCCTCTGTCTTACGGCTTCTCCACCAAGGACATTGGGGTATAGTGAGAACGAAACAACTTGCTTGTCAGCACTGTACTTGGTTCGGAATCGATGCTGCGATTACGAATATGTGCTCTTCTTGCAAGGTGTGTGCCGAACAACAATCCGCACCACCACGGAAATTCTTTACATGGCCTAAAGCCACTTCCCCTTGGCAACGCTTACACATCGATTTTGCTGGTCCATTCTGAAATGCTCGATGGTTGGTTGTGGTGGATTCATTCAGTAATTTTCGTTTTGTTGTCCGGATGTCTTCTACGACGTCATCTGCCACCATCCAAGCGATATCCGCTATCTTTTGCATTGAAGGTCTTCCACAGACTATTGTTTCCGACAATGACCCACAATTCATGTCTGTAGAATTTCAGTCACTCTGCAAGGCCAATGGTATTCAACATCTGACGTCCGCGCCGTTTTCGCCACAGTCAAACGGTGCCGCTGAGCGAATGGTCCGGACTTTCAAGTCCCAGATGTTGAAGTTGAAAGAGTCGGATTCTCGGGAGGACGCGTTGTTGCTCTTTTTGTCCTCGCATCGCTCTCAGCCCCGAGGTGGTCGCTCGCCGGCTGAGTTGCTCCACGGTCGTCCTCATCGAACCTTGATGTCTATGCTACATCCGCCGCATCAAGTTCCTGTGCAGCGGCAGACGCCTGCTTTTGCTCCAGGCGACGTTGTCTCCTATCGCAACTATCGCGGTTCACGGCGTTGGCTCGCAGGGTGCATTCTTTGCTGCGTCGGCCGCGCGGTGTATTTGGTTTTGGGGGCCTCTGGTGAGGTGCGTCGGCATCTCAATCAGCTGCGCCTCTGTTGTCGCACGGGTTTTGCCGCTCCCTGTCTGCTTTCAGCGACGGTGCCGTCCGGTCAGCGCCCTGGGGACCCATCTACTGGCTCGCCTCATCCCCAGGTGCTACCGACGATGCCTTCCATTTTGCCCCATGGTGACGCGCCGCCTCCGCCGGCGACGCCAGCAGTGGACGCGTCACTGCAACCGCCGGGCGCCTCCCTGGGTCACGCGCCGCCGATCGCTTCCCGTGACCAACTGTCCTCCGACATGGAACTCTTGCCCACTCCGGACCACATGGCGTCTTCGCTCGTTGGGTGCCCTGACCCGATGGAGGTCGACCCTTCAGCCCCTTCTGTCTCTCTACGGGCGCATACACCGCATGTTGGCGTGCACCCTGGAGTAGGTTCTCAGGCGTTTCCTAGCTCCCCTCGGACCGAATGGCCGGGTGTGGGTGGCACAGCCTCGCCTGTTGTTAGGCTCCCCACCTCGTCGCATATGTCAACATGGGGTCCTCCCCAAGGCGGGCAGAAGCCTTATAACACAACTGTACGCCGATTTGCGGGGGAGGAATGTGGTGTCACCGCCAGACACCACACTTGCTAAGTGGTAGCATTTAAATCGGCCGCGGTCCGTTAGTAGACGTCGGACCCGCGTGTCGCCACTGTCAGTGATTGCAGACCGAGCGCCGCCACACGGCAGGACTAGAGAGACTTCCTAGCAATCGGCCCAGTTCTACAGCCGACTTTGCTAGCGATGGTTCACTGACAAATTACGCTCTCATTTGCCGAGACGATAGTTAGCATAGCCTTCAGCTACGTCAATTGCTACGACCTAGCAAGGCGCCATTACCAGTGACTATTGATTGTAATACATGTACCGTCAGACCGATGTTCACCAGTTATGGATTAAAGTTAAGTATTCCAGAAGCTACGTACTTTTCTTGATAGTATAATTACTTTACCTGTTCCAGACCTCACGCCAGCCTGCATGAGTTAAAACGCGTGCATTTCGGCCTCCTCTAGCAACACGGTGTTGGCTCTTCCGCCAACACTACATACTCATACACCACGTTATTTTTAAAACTAAAATACTGATTTTGGCACAGATACTAACCTCAGTTTTGGTTGTTTGGATAAATGTAGCTTCTCGTAGCAAAAATGATAATTCACATTGATTAATTTTATGACATTAACTCTTTTCATTTACAAAATTATCGAGGCTTTGGGCCCCATTCGTTGACATATTGCCTAGTGGTAGGAGGGAGTGCCACGAACAACATAACAAAAGTTCTGAGTACTGGTGTGTGAGCATGGTTATGGGCTGGCCTTTAAAGGTCACTTCCTTTTATTTCCCTTATGCTGTCCTTGTTGAAGTCTGTGTTAACAATTCCCATACAGTTTACAAGTAAATAATTATAACCACTGTTAGACAAGACACGGTTCATAAGATTCTCACGGTTTTGACTGTCTGGCGAGTTTACCTGCATATGAGTCAAATTTCGCGTTTTCTTGTTGACCCACTAGAGAAATTGTGCAACACTACTAAACAAAAAAATTGCACCTATTCTGTTCACTATCTGATAGTTTATACAACATAGAAGTGACTGTCATAGAATACAGCGGAGTACATTGTGAATACCGTTTGTTAGGCAATCAATAACGCCAGTTATCTTTTCCCACTGTAAAACATAATCCATTGTGACCTTCTCTTCCTGAAATAGTGGTTGGATAGGTTAAACATCACAAAAGAGATTATGAAAAAGGTAGATGAAAATGATACATTTATTGATTCATTAGTAGAACATAACCTCATGAAGACTTAAAACTGAAAATTCTAAAACGGTATATTATGTAGTCAATAATTTCGGTTATATTTTTCTAGTTAACAAAGTGATACATTATTTTCTTATTCCCTAAAACAATGCTTGGCGAGGTGACACATTACGGAAACTTTTAAAAACAAAGCACTTGATGAAAGACTGTTTACTGTACCAGAAATTTCGTCCAGAGACACTTCTCTTGTGACTCATTGTAGTTACCTGTTGACTGCAGTTTTCCCCATAAAATCTCGTAGACAGCGTGAGCAATGGCGGGTTTTTACGAGCCAGAGAAGTTGAAGTAGTTGGCGACAACTATACCCTAAAGAGTAAGTTATACCAATATGTGAGATACATATGGTGTTATGGAAAAGCAATGTTTACTTATTTTGATACATAACATAGATAATTTTGGGTTCATGCAAAGTGCTATTTTTCTTCGGGTACAAAGACCGAAACATAGTTCGGTTTTGGTACCAAGTGTACCTTTACCTGGGAGTTACAACAGCAGTGTCACTAAGTGAGTACTGTTTTCCCATACTGTTATATAACAAATCTTTACGTATTTTGACCGAACTCAGGGACAACTTTTAGTTAGTGAGCCTTGAGCAGCCGCTGGTGAAGTATCAGTGCAGCAGCACTGTAGTAGTGAGTCGCATATTTAGCTTTCTAATTGTTTTGTAGTTTGATTCTTAATTACTTTCCGAGTGTTTGTGCGCATGCATATTTAATTACATAAAATCCATGCGTATTCTCGTATTTGAGAGGAGTAATATTGCTTATTAATAGCCGTAGAGTATAAATTCGTGGAGTAGTTAGATATTAGCAGTAATAAGACGGATAGGGTGTGTGCGTGCTGTGTGCGGACGCAGGAGGAAATGGCCGCGGTTCGCGAGCAGTTGAGCGTGCTGTTGGCCACAGTCAGCCGCCTTCAGGCTGCTTCCTCGAGGTGCAGCGACGGCGGAGGGACTGGAACGTCCATTGAGACACCCCAGGTGTCGCTTGCTGCGTCCGCTAACTCAGCCGCCGAGGCACCTTCTAGTGTACCCGGCGCGTTGGGGCCGCCCTCACCTCAGGGTGAGTGGCGGACTGCAATGAGTTCGCGTCGCTCGAGGTGGAAGCTGATGTGGAGGCTGGCCAGCTGACCTCGCCCGTTCATCCTGTCAATGGGCAGGTGGCCGCTCATTCAGCAGGACCCAAGCAGGCACACGGGGCAAAGGCTTGCAGGTTATTGGGAGCTCCAACATTAGGCGGGTGATGGAGCCCCTTAGGGAAATAGCATACGGAGCTGGAAAGAAATCCAACGTGCACTCAGTTTGTCTGCCGGGGGGCCTCATCCGAGATGTGGAGGCGGCCTTGCCTGCGGCTATCGAGCGTATGAGGTGCAGTCGTCTGCAAGTAGTTGCTCACGTCGGCACCAATGATGCCTGTCGGTTGAGTTCTGAGGCGATCCTCAGTTCGTACAGGCGGCTGGCGGATTTGGTGAAGACCGCTGGCCTCGCATGAGGGGTGCAAGCAGAGCTCTCTATTTGCAGCATAGTTCCAAGAGTGGATCGGGGTCCTTTGGTTCGGAGCCGAGTAGAGGATCTCAACCATAGGCTTCGTCAACTCTGTGATGGTCTTGGCTGCAGATTTCTAGACTTGCGCTATTGGGTGGATAATTGTAGGATGCCCCTAGATAGGTCAGGGGCGCACTACACAAAGGTAACAGCTACTCCGGTAGCAGAGTACTTGTGGCGTGTACATGGGTTTTTTTTAGTTAGGCAGTTGTGCGAGGTGTCCTGATGAACACTCACCAGTCGATATGCAGGCAGGGAAAACAGGACGCGCTCAGTATAAAGACACTTTAGCTATCAAGAAATTAGCAGTAAATTTTCAGCATGTTCGGAATAAAGATCCTGAATTTACTGCCCTCCAGGAAGCGTTTCACGCGCAAATTATTCTCGGCACTGAGACCTGGGTGAACCCTGAGATAGGAAGTTCTGAAATATTTAGTGATGGTTGGAACGTGTATCGGAAAGACAGATTAGACACTGTGGGAGGTGGTGTCTTCATTGCAGTTGACAAATATATTGTGTCTACTGAGGTCAAAGTAGAGTGTGATTGTGAAGTTATCTGGACATGTTTAACAGGGCTAGGGGAAATAAAGTTAATCATGGGGTGTTATTTCTGGCCACCAGGTTCCACCGTGACAGTTCTAGAATAATTCCAATGGAGTCTACATTCTGTATCACAGAAGTACCAGGATCGTGCTATATTAGTCGGAGGCGACTTCAACCTACCTAGTATAGACTGGGATCTCCATGGATTCATTACAGGTGCTACAGACAAGCCGTCATGTGAATTACTTTTGACCACATTATCCGAAAACTGTCTTGAGCAGCTAAATCGACAGCCAACACGTAATGGAAGTATTTTAGATCTGGTAGCCACGAATAGACCAGACCACATCGACGGTGTCAGTGTTGAGACCGGGATTAGTGATCATGATGTTGTCATTACGACTATGGTTACGAAAGTTAAAGGTCGGTCAACAAGGACTGGAGAGTATTCTTACTAGGAAGAGCAGATAAGCAGTTGTTAGCATCCCACTTAGTAAATGAATCGACTTGATTTACTTTGGGTACGATGGACGTGGAAGAATTATGGTCAAATTTTAAACACATTGTAAATCATGCAATGGACAAGTATGTGCCGAAAAAGTGGGTTACAGACACAAAAGTCCCACCATGGTTTAACAGCGCAATTAGAATGTTAAGGAAGCAAATGCAGCTGCGCGGTACAAGATAGGTTGAGAGAATGAGGACAGGCAAAAGTTAGTAGAGATTCCTGCTGCTGTAAAAAGAGCATTGCGTGAAGCATTCAACCACTTCCACCGTCGTACCTTAGCAAAAGATATTGCTGAAAACCCAAGGAAATTCTGGTCTTACGCAAAACCGGTAAGCGGGTCGAAGGCTTCCATCCAGTCACTCACTGATCAGTCTGGCCTGGCAATGGAAGACAGCAAAACGAAAGCTGAAATTTTAAATTTAGCATTTGAGAAATCTTTCACGCTGGAGGATCGTACAAACATACCCCCATTTGATCTTGTACGGATTCCCGTATGGAGGACATAGTGATAGACATCCCTGTGGTCGTGAAACTGCTGAATGGGTTGAAAATAAATAAATCGCTAGGTCCTGATGGGATTCCAATTCGATTTTACAGAGAGTACCCTACTGCATTGGCTTCTTACTTAGCTTGCATTTATCGCGAATCTCTTGCCCAACGTAAAGCCCCGAGCGACTGGAAAACAGCGCAGGTGACGCCTGTATATAAGGAGGGTAGACGGACGGATCTTCAAAATTACAGACCAATGTCCTTAACATCGGTTTGTTGCAGGATTCTCGAACATATTCACAGTTCGAATATAATGAATTTCCTTGAGACAAAGAAGTTACTGTCCATGCATCAGCACGGCTTTGGAAAGCATCGCTCCTGTGAAACGCAACTCGCCCTTTTTTCACATGATTTCTTGCGAACTATGGATAAAGGGTGTCAGATGGATGCCATATTCCTTGACTTCCGGAAAGCGTTTGACTCGGTGCCCCACTGCAGACTCCTAACTAAGGTATGACCGTATGGGATTGGTTCCCATATATGTGAGTGGCTCGAAGACTTCTTAAGTAATAGAACCCAGTACGTTGTTCTCGATGGTGAGTGTTTGTCGGAGGTGAAGGTATCTTCTGGAGTGCCCCAGGGAAGTGTGGTAGGTCCGCTGTTGTTTTCTATCTACATGAATGATCTTTTGGATGGGGTGGATAGCAATGTGCGGCTGTTTGCTGATGATGCTGTGGTGTACGGGAAGGTGTTGTCATTGAGTGACTGTAGGAGGATACAAGATGACTTGGACAGGATTTGTGATTGGTGTAAAGAATGGCAGCTAACTCTAAATATAGATAAATGTAAATTAATGCAGATAAATAGGAAAAAGAATCCTGTAATGTTTGAATACTCCATTAGTAATGCAGCGCTTGAAACAGTCACGTCGATTAAATATTTGGGCGTAACATTGCAGAGCGATATGAAGTGGGACAAGCATGTAATGGCAGTTGTGGGGAAGGCGGATAGTCGTCTTCAGTTCATTGGTAGAATTTTGGGAAGGTGTGATTCATCTGTAAAGGAGACCGCTTATGAAACACTAATACGACCTATTCTTGAGTACTGCTCGAGTGTTTGGGATCCCTATCAGATCAGATTGAGGGAGGACATAGAAGCAATTCAGAGGCGGGCTGCTAGATTTGTTACTGGTAGGTTTGATCATCACGCGAGTGTTACGGAAATGCTTCAGGAACTCGGGTGGGAGCCTCTAAAGGAAAGGAGGCGTTCTTTTCGTGAATCGCTGCTGAGGAAATTTAGAGAACCAGGATTTGAGGCTGAGTGCAGTACAATTTTACTGACGCCACTTTACATTTCGCGGAATGACCACAAAGATAAGAGAGATAAGGGCTCGTACAGAGGCATATAGGCAGTCATTTTTCCTTCGTTCTGTTTGGGAGTGGAAAAGGGAGAGAATATGCTAGTTGTGGTACGAGGTACTCTCCACCACGCACCGTATGGTGGATTGCGGAGTATGTATATAGATGTAGATGTAGTTTGTGTAATTTACTGCTATACTTTTCCTATAAAGATCGGTCCTTTGTTGGCTTTTGGTGCCAAGAACACCTTAACTTCTCAGTTACCCCAGTACTACTAACAGGTGAACAAAGTTTGCTTTGTACCGCTATGAAACAAATTTATACCTTTTTTAAACGTGTTGTAGGTTTCTTTAAGGTGCTTATTTACTTTTGGTGCAAAGATCAAACTAACGTCCATGGGTCAGAGATCGAACTTCCATGAGTTTGGCACCAAATCGGTTATAGAAACTGAACTACAAGAACAAGATGGCGTCACTGAGGTATATACCCAATTGATGTCTCATTTTCTTTTGGTAAAATATAGGGTTACCCAAATGTGTGTGTGTGTGTGTGTGTGTGTGTGTGTGTGTGTGTGTGTGTGTGTGCGCGCTTGCGCGTGTGAGTGTGTGCTTCAGTGCTTATACTATTGCTAGGTTGTTTAAGAACTAATACGTCTTTCACTTGTCTTACTAATTGCAGGTTTTTGATTCAGGCCTGAAGATATATTTGATTCTGTGTCTTTTTTGCAGTCAGGTTATCTTACACAACATGTAAGAAAAGAACTAAAAAAAGAAAAGTTCTTTTCTTATTCCTAATTGGTGGTCTATTTCAGCTCTTACTTTAGATCGCTTCATTTATTTGGTGATCGTTGTGGTCATTGCCCTGGAAACTTTGTATACGTGGATTAGCTCAAATGGCGTGATACTGAACTCAGATATAAATATTGACACATCGTGCAATAGCGCTTACACAGTTCGTTTCTGCTGCAGACATATTTCGGGAACCTTTCTACTTTTTCACACCCCTCGGGCCAAATCAGGAATGTTTAATCAGTGTATCACAGGGGACGACAACTATGTTTTAATTGGTCCATATGTATGGCAATATCCTCGATCTCTCGACCAAGGTATTTGCTAACCACTGAAGCTAACAGGCCTCCCGTCACAAAGCTGCCCTTCTGGTAGAAATACTTGCTATTGTAGATAAAACGAAACGATAGAGAGTGTGACTAAATGGCTGGAATTCGTCATTTCGAAAGAAGTGAGATGCTAGGTCCTAAGTGTCTTGGACAGAACATTCTTAAACAGTGCCACCACATCAGAACTTGTCGTAATGGCACATTCAAGATGTCAACGACATTTATTCACTTGAGCAAGTTAAGAACACTCTTCATCACGGTATTTTCTGTGCCAGTATTACGATCAGACGTAAGGTTTTGAGACGGGAAGCCCATTACCTCCTGCAGTTGCAAACTTGATGCAGCTGGAAACCCGAAAACATTTTATTGAGCCTTACCAGTGTGAGACTCTGCATTCTTACATTGCTTTTGTGCTTCAGATGCAGTCAAATGAAGTAAGAAGACCTCCACTTCCACTTGCTACAAAAAAACTTTTATTGTACATAAAGCCATACCTGTTTTCTTGCAAGATACTTGGTTTGATGCCATTCTCAGTTGATGTGGTAAATGCTTCCCTCAAGAAAACTAGGACAAAGTTCACCATTTCTACCATTCTCGCCAGCCTCCATATTATTTTAATCTGCGTAATAATCATTTTCTACATCGATTTCCTGCCAAGACAATCTCCAATGCAAATTGTTTTGTTTGTATGCTCTGTTAGCTTTAACATTTTGGCAGTCGTGTCTGTTGTGAACGATGCGTTATATATCAGAGACGAGTGTGAAAGAATGCTACGGCTGTTATCGATCTGTCACACTAGCATCATGATCAATTTTGCACCAGCCCCAAGTTCATACGCAAAGTTCGTGAAGCTACAACTACTCCCTTTTGTTATATTGCTCATTGGAAATGGCGTTTTCCTAACTACAGCAGCACAAAACTTATGGAACAAACTAATGTGTTTTATCCACTCTAAGGATATAGCTATTATTTACATAACAGTTCTAAGATTTGCCAATCTGCAGTTACTTCTGAAACAGAAACTGAAGAGTATGAACTGCTGTTTGCCACCTGTTGCAATGATGCACAGGGAAGAAACGAGAGAAATATTCGATGTTGTCGACGAAGACAGAGTGGCATGGAGATCTGCAAAGCCAACCAATACAAGCAGTTCACATGGTCCGAGTTACATTCTCTGAGGATAGGCTATCATGCGGTCTATGATCTATCCACAGTAATCAGTCACGTTCACGAAAAGTTTCTGCTCCTCTTTTTGATCAATTCGTTTCTAATTTCAGTGGCTACTGTGTGTTCTTTTGTTAGAAAAAAACGTCTTCAGACTGAACACAGATTTTATGTCAATGCATGGCTTGTCGGTGGTGCTCCAGGTAGGCGCGGTGTCCCTGGCGTTGGTGCCCGCGCACTGTGTGTCGGTAGAGGCTGGCTGCACCGCACGCCTGGTCTCCCTGCTACTGCTGAAGGGCAGTCCCATCACCAGGGGTGTCCACAGTGAACTTACGCTCCTGTCACACCACACCACCTCAAGGACACCTGCTGCCACCCTCTTGGGAGCCTTCCCACTGCGCCTGGGACTCTTTGTTGTGTATTTCTCCGTGGTTGTCACCTATTTCACTGCGCTATTGTCTTTCAGGTAGTGCGGCTGCTGTTTGTGTAAGCAACGCGTAAAAACACAACACTGTCAGATAAATTCATTCTAACAGCAGACACAACTGAGCTATTTATCATAGTGTATTGTAAACAGTAATATCACAAATTGAATCCACCTTGATGCAAAACACCTTGTTATTCATTTATATCTTTATTATCCCAAACTAGTTTCGGCGACAATTTAATGTAAAACATGCAGAAAATGGTATGGATGTACAGACACAGTAAAACGTTATTATATTTTTACAAATAGTCTTGTGAAATATAGTTTTATACTGATATTTTTATACTACCTTATATATTCTATGCTACAGCATGTTTTAAGCAATTATTGGCGCTGTTTGTGACATATTTTCTGTGCCCTTTTTTTTTTGTTGCCTTCTATTTACTTAGCGAACATCATGTCATCTGCAACCATCTGAGCGGCTGTTAGTAAACAAATACTCAAAGGTGAACTTCGTATGTCAGCAGTATATACTTGGGGTTGTGGTAGTGTGCTGATCATGTACTACTCAGACACTACTTGGAATGAGTTGCGTATTTTGATAAAAATGTAAATTCATAATAGTGACCGATGGCCATTGCTTGCTTCATCTTCAGAACAGCAACACAATATTCTATATCTCAGTTTGTGACAAGATTATTAGTATATTTAGATACTTCTTTAAACATAAACCTAGAGATAAATATGCTTTCAAGAAGGCAAAGTTAAATATTTTTAAGACCAAGGACGATTTCACTAATGTGTTCCTGGGAGCTATAACAATAACAGAAACACCGTTTATTGAAGTTAACTGCCGCTGTATAATCTCCGACGTAACTGACATGGTAACCTGACATTATTTCTATTGAAGTACTCTCTTGACAAATATTGTTGTACCATCCTGAACTAGAAAACAAACTATCTACAAAAATGAAATCGCAGCTCGGTTTCACACTGAGTGCTCTCTGGTACTGACCCCTTACTCAGCTTGTATACTGTATATCGTTCGTCTCTCGTCCAACACAAAGTCGCAGGTGATTGGTAATAAGCGCAGAGGTCTCCCGTATATAAGCAGGATAAAAAACGGGCCTGCAAAAGTACAGGCTAATATGCTTAACATAGTCTAGGTGCAGATTTCTTGAGAATATTGGGAGTTCGAATATAACAAATTAGCTTGAGACAGAAAAATTTCTGTGCACAAATCAGCAGATATTTAGGAACCTCCGCTTGTACAAACTCAGTTTGCTCTGTTCTCGTACGATATACTACAAAACATGGATGCAGGTCAATGGCTAGGTTCCATATTACAAGATTTTCGGAAAACGTTTAACTCAGCGCCCTTCGGAATGTTAACGGAAGGCTAAGAATGTGGTATGGAGATGGCTGACATTTTAACTAACACAAACCGTTATGTTGTCCTGGACAGCGACTGTTCACCAAAGACAAGGGTATAGCGAAGAGTGCCGCGGGGAAATGTGAAACTCTAATGTTCTCTATGTACATAAATAATATCGCAGAGAGGGTGAGCAGCAATTTGTGACTGCTGAAGAGTTTAAAGTGTCCAAGAAAATGTGTTCTTGAGTGCCTCTAGGAGAATACAGCATGACGCAGACGCAATTTCAATTTAATTCAATGAATGGCAGCTTGCTCTAAGTGTTTGCTCTTTACTGAGTTACTTATAAAACTTTAACCACTCTCAGATGCCTCTATCAGCCACTCCCCCCTCCCCCCACCCCCTCCCCTTTACCAACATCTGTGTCATCAGACGTGAAGTCGCATAGTGCTCAGAGCCATTTGAAACATTTTTTTTTTTTAATCAGTAGGGACGCCACTATCACTGTAACAACTTCACTCCATGAAACAAAGGTATTTATTTTAAATAGGAATCACAGGCCCCTCTGCAAGTCGTGAAGTGCGACTGAAGTGCGGGGATATTATTGCCGGACGACTATGAGCTATAAATAGAATTACACAAAAATTACAGCGGGCCCAGAAAAAAAGGCGGTACGAAGTCCCATAAAACACTTAAATGTGAAAACAAGATCTGTTGTAAGAATACATCGACATAAACTAAAAATGAAAGTATTTTATCAATTCAGAATGAGATTTTCACTCTGTAGCGGAGTGTGCACTAATATGAAACTTCCTGGTGTGTTAAAACTGTGCGCTGGACAGAGATTCGAACTCGGGACCTTTGCATTTCGCTGGCAAGTATTCTACTGATTTCGTGGGTGACGAACCTAGGGTAGTATCCAGCAGCGATATCGATAGAAGCCAGCTACCAGCAGTTGGCGGCCAGAGACGGCTCTGCTGCTACAGACGATCTCTTGTATGAGGGCAGTGCCTCCGTCGCTAATCTCGCGACGCTCCATGTGCCGCCTAAGCAAAGCTTCTGTTTCCTCTGGAATCTATAAATCACCTGCTGGGGAGCAGCGCTGGTAGTCTTTTCCGTCCACCTCCAAAGCATAGCTCACATCCTTCCTCAATGTGTATTACAACGTGCACGCGAAGAAAGAATTCTGGTGGAATACTTCCTGTGATCCTGGACGAAGGCAGATGGTTTTCACGAGGGACTTGTGGCTCAGCACAGACCACCGTGGAGTCACGACAGCTCTCTCCTCCCGATTGTAGATCCCGTATGTCCTGTTCTTTTACATTGGAGGATAACGTACTTTAATTATATAATGTTTGCTAGTGTCCACCTCACACTTGCATTCTTACTCAAATTATGGATTGTGTCATTATCTTCATTATTACTTCGACACCAAAGTTTAGAAAACAACACTAGTGCTAACATTAAAGACTGTTTTACAGTCTTTCTAAAATAGACACTAATGGAAAAAAATCGCAGTACGAAGAATGAGCTATGCGACGTAAACTAAAGTTGGTAGGCATGTTCCTACATCTCAAAGACGATCTCTATTGAAATTTGGAGCCAGTCACATAATATTGGCACTAGTAACGCCATTATGAAAGTAGAAACTAGGTTTGCTTTAAATAGTGCTGTAACAGTCGTGAACATTACTTACCTTTGAGTGTGGACGTGGTGAGTTGATGTTAGTCAAGAGTGCCCTCAAGGCCACAACGACCAGCAGATCACTGAGTTTGGACGTGGTATTGCAATACAGCTATGAGAATCTGGATATTCGTTCTGCGATACTGCGGGAAGACTTGGCAGAATGTAGCCAATGTACATGATTGCTAGCAATGGCAGTCACACGAACGTATGGTCGCCAGAAGACCGGGCTCCGGATGGCCATTTCGCTCTACCAATAGGAAAGACCATCGTGTTTGGCGTATGGTTCTGATGCATCATACTATCGTGGGTTAGAAGGAGGCCAGTTAAAAGGTAGCAACCAGCCTCCATGTGTTTTAGGCGCACTGGACGTACACCTAGAGTTATGATCTTGTGTGGCATTTCGTATGCCAGCAGGAGCAGTCTCATGTTTATTCCATGCACCCTTACTGCAAAATTTGACGTCAGTCTGGTGATTCGACTTGTTGTGCTGTCATTGATAAACAGCAAACCAGGGAGTGTTTTCCAACAGGATAACGTCGTCCACATACCACTGTTGTTCCCCAATATGCTCTACAGAGTGTCGACATGTTACGTCAGCCTACTCTATGACCTGATCGGTTTATAACCAACATTTGCAGCAGCACAAAATGCTGAAGAAGCACTATCGTGTAACAGACAATTATCACCAGGTCATAAATGAGTTTCTCATATTGTTTGGTAGAAGGATAAAGATTCCTTGAAACAACATATGTTATCGTAGAGTCAAATTTCCTGACACAGAAGTTGCTATATTGTCACACATTCTTCCGTTATTAGTCGAAGTGCAAATGCGAATTATTTAAAACAGAGCCGAATTGAATAGCATACACGCCTGACAACGCCAACGATTAGACGTGCCACATCGTTTCCAGTGTGTACGCACTGCAATAGTGCAATATCGAAAGTCACAGTGATCTATATCTTTTCCACGAGCTGTTCCTTTCCTCTTTCGGTTCATAAATTATACTGAATCTCAGCGTGACGCATCTTCCTTGTCACTGTTCTTCAGTTCTCTTTCAGTGGCGTATTACGATATGTAGTTGAATTTCTAGGGTCTTGTTGGTTGTTGCGACATGCATACTTCTACCATCTGCGTACCAAGACCCAGATATAGAAAGGTGAACCTTTCTGAACATGCCCATTTTTTCCTTTTGTGGTTAAAACCTCATTCTGAGACGTAACGTCTGTTCTGTCGATCATATTTACACACTGTTCAACGACTTCTTAGCTTCTTAAGTATGCGTTTTGTTTTCTAAATTAGCCTTTTCCAAATTAGCTTCAGTCTGGAACCGCGCGACCGCTACGGTTGCAGGTTCGAATCCTACCTCGGGCAAGGATGTGAGTGGTGTTCTTAGTTAGACTTAAGCAGTTCTAAGCCTATGGGGCTCATGACCTCAGATGTTAAGTCCCATAGTGTTCAGAGCCATTTCAACCATTTGGACTATAACGACATTGTAATTGAGAGGCGGCCGCGGTGGTCTCGCGGTTCTAGGCGCGCAGTCCGGAGCAGTGCGACTGCTACGGTCGCAGGTTCGAATCCTGCCTCGGGCATGGATGTGTGTGATGTCCTTATGTTAGTTAGGTTTAAGTAGTTCTAAGTTCTAGGGGACTGATAACCACAGCAGTTGAGTCCCATGGTGCTCAGAGCCATTTGAACCATTTGTAGTTGAGAATGAGAATATTTTCACTACCACTCGTGCTTTATTTTTATTATTACTCAGATTTTATTGATATGTTGCATTTTAGTTGTCCACTTCCAGTACTTTTGTAAATGGGATTCAAACTTTTACATCTTTTAAGTAGTCTAGTACATCTATAGCCACCGCCCCCCACGCTTCACACCTGTAAACATCTTAACCATTGCAGAGCGGTCAGTACTGCCGCCCAACAACCTTTCTATTTGTGCTGCGGTAATGTCCTTCTCGTTCAGGAGGTTCATTCTTTGTATGGCGCGCTTAGTTTTTATAGAAATTTTATTTTTGTGTGTTCTGTTATCCCTATCATTTTCAAGATGGAGTACCGGTTTAGGCGTGCTATTTATTTGCAATTTGGCATGAATGATGGGGAACGGGTCTAAGGTAGGCATCTTCCGGCGATGACTTTTGAAACAAATCTCTGTTAGTACTCTTCAAGCACAGCTCTGTAATACCATTTTTCAGTACGTCTTTATTCTTTATACCGTTGTTAAGTTTTTCTGTAAAAGAATTTTACCTTATTCTTTGTACTGATTACCAGAGGATACGTCTTCATTTGACGCGAAACCGGTTGTGAGTTCCGATAAAAAGTACTCTACAGCCAGTGCCGATCCTTTCATTCAAAACATCTTTTTCCTGGTGGCGTGAGACAACTTACTGTGATTGGTGTTTACTCTCCTGTGGTAGACCTAACCTGCTAGCAGGTCCGTCTCACGAGTGGCAACAGAACTAGAGTTTCACACAGATAAACCTTTCTTTGCCTGGGTCAGTCCCTGGAGGGGTTTTATCCATACGGCACATGAAGCATATCCTACGGGCCTCACAATATGATCCGTCTCACATCTACTTTGGCCAGCCAATACGGAAGGTAGCACATGAACTTCAGAGTTGATCGTTGCACCATGAGGTAGGGTATCAAGCAGATTATCCTCTCTGGAGTCCAAGAAGACAGTAGCTATGCATGGCTGAGGGTGTAGCGTGTAACTTTTGCTCCGGAGCAGAAGTTCTATGGCCCCAATCCACGGATTCCCGAATTTTTTGCGGTTCGAAGCGGCGAATCCATGTTTCATCGCCGATGACGATGTTCGACAGTAAATTGAAACGCCCAGCCTCGTAATGCGCAAGCAGTTCCGCACAGATGGTCCTTCATTACTGTTTGTGGTCTTGTGCTAGGCGGCCAGGAAGCCAGTGGACATACACCTCTGAGAACCCCCAATGGTGGACAAATGTGTCAGCACTATCAACTGGACGTCCACTTGAGAACCCAGGTATTTGACTGCGAACAGTCGATCACTTCAAAAAATGCTCAAATGTGTGTGGATTTCTAAGGGACCAAACTGCTGGTCTTATCGGTGCCTAGACTTACACACTACTTAAACTAACTTATGCTACGAACGACTCACACCCATGCCGAGTGAGGCCACGAACCTCTGGAGCGGAGGGTTGGGGGGAGGGGGGGAGGCGCACAGTCCGTGTAATGGCGCATCAAACCGCGCGGCTCGATCGCTTCTAACGAGAGCGTCCAAACGTTCCAAAATGGTAGGAGTCGGACCTGTGTGCGGATGACCTGCAAGCAGGAGATTGGACAGGTTTGTGCGACCTTGTTGCAATGATGACAGACACCTCTCCCAACGACACACTGTAAGAGATCGGTGATCCTACGAACATAGATATTAGTTTTAGACGCCCAGGTCGATAGTGCACAGGACTCGATTGTCGAGCGCTGCAGGAGGCAGTGAGACTAGTGTCGAGTGAGCAGTAGTACTGGAGAGTGTCGAATGAGAAGTGGTACTGGAGAGACAGGCAAGGATGGTGGCCGAGTGAGTAGTAAACGGAAAATTCACCGGAGTATGACAAATGAGCGCGTCTCCGTGATCGTCGTGGGGTTGACCCTCACCAACACCGATTCGCCAGTGATATGAAACCAAAAGTAAGAAGGGCCGAATTACGTGTTTCGCGTCAACCGCGTCGACCAGCAACAATCATGGATTGCAGTGAGGATTGTTGTGAATGTTAACCATCATCATTGCGTGTGACGAAGTACTTAAAATCAGCAACCAATAAAATATATAACCGTAATTAAACGTGTAAGGCGAAGGTAGCAACTGCCTCGGAATATGTGTATTAGTGGAAATACATATCAGTTTGTACATCGCAAACTTCATGGTCTTTAATTATAGACAAACTTTCAATCATTAAACATTCCGTCTCAGAACAGCAGCATTCGGTTGAAATACCCCAGAAACCACTGCAGGAAAACCGATAGCTTTCATCCATTAAGCACACGGTCATATAATCTTAATGATTAACTGCTTGGAGGCTTCGGTAAATCACATAAAACACAGTAAAGGACAAAACAGGGGTGTTTGAACACCGTACTTTTCTTCACTACTCATGCTTAAATTCAAAGAAATAGTATCGGCAGAAATTGACAGATTTATACCAAATAAATTAACAAACGACGGAGCTGATCCTCCTTGGTATACAAAACTGGTTAGAACACTGTTCCAGAAACAACGAAACAAACATGCCAAATTTAAACAGATGCAAAATCCCCAAGATTGGCGATCTTTTACAGAAGCTCTAAACTTAGCGCGGAGTTGAATGCGAGATGCCTATAACAGTTTCCACAATGAAACTTTGTCTCGAAACTTGGCAGAAAATCCAAACAGATTCTGGTTGTATATGAAGTATGTTAGCGGCAAGAAGCAATCAGTGCCTTCTCTGCAATTTAGCAATGGAGATACTATCGAAGACAGTGCTGCCAAAGCAGAGTTACAAAACACAGCCCTTCGAAATGCCTTCACAAAAGAAGACGAAGTAAATATTCCAGAATTAGAATCGAGAACAGCTGCCAACATGAGTATTGTAGAAGTAAACATCCTCGGAGTAATGAAGCAACTTAAATCACTTAATAAAAGCAAGTCTTCTGTATACCAGTTAGATTCCTTTCGGAGTATGCTGATGCATTAGCTCCATACTTAACAATCACATACAACCGTTCGCTCGAAGAAAGATCCGTACCCAAAGACTGTAAAGTTGCACAGGTCACAACAATATTTAAGAAAGTTAGTAGGAGTAATCCAGTAAATTACAGGCTCGTATCATTAACGGTGATACGTAGCAGGATTTTAGAACATATATTGTGTTCGAACATTATGAATTACCTCGAAGAAAACGGTCTACTGACACACAGTCAACATTCCTTTAGAAAACATCATTCTTGTGAAACAAGAAACATGCAGTTCTGGGTGCTATTGACAAGAGATTTAGCATCGATTCCGTATTTCTGGATTTCCGGAAGCCTTTTGACACTGTACCACACAAGCAGCTCTTAGTGAATTTGCGTGCTTATGGAATATCGTCTCATTTATGTGACTGGATTTATGATTTCTTGTCGGAGAGGTCACAGTTCGTAATAATTGACGGAAAGTCATCGAGTAAAACACAAGTGATTTCTGGCGTTCCCCAATGTAGTGTTATAGGTCCATTGCTGTTCCTTATCTATATAAACGATTTGGGAGACAATCTGAGCTGCTGTCTTCGATTGTTTCCACATGACACTGTCGTTTACCGACTAATAAAGTCATCAGAAGATCAAATCAAACTACAAAACGGTTTAGAAAAAATATCTTAATGATGCGAAAAGTGGCAGTATTGACTTAAAATAACGAAAAGTGTGAGATCATCCACATGAGTGCTAAAAGGAACTCGTTAAACTTCGGTTACACAATAAATCAGTCTAATCTAAAACCCGTAAATTCAACTAAATACCTAGGTATTACAATTATGAACAACTTAAATTGTAGCGAACACATAGAAAATGTTGTGGGGAAGGCTAACCAAAGATTGCGTTTTATTGGCAGCACACTTAGAAAATGTAACAGACCTACTAAGGGCACTGCGTACACTACGCTTGTCCGTCCTCTTTTAGAATACTGCTGCGCGGTGTGGGATCCTTACCAGATAGGACTGACGGAGTACATCTAAAAATTTCAAATGAAGGCAGCACATTTTGTATTATCGCGAAATATGGGAGAGAGTGTCCCACAAATGATACAGGATTTGGGATGTTGTTGTTGTTGTTGTCTTCAGTCCTGAGACTGGTTTGATGCAGCTCTCCATGCTACTCTATCCTGTGCAAGCTTCTTCATCTCCCAGTAACTACTGCAACCTACATCCTTCTGAATCTGCTTAGTGTATTCATCTCTTGGTCTCCCTCTACGATTTTTACCCTCCACGCTGCCCTCCAATGCTAAATTTGTGATCCCTTGATGCCTCAGAACGTGTCCTACCAAATAGTCCCTTCTTCTTGTCAAGTTGTGCCACAAACTCCTCTTCTCCCCAATTCTATTCAATACCTCCTCATTAGTTACATGACTACCCATCTACTATTCAGCATTCTTATGTAGCACCATATTTCGAAAGCTTCTATTCTCTTCTTTCCTAACTATTTATCGTCCATGTTTCACTTCCATACATGACTACACTACATACAAATACTTTCAGAAACGACTTCCTAATACTTAAATCTATACTCATTGTTAACAAATTTCTCTGCTTCAGAAACGCTTTCCTTACCATTGCCCTTCTACATTTTATATCCTCTCTACTTCGACCATCATCAGTTATTTTGCTCCCCAAATAGCAAAACTCCTTTACTACTTTAAGTGTCTCATTTCCTAATCTAATTCCCTCAGCATCACCCGACTTAATTCGACTACATTCCATTGTCCTCGTTTTGCTTTTGTTGATGTTCATCTTATATCCTCCTTTCAAGACACTGTCCATTCCGTTCAATTGCTCTTCCAAGTCATTTACTGTCTCTGACAGAATTACAATGTCATCGGCGAACCTCAAAGTTTTTATTTCTTCTCCATCGACTGTAATACCGACTCTGAATTTTTCTTTTGTTTCCTTTACTGCTTGCTCAATATACAGATTGAATAGCATCGGGGCTACAACCCTGTCTCACTCCCTTCCCAACCACTGCTTCACTTTCATGCCCCTCGACTCTTATAACTGCCATCTGGTTTCTGTACAAATTGTAAATAGCCTTTCGCTACCTGTATTTTACCCCTGCCACCTTCAGAATTTGAAAGAGAGTATTCCAGTCAACATTGTCAAAAGCTTTCTCTAAGTCTACAAATGCTAGAAATGTGGCTTTGCCTTTCCTTAATCTATTTTCTAAAATAAGTCATAGGGACAGTATTGCCTCACGTGTTCCAATATTTCTGCGGAATCCAAACTGATCTTCGCCGAGGTCGGCTTCTACCAGTTTTTCCATTCGTCTATAAAGAATTCGCGTTAGTATTTTGCAGCTGTGACTTATTAAACTGATAGTTCGGTAAATTTCACATCTGTCAACACCTGCTTTCTTTGGGATTGGAATTATCATATTCTTCTTGAAGTCTGAGAGTATTTCGCCTGTCTCGTACATCTTACTCACCAGATGGTAGAGTTTTGTCAGGACTGGCTATCCCAAGGCCGTCAGTAGTTCCAATGGAATATTGTCTACTCCCAGGGCCTTGTTTCGACTCAGGTCTTTCAGTGCTCTGTCAAACTCTTCACGTAGTATCGTATCTCCCATTTCATCTTCATCTACATCCTCTTCCATTTCCATAATATTTTCCTCAAGCACATCGCCCCTATATAGACCCTCTATATACTCCTTCCACCTTTCTGCTTTCCCTTCTTTGCTTAGAACTGGGTTTCCGTCTGAGTTCTTGATATTCATACAAGTGGTTCTCATTTCTCCAAAGGTCTCTTTAATTTTCCTATAGGCAGTACCTATTTAACCTCTAGTGAGATAAGCCTCTACATTCTTACATTTGTCCTCTAGCCATCCCCTCTTAGCCATTTTGCACTTCCTGTCGATCTCATTTTTGAGACGTTTGTATTCCCTTTTGCCTGCTTCATTTACTGTGTTTTTATATTTGCTCCTTTCATCAATTAAATTCAATATTTCTTCTGTTACCCTAGGATTTCTACTATCTCTCGCCTTTTTACCTACCTGATCCTCTGCTGCCTTCACTATTTCAGCCCTCAGAGCTACCCATTCTTCTTCTACTGTATTTCTTTCCCCCATTCCTATCAATTGTTCCCTTATGCTCTCCCTGAAACTCTGTACAACCTCTGGTTCTTTCAGTTTATCCAGGTCCCATCTCCTTAAATTCCCACCTTCTTGCAGTTTCTTCAGTTTTAATCTACAGTTCATAACCAATAGATTGTGGTAAGAGTCCACATCTGCCCCTGGAAATGTCTTACAATTTAAAACCTGGTTCCTAAATCTCTGTCTTACCATTATATAATCTATCTGATACCTTCTAGTATCTCCAGGATTCCTCCATGTATGCAACCTTCTTTTATGATTCTTGAACCAAGTGTTAGCTATGATTAAGTCATGCTCTGTGCAAAATTCTACCAGACGGCTTCTTCTTTCATTTCCCTCCCCCAATCCATATTCACCCACTATGTTTCCTTCTCTCCCTTTTCCTACTCTCGAATACCAGTCACCCATGACTATTAAATTTTCATCTCCCTTCACTACCTGAATAATTTCTTTTATCTCATCATACATTTCATCAATTTCTTCATCATCTGCAGAGCTAGTTGGCATGTAAACTTGTACTACAGTAGTAGGCATGGGCTTCGTGTCTATCTTGGCCACAATAATGCGTTCACTATGCTGTTGGTAGTAGCTTACCCGCACTCCTATTTCTTTATTCATTATTAAACCTACTCCTGCATTACCCCTATTTGATTTGGGATGGACATCATTAAAAGAAAGGCGTTTTTCGTTGCGACGGAATCTCCTCACGAAATTCCAATCACCAACTTTCTCCTCCGAATGCGAAAATATTTTGTTGACACCGACTTACATAGGGAGGAACGATCACCAAGATAAAATAAGGGAAATCAGAACTCGTACGGGAAAATATAGGTGTTCATTCTTTCCTCGCGCTATACGAGATTGGGATAATAGAGAATTGTGAAGGTGGTTCGTTTAACCCTCTGCCAGGCACTTAAATGTGATCTGCAGAGTATCCATGTAGATGTAGATGTAGATGTTGACCAGGTCTCTGGAAAGCAGCTGCCTTACAGAAGCCATTTTGAAGGCTACGTATAGCGTCTCCAACTATCGGAACTTCATGAAAGTATAGCGTCTAAAGCGGGAACATTCCACTATGCCCCGCAACACATTTCGCAATTTTTCAACCTAAATTATCAGAGAAAGAATATGCTTTTCATTACCTTTTGTGCCGGCCGGAGTGGCTGTGCGGTTCTAGGCGCTACAGTCTGGAACCGAGCGACCGCTACGGTCGCAGGTTTGAATCCTGCCTCGGGCATGGATGTGTGTGATGTCCTTAGGTTAGTTAGGTTTAATTAGTTCTAAGTTCTAGGCGACTGATGACCTCAGAAGTTAAGTCGCATAGTGCTCAGAGCCATTTGAACCATTACCTTTTGAGTACCCCTTCCCCCACCCCCGCTTGTAATTAAATTTTTATAAATTCACAAACACTTCTTGTGTATATGGTTGTGTGCATGTGTTTCCCTCTATCTCTCTCTCTCTCTCTCTCCCTCTCTCTCTGTGTGTGTGTGTATGTGTGTGTGTGTGTTAGTGTATGTGATGCGTGGGTGTGTTTATATCCCTGCAGACGAAATGAGTTATGAATAATGTGGGGATGTACAACGTCACGCCTACTCTCAGTTCGTGATTAATAAAGTTGTTTCAGACTTAACGAACTGTTTTGTACGCTTTAATCAAGAAAATTGAATGGGTCCCATTCTCTAAGTAAGTAGTAACAACACTAATATGCTTCATTACTTCAAGTTTTCCTTTTAACTTCGTTCCGTTTGAGTTCCTAGTATTATAATTTCTTCTGATGCATGAGGTTATCGCAATGCCTAAGGAATGACTACGTTTAACTGTGACACAGTTATGTGCCACAAGCTCTCAGAGTAAAAAAAAGAAAGTATAAATGCGGCAACTTATTAAGCCGACAGTCTCATCGTACACGATGAATACAAAGCGAGCGCCAATCAGCTAATGGCATATCCGTGTATTGATTGGGCAGTTGTAAACTGTGTGTCACCACGTTGGTCATCGGCAGCAGCAGGCGAGAACGAAAATCTGCAGTTTGATTCAGCGAACAACGCCTACCACACCTAACCTGTTGGTGTTATGTGCTTTTGTGTTCCTTTTGTATGTAAGAGCTTCGTCAACTAAAGGAATCTATCTGGGATGGAATGAGAGAGTGAGAATTATGGATACGGATGTAAGTACACAGATGATAGAACGGTGAAACGAAGCCGAATCTCTGTGCTGCTTGGGGAAACGCTCAGGTTACAGGCAAGTATGATAATTAATTAAGTAAAAAACATATCAGTGAACTAAAGTAGGGGCCGGCTGCTGTGGCCGAGCTGTTCTAAGCGCTTCAGTCCGGAACCATGCTGCAGCTATGGTCTCATTCTGGAAACATCCCCCAGGCTGTGGCTAAACCATGTCTCCGCACTATCCTTTCTTTCAGGAGTGCTAGTTCTGATAGGTTCACAGGAAAGCTTCTGTGAAGTTTGGAAGGTAGGAGACGAGATACTGGCAGAAGTAATGCTGTGAGGACCGGGCGTGAGTCGTGATTCGGTAGCTCAGATGGTAGAGCACTTGCTCGCGAAAGGCAAAGGTCTCGAGTAAGAGTCTCGGTCGGGCACCATTTTAATCTTCCAGGAAGTTTGAAATCAGCGCACACTCCGCTGCAGAGTGAAAATCTCATTCTGGACTTATGAGGAAGTAAATATACTGTGTAGCAGCAGTCAGAATGCTCTACTCCGTAAACAGTTCTCTACAAAATGATCGTCAACGAGCACCACTTATTATTCTTACAGCGTGTTTTGCAGCAACAAAAACTTACTTTGTTAAAAATAAGTCTTTCCCTTAGATTGACAATGATTAGAAGTAAAAATGTGGCTGAATTAAGTTGTTTTAGGAGTTCCAAAACGAGCTTTTCCGAGATCCAGTTCTCATCAATGTGAACACATGAGAATTTTCAAGTTACCACCATATTTACTATTTCCTCACTATGCGTTACCATTGCTGTGTCAATCTCATAGGGTTGCATCTCGGTGGGCATAATGCCAAACATACTTAACACATACTCTAAATACCTTAGTTTCCCTGCAAAATTTTGCAAGTGTTGAGGTTGTATTTTGGTCCTGCTTCCTGTAAACGCGAAAATGTGCCTCGTAAATTGTAATGGAGGTCGTCTTTGCTCTCACCAGTGACAATAATATCATCTACGTAATTTATCCAATAGAAAATGGTAGGTGCCACATCTTCCAAATACCCTGAAAAACGGTTCTCGAATTTGGAACACCACATGGCATACAAAGATACCAGTACAGACTGTAGGGAGTGTTTATCACTCTGTTAGAAGTCTCCATCTCGAAGTAATTGCAAGTATATATCAGCCAAATCTACCTTTGAGAAATATTTTACACCTGCTGATTTAGATAGCATTTCTTCTCACTGAAGTGTACAGTAGGAGTCTAAATTGACTGTATAGGCCGACCGCGGTGGTCTCGCGGTTCTAGGCGCTCAGTCTGGAACCACGCGACCGCTACGCTCGCAGGTTCGAATCCTGCCTCGGGCAAGGATCTGTGTGATGTCCTTAGGTTAGTTAGGTTTAAGTAGTTCTAAGTTATAGGGGACTGATGACCACAAATGTTAAGTCCCATAGTGGTCAGAGCCATTTAACCATTTTTGACTGTATATTTACTGTGTATTTAATGTTAACACATAATCTCAGTGAGCCATCAGCATCCTTGGTTACAACTAAAGGTACAGATCAGTTACTGGAAATTACAGAAGCTTTCATGGCTGGTTTCTCGGGCATTGGAACAGGTCGGTGGGTAAGAAACATGGAATTATGTGTAGTCTGCAGCTTTTAGGCCATCAGCACATAGGGACCCACCCCAGACAAATTAGAAAGGTCTGTCTTTTGAAACTATGCTTTGTGCCCACTTATATTTGTAAAATATGTAGATATTATTTATTTGTATGGAAGTTTTGGTAAATTTTTTCAACTGATATCCAATACAAGTGTGCATTCTCCTCACAACCCCACACTTCCTCCTGTCAAATGCCCAGTGACACTCGCGATAACATTGCCAAGACTTCTAAGAGAATAGTTAACGATATTCTGGCAGTTTGAAATGAGTTTATATCGTGGAATCCGATTTGATCCATACCTCATTCCGTACAAACCAGGGTCCAGACATGTTTTACTTCCTGCAATCAGTTGAGGCTTACTGAGCTCTTGAATCTGTGACAGAAAATATTTAGATAATATTACTGATTAATTATATATTGTGAGACATATGAAAGATATCTTAACGCCCAAAGTTGAATCACAACATCATAGCAAGGTTATGGAACCATTATGAGCGTTTTGCCAGAAAACTTAAAAAGTCGACACAACACATGCATTGTTGGCTCAATATAAAAGTGATATTACCAAAGATGTTAATTCTCTCTATAATTAAACCATTACCAATGTGAGATTAAACACTTATGGACATCTGAACAACAGTATTGTGATGTCTGCAACCACTATGAAGATCTTATAAGAAGTGCCATTAGTATCAAGTGAAGGCACAAACCAGTTGTCTGTAAATATTATCTGAAGCTTTCATTTTAATGCTGACTGCCAGGGCCAAATTTATAGTATTGTAGTGAAATTGTAACATACACTACTGGCCATTAAAATTGATACACCAAGAAGAAATGCAGATGATAAACGGATATTCATTGGACAAATATATTATACTAGAACTGACGTGTGATTACATTTTCATGCATTTTGGGTGCATAGATACTGAGAAATCAGTACCCACAACAACCACCTCTTGCCTTGATATGCCAGGGCATTGAGTCAAACAGAGCTTGGATGGCGTGTACATGTACAGCTGCCCATGCACCTTCAACACGATACCCCAGTTCATCAAGAGTAGTGACTGGCGAATTGAGACGAGCCAGTTGCCCGGCCACCATTTACCAGACGTTTTCAATTGGTGAGAGATCTGGAGAATGTGCTGGCCAGGGCAGCAGTCGACCATTTTCTGTATCCAGAAAGGCCTGTACAGGACCTGCAACATGTGGTCGTGTATCATCCAGCGGAAATGTAGGGTTTCGCAGGGATCGAATGAAGGGTAGAACCATGGGTTGTAACACATCGGAAATGTAACGTCCACTTTTCAAAAAGCTGTAAATGCGAACAAGAAGTGACCGAGAAGTGTAACCAGTGCCACCCCATACCATCACGCCAGGTGATACGCCAGTATGACGATGACGAATACACGCTTCCAATGTGCGTTCACCGCGATGTCGGCAAACATGGATGCGACCATCATGATGCTGTAAACAGAATCTGGATACATCCGGAAAAAATGACGTTTTGCCATTCGAGCACCCAGGTTTGTCGTTGAGTACACCATCACAGACACTCCTGTCTGTGATACAGCGTGAAGATTAACCGCAGCCGTGGTCTCCGACTTGATAGTTCATGCTACTGCAAACGTCGTCGAAATGTTCGTGCAGATGATTGTTGTCTTGCAAACGTCCCCATCTGTTGACTCAGGGATTCAGACGTGACTGCACGATCCGTTACAGCCATGCGGATACGATGCCTGTCATTTCGACTGCTAGTGATACGAGGCCGTTGGGATGCAGCACGGCGTTCCGTATTACCCTCCTGAACCCATCGATTCCTCATTCTACTAACAGTCATTGGATCTCGACCAACGCGAGCACCAATCCGACCTTAATCAAAGTCGGAAGCGTGGTGGCACCCATTTGTCCTCCTTACACGAGGCATCACAACAACGTTT
This sequence comes from Schistocerca americana, assembly GCF_021461395.2. Classification (NCBI taxonomy): domain Eukaryota; kingdom Metazoa; phylum Arthropoda; class Insecta; order Orthoptera; family Acrididae; genus Schistocerca; species Schistocerca americana. The sequence continues at coordinate 90,062,828 of NC_060122.1, forward strand.
CACCAGGAAACGCTGGTTAACTGCTGTTTGTGTATGAAAAATCGGTTGGAACTTTCCTCATGTCAGCACTTTGCAGGTGTCGCCACCGGCGCGAACCTTGTGTGAATGCTCTGCATTTGAATGTCACAGCATCTTCTTCCTGTCGGTTAAATTTCGCGTCTGTAGTACGTCATCCTCGTGGTGCAGCAATTTTAACGGCCAGTAGTGTAGATATGCTTGGTAGTAACAGCAATTATTATCTTGCATTTATATAAGTATCGTGTCTATTTACGCATACACCACGTTATTTTTAAAACTAAAATACTGATTTTGGCACAGACACTAACCTCAGTTTTGGTTGTTCGGATAAAATGTAGCTTATCGTAGCAAAAATGATAATTCACATTGAATAACTTAATGACATTATCTCTTTTCATTTACAAAATTATCGAGGCCTGTGACCCCATTCGTTGACATATTGCCTAGTGGTAGGAGGGAGTGCCATGAAGAACATAACAAAAATCCTGACCACTAGTGTGTGAGCATGGTTATGGGGAGGTCTTTAAAGATCACTTCCTTTTGTTTCCCTTATGCTGTTCTTGTTGGGGTCTGTGTTAACAGTTCCTACACAATTTACTAGTAAATAATTACAACCACTGTTAGACAGGACATGGTTCATAAGATCTCATCACGTTTTTGTCTGTCTGGCGAGTTTACCTGCACATCACTCAACTTTCCATTTTCTTATTGACCCACTAGAGAAATTGTGCAACACTATTAAACAATAAATAGCTACTTTTCTGTTAACTACCTGATATTTTATACAACATAGAAGTGACTGTCGTAGAATGCAGCAGAGTACATTGTGAATACTGTTTGTTAGCCAATCAATAACGTCAATTACCTTTTCCCACTGTAAAACCTAATCCATTATGATCTTATCTCCTTGCAATAGTGATTGGAGAGGTTAAACATCACAAAAAAGTTTATGAAAAAGATAGATTAAAATGATACATTTACTGAATCATTAGTAGAACACAACCTCATGAAGAATTAAAACTGAATATAGTCAAAGGTTATAGCATGTAGTCATTAATTTCAGTTATATTTTTCTAGTTAACAAAATGAAACATTGTTTTCTTATTCCCTAAAAGAATGCTTTGTGAGATGAAACATTACCTAAACTTTTAAAAAACAGCACTTGACGAAGGACTGTTTACTGTACCAGGAATTTCGTCGAGAGACACAACATCTCTTCTGACTCATTGTAGTTACCTGTTGACTGCAGTTTTCCCCATAAAATATCTCTTGGACAGCGTGAGCAATGGTGGGTTTTTATGAGCCAGAGAAGTTGAAGTAGTTGGTGATAACTATACCTTAAAGAGTAAGCTATGCCAATATGAGAGATACATATGGGGTTATGGAAAAGCAGTGTTTACTTATTTCGATAAATAATGTAGATAATTTTGGGTTCATGCAAAGTGCTACTTATCTTCGGGTACAAAGACAGAAACATAGTTCGGTTTTGCACCAAGTGTACCTTTACCTGGAAGTTACAACAGTAGTGTCACTAAGTGAGTACTGTTTTCCTATAGTGTTACACAACAAATCTTTATGTATTTTGACAGAACTCAAGGGCAATGTTTAGTCTGTGTAAAGTACTGTTATACTTTTGGTATAAAAATCGAACCTTTTTTGGGTTTTGGTGCCAAGTACACCTTAACTTCTCAGTTACAAAAGTACTACCAACAGGTGAGCAATGTTTGTTTTGTACTGCTATAAAGCAAATAATTATGTTTTTTAAACGTGTTGTAGGTCCCTTTAAGGTGCTTATTTACTTTTGGTGCAAAGATCAATCTTTCGTCCATGGGTCAGAGATCGAACTTTCATGAGTTTGGCATCAAGTCAGTTATAGAAACTGAACTAAAAGAACAAGATGGCGTCACTGACGTACATACCCAATTGATGTCTCATTTTCTTGTGGTAAAGCACGGGGCTACACAAATGTGTGTGTGTGTGTGTGTGTGTGTGTGTGTGTGTGTGTGTGTGTGTGTGTGTTTGTGTATGTGTGAGTGTGTGTGTTCTTCAGTGCCTATACTACTCCCAGGTTGTTTAAGAACTAATATCTCTTTAACTTGTCTCACTAATTGCAGATTTTTGATTCAGGCCTGAAGATATATTTGATTCTGAGTCTCTTTAGTAGTCAGGTTATCTTATGCGACATGTAAGCCAAGAACTCAAAAAAGCGAACTTCATTTCTTATTCCCAGTTGGTGGCCTATTTCAGCTCTTACGTTAGATCGCTTCATTTATTTGGTGATCGTTGTGGTCATTGTCCCTGGAAACCTTGCATAACTGGATCAGCACAAATGGCGCGATATTGATGTCAGATATCGCTATTGCACGACGTGTTAAAATTTATAACACAGTCCGTTTCTGTGCCTGACGGTTGTGGCTGACGGCATACTTGTACAGATCGTTGTGCGTACGTTTTCTTTAGATGCTGTGATCACGGGATCCTTTCCGTTTGTGGCGTACAAGGACGGTAGAGTAGCAAGACATCGTCTGCTTATAGTTACATAATCAACTGGATGTCACTGTTAATGCTGCAGACATATTTCGGGAACCTTTCTACTTTTTCACACCCCTGGGGCCAAATCAGGAATGTGTAATCAATGTATCACAGGGGACAGCTAGGTTTTAATAGGTACATATCTATGGCAATATCGTCGAACTCTCCACCAAGGTATTTGCTAACCGCTGAAGCTACCAGGCCTTCCGTCACAAAGCTGCCCTTCTGATAGTAATACTTGCTATTGTAGGTGAAACACAACGATAGAGAGTGTGACTAAATAGCTGTAATTCGTCATTTCCAGAGAAGTGAGACGCTAGGTCCCAAGAGTCTTTGACAAACACATTCTTAAACAGTGCCACCACATCAGAACTTGTCCTAATGATACATTCACGAAGTCGAAGACATTTATTCACTTGAGCGATTTAAGAACACTCTTTATCACGGTATTTTCTGTGCCACTATTACGATCAAACGTACGCCTTTGAGACGGGAAGTTTGTTACCTCCTGCAGTTGCAAACTTGATGCAGCTGGAAACGCACGAACATTTTATTCAGCCTTACCAATGTGAGACTCTGCATTTTTACATTGCTTTTGTGTTTCAGATGCAGTCAAATGAAGTAAGAAGACCTCCACTTCCACTTGCTACAAAACAACTTTTGTTGGACATAAAGTCATTCCTGTTCTCTTGTAAGATACTAGGTTTGATGCCATTCTCAGTTGATGTGGTAAATGCTTCCCTCAAGAAAACAAGGACAGAGTTCACCATTTCTACCATTCTCGCCAGCCTCCATATTGTTTTAAGCTGCGTAATAATCATTTTCTACATCGATTTCTTGCCAAGACAATCTCCAATGCAGATTATCTTGTTTGTATGTTCTGTTGGCTTTAACATTTTGGCAGTCATGTCTGTTGTGCATGATGCGTTATACAGCAGAGACGAGAGTGAAAGAATGCTACGGCTGCTAATGATCTGTGACACTAGCATCATGATCAATTTTGCACCAGCCCCAAGATCATACGCAAAGTTCGTGAAGCTACAACTAATCCCTGTTGTCGTATTGCTCATTGGAAATGGCATTTTTCTAATTACAGCAGCACCAAGCTTATGGAACAAACTAATGTGTTTTATCCATTCTAAGGATATAGCCATTATTTACATGACAATTTTAAGATTTGCCAATCTGCAGTTACTTCTGAAACAGAAACTGAAGATTATGAACTGCTGTTTATCCGCCTGGTGCACTGAAGCACGGGGAAGAAACCAGAGATATATTCGATTTTGTCGACGAAGACAGAGTGTCATGGAGATCTGCAAAGCCAACCAATACAAGCAGTTCACACAGTCCGTGGTACGCACTCTGAGGAGAGGCTACCAAGCGCTCTATGATCTATCCACAGTAATCAGTCACGTTCATGAAAAGTTTCTGCTCCTCTTTTTGATCAATTTGTTTCTAATTTCAGTGGCAACTGTGTGTTTTTTCGTTAGAAAGGATAATGTCTTCAGACTGAACGCAGATTTTACAGCATTGCATGGCTTGTCGGTGGTGCTCCAGGTAGGCGCGGTGTCCCTGGCGTTGGTGCCCGCGCACTGTGTGTCGGTAGAGGCTGGCTGCACCGCACGCCTGGTCTCCCTGCTACTGCTGAAGGGCGGTCCCGTCACCAGGGGTGTCCACAGTGAACTTACACTCCTGTCACACCACACCACCTCAAGGACACCTGCTGCCACCCTCTTGGGAGCCTTCCCACTGCGCCTGGAACTCTTTGTTGTGTATTTCTCCGTGGTTGTCACCTACTCCACTGCGCTATTGACTTTCGGGTAGTGCGGCTGCTGTTTGTGGAAGCAACGCGTAAAAACACAACACTGTCAGATAAATTCATTCTAACAGCAGACACAACTGAGCTATTTATCATAGTGTATTGTAAACAGTAATATCACAAATTGAATCCACCTTGATGCAAAACACCTTGCTATTCATTTATTTCTTTATTATCCCAAACTAGTTTCGGCGGGAAATATCGTCATCATCAGTGTGGTGTTTTAATCTAAAACATGCAGAAAATTGTGTTGTTGTACAAATACAGTAAAGCATTATTATATTTTTACAAATAGTCTCGTGAAATTTAGTTTTATATAGATATTTTCATACTACCTTACATGTTGTATGCTACAGCAAATTTTAAGCAATTATTGGCGCTGTTTGTGACATTTTTTCTGTGCTCTTTTCTTCTGTTGCCGTCTGTTTACTTAGCGAACATCATGTCATCTGCAACCATCTGAGCGGCTGTTAGTAAACATATACCTGAAGGTGAACTTCATATGTCAGCAGTATATACTTGGGGTTGTGGTAGTGTGCTGATCATGTACTACTCAGACACTACTTGAAATGAGTTGCGTATTTTGCTAAAAATATAAATTCATAATAGTGACCGATGGCCATTGTCTACTTCATCTTCTGAACAGCAACACAACATTCTATATCTCAGTTTGTGACAAAATTATTAGCATATTTAGATACTTCTTTAAACATAAACCTAGAGATAAATATGCTTTCAAGAAGGCAAAATTAAATATTTTTAAGACCAAGGACGATTTCACTAATGTGTTCCTGGGAGCTATAACAATAACAGAAAAACACCGTTTATTGAAGTTAACTGCCGCTGTATAATCTCCAACGTAACTGACATGGCAACCTGAAATTATTTCTATTGAAGTACTCTCTTGACAAATACAGTTTTTCCATCTTGAACTAGACAACAAACTATCTACAAAAATGAAATCCCAACTCTAGTTTAACACTGAGTGCTCTCTGGTACTGACCCCTTACTCAGCTTGTTTACTGTATATCGTTGGTCTTTCGTCCAACACAAAGTCTCAGGTGATTGGTAATAAGCGCAGAGGTCTCCCGTATATAAGCAGGATAAAAAACGGGCCTGCAAAAGTACAGGCTAATATGCTTAACATCTCTTAGGTACAGATTTCTTGAGAATATTGGGAGTTCAAATATAACAAATTAGCTTGAGACAGAAAAATTTCTGTGCACAAATCAGCAGATATTTAGGAACCTCCGCTTGTACAAACTCAGTTTGCTCTGTTCTCGTACGATATACTACAAACAATAGATGCAGGTCAACGGCTGGGTTCCATATTACAAGATTTTCGGAAAACGTTTGACTCAGCGCCCTTCGGAATGTTAACGAAAGTCTAAGCACGTGGTATAGATTCTCAGATATGGAGATGGCTGACCTTTTAACTAACACAAACCGTTATGTTGTCCTGGACAGTGACTGTTCACCAAAGACAAGGGTATAGCGAAGAGTGCCGCAGGGAAATGTGAAACTCTAATGTTCTCTATGTACATAAATAATATCGCAGAGAGGGTGAGCAGCAATTTGTGACTGCTGAAGAGTTTAAAGTGTCCAAGAAAATGTGTTCTTGAGTGCCTCTAGGATAATACAGCATGACGCAGACGCAATTTCGATTTAATTCAATGAATGGCAGCTTGCTCTAAGTGTTTGCTCTTTACTGAGTTAATTGTAAAACGTTAACCACTCTCAGATGCCTCTATCGGCCACTCCCCCCCCCCCCCTCCCCTTTCCCAACATCTGTGTCATCAGACGTGAAGTCGCATAGTGCTCAGAGCCATTTGAACCATTTTTTTTTTTTTTTTAAATCAGTAGGGACGCTACTATCACTGTAACAACTTCACTCCATGAAACAAAGGTATTTATTTTAAATAGGAATCACAGGCCCCTCTGCAAGTCGTGAAGAGCGACTGAAGTGCAGGGATATTATTGCCGGACGACTATGAGCTATAAATAGAACTACACAAAAATTACAGCGGGCCCAGAAAAAAAGGCGGTACGAAGTCCCATAAAACACTTAAATGTGAAAACAAGATCTGTTGTAAGAATACATCGACATAAACTAAAAATGAAAGTATTTTATCAATTCAGAATGAGATTTTCACTCTGTAGCGAAGTGTGCACTAATATGAAACTTCCTGGTGTGTTAAAACTGTGCGCTGGACAGAGATTCGAACTCGGGACCTTTGCATTTCGCTGGCAAGTATTCTACAGATTTCGTGGGTGACGAACCTAGGGTAGTATCCAGCAGCGATATCGATACAAGCCAGCTACCAGCAGTTGGCGGCCAGAGACGGCTCTGCTGCTACAGACGATCTCTTGTATGAGGGCAGTGCCTCCGTCGCTAATCTCGCGACGCTCCATGTGCCACCTAAGCAAAGCTTCTGTTTCCTCTGGAATCTATAAATCACCTGCTGGGGAGCAGCGCTGGTAGTCTTTTCCGTCCACCTCCAAAGCATAGCTCACATCCTTCCTCAATGTGTATTACAACGTGCACGCGAAGAAAGAATTCTGGTGGAATACTTCCTGTGATCCTGGACGAAGGCAGATGGTTTTCACGAGCGACTTGTGGCTCAGCACAGACCACTGTGGAGTCACGACAGCTCTCTCCTCCCGATTGTAGATCCCGTATGTCCTGTTCTTTTACATTGGAGGATAACGTACTTTAATTATATAATGTTTGCTAGTGTCCACCTCACACTTGCATTCTTACTCAAATTATGGATTGTGTCATTATCTTCATTATTACTTCGACACCAAAGTTTAGAAAACAACACTAGTGCTAACATTAAAGACTGTCTTACAGTCTTTCTAAAATAGACACTAATGGAAAAAAATCGCAGTACGAAGAATGAGCTATGCGACGTAAACTAAAGTTGGTAGGCATGTTCCTACATCTCAAAGACGATCTCTATTGAAATTTGGAACCAGTCACATAATATTGGCACTAGTAACGCCTTTATGAAAATAGAAACTAGGTTTGCTTTAAATAGTGCTATAACAGTCGTGAACATTACTTACCTTTGAGTGTGGACGTGGTGAGTTGATGTTAGTCAAGAGTGCCCTCAAGGCCACAACGACCAGCAGATCACTGAGTTTGGACGTGGTATTGCAATACAGCTATGAGAATCTGGATATTCGTTCTGCGATACTGCAGGAAGACTTGGCAGAATGTAGCCAATGTACATGATTGCTAGCAATGGCAGTCACACGAACGTATGGTCGTCAGAAGTCCGGGCTCCGGATGGCCATTTCGCTCTACCAATAGGAAAGACCATCGTGTTTGGCGTATGGCTCTGATGCATCATACTATCGTCGGTTAGAAGGAGGCTAGTTAAAAGGTAGCAACCAGCCTCCATGTGTTTTAGGCGCACTGGATGTACACCTAGAGTTATGATCTTGGGTGGCATTTCGTATGCCAGCACGACCAGTCTCATGTTTATTCCATGCACCCTTACTGCAAAATTTGACGTCAGTCTGGTGATTCGACCTGTTGTGCTGTCATTGATAAACAGCAGACCAGGGAGTGTTTTCCAACAGGATAACGTCGTCCACATACCACTGTTGTTCCCCAATATGCTCTACAGAGTGTCGACATGTTACGTCAGCCAACTCTATGACCTGATCGGTTTATAACCAACATTTGCAGCAGCACAAAATGCTGAAGGAGCACTATCGTGTAACAATTATCACCAGGTCATAAATGAGTTTCTCATATTGTTTGGTAGAAGGCTAAAGATTCCTTGAAACAACATATGTTATCGGACACACTGAACGTAGAGTCAAATTTCCTGACACAGAAGTTGCTATATTGTCACAAATTCTTCCGTTATTAGTCGAAGTGCAAATGCGAATTATTTAAAACAGAGCCGAATTGAATAGCATACACGCCTGACAACGCCAACGATTAGACGTGCCACATCGTTTCCAGTGTGTACGCACTGCAATAGTGCAATATCGAAAGTCACAGTGACCTATATCTTTTCTACGAGCTGTTCCTTTCCTCTTTCGGTTCGTAAATTATACTGAATCTCAGCGTGACGCATCTGCCTTGTCACTGTTCTTCAGTTCTCTTTCAGTGGCGTATTCCGATAGGTAGTTGAATTTCTGGAGTCTTGTTGGTTGTTGCGACGTGTATATTTCTACCATCTGCGTACCAAGACCCAGATATAGAAAGGTGAACCTTTCGGAAAATGCCCATTTTTTCCTTTTGTGGTTAAAACCTCATTCTGAGACGTAACGTCTGTTCTGTCGATCATATTTACACACGGTTGAACAACTTGTTTACTTCTCAAGTATGTGATTAGTTTTCGAAATTAGCCTTTTGCACGGTTCAACAACTTGTTTACTTCTCAAGTATGTGTTTAGTTTTCGAAATTAGCCTTTTGCATTTGTTCACTATAATGACGCTGGCCAGTGTGGTCGAGTGGTTCTAGGCGCTTCAGTCTGGAACCGTGAGACCGCTACGGTCGCTGGTTCGAATCCTGCCTCGGGCATGGATGTGAGTGTTCTCCTTAGCTAGGCTTAAGTAGTTCTAAGTCTAGGGGACTGACGGCCTCAGATGTTAAGTCGCATAGTGCTCAGAGCCATTTGAACTATAATGGCGTTGTAAATTGAGAATGAGAATATTTGTACTACCACTCGTGCTTTATTAATGTTTCACTTTCCGTATTTCTATAAATTGTACTTCTGAAAGAGAAACTTTTATTATCACTCAAGTTTTGTTAATATGTTGTATTTTAAGTGTCCACTTTCAGTACTTTTGTAAATGGGATTCAAACATTTACATATTTCAAGTAGTCTAGTACATCTATAGCCACCGCCCCCCACGCTTCACACCTGTAAACATCTTCTTAACCATTGCAGAGCGGTCAGTACTGCCGCCCAACAACCTTTCTATTTGTGCTGCGGTAATGTCCTTCTCGTTCAGGAGGTTCATTCTTTGTATGGCGCGCCTAGTTTGTATCGAGATTTTATTTTTGTGTGTTCTGTTATCCCTATCATTTTCAATATGGAGTACCGCTTTAGGCGTGCTATTTATTTGCAATTTGGCACGAATGATGGGGAATGTGTCTAAGACAGGCATCTTTCCGCGACGACTTTTGAAAAGAATCTTTGCCGGCCGGAGTGGCCGACCGGTTCTGGGCGCTACAGTCTGGAACCGCGCGACCGCTACGGTCGCAGGTTCAAATCCTGCCTCGGGCATGGATGTGTGTGATGTCTTTAGGTTAGTTAGGTTTAAGTAGTTCTATGTTCTAGGGGACTTATGACCACAGCAGTTGAGTCCCATAATGCCCAGAGCCATTTGAACCATTTGAAAAAAATCTTTGTTAGTACTCTTAAAGCACAGCTCTGTTATACCAGTTTTCAGTACGTCTTTATTCTTTAGACCATAGTTAAGGATTTTCTGTAAAAGAATTTTACCTTATTATTTGTACCGATTACCAGAGCACGCGTCTTCAGTTGACGCGAAACCGGTTGTGAGTTCTAATAAAAGGTATTCTACAGCCAGTGCGCATCCTTTCATTCAAAACATTTTTTCTTGGTGGTCTGCTACGTGAGACCACTGACTGGGATGGGTGTTTATACCCACCAGTAGTACACCTAGCCCGCTAGCAGTCTGAAGGATCTGAGTCCATCTCACGAGTGGCAACAGAACTAGAGGTTCACGCAGATAGATCTTCCTTTGCCTTGGTCAGTCCATATATATATATATATATATATATATATATATATATATATATATATATAAAATGAGGTGTTGATCATACTTGAAAATACGGTATGATACTTGCTTTACGGCTAAAAACTATTCTTTCGGAAATCAGCTAGAACACGGATGGGCGATCGTTTTGTCTCAGGGAGCACTTTGTGAAACCGGAGGTTTGCGACGGGTTGCACCTATTAAAATGATTACATTCACTGGTAAATTTTACATTTCAGAGAAGCTATAGACTGTACTCTAAAAAATCACCAAATATAAGTGAAAAAGTCATAGTTTTATTCGCTTATTTATTTTGCTAATTTCGTATAATCTGCATCTGCAAAAACATTTAATTCTTTGAACCAATTTAAAGAGGCAAATGTACCCTGTCACATTTTTGTAAAATTCTTTTGACATCATGAGTGATATGGCTGTTGAGGTTCTCATAACACACTGCAAACTAATGTCTGTCAAAGAGCATCTATTTTTACTCTTGCTGATCGTCAAGCAAGAAAAACTTTGCTCAAAAATGTATTTAGACGCATATGTGGAGAGGTTTTTCCCAGCAAATTTCTTCTGCAACGAAATTTTTCAGCTGATAAACATCTATGAAACTCAACTAATGACACAGCAGTAAACATTTCTTGCGCTGCGTGATCTGACTGCATGTCAATAACTTCAAGCTTCAGCTCTTCAGATGCTGTGTCAATATCAGCAGTGATGAGATGAGGTAGAAGACTGAATTGAAACTCAGTTTTCTTAAACTCCTGAAATCATCCCACCAATTCGTCCCCCACGTTATGTAAATGATCGCTAGTCTCAGCAGAAACACTTTCTGGCGCTTTCTGTTTTTCTAATAATGGGGAATGTCAAAAATTGCCTTGGTGTGATTGTCTTGCAAATAGACCTAGGTTTGCTTCGAATGATTTTAGATGCGTCCACATGTGAACAATCTTTTTCCCTCAATGTCACATTCATTTAATTCAACATCTCAAAAAACATTATCTCATATGTCCACTAATCAGTTCTCATGTCTGTCACAAAATCGTGAGGTACCTCTTTCGTGTCCATACATAAGAAGATATGATTCTGCAATGCTTAGACTCTTTTTAACACTTTGACCATGGTCAGCCATCTCACACTGTTGTGGTACACTGCCTCGTCATACTCTGCACACACGTCGTCATGAAGTTAATTTAGTTGTTGGCGGTGGCGCGCGCTTGCTCTGTGTTCGCAACACCAACAACAGGACCTATCATTTCCTTTAAATCCAGTGCCGATTTACGAAGGATCTCGTGATGCAAAATACAAGAAAAAGAGTTCAGCGTCTGTGTGTTATCCTAGTAATTTATTTGTTAAAAGCTTTACCATACCTACTTTTTTCCCCACTGAAAACTCTGGCCCCTTCTGTTGTAATGTTTACTATTTTGTTACAGGACGAGCCGCTCCTGTCCACACAATTCACAGCGCACTGAAAAAAGCCGTTACCAGAGGTTCAATTTTTAAGTGATGCTAGTTCAAGTAATTCCTCTGCGACGATGAAACGGATAAAGATGAATATTTGTGCAGTGTCTTAGTTATCCGTGATTTCACCCATTGCCAAGGAATACAAAACAAAATCCTTGCTCGCAGTTCTCAGCTGTTCTGTGAATTCGTCACTGATTACGTCAATGCTCCTTACTATTGACATCTTGCTAATGAAATTCTTTCAGATCTGCCTGTAACATCAGGGCACAACATGGTTTCACTCTCTATCACACACTGATTAATAAACTCGCCATCCGAAAACGGCTTGTTGCATGTAGCAGGTTATAGGCCATCCCGAAATTTGCTTCTTTAGCACAATTTTGAAATGCTGATGGGTCGTAAATGACGTTTGTTGCTTCTGCAGCCTTTTCTCATCTCCGTATCTTTTATTTTGCGTTCTTCGTTGGAAAGTTTGTAACCAAATTCGCTTTGTTTTATTCCCTAAAATCGTTTCAGATTGCAATTCTTAAACGCGGCTATGGTTTAATGACACAATAAACACACTGCCTCACACCCTGAAATAAAGAATTATGTGTCTTAAACACGCGACATTCATCAGTGATTTTAGGTTTCTTTGGGATCCCATTAAATTTGGTTACTTATGTATTGACTGTTGCACAGATAAAAAGGAAATAAACCAGATTAACCGGAAAAGCACTGTGCGACGTACTATTCGTGCAAACCAAATTAACACTCGGTGCAGTGGCTGAGGGGAGCAACTCGGTGCAACCCCAGTTGACTGTATATGGTATGGGAAATGCCTCTACGATTGCTCCACCATGCCGAATGTCAACTAAGTTTCCACATACTGTATCTATACTGCGCGAGCGTATTGGCCGTACGAATAGAAATCTTCGACAGTGCAGGGAATGGAACTGTCGGTTCAAAGCGGATTTTGGCGCGCCGCACAGAAACCATTAGACGGCCGCACGTGGCCTGCAGGTTGCCATTTGCCTGCATCTGACCCAGTAGCATTAAAATATGGTGTTAATGGCATCCTCCATTGCGTTAGGAATGTCAAGTTATTGGATAATTCTGAGGTGCTTGAAATTTACAGCACCTTTACAGAACAGGCTAAGAGTTTGCTTCATGAGGAAGATGATATCCACTTTCAACGACCTTCTTTGGAACTGATATCCTGCTACTACATGTTTTTACACTGCAGTGACTATAGTTTTTATTTACAAACCTGTGATTGCTTTGGGTTTTAATGTTACCATTATCATTCGTATCATCAGTACCCATTGTAGTGCACAACTATTATACTCATCGATTATTTCCAACGTTAATACACATCATCTTCTAGTCTCCTCAGCACTGTACATAGTGCCGTTGCGCAGCAACGCTCAGCAACGGTAGTCGCGGGCCACCGCCGCCAGACTCGACCACGAGTTCTCGCTGCAATCATCCCTGACGCTACTACCGTCGCTTAGCAACAACACGGTGCCGCCCAGCGAACATGGAAGGCGCAGTATGGTATCCCTTTTCACTTATGTGTCGTACGTAAGTGTTTATTAAACGTAACGTTGACGTCGTCTATTTTTTATTGTTTCATAGGCCTATTGACGGTGCCGTGGATGTCGAAACCGGTCTAGCCAACAAACGATATATGTGAGCATTCAGTGTTAGTCACTGTAGTGTCATGTAAAGTCCTTATTATTGCCGTGTGCGAGCAGTAAGGCAGACGTGAATATACAGGGTGATTATAATTGAAGTTAAACTCTCAAACCGCTATAGAAATAACACCACTGGTCAGAATGAAGTCAAATTTCAACCGAATATTATCCGGGAAGGGGGGAAACGTACGGTAGAAGAAAAATAAATTGTTACAAAATGTAGCAATAGACGGTGTAACGGCTCCATGTAAGCCGCTACATGGCTCGACCCCACAACTAAAGACACCCGAGTGCCCTTCCGACACTCAGGGAAGAGCCTGATGATAAGTAGTAAGATAGGGTTATTTAAATATAGACGATCATTTTAATATTAGGTATGGTAATTGTCTGCAAAGTGTGAACGCGAACGTATGATGAGGTATGCGTGAGATGTCGGCTGTGGGTGTGCTATAGGCATAGTGGAAGTATAGCCAACCTCGAATCTAGTAGAGCGCGACTGCACTGGACCAGAGAGGCATAAGCTCCACGCGCGTCATTAGCGCGCGTTAGGTTGGCAAATGACCGTGTGCGGTATCTCTGAGTCCCTGCGGCCGCGATGTGCGGACCCGGACGAGGGAGACCGTATCGGGGTTGTTGCTGGGAAGACCTGGGTGAGTAAGCACGCTCTGCTCTATCGCTCCCATAGTTAGCGAAGATTTAGAATTCCAAGTTCACTTTGAACTTGGAAGCAGCTTCCCTGCTGAGGAAAGCCACTATGTTATTTCCTAGAATCATCTCGGTTAGGAGAGATAGGGAGATGATTTCTTTTGCCTAGTATTTTCATGGGAATTGTGTTCACTGCACTTGGGAGTGAACAGGCGCTCATTGCCGAGTAATACTCAGAATTGCTCAATTTGCTTTTCAGTGTGGGTGTGAAGTATATATGCAAAGTGTATTTTATTTAAATGTGTTTATTGACTCCTGATTGTGGAGAGATTGGTAACACGTGGTCCGCAGACCCCGTGCATTTCTTGGTGAGAAGCTTCAGCTCGACGTAATCACATTCCGTGATCGAGCTGGATCTTCTACGTAAATTCACGCGTGTGATTTAATTGTTCCTTCATAATATCCAGTAAAACTCGCGGAGTTAGTTAAACGTGAAGACGGGACTTGCCCGAATTAAAGTTACAGTTGGAACCATGTGCTCTCTCCCAATGTTGTCCCACTTGGTGTATGGGAACCTTCCTCTTTTATCTGTTAGATAAAATGAATAGAGTGAATGTTAGTGTGTGTGTGTGTGGCTAAATGATGATATAAATGTGCAGGCGGTAGTCATTGTCGATTCACGGCACATGTTAGCCGGATGTTTAACTAAGTTTACTTAGATATGATACTATTTGTATCACACCAGCATTCCGTGATAAGTGAGAGGGAATACTTGAGATGGTAATGTTTATTGAATAAATGTGATTGCGTTATTATATAAATATGTTACAGTGACTTCTCCCAGCCACACCATATTCCCTTATCATTTCAAAGAATATTTGGTATGCGTATTTCAGTTAATCACCTGTCTATGTCCCACTCATGGGCATATTTCATTTAATAAACTCTGTAAGGTGGTATTAAAACTTCATTATAATAATATTCTAATTCTAACTTGATCAAAACCACCGAATAAAACCTTAGTTTGAGTATTGATGCTTGTTGCTGCAAATGGCGGCCGGCGTCTTTTATAGTACAGGTCCCATCTATAAAATTGAGGATGCCTGCCGAGGGTTCGGAAAGCAAGTGTCATGCAACGGTGCTGTAAGCATCAGAATCTTATAATGGTCGACTACAAATGACAAATAATCATATAACAATGCCTAAGGTGTACGTTTGATGTTACACAAACTGTACTACTCAGTGTGCATGTGTGTACAGGTGTGATACTGTTAG
The DNA here is from genome assembly GCF_021461395.2 of Schistocerca americana. NCBI lineage: Eukaryota > Metazoa > Arthropoda > Insecta > Orthoptera > Acrididae > Schistocerca > Schistocerca americana. Next base: position 90,078,012 of record NC_060122.1, read on the forward strand.
TTACCTAAGGAGTACGCTGTAGCCGCGTGGTCTCAAGCGTCTTGTCACGGTTCACGCGGCTCCTCCCGTCGGAGGTTCGAGTGCTCCCTCGGGCATGGGTGTGTGTGTTGTTCTTAGCGTAAGTTAGTTTAAGTTAGATTAAGTTGTGTAAGCCTAGGGACCAATGACCTCAGCAGTTTGGTCCCATAAGATCTTACCACAAATTCCCATTTAGTTACGTATACCCATCCACCACGGCAAGGTCATATCACATCTGATGGAAAAAATTAGTTTTTAATTGCCCTGAATCCAAAAACAGCATAAAAAGCATAACTGACGTAGGTTTTCAATAGTCCTGATACCAAAAACCGCATAAAAAGCATCAATCACATCGGTTTTTAACTGTCCTGAGGTCAAAACCTCATAAAAAGCATTAATCAAAATCATATCCGATTATTAATTTTCATGTGACTGGCGCAGAACATGTTCCGTATGCTGTGCACCGTTTTCTGCAACAAATTGAAATCGAGAAACAGCATGTTCCACAACTGATCGAAGTGTTTCCATGTTCACGATCAGAATATGCTACGCAATGCGTGCCTTCAAATGCAGCTAAGTTTGTAATCGGAACACACAACACGTCTTTCAGATAGCCCCACAATCAGAAGTTACACGGATTAAGATAGGATGATCGGGACGGCTAGGCTGTAGGGAAATGGCGGATGATAATTCCAGCATTTCCCAAATGGCACTTCAGCACCTGCTTAACTGAATTTGCAATGTGCGGAGGTGCGCCATCTGGCGTAAAAACGATCCTGTCCACACATCCACGCTGATGGAAACCTGGAATGACGAGGTTGCGCAAAAGACACTCATAGCGCTCACCAGTGACAGTAAAGGTAAGAAGACCGGAAGCACCTGTCTCTTCGAAAAAATGTGTCCCTATGGTAAATGATGCCGTGATCTCGCACCACACAGTGCCTTTTTCAGTATGAAGTAGTACTGGTTGATTTGTGTGTGGATTTTCCCTTGCCCATATTCGACAATTCTGTGTATTGACAATCCTGTCACATGGAAGTGGGCTACGTCTGTCCACAAAATCTCCCGCGCCCAATCATTGTCAACTTCCATGCTAGCAAGAAAATTTGAAGCAAAGGTCTCTCTTGCTGGTAGGTCAAAAGGAAGCAGCTCGTGCGCGTCGCTAATTCTGAATCGATAGCAAAGAAGGATGTATCGTGGGATTTTACGCACCATGCTCAAGGGTATGTCCAATGTTCGGGCAATTCTCCGTGCCCTACACGTTTTCAAAAATGGTTCAATTGGCTGTGGTCATCAGTCCCCTAGAACTTAGAACTACTTAAACCTAATTAACCTAAGGACATCACACACATCCATGACCGAGGAAGGATTCGAACCCGCGACCGTAGCGGTCGCGCGGTTCCAGACTGTAGCGCCTAGAACCGCTCTGCCACTCCGGCCGGCACACGTTTGCACACCACCACTCGTCTCCTCCTGAATTCCTGTGGCCACTGCTTCCACTGGCGTCGAATCAATTCGTTTCCTCCCTATACCACGTTGCACACCAAAAGAACCCGTCTTTTCAAATTTCCGGACCTTTTTCCACAGACCCACCGCAGTCATCGGACCAACGCGTTTTTCAAACCATTTAGTGTCCTGAACGTCTGCAGAGCGACGTGTGCACGATCAGCATTCTTGTAATATAGTTGTACAAGCAGAGCGCAATCCTGCTTTGAGACAGTCAAGGCGAAAGTCACAGACGCGAAAGGGGGAAAACCCGTTAACCCGACGTGTTTATACCAACTTCAGTGGTTCGCGCGCATGACAGATGTTTTCATTTACGTATTCTGACACATACAGCGCTATCTATTGATCAAATTTAACACTCTTTTTTTCTTCTGACATACGTTTTCCCCCTTCTCCGACTACATTCCATTGCAATTTGACGCCATTCTGACCAGTGGTGTTATTTCCATAGCGTTTTGAAAGTTTAACTGTAATTATAATCACACTGTAAGACTGAGTGAAATTTCTCGTTATTAAACACTTTTGTGTTTTTGTTCACAATGCAGTATTTTCTAAAATAATATAATATTTCTACCACTCATCTTACACTGCAGAGTAATCACAAGTTGTGCCCATCACTCTGTGTTCCCAATTCAGCGACCGCTCAACCCGCTCCAAAACTGTTTATTGTTCTCATAGCAAAGCGTGAACTTTCAGAGTGTCCCATATTATTGTCATCCAAAAGTTTTGAAACATTTTCGGGTATCGACCAATACGTGGCACGTAAGCACTGTTCCCGCGGATATCACAGACTGTTGCATGTCAGAAACCCACGACTGCCTGTCTCGGCTATCATATGACTTCCAGTTTAACAGCAAAAATACTAAAGTTCGTTTATTGTCACAATTGCTACTTTCCGATTTGTAAGTTTACCATTCTGTTTTTGTTATTGCTGCAGCCGCGAAGTAAGTCACGCCTAGTTCTGGTTCACCACGTTATGACCCGAATGCCATGCTCAGCCTTCGAATGTGTACTTGCTTCAGAAAATTCATACCAAGTACCTGCTGCCTGTCTCATAGCTGTATCCACTTCGTGGATGGTACAAGCAGCCAATGACTGTAGCTCTAGGTGCCTCTGCTACGATGAGAGAACTCGCCACGCCACAAAGCTTAGGGACGCCTCCCTCCTAACTCTTTCTGCCCTGTCTACCAAACTTTCGTGCCCGACAGCTGTACTTGTCATTTCATATTCAGCAAGCAATGTCTACGTCATTTCAGACACGCTGTGCAATCTGACAGTGCAAAATATATTTTCTATTGGTGCATCATCCACATTTTATTACAACGGTAAACTAACTATTCGCATCTCTACTGTTTTCACTTTTGTTTTACCTTATCCTATCAACCTGGACTAAAGTAAGTGTCCACTTCGTGCAAAACATCTTCCACATGGCTTCTTAATTTTCGCCAAAAAAGGCTACTGTGTCATCCGCAAGCTTTATAATTAGCATCTAAATGCCTTTTATTTCTCTTTCTGATTAATGATTCATTTTGCCCATAGCTTTCCCCACACATAAATTAGAACATTCTAGAATAGTGGAGCGTTCCCTGACCTTGACGGTAACAGAAACTGGTCATTCGTACTATTCAACATATGTTTCACCCCCCTGCTTTCTGAAATGAAAGTTCATGTGATCCTTCTGCTGCAGGAACTAGCTAAATAGTTGCCTTCTTCTGTAGAACCGAATTATACAGTTATTTCATTTGCAAGCGATAAGGAATAATTATTTTTAATAAATGAGATAAAATTTACTATATAATCTATCACGTTTTGGAGACAAACAAATCTTAGATCAGAGCTAACAAGTTCACGCAAAACCTGCAGATTTGTACACATAAATTTTTGCATATGACGTTCAACATTAATCATGAAGCACAGGAGACTAGATATCTGGCCTTTACGGTAAATGGGACTTTGCTGTGGACAGCTGAACGATGACCCAGGGTGTCCTCACGAAGCGTTCTCTTAGTGCTGATGATGATCCACTCCTTGGACAGTCCCGTAGCTGTTTCGTCTTCTGTATTACCTTCCTGCTCTCTAGTTGTCTCCTACTTCCATCAGACGTCTGCTTGAGTTTCTGATCGCTGCTACAAATCTTCTTTCCTCCTGCTAGATTTATAAAGCCCTCGAGGAAATCTTATTCTTTCCTTCAGTACTTTTATGCTCGTAGATTTTGACTCAAAACTATTAGCCGCTGATTCATTCTGGAAGAAGTTCTTGTCATTCTCTCTGTCTCCTAATCGTTTGATACAATCCCATACCGAATAATCCAGAAGTTCTTCACAGACAGACTTACTTGTATTGTACAGTCCCTGCTTTCTTCTTTCGAGATTGATAGGTACCTCCGGTGACCAGTTTAGCGGTTAGCTATTCCGCTGGAGAACTCCATGTGTTATTAAACGTCTCCTTCACTTTCGTTAGGAAGCTGTAAACACGTCTTGCTTTTGTTGCTGTGTTCTTGGAATGCTGTCATTCTTGTTTGAACAATGCATTAATCACTTCTTTAATTAACATTGCTTTTTTATGGACTCTGTTTAGTCCTTTTATTCCATTACTGAGTACCCAGCGTGCCCAGGTATGCATATATTCCAGTCTTCTACTAGTCCATCTCATTCTTCCCTCTCGCTCTATCCGTCTCCTTCTGTAGCCTCTCTGTCCATCTCCTCCTGCCCATGCTTTGCCTATCTCCTCCTACACCTCTCTCTGTCCATCTTCCCCTTCCATCTCCATCCATCTCCTCCTCCGCCATCTAATCTCTCCTCCCTATCTCTTTGTCCAACTCCTGGTCCTGCTCCCTCTGTCAATCCCCTTCTCCCCCCAGTCCGAGGCCATCCCTTCTTTCCTCCCTGTGTTTGTCCATCTTCTCTTTCCCCCCCTCTGTTTGTCCATCTCCTCATCTACATTTCTCTCTCCATTTTATCACCCTCACCTGAACAGGAGGCTGTCGTTTCTTACTCCTAAAGCATTTCTTTCAAACCGTTACTAGTATGTGTACCAAATTTTGTTCCAGGGGTTAACGATGAGTTTTTTACTCATGGCTCTGCGTGTGTACAAGCATCTAAAATGAATTTCACACATATTTAACATATTTCATATATATTTGTACACTTACCTGATCTACACCTCTAACGAATTCCACCCTGCAGATCATTTTCACGAATGTTTATGCCAGTGTATCTTCTGAACTCTGTGTCTTATACAGTTTTGTAGGTAGATCCAGCAGTATATTTGGGCACCGTAATGTCTTGTGAATACAGTTAATAGTAAATAAGTGATCAAATGTCACACATAATGCTGCAGTTTTTCGTGCGTCTCGATACTCGACTTTGCACAGTGTGACATACAGTGATATAATGTTGCGGGTACATTCAGTGGTTTTTGTGATTACTGTCTGTAAAATACGTTGTGAACGCAGTTAGCTGTAAAGAAGTAATAAAGTAAAACGTCATGCTTTATGTGGCAGTTCTGCTATATGGTCAGCGAAGACGTAGTAGGCCATAAACCTTTTCTCGTCAATAATTTTTTGAGGGATGTTAGCGAGAAAAAGTTTCTTAAAGGTGGAATATTTTGTGTAAAGTTTGTTGCAAGTCACTAAGTGTGCTCATTCTCAAGTACTGAATGATTAAAGTAAGGGTACTCGCGCTTTGTGGGCTACACTACTTTTTCACCCCCACCCTTTCCCTTTAAGAGTCAGATGGTTCTTACCTCCCCAAAGCGATCCTTTCGAGACAATAAGTCATATGTTTACCAAGTTGGGAGGACTCGGTCCAGTGATTTAGCAGGAGATGCGGAAAACACACACACACACACACACACACACACATATATATATATATATATATATATATATATATATATATATATATATATATATATATATATATATATATATATATTATTGTACATAACAGTCCATGGAAGACCATGACACAAAGCAAAAGAAGTATTACAAACCAGAATAACACACTAAACAAAGATGAATAACACAATCGGCAAATGTTGTTCCACTTTCTTCTGTCCATTGCATCTTCCAGGGATGCTGTTGTTTCTTCCTTCTGCAACGTCCTCATCGCCCTATCTTTCCAACAAGTCCTCGGACGACCTCTTGGGCGTCTTCCAATCAGCTCGAAACTGAACACTCGGTTGGAGATAGATTCTCCAAGTCTTAAGACATATCCCAAACACTGGAGTCGTCGTCCTCTGATGGTCGTACCAAAGTTAGCTTTCCCTAAACGTTAGTACAAGACCTCTGTTTGCCTCCTTTCCCATCTTCTATTTTCTCTATTGAATGTAGGCCCATAGACGTTCGAGGACTTTCCTTTCAAATACGGAAGTGCGCTCTTCAAGTGTTTGTGAAGTCGCCCATGTCTCGCAGCCATATAACATAACTTGTTTTACCAGTGCCATGTAAAGTTTGATCTTGCTCTTTTGTGAGACCAAGAGTGACTTTCACGTTATTGAGACTAAAGAAGGCACGTTTAGCATTAATTATTCTCTGTTGAATTTCTTTCTCAGCCTCACTTTTATTAAATAAAATCAATCCCAGGTACTTAAATTTCTCTACTCGTTCAAAATAGTGTCCCTCTATATTGATAGTGGTAGGAAAATCCTGTCGGCGTGAAATGGTCATATATTTGGTTTCCTCGTCGTTGACAACTAATCCCACTTTGCTTGCCTCTTTCATGAACCTGGTGGTGTCAGACACTATCTTATTGAGTCTTCCATAATCACCACATCATCGGCAAAGGCCAATATTGTGTCAGTTTCAATCATATCCATATCCCTGTCATTACCAATTTCAGGTCGTACCTTTTCCAATGCAATGTTAAATACCACTGGGGACAAAGGATTTCCTTGTCTCAAACCGCGTTGAACAGTGAAAGGCTCTGACATTTTGTTTCCAAACCATACTTGGCAGCTTGTACATTATTATCATATTACCTAGTAATGTATGGTTCATTATCATATTCTCTCATAAGGCTACATTTTCATTCATTCTGTCGTTTGATGAGCGAGGTGCTCCTGCGACATGTAATTGACTAAGAGGGATTAAAGTCAGCAAAACAAAGATTTTGGTGAACCTTGACGGACTAGTTGGAAGTTTCGCGAAAACAGCACCTTTGAAAAGGTCTGTTTTTGAAAAACGGCAGTCGGTTATCAGAAGGGAAAATCCTTTCACGGCGAGATTAGATCATTAGGACACTCGAAAATAACGAAATTTTATTTTTATGCACTATGCAAACAGTCCAACAGTACCAAGGAATATGAGATTTAGTGATTTACATCTGTTGCTAACATAAATTTGAATGTTTTATATTTCAGTCACATTGCGACTGCTTTGCAAAATAAACCATATAGCTAGAGAAATATCGATAGAGGGAGATACCAGCAGTAGAGGAGGAGCACTATAGGTATCTTTTCTCTCTTAAAGTTTCCTGAAAGCGAGTGTATATGTTATAGGAAAAACATAGACAAAGAACAAAAAATTTAATGTCTGTGCAAAGGATTAAACAGGTGTCGCCAAAGTTTTAAGGCATACACTGCTCATTTTCTTCTCCTTTACAATGTAATTGGCATAGTTGCTATGAAATCCGCTGTTGCCACACGCAGACCATCTCATGTCCGGTCCTACATGAATGGTCGCAGTTAGCTGACACACGGCTGGAGCACTGAAGCCCTGGTTTTTACTAAATGATTTGTGTCGTAGTTCCCAGTGAACTGCAGTACATGCCGCACACACTGACTATCTCTATTGAACTTGAAGATCATGATTATCGCTTTCACTATGGCTTTCTGACACATGAAATGACATTTGATAACCTGTTCAAATGTTAACACATTCTGACAAATTAGTGAGCGTGTGGGACTGCCACAGATTCAACCCTTGCCACACGATTCCATTCCAATGAGAGAGTCACAATCAGTTGTAGAGGCCACAGCAAATAATATATGCTTCCACACAATAATGATTTACTGGCCTCTTACTCTGTGGCATAGTTTACACATTCCACTGACATGTAAACAGTAATGTAGATGGTACTGCATGACAGCCATCTTCCCTTCATAACTGTAGTGTGGGGCAATTCACAAACAGGGCAGCAAAGGAATAATGTCGAGTGGGGGGAAGGAAAATAGAGGTTCAGAGGATTGATTCCCACCACACATCATATAGTAACACGCAAACAGCAAATGTAGCTGGCGTAGTTTCTTGACTGTATTTTTGCATTCCTTCATGTATTGCATGTCAGCCTGCATTCTCAATAGATAGTGGATTTGAGCTAATGTTCTATCTTGCTGATCAGTGCAATGAACTTCTAGCACACAGGAGTTTACCAGGAGCACCAAACGTCGGTGACAGCGTGGTGTACGTGGTCACAACAGACACATATGCGGTTACGAGGCTCAGCCCCAGTGGAAGGACACCCAGCAGGGTTGGTGCTGGTGTCGTGCAGCTCACCTGAAGGCGCAGCAGCCGCAGCTCGTCGTGATCAGTGTGGGGCCGGCTCTGTGACAGCAGCTGTGACGTCAGCCTAGCGGTCCTGTCTGCCTCGGTCGCCAGTGAGTGGGCAGACGCCAGAATGAATACTAGCAGCCAAACATTAAGCATCAGTGAAAACCATAGGTACATCGTTGTGTAAGACTCAACAGGGGAAGCTGTGGTCATCAAATAAATTAGGTCAACAGCCTGTGTCGACACTGCTGTTAAGTAAAGGACCACAAAAGTTTCGTGAACAGCCATGACTGCAGTCGATAGTTCGCAAAGAGTAATATATGCTCTCCTCAGACATCGTACAGTCAGAGGTCTCACACGTTTCTCTGTCGGTATGTAATTTGTTATTCTTGACACAGAGTGATTTTCAGTTGCTATTGTTCTTTTGTGTCTCCCTTCTAACACTTCACGCTGCGTATCTTTGAGGCATTCGTTTACAGCTCTAACTCTCTGCGTTATAAGTAATTGCAGATCCACAAATTTCAGCAGTGACATTGTATACCACAGTACATTACGAGTAAATAGAACATCCTTAGGTGTCCATCATCGAGAAGGCCACAAGTGTAGATAGCAAGTGCTAAATAAAAGTGAGCTGCCGAAAAGAGTTGAATCTTCACATACTTGGCTAATGCTGTGTTCACAGGCCCAAAATAAGACATTAAAGTTTTATCACATCTTGTTATTAACTGAATCATCATGTTGTACTTTTTAGTGTTGCAAAAGAAGTCAGCAGCTATGGTAAACATAGAGATAAGTATAAATTCCACTGCGACTGTAGCTTCAAGAAATACGGATACTGACATTCTGAGTGGAAAAGTTGCTAGTAGGTACAGAAGACCACACGCAGAAGTCAGCTGTAGTGCAGTGGCGAGGAGGAAGAGTCCGACGTCAGCTGCGGTCTGCTTCAGATAGGCGTTCTCCGCTTCCACTGTGAAAGGCGTCAGGCCGAACAGCTTACACGCCACGTGGAGGGGTCTGCCCGCCACCAGCAGCTGCACAGTGCAGTCTGGCACTGGACCCCCGTGCCGCCTCATCTGGAGACCAGGTACAAAACTCAGCCTCAACCAGAACTCGCTCAACAACTGACACATAGCTTAATAGAAAGGTGCAGTTACAAGAATATCTGTAGATAGCAGTAAACTTAAAAATACTGTGCCTGAGCGTTATCTAGTTATGTATCTGATTACTAAAATGCGACCAATGTGATTTATTCGTATTTGTTCGTTGATTATCATTTGTTTTATGTCGTCTTCCCATGACTGATGTTGTGATGGGTTTGTCAACTTATTTTGAGAGAAATGAGGCAGTGTGGCTCGTTTGTAATTGATGGTATGGCTGTATGCGATGCGACGGTGGTTGCGGGTCCGACAATGGGAGTTCAGGGAGCAGGAAGCTTGATTGATGGGTAAGCTGAGCTTTTATGGTGGCCGGAGGGAAGAAAAGACACCAGTCTCTCCACTAATTCGTTGCAAGCTACTACAACATTTACTTCTGTGGCTGGAGAAAATCTTTTTTTTTTTTTTTTTTTTTTTTTTTTACGATGGACTTGTAGTCCGGGGTGATATGTTACAATACAGCATCACCGGTCTATTGCGGTCTAACTGTGTTGATGAGGCAGTAAATTTCCACAGGGCAGTGACTGCGTCACTGCAATTCACTTTTGAGGTGTGGCGGTGGGACTCGTAGTCCCGTACCACCCTCTGACGGTGATAGTACTGCATGAGTCAGGCAGAAAAATTTTGCCTAACGTGGGCAGGTGGAGAAAATCTGATTTTCTTAGTAGCTTAAAATGAACATAAACAGTTTCGACTGCGAGAAACCTTTATTATTATGGTTATTGATTTCGGTCACTTACTGACCATCTTCAGACTTCATACCATGTTGGTAGGCAGTGGCGGTGAATGGCGCAGGCGTTACGAACTTCAAGAAAGTTAACTACTGAATACGTAACGCCTCCTCCTTTCATGGCCACCGCCTACCAACATGGTTTGAGGTCTGCAGATGGTCAGTAACTGACCATAAGCGGTAACCATAAAAATAAAGGTTTCTTATGGTCGAGACTGTTAGTGTCTGGTTCCCCTACAGCTTTTACCCTCTACAGCTCCCTCAAGAACCTTGGACGTTTTTCTTGATGTCGTAACGCAGGTCCCTGTCCCTTCATCTTGTTCCTCACGTTATCGATTATGCGGAGAACCTACTCTTTTATCAGTTCGCCTTGTTTTAAACATCCTTCTATGTCACCATATTTTCTTTCCTAATCCCACAGACCATCATTCAATTAGTACCATCTCTGGATACTGGAGACATCGCCTTAGTGTTAAAGTTTACACCGGAATCGAGTGAAGCAATATTAGCAGCCGTATAGCGTCAGATGGTGGGATGGGGCACCTATAACAGATGCTGCTATCTTGATGCAGCTCTGCACCAATATAAAAAACCTGTTTTCTTACTGGCAGCTGTTATGAACTTTTTTTAATTCCGAATGGATGTTGAGACGCCCTGCTAAACCCGCAGGACAGGACAAGTATAGGAATTGTGGAAGGGGGCCAGAATGAGTGGCTGTCAGTTACACTCCAAACATAGCATTTTATTTAGTTGTCAAAACATTACAGTGCAACTTCTAAGCTTCACTATCGACAGAAAAGTCTTCAATTCTAAAACGGCTGAAGGCCCATGAATTAAATACATATATATATATATATATATATATATATATATATATGTATATACAATTTGTATTTAATTCATGGGCCTTCAGCCGTTTTAGAATTGAAGACTTTTCTGTCGATAGTATATATATATATAAAAGAAACTGTAGTCCAAAAGTTCAGGCACTCACACAATCAACTTCGCTCTCGAAAATTCCAGGACATGTTCAGATTTGCTTGGACATATGCAGGATTTGACGGTCTACACACGGAAAAAATTGGAAAACGTTAAAAACATGTTTTGACAGAGCACAGGGAAAACTGTGTGACTGTGAAACTGTTGCATTCATTTGTTGCAGTTTATGTGACAAACTCTTAATGTTTTCATCACTTTTTTGGGAGTTATTATCACATCCACAAGAAAACCTAAATTGGGCAAGGTAGAAGAATCTTTTTACCCATTCGCCAAGTGTACAAGTTAGGTGGGTCGACAACATATTCCTGTCATGTGACGCACATGCCGTCACCAGTGCCGTATAGAATATATCAGACGTGTTTTTCTGTGGAGGAATCGGTTGACCTATGACCTTGCGATCAAATGTTTTCGGTTCCCATTGGAGAGGAACATACTTTCGCCTACTAATCGCACGGTTTTGCGGTGCGGTCGCAAAATACAGACACTAAACTTATTACAGTGAACAGAGACGTCAATGAACGAACTGACAGATCATAACTTTGCGAAAATTAATAAAGTAAAATTTTCACTCGAGGGAAGACGTGAACCAAGGACCTCTCGTTCCGCAGTTGTTCACGCTAACCACGGTACCATGGCGCTCCTGAACTGACGCACTGCTTGATGTTGCTTATCATGCACATAGACTACTCAGTTTGTATATTTTACTTATTTTTTCAATAGTTCCACACAACTTCTTCCTGTTTTCTTGATTGATCTGTGTTCAGTTTTTCATGGCCTGTCCACTGTGCCAACTTATAACTAAATCTGAGGGGGGTGCGATGGGGAGGTTCCCTTGTCAGTAACTTCCTGTTCATGAGGAATTCTACACCCATTACACAATTTTCTGTTGATATTTCTTATTCGTCTGGTCATAAAAATTTATCATCTTTTCATTTCACTTTGCTGACCCGACTGCATATGGACTGGACCATTGTACTTCCTTTCCCGTTCTTTTAGATTCTCTAACACATTCAGTCTTTTGACACTCCGATTGGCTGAAAGCTACGCTTTTGTTTGTTATTCCGACTTTTGCTCATGCTCACCTAGAAAGTTGCGTGCTAAATGTCACTTTAAATCTTTCGAGAGCTTTACATTTGATATTTAGCGAATTGGTCTTCTCTAACATATCGCACAAACATTCTATAACAATGTGCGGTGTAGGTTCTTCCAAATGTCTCTCTCTGACATGTTGTGGCGGGAACGTGGTTACCTCTGGTCGTTTCGGTGGGTCCGCAGCCAATTAGACCGTTGCTGATTAATTAGAGCATGCTCGCCTATGAGTATGAAAGACACTTTTTCCATGAGGTGTGCTATGAATGAACGCCGGCCGCTGGTCCCCGAGCGGTTCTAGGCGCTTCAGTCTGTAACCGCGCGACCACTACGGTCGCAGGTTCGAATCCTGCCTCGGGCATGGGCGTGTGTGATGTCCTTAGGTTACTTAGGTTTAAGTAGTTCTAAGTTCTAGGGGACTGATGACATGAGATGTTAAGTGCTCAGATCCATTTTTATGAATGAACGCAGGAAGTAGGGAGTGGTAGCAGCTCGGCAGATTTGGTGAGATCGTTTATTCTTAGTGGTTGTTAATGGGGAAGTATCTCCATTCAGTTCAGTCGCGTCGTATTCGTATCGTACAGTTTATTTTTCAGAGTTTTTTGTTCCCAGACTATGATGAATTGCTAAGGCGAGATGATGCACTGCCGGAGAAAAATTAGTACACCATTTTAGAAGTTTCCACTTCACTCAAGATTTATTGTTACTACAGTGCATATCGAGCTCATGAAATGATTGTATTTATAGGTAAATAGCGTAAGCGGTTCTGATGTAGCCGGTATCGACCCATGCTGAAATACCGATATTAGTATATGGGGTAGCATCCAAGGGCGGCAATGCATGCACTGATTCCCGCATCCAGCAGATCATACAAAAGGTGAATACTGTCCTGGGGTACATTAAGTCGCGCCTGCTCGACCTGTCCATGTGGTTCTGTAAGAGTGATTGGTTGAAAAGTCGCATGAGCTACTTGTCTTCCCATCATAAACCAGCACCTGCTCGACTGATGACAAACCTGGAGATTATGCTGGCAGGGAACTTACTGCACCTTTTGCAGAGAAAGTTGAGTTTAATGAGCAATGTGTGGGCTAGCATTATCCTGTTGGAACAGCACATCACTTTTCTCCTGACAGAATGGGACTAACAACATTCTGCACGTACCAGGCGCTGGTTGGGTTGTAGCTTATTGCACCCTAGACCATAAGGCCGGGGTTGGAACCTGTGTATCTTGGACGTATGCACTCCACGAGACAGTGCTCACCTGGTTTATGTTGTACTCGCAAACGCCATCACTTGTGATCAAGCAGAATCTGCTTTCATCGCTGACGACCATGCGGCCATTCCATTCTCTACGTGATCCGCTGACGGCGCCAGTCTAGCCATGCCCGTCGATGCCGTGGTGTAAGCTGAAGAGGAGCTAGAGGTGTTTGTGCCTGTAGTGCCACTGCTAATAACAAGTTCGTGTTGACACGTCTGGGCTCACAAGCCCTCTATTGTGGTGTGGTAGCTATTCGGCCTGACACTGCTGCCCTTACAATACGACGATCCTAGCGGGCATTCCCTATTAAGGGCTAGACACAGAAGGTACCGTAGTCACTGGGCTACCCATTGGCGGACGACGTTGGAACCATTATCAAAACATCTAATATCCCACAGGGTGGCATATGCTGTCATCGGATCAAAATCTACGTCGTCTTTCAGGTGTACTGACGTTTTATCCTCGGCAGTGTATTTAGCCACGAGATGTTAAAAAAGTTCAGTCTTTGTGTTTTACGTGAAGTTGAAACTTATTAAGAGATCGAGTTTTGGTCATTCAGATTTGCATTAAATTTCGTCACACCCTGCTACAATTTAAGCTATTCTATATCTTTCTGTAAGTCATACATATAAATTTGAATCTGTGTAACTAATGAAGTTCTAGAATTGTGTTCCACGTGTATCTCAAAAGCCACGTGGCTCGTGTCCTTCGTTTGCTTGATTTGAACTCAGTGAATCACTTATTTGCAGTTCGTGTCACTCATTTCTCATTTTTTAAGTCTTTAATCGAATATTTACGTTCATTTCTGGTGCCTATTTTGTCTGACCGTATATTGTGAGGTATGTACAAAAACCATACCATAGTCGAAGTGCTCAAGAGGAGAAGGTTGAATTGGGCAGGCAATATAGCAAGAAGGACAGAGAATAGACTACCTAGAATGGCATTGAGCAGAACAATAGATGGAACGAGAGGAAGAGGAAGACCCAGAATCAGGAGGCGGGATAACATTCTGGAGGTCACAACTAGGAGAACAGCAACAGTAATTGGACAAACAGCGCATTGGACAGGCAGAAGTGGAAGAGGATCATAGAGCATGAGTGTGGTCGATAAGGCCCTTGCTACATGGAAAGTAAAGTAAAGAAAGTATATTGTGTACTATGCTTTGCAAAGTACATATTGTGTCTAATTAATAATTCCAAATAGTATTATAATGAAGAAGTTCAATTGTGTCTTAGCTTTCCGGATTAGTAGTGATAAATACACTGTTCTCTGCACACACGTTTTCTGGTGTGAAAGTAAGTTTTGTCATCATGTATGCAGAATTACTGTAGCGAATTTTCTATAAAATATCTTTGCATGTTCTGAGAAATAACTTGCTCAGAGCTCTGTATTGATGTGTTCAACATTCTTTAGCACGACACGCCAATTTATATCTTTTGAATAATTTGTAGAGATTTTATCAGCAATGAGTCACTTCCACATCAAAGTAGGGGGGGGGGGGGCGGGAGTTGCACCTTGGAGCATTGCTCAGAGTTTCCCTCTCGCCAGCGCTGTAATTGAAATGGCAGCATCCACTTTATGTGTGCTGCAACTTTTTCTTAAATTACAGAATATACTCCAGAACAGTGAGGTTTCTCCAAACGTTAAAAACTGTTCCAAGGTACGACATGGTCGTGTACCTAGGGACAAGTGCTCCATTCATATTTAAAATTGTTGTAGTTAAGGATAAAATCTGGTAGTCACAGTATTAATAGTCTATGTATTGCATTATTAGTCTCCTACACTCCAATAATCTGTAACTGAAATCAGTTGGAACAAACACATATTTTCGATTTTAAAGACAGGGAAAGTTATCTAGAGATTAATTATATGCAGCTCATTTCCAAGTATCTCATGTTCCATACGGCAGAAGACTTTCTGCTATTGCAAGGTACAAAATTGTGCGCGACCAACCAAGTATTGCTTAACTGTCCACAAGTTACATATTTACTTCCAGCAATAAACAACATTTTATTCATCATAACGGCCTGTACATGAATAATTCACAGTATATTACAAATAGGTTTAATATATTATACAGTACCTAAATGTATAGAGTGTGAAATATTTATAAATGTTGGACAGAACACAACCTCATTGATAACACAACAAAAGCAGCAGAAAATGAGAGTAACTGCTTATGGCAATCTCCTGTGCACATCCCTTCATGTCAGTCCAAAATCGGTCACTGGACTGAAACACCAACCAGTAACCTCATTTGTTTGTAGGTACACTATCGTCCAAGTACAACATGCTCCATAATATTATCACAAACAGCATCCGTGATCACAATTTGCACACTGTTAAACTACAGTTTGGTCACTATTACACTCCTACAATTTTTATAGAACCTTCTCAGTCACAGTTATGCTGTTTGATGTTTATTTATAGAAAGTTATGCACTTTATTGCGTGTTTGAGCTCTTCAGATAATTTCTCATGCATTACTGAAGTCAAGCAGCATTACGAAATTGTTTATTGGGTCATGAATTTGTTTATAATGTGGTGTAGTTCCGCTTAATAATATTACTTATATTCGTAGTCAGATTTCGAAAACAGAAACCACCTTACAGCCTTCTTCTGTAGATCCAAACGAAGAACTGATACAGAATCTTTTGTGAAAGGGGAAATCATGACCCTTTTTATGTTAGAGGCTACATGCTCTCTTTATGTACATTAATACAATGGTTTCCACTGTGTTCTACATCCTCATGATTTGTAAGTTTGTATGTGGAGCTCACTAGGCATGTTTTTGATGCACAACCACTTTCACAATTTAATTTAATTAATTATGCTCTATTATATTATACAAATCAACATTTTTTTTTGGTCATCAGTCTACTGACTGGTTTGATGCGGCCCGCCACGAATTCCTTTCCTGTGCTAACCTCTTCATCTCAGAGTTGCACTTGCAACCTACGTCCTCAATTATTTGCTTGACGTCTTCCAATCTCTGTCTTCCTCTACAGTTTTTGCCCTCTAAAGCTCCATCTAGTACCATGGAACTCATTCCCTCATGTCTTAGCAGATGTTCTATCATCCTGTCCCTTCTCCTTATCAGTATTTTCCACATATTCCTTTCCTCTCCGATTCTGCGTAGAACCTCCTCATTCCTTACCTTATCAGTCCATCTAATTTTAAACATTCGTCTATAGCACCACATCTGAAATGCTTCGATTCTCTTCTGTTCCAGTTTTCCCACAGTCCATGTTTCACTGCTGTACTCCAGACGTACATCCTCAGAAATTTCTTCCTCAAATTAAGGCCGGTATTTGATATTAGTAGACTTCTCTTGGCCAGAAGTGCCTTTTTTGCCATAGCGAGTCTGCTTTTGATGTCCTCCTTGCTCCATCCGTCATTGGTTATTTTACTGCCTAGGTACCAGAATTCTTTAACTTCATTGACTTCGTGACCATAAATCCTGATGTTAAGTTTCTCGCTGTTCTCATTTCTACTACTTCTCATTACCTTCGTCTTTCTCCGATTTAATCTCAAACCATACTGTGTACTCATTAGACTGTTCATTCCGTTCAGCAGATCATTTAATTCTTCTTCACTTTCACTCAGGATAGCAATGTCATCAGCGAATCGTATCACTGATATCCTTTCACCTTGTATTTTAATTCCACTCCTGAACCTTTCTTTTATTTCCATCACTGCTTCCTCGATGTACAGATTGAAGAGTAAGGGCGAAAGGCTACAGCCTTGTCTTGCACCCTTCTTAATACGAGCACTTCGTTCTTGATCGTCCACTCTTATTATTCCCTCTTGGTTGTTGTACATATTGTATATGACCCGTCTCTCCCTTTAGCTTACCCCTTCTTTTTTCAGAATCTCGAACAGCCTGCTCCATTTTATATTGTCGAACGCTTTTTCCAGGTCGACAAATCCTATGAAAGTGTCTTGATTTTTCTTTCGCCTTGCTTCCATTATTAGCCGTAACGTCAGAATTGCCTCTCTCGTCCCTTTACTTTTCCTAAAGCCAAACTGATCGTCACCTAGCGCATTCTCAATTTTCTTTTCCATTCTTCTGTATATTATTCTTGTAAGCAGCTTCGATGCATGAGCTGTTAAGCTGATTGTGCGAAAATTCTCGCACTTGTCAGCTCTTGCCGTCTTCGGAATTGTGTGGATGATGCTTTTCCGAAAGTCAGATGGTATGTCGCCAGACTCATATATTCTACACACCAACATGAATAGTCGTTTTGTTGACACTTCCCCCAATGATTTTAGAAATTTTGATGGAATGTTATCTATCCCTTCTGCCTTATTTGACCGTAATCCCTCCAAAGCTCTTGTAAATTCCGATTCTAATACTGGATCCCCTATCTCTTCTAAATCGACTCCTGTTTCTTCTTATATCACATCAGACAAATCTTCACCCTCATAGAAGCTTTCGACGTATTCTTTCCACCTATCTGCTCTCTCTCTCCTCTGCATTTAACAGTGGAATTCCCGTTGCACTCTTAATGTTACCACCTTTGCTTTTAATGTCACCAAAGGTTGTTTTGACTTTCCTGTATGCTGAGTCTGTCCTTCCGACAATCATATCTTTTTTGATGTCTTCACATTTTTCCTGCAGCCATTTCGTCTTAGCTTCCCTGCACTTCCTATTTATTTCATTCCTCAGCGACTTGTACTTCTGTATTCCTGATTTTCCCGGAACATGTTTGTACTTCCTCCTTTCATCAATCAACTGAAGTATTTCTTCTGTTACCCATGGTTTCTTCGCAGCTACCTTCTTTGTACCTATGTTTTCCTTCCCAACTTCTGTGATGGCCCTTTTTAGAGATGTCCATTCTTCTTCAACTGTACTGCCTACTGCGCTATTCCTTATTGCTGTATCTATAGCGCTAGAGAATTTCAAAGGTACCTCGTCATTCCTTAGTACTTCTGTATCCCACTTCTTTGCGTATTGATTCTTCCTGACTAATGTCTTGAACTTCAGCCAACTCTTCATCACTACTATATTGTGATCTGAGTCTATATCTGCTCCTGGGTACACCTTACAATCCAGTATCTGATTTCGGAATCTCTGTCTGATCATGATGTAATCTAATTGAAATCTTCCCGTATCTCCCGGCCTTTTCCAAGTATACCTCCTCCTCTTCTGATTCTTGAACAAGGTATTCGCTATTACTAGCTGAAACTTGTTACAGAACTCAATTAGTCTTTCTCCTCTTTCATTCCTTGTCCCAAGCCCATATTCTCCTGTAACCTTTTCTTCTACTCCTTCCCCTACAACTGCATTCCAGTCGCCCATGACTATTAGATTTTCGTCCCCCTTTACATACTGCATTACCCTTTCAATATCCTCATACACTTTCTCTATCTGTTCATCGTCAGCTTGCGACGTCGGCATGTATACCTGAACTGTCGTTGTCGGTCTTGGTCTGCTGTCGATTCTGATAAGAACAATCCGGTCACTGAACTGTTCACAGTAACACACCCTCTGCCCTACCTTCCTATTCATAACGACTCCTACACCTGTTATACCATTTTCTGCTGCTGTTGATATTACCCGATACTCATCTGACCAGAAATACTTGTCTTCCTCCCACTTCACTTCACTGACACCTACTACATCTACATTGAGCCTTTGCATTTCCCTTTTCAGATTTTCTAGTTTCCCTACCACGTTCAAGCTTCTGACATTCCACGCCCTGACTCGTAGAACGTTATCCTTTCGATGATTATTCAACCTTTTTCTCATGGTAACCTCCCCCTTGGCAGTCCATTTCTGGAGATCGGAATGGGGGACTATTCCGGAATCTTTTGCCAATGGAGAGATCATCATGACACTTCTTCAGTTACAGGCCACATGTCCTGTGGATACACGTTACGTGTCTTTAATGCAGTGGTTTCCATTGCCTTCTGTATCCTCATGTCGTTGTTCATTGCTGATTCTTCCGCCTTTAGGGGCAATTTCCCACCCCTAGGACAAGAGAATGCCATGAACCTCTATCCGCTCCTCTGCCCTCTTTGACAAGGCCGTAGGCAGAACGAGGCTGATTTCTTATGCCTGAAGTCTTCGGCCACCAATGCTGATTATTTATCAAAATTAAGGCAGTGGCGGTGATCGAACCCGGGACCGAAGACGTTTTGATTATGACTCAAAGACACTACCCCTAGACCATGGGTACAAATGAATTACATTAATTAATTATACTTTTATATTTATAAATATGTTTGTAACAACTATCTTTGTAAATATAATACAATATTACATATATAATAAATTTAATTAATTTATATAATATAATATAATTAATTGACTTGATTCATGATGAGGCTGAGCGTTAAAAACATGCTTAGTGTGCTCAATTTACACATTTCCTATGTTATATAAAAATCCAATCCAATTATGAGGGAATAAATTAAAATCTCTGGAGAATTAAATAATATTTTAGTTGAAAATAACACACATTTTATGGCACTAAAAAGTTACAGGATCTAATTACAATCTAGGTAGAACGAAATATAACTTTACATGAAAGTAATGGACATTTTCTGAACACTAGAATTAATTTTTAAAAAATCAGAGAAGGTTTCTCTTTCCTGATTAAAATGAATGAAATAAAATTATAGTTGAGAAAAATTCATTTGTTTGTATCAAATGTCACTGGGGATGTCCATCATGCAAGAGATTATCATGAAGGAAATCAGAAAATTTAAAACAAAAATTCTAATTCGCATTTCTTCGAAATACTCAAGAAATTCTACTAGTTAATTCCAGATTGTGATGTTAATTACAAAACTTTTAAATTTCTTCATTCCTTTAGACCTCAGTTCAATATTCCCTCCTTTAAAAATTGAAAACTAATTAATTTCAATTATCAGCCTGGCAAAATAATTTTTAATTCATTATTCTGTTCTAAAAGTATTTTATCTCTATGTCTAGTGCTCAAATATTCACAGCCTGTAATATTAAATAAAAAATTACTTGTAGCTCATCAATCATTTTGGTTTTAGTGTCACTGAGCTTCTTCAATAAGGCTTCCATTTACATAAAATTTAAAATCCATGTGGTACTGTATGATAATTTCCCAGAACAATTCTTGTCATAAAAAAATATTTGTTTTTTATGGTTTTGTTTATTAAACTTTTCGTATTTACATCTCTAGTTATTATGTTCTATTCTAACGATTTATTTTCTTTCACTTCATCCTCAGCTAATGTTACAATAGATTCACCATTCACCTTTTAAATAATGTTGAAGTTTATAGTGAATCCCATTAGTTTCATATCTGCATTTTTTTCAATTTTTTCAAGATAATAACTTTTAGGTCCAGTTGATGCTCAATCTGTAATCGAGTCGAGTTATTTCCTAATTCACTGATCTATTCACCTAGCATATGCCCTGTTTCCACAGTATTTTCACCAAGAGCACCATATACTATAATGTATGTGTCAAAATGCATATTAAATTTCCTGGCTTATCCAACATATCATAATATCTTTGTCTTGAGCTAGGTTATTTTCCACATACCTGGGACTGTACTTCATCTGAACCATATTGCTCTTAATAAAATTTAAATCTCTCTTATCTAATCAGACATCCAGTAGTATCTCATAATATTCTTGTAAATCTGTCATATAAACAATTTTACTCATATTTTGTCATTGTCCAAATTTTCGCCATTATGGATTTATTTCCCCAACAGGTCTTGCACCTGGAATTCCTTTTACATTAGCAGCATCTAAGCCAATACCCATTTATTCTTTTACATACCTTATATAAATGTCATTAGTTTCAAACTAATGAGGGCTGGTTTCTAATTTTATTTTCATAAATCCTTTTACATGATTTTTGAACTGCACATTGCTGTTATTAATAAATTCCACACTTTGTAAGTATCTAAAATTTTATACCCTTTTTCTATAAGATCCTCTAGCTCATCATTTAGCCAAATCCCAATATAACATTTTTTTCACCATTGTGATTACATGTACTTATTCTGTTTTGTACACATTTTACATGTAAAGGAAGCAACTGTTTCCATTTTTATCAATATTCCTTTGTCCAGGAAAAATAGGTCGATACCATCATCTAGGTGCCACTACTTTACATTTTATCTGTACATATCATTCATAGAATAAAATCTTCGCTTGTGTATTTTTGTTTTACGATCCATGGGGTAATAATAATAATATTGTATAGTTGGATAGAGACTACACACATCAGTCCATCTTATTTTTGTGTTAACATGATCTGCTTGAGCTGATTATTTTATTATATTTTTATGGCCACCATGAAAATCATCTCTTGGATTCAGTGGTTTGACAACTTCAGGTAACTGTTTTCATTTCTTACGTTTTTATACACTATTAAGTTAATCAGTTATATTCCCCCATCTCTACTATGTTCTGACATCAATTTTGTATTTCTGTACTTTTTGTTAATGTTTTTTGATATAACTCATTCACTAATTTTCCATTTATGTTGCTAATTTTTCAGTTAAAACAGCCATGGTAATAATAAACTGTATTGGTTTCTTTATCAAAGTCATGTACTTTAAACCTAGCAACATTTGCTTCACCATCATTAAAGAGCATGCTGTATACTATTATTGTTTAAAGGATTTATCCAAGCTCTAGATCCTTTTATATAATTTTTCCTTTTGTTATTTATCCAATACAGCAATTCTTCTAGTAGCTAAATATATAGATGTGTATAGCTACACAAATTCCAGCAATTGTCAAATAACAGAATGTATACATATAGCTAATTATTGGTATGGCTTTCTTAGTTTTAAACAACCTCTTCTTACTATATCTACATCAGAATTACAATATTCATTAATTTCTTTCTCATAATGAACACATAATTATCTTCAAATTTTTGACTACACCTTTTGAGAAATATTTTTCTATCTTTCGGTTTCATAGTGCTGGCACAATAATATTTGGTATCAGAACTGATCCTATGTAATTTTCATTTTCATGTGTTGAATAAATATTGGAATTAACCTTTTTTTAATTCTTTTAAATCAAATATTGCTGGAAATTTACTAAGTTTCCCTCATATAAAATCCTACTCCCTATATTTTTAGGCCTAATTCTGTTATTTCCAACAATGTTAATTTCGTTCCTGTGTAGATAGTTCATGACTTTATTGCATTTTCAACACAGTACTTCAGAATAAACTGTGAATTATAATCTTGAGCATAATGAGCTATGAGTGTATAATCATAGTATTTATTAGATATCATTCCCCTAAAGAATTGATCACCCATTTAAAATTTACAAAAAATAATCACTGTTAAAGGTATTCAAGTTTCTTGCTGAGCTTCATAATCAGATCACTTGTATTTTTTAGTAGTGGAACAACGAATTCTCTTTGCAAATCCTTTCCTGCAGCAATTAAACTGTTTTCCTAGAACTGTATTATTGCACTTACAACACTCAAAAATATAATAATTTTATGATTCTCCATTAACAAACATTTTTATTACGTTTTTGACAGCCTTTGACTATATATTCTCAACTAAATTTTGTATTTTGCAATGCATGTAACACTTACTATTTTAAATTTCTACTTCTAGATTACAGATTCTACATTTTGCAAAGCAACAAATGCGGTCATTAGATCTCAAACAAATCATGCTACACTCTTCAGGATTATAAACTTCTCTGTGCTTTTTTAAGCATTTTTCATTGTATCCATATTTATTACAATTCTCACAATGTATCTTACATCCCACAATATTGTTTTCTGTACCACTGCATAACATACATTTTTTTCTATGTTGTATTTATGTTCGTTCCTATTCATATGTCATTTGTTGCACTTATCACAGAAATAAGATGATCACAAGAATAATGTCATACCGTTTCTTACATCAAACTGGTAGCCATTTTTATAAAGATATATTTTTATTGCTTTCAAAAGACCATGATAGATAGTGATTGAAATTTTTAGTGCATACAACATTTATTTGAATATCCAGTAGCTACTCAACGTTTTTAATATCATGTAGAGTAAATCCTTCTTCGATAAATTCTCCTAATTGGTTAATAACATCCTTCTGAACTCCATTTGTAATTTGTATTTATCCCTGTCACTAATTTTCTTAAATTCACCAGTAGTTAGTTCTCTGCTGGTATGTTAATGTAACTATTATTGCTCTAGGGCAACACAGTTTATCACTATTATTAATTCCAGTAAAGTATCTCTTACTCTTTTTATCATAAGCTTAATTTATTATTTTATTACCTTTGCTGCCTATTGTAGTTGCTAACATTTGAATGTTAAATATGGTATTTGCTATTTCAATAGACTTAACACATGTTAATATAAATCGATTTTATAGCATAAAAATTGAGTAGTTTGTTTAGTATTATTTGATTTTTATATTCTGTAGAAACTAGATAAAGCGATTTGCTACTGTTATATTCAACTTATCTGTTATTCTAGAATTGACTCTCTTTTTAGGTACTTCTCCCATAGAGTTAAGTGTTTCGTAATATAACATGTTTTCTCAGTTATGGTACTGAGTTTGCTAATATTAGTATCACTAATGACAATTTTATGTGGAGTAGACCAAGCTATAAGCTTTTCAGTGAATTTAGAATTTATTTTTTAATGTAATATAAATCGTTTGTCGGTAGTTTGTTCCTTCTTATTGCTCAAATAGTTTACTACTGAATGGATAAATCTGATCATATCCAATTAATTTTTCTTGTCATGGTGGTAGAGTTTTTTCAAAGAGATTGTAGTCAAACATTTAAAAATAATTTTTATTAGATAAACAATTTGATCTTGTTTTAGTCATTGGAATAATTCTTAATAAAATTGAAAATCTTGTAAAATAATTTAAATATATTTTTAGCTCCAGTTTTGAATTTTTTTACTGTTGTATTATTGACAGTCCATGTATGAATAGGTTAATTATGTGATAAATTAAATTAATAAATTCATCTTTACTTCATCACTTGTAAGTAGTTATATTATTTCTTCTACAGCAATTGTGAACATAGGTAATTGTGAAATGCTCCATTTTAGTCTCTTATTATATACGAAAATTGTTATTAAGGAATTCGAAAAAGGCTGAGTCAGATTTCTTAATTTTGATATATTCTCAAATACATTTCTTACATGTACCTGTGTGTTTGTCATTACATGATGGATTTGAGTCTCAGTTTAATGTTCAATATTTTTCATTGACAACAATATCTTTGAATGTCCTTCACTGGGAATTCATTCTATGTGCTTTTTATAATAATATATAGAAACATTTTTTAACACACACAGAATTCATTTACTATACATTTATACATTTTCTGCAATTTATCCTATAACCATTATTATTTTATTGCAATCAACACCTAACAAAGATAAATCATACGTCTATATATATGTATATATATATATATATATATATATATATATATATATATATATATATATATAATCTATTGCCACTTAGAAAATTTCATTAAAACCAAAAATGGTATTTCTGTATATATGTTTACTACACGTTTTCGTTGAAATTTTTGATGTAATCTCATATCAGATATTTGCTTAGGATATGCCATTATTATATAATAAACATGAAATCATATATATCACATTGTCAACAAATAGAAACAATCTCACTACCATGTCTTTCATATATTTATTCTATTTGTTGTAAATCTTGTGGTAAAAATGTTAACCTGTTACTTATTAGCTGTAGTTTCAAGTCACATCCTATCTACACCCACTTCTGATAAAAGCTATATAAAATTCGATTCACAAATAATAAGTGATCGAACTTCTTAATTTCACAGAAGGAATCAGTTTGGTCAGATGAATAAACTGGGACACTGTCCGGTATAGGCGGCTGTATTGTGCAACAATTTTTTTACCATACATGCTTTGAATAGCATTGATGTTATATTGAGATATTTCTAAATATATACGATTATACTATGGATACTCTATTACTGCCTCAAAATGTATGTGTTGTAATGCTAATGCATGAACAAATACTTGAACCAAAACTTCAAAGAGATTTTTTTTATCTTTTGGTGTATTCCCATCAATTTCCAAGAACCACAACTCTTTGTCATCCATATGTGTTTCAAATTGGTTGTTCCATCTAGATCCTTTTGACAATGGTTTCCACATATTTCATAAATATGTACTTCAGACGACAGACAATGGATGGCTATACTCTGCCTGGCCACCAGGTGGCAACCTAAGTACCACTGGAGGTCACTGGTCCCGCACACTTTTCCTCCTGCATGAGCCATGAGACCAAAAGTAGACCCTGCAATATCCTGTTGCACAGTCAGTATTTAGGCAGACTCCTGCCCTACGTCCTGTGGAAGTTTCCTGGGCCAGGAACTGATAACAATAGCATTACCTCAGTGAGAATCTCACTATGGAGCCACCCCTACGATGCTAATTCCGTCCGTCTCGAAATTCGCCTCCAGGAGCCGCCAGCTATGTACCTATATTGTTTGTGGACTCTGACGCCAAGATGAGAAATCGGTTTTTGTAATAATTGTCTTCGTTTTCCATTGTCAATACATCGTGCTCAAAGTTGATGCATTCCATCAGGACTTTAACTCTCTCTTATCTTCATAACTTCTGCAAGTCCCTTCTGGACTTTCACTGTGGCGTCATTAGTTTATAGACATTGGATTATGGGACTTAAAATTAACTGTAACATTTTCACACGTTCATAATTCGCATGTTTCTATTGCTGTTTCAACATTTTAACTAATTACATGTTTTTGTATAATTACACTGTGGAGGTGCTACTTCAATTATTTTAAAAAATTGCACTAGGACAACAATAAACATTTTATTTATAAAAAATGGCCTACCATGTTTAATTACTATAAGAAATTACTGCCATTTCCAGGTATGTGTGTAGTGTTTCAAATATTATGTCAGTGTCATACTTATTTGTGGCTGAAGCAATAATGTTCTGATGTTTGTGAACGTCCCATTAAGAACAAGATATGGAAGTTCCATCTGCTAGGAATTTCTGAATACAGTCATAGAGCAGACCTGAAGCTAGTATTTTTCGTTCACTAAACGACCTAGTGCAAATTAGCAAATTGGCCACTGAGCAGTGCTCTGTTCAACATGCAAGTCGGAGCAGTGCTTACACTATGCATTGTAGTTATCTCGAAAACTATATAACAAAATTTTTGTGAAGACACTGGCAATATAGCTTGACTCTACAATTTTGTAATAATGGCCACACGCTATGCTGGAGAATGATAATGATTTTGGAGGTCATACATCTCCTTTAGAAGAATGAACTCTGAAGAAGTGCTGATAATGTGGAACTTCACTCACATTTTTTCGCTCCCAAAAAAACAAAGTCTGTAAGATCACATATGTATCATGTTCTTTGGCTTTTGGGATGCCTTTGAGACGGTTCTGCTGTCTAACAAACGAGACATGGCGGTAATTGTCGGCCAGATAACAACAGAAAAATATGATTTTCTTGGTAAAAGAAAAGACTCTCTCATCGGAGAGGCAGTGTAAATAGTGAAAACAGCTTTGGGTATACTTAAAGAATTTTCACTATAGTCGACATAACAGTCTTGAAAGATTCAGAATTTGTGTAGATATTTAAGATAATTCTCATTTATTGTTCAATTTCATTAGCACAGTTTCAATTGGATTCTATGTTTAGATCACTATGGATCATCTTCAGATCAAAGTAGTTCTATCAACAACCGTCTTGTCTCCTCAGAACTATATACCAAAGTAGACAACTTTTGTTAATTTCTGC
The DNA here is from genome assembly GCF_021461395.2 of Schistocerca americana. NCBI lineage: Eukaryota > Metazoa > Arthropoda > Insecta > Orthoptera > Acrididae > Schistocerca > Schistocerca americana. The sequence goes on from NC_060122.1 coordinate 90,105,033, forward strand.
ATGTGTATTACACACTGATAACAATCGTTTTTTTCTATTTGTTTTATGTAGTTTTAATGGTCTCCAGCTTAATTTTAACTCATAATTTTAATCTACATCTGAATCATCTAATTGTTTCCCCAGCCAGTAATTCAATAAACACTACAAATAAGTCTTCTTGAATTGTAATACGTATCTAATTGTTTCCTTAAATTACCCTTTTATGTCCTTAAAAATTAACTGTGCAGTTTCATGCATTTCTCCTAGCTGAGAGCATTCGCAAATTTAAATTTTGTCTTTAATTTTTTTATTACATATTTCTTAAATCATTTTACATCTTCTTGCATGTACACTACCAACTCTCCTACTCCACATTACCTCGGAATTTCCACATAGAACTTTAAGTTTACAGCTCTTGTAAATGACTGTCTATTAAATGTCGATATCCCACCAATTTTAAAATAGGAAAACGAATTTTTAGATCAGACCTCTTAGATCCTAGATACACAATGTCCAGTGTACTACATTCAGATACAATGTAAGCACCCTTTCGAAACAGATACAGTTGGCATTGGAGATATATATACATACTGTTCATAGACTTTTTACTATAGAAAATACTCTCGAATCCAGGGTTGTCTGCATGTACACCAATGTATAATGTCTTTCTATTGCTATTTACAGTAAAAGCTGATACCTTGTCTTCTCCGGCTACATCCAGGTTTTTTCATCCACCATGTTTGAAGTAATTTGTAAGCCTGGTTCGCACTCTGGCATAGCTTACTCATTTTCCAGTAATAGATATGATCTACCTTTGTAGCTGTAGTTTTCACCAAATACTCCACATTTCGTTTTTTGACTTCAGTCTCTTCTGTTTCTGGTTTTCTTTTTCATTCACTTAACAGATGAACAGCACCTAATGGAGTAATTTCTCTAATAGGGAATGGGTGACGTCTGTGTGTTACATTTATCCTAAACTGTCAATATTTGTATTTGGTGAAACTGTATATAATAATGACCTTGACTTAGAAAAGTATGTTTCTCAAGCTGTAATTTAACACATATGTATAACACATACAGTGACTTCGTTAGAGTCTGTGTTAACAATTTCCACGTAGGTTGCAGGTAAATAACTAAAACTATAGGCAACAGCACATATATTATAATCTTTCTTGGTCCTGATTGTCCTGAAGGTTTACTCTTATAGCAGTCAACTTTGGGCTACTCTTATTGCCACAGCTGACAATTTGCAGAGCTTTGTAAACAATGGTTATTAACATTTAACACTGTTAAGTAGTCTTCCCTTTTGGTCAAATTCATTATCGATTCTGTTGTTATAACTCATAGCTCCCAGGCTGGTAATACCATGTTCATTAGCCATTTCCTGTAGATATGGAAGTCTGGGCACTGTATGACATGGATTAGATGGTTACTGACAATTTTATTCACTCCATTGCTCGTGATTTGACATATAAATTTGTTACGCTGTATATCTTTGTTCTACGACTGGAGCTCGCCCACATTAAGCAGGCTGTTTAAACTGTCAGATCGTTGCTGACAATCGCACTGGGTATATTTCTTGGACATATACGTCGTGGTCTGAATCTTGATAATCACATATCTCCATTTTCTAAGAAATCGCAGCAATATGTCGTTCTGTATCCAGACACATGAGTTAACTGTCATCTACACGACAATTCTGTAATTTTTCAGGTGGTTGGACTCTCAGAAAAACCACTGCACGAATATTGTGTTGGAATTCGACTGTGCATATCAGTGGTGTGTTTTTCTCCTTTGCCTGCAAGAAGAATTAAACATTTCGGTACTTCCGAAAGCGAATATTAATGTATTGCATCGGAGGGCTCTCCGATCAGAGTGATGCGGTTCTTCCAACAGGCGATGAACAGGGAATTGATGGTTCTGTTGAAGAGCTCAGATCTACCAGAGGCAGTGAGAAACAGCTGTAAGCCAGTCTATCAATGACCCGAACGAGTATGGACTTTTGAACATCTGCAATGTTTGGATGCCTCTGTGGACAGGGCTTGACACAATTAACTCACACAATTATGGACAGGCCAAATGTCAGACGATGCATCTAAAACTCATTGTGGGACACAGTAATCAGATCGAGAAGAGTTCGACAGGTTTCATATTCACAACATCCTGGCACTTCGCCAGAAGAAGATTATTGTGACACTCTTCAAAATGTTTTATTTTTACGCTGCCACCCAGTCAGTAACTCAAGAGCATCCATCTGTAGTATACACAAGGAAAAAGTATGTTAATCCCTGATGTGTTGTAGGTTTTGATGTGTATTGTATGCCCAGGCTCGAATAATTTTTTATGAATAATTAAAAAAACTATGCCTTAAGGCTATAGTGGAGAGACTTGTTATGTTCTTTCTTTTCTTTTTTTTCAAATAGATAAACGAAAACATAAGATATCCGTGTTAAGACAATTATAAGAACCAAATCAACAATGAAGCTTTACTTTTAACTCCCTTGGGGCTTAATCTAAAGTCCGCTACACATTCTAACTTACATAGATGACTTCTGCAAACATTCTTGTATCAATGGTCAGAAAAAGCGTACCCCTGCCGCCGTTGGATAAGCAGCTGCAGCAGCAAGTCGTATACTCCTAGCTCACTCATTTGTTACATAGTTTAATTCTTAATTTCTTTGCGTGTTTTTGGTACTTGCATTGTTTAATTCATAAATTTCGAGCGTATTACAGTATTTGAGAGTTGTAGCATCGCGTTTTAGTACCTGAATAGTGTAAATTCGCGTAGTCGTTTGTCTACTGTTTTGTTTTGAACGGCCAGTGTCGGTTGGTCACAGTCAGTGTGCTCCCTGCCGCCGTTGGATAAGCAGCTGAGCAGCAAGTCGTATACTCCTAGCTCACTCATTTGTTACATAGTTTAATTCTTAATTTCTTTGTGTGTTTTTGATTCTTGCATTGTTTAATTCATAAATTTCGGGCGTATTATAGTATTTGAGAGTGTAGCATCGTGTTTTAGTACCTGAATAGTGTAATTTCGCTTAGTCTCCTTCCGCCGCCGAGCAGTGTCAGCAGTGCGCAAGTAGCAGCATTACTGCATTTACTAGGCAATCTTGTATTTTAATAACCGTTTAAATTTTGTCGATTTGTTTGCGCTCTCTGTAGATTAGTTCAGACGTTATTAGCAAAACAGTTTTTAGCATGGATAGGGACTGCAACTGCTGTGTTCGGATGCAGGCTGAGTTGGCATCCCTTCGCTCCCAGCTTCAGGCAGTGTTGGCTTCGGTCACACAGCTTGAGGCTGTTGCCAATGGGCATCACTGTGGGGGTCGGGATGGGGGTTTGTCGGGGACGGCCAGCTCGTCCCACGCATCCCCTGATCGGACTACGACTGTGGTTGCCCGGGATACTGCCCGCATTGAGGCTGATCCCTCACCTGTGGTAGAGTGGGAGGTCGTTTCAAGGTGTGGCAGGGGGCGAAAGACATTCCGGAGGGCTGAACGGAAAGCCTCTCCAGTTTGTCTGACGAACTGGTTTCAGGCTCTGTCTCAGGCTGATACTGATCTTCGGCCTGACATGGCTGCTTGTCCTGTTCCAGAGGTTGCCCCTCAGTCTGCAAGATCCGGGCAGTCGCAGAGGGTGGGCTTACTGGTAGTTGGGAGCTCCAACGTCAGGCGCGTAATGGGGCCCCTTAGGGAAATGGCAGCAAGAGAGGGGAAGAAAACCAATGTGCACTCCGTGTGCATACCGGGGGGAGTCATTCCAGATGTGGAAAGGGTCCTTCCGGATGCCATGAAGGGTACAGGGTGCACCCATCTGCAGGTGGTCGCTCATGTCGGCACCAATGATGTGTGTCGCTATGGATCGGAGGAAATCCTCTCTGGCTTCCGGCGGCTATCTGATTTGGTGAAGACTGCCACTCTCGCTAGCGGGATGAAAGCAGAGCTCACCATCTGCAGCATCGTCGACAGGACTGACTGCGGACCTTTGGTACAGAGCCGAGTGGAGGGTCTGAATCAGAGGCTGAGACGGTTCTGCGACAGTGTGGGCTGCAGATTCCTCGACTTGCGCCATAGGGTGGTGGGGTTTCGGGTTCCGCTGGATAGGTCAGGAGTCCACTACACGCAACAAGCGGCTACACGGGTAGCAGGGGTTGTGTGGCGTGGGCTGGGCGGTTTTTTAGGTTAGATGGCCTTGGGCAAGTACAGAAAGGGCAACAGCCTCAACGGGTGCGGGGCAAAGTCAGGACATGCGGGGACCAAGCAGCAATCGGTATTGTAATTGTCAACTGTCGAAGCTGCGTTGGTAAAGTACCGGAACTTCAAGCGCTGATAGAAAGCACCGAAGCTGAAATCGTTATAGGTACAGAAAGCTGGCTTAAGCCAGAGATAAATTCTGCCGAAATTTTTACAAAGGTACAGACGGTGTTTAGAAAGGATAGATTGCATGCAACCGGTGGTGGAGTGTTCATCGCTGTTAGTAGTAGTTTATCCTGTAGTGAAGTAGAAGTGGATAGTTCCTGTGAATTATTATGGGTGGAGGTTACACTAAACAACCGAACTAGGTTAATAATTGGCTCCTTTTACCGACCTCCCGACTCAGCAGCATTAGTGGCAGAACAACTGAGAGAAAATTTGGAATACATTTCACATAAATTTCCTCAGCATGTTATAGTCTTAGGTGGAGATTTCAATTTACCAGATATAGACTGGGACACTCAGATGTTTAGGACGGGTGGTAGGGACAGAGCATCGAGTGACACTATACTGAGTGCACTATCCGAAAATTACCTCGAGCAATTAAACAGAGAACCGACTCGTGGAGATAACATATTGGACCTACTGATAACAAACAGACCCGAACTTTTCGAATCTGTATGTACAGAACAGGGAATCAGTGATCATAAGGCCGTTGCAGCATCCCTGAATATGGAAGTTAATAGGAATATAAAAAAAGGGAGGAAGGTTTATCTGTTTAGCAAGAGTAATAGAAGGCAGATTTCAGACTACCTAACAGATCAAAACGAAAATTTCTGTTCCGACACTGACAATGTTGAGTGTTTATGGAAAAAGTTCAAGGCAATCGTAAAATGCGTTTTAGACAGGTACGTGCCGAGTAAAACTGTGAGGGACGGGAAAAACCCACCGTGGTACAACAACAAAGTTAGGAAACTACTGCGAAAGCAAAGAGAGCTCCACTCCAAGTTTAAACGCAGCCAAAACCTCTCAGACAAACAGAAGCTAACCGATGTCAAAGTTAGCGTAAGGAGGGCTATGCGTGAAGCGTTCATTGAATTCGAAAGTAAAATTCTATGTACCGACTTGACAGAAAATCCTAGGAAGTTCTGGTCTTACGTTAAATCAGTAAGTGGCTCGAAACAGCATATCCAGACACTACGGGATGATGATGGCATTGAAACAGTGGATGACACGCGTAAAGCTGAAATACTAAACACCTTTTTCCAAAGCTGTTTCACAGAGGAAGACCGCACTGCAGTTCCTTCTCTAAATCCTCGCACAAACGAAAAAATGGCTGACATCGAAATAAGTGTCCAAGGAATAGAAAAGCAAATGGAATCACTCAATAGAGGAAAGTCCACTGGACCTGACGGGATACCAATTCGATTCTACACAGAGTACGCGAAAGAACTTGCCCCCCTTCTAACAGCCGTGTACCGCAAGTCTCTAGAGGAACGGAGGGTTCCAAATGATTGGAAAAGAGCACAGATAGTCCCAGTCTTCAAGAAGGGTCGTCGAGCAGATGCGCAAAACTATAGACCTATATCTCTTACGTCGATCTCTTGTAGAATTTTAGAACATGTTTTTTGCTCGCGTATCATGTCATTTCTGGAAACCCAGAATCTACTATATAGGAATCAACATGGATTCCGGAAACAGCGATCGTGTGAGACCCAACTCGCCTTATTTGTTCATGAGACCCAGAAAATATTAGATACAGGCTGCCAGGTAGATGCTATTTTTCTTGACTTCCGGAAGGCGTTCGATACAGTTCCGCACAGTCGCCTGATAAACAAAGTAAGAGCCTACGGAATATCAGACCAGCTGTGTGGCTGGATTGAGGAGTTTTTGGCAAATAGAACACAGCATGTTGTTATCAATGGAGAGACGTCTACAGACGTTAAAGTAACCTCTGGCGTGCCACAGGGGAGTGTTATGGGACCATTGCTTTTCACAATATATATAAATGACTTAGTAGATAGTGTCGGAAGTTCCATGCGGCTTTTCGCGGATGATGCTGTAGTATACAGAGAAGTTGCTGCATTAGAAAATTGTAGCGAAATACAGGAAGATCTGCAGCGGATAGGCACTTGGTGCAGGGAGTGGCAATTGACCCTTAACATAGACAAATGTAATGTATTGCGAATACATAGAAAGAAGGATCCTTTATTGTATGATTATATGATAGCGGAACAAACACTGGTAGCAGTTACTTCTGTAAAATATCTGGGAGTATGCGTACGGAACGATTTGAAGTGGAATGATCATATAAAACTAATTGTTGGTAAGGCGGGTACCAGGTTGAGATTCATTGGGAGAGTGCTTAGAAAATGTAGTCCATCAACAAAGGAGGTGGCTTACAAAACACTCGTTCGACCTATACTTGAGTATTGCTCATCAGTGTGGGATCTGTACCAGATCGGGTTGACGGAGGAGGTAGAGAAGATCCAAAGAAGAGCGACGCATTTCGTCACAGGGTTATTTGGTAACCGTGATAGCGTTACGGAGATGTTTAGCAAATTCAAGTGGCAGACCCTGCGAGAGAGGCGCTCTGCATCGCAGTGTAGCTTGCTTGCCAGGTTTCGAGAGGGTGCGTTTCTGGATGAGGTATCGAATATATTGCTTCCCCCTACTTATACTTCCCGAGGAGATCACGAATGTAAAATTAGAGAGATTAGAGCGCGCACGGAGGCTTTCAGACAGTCGTTCTTCCCGCGAACCATACGCGACTGGAACAGGAAAGGGAGGTAATGACAGTGGCACGTAAAGTGCCTCCGCCACACACCGTTGGGTGGCTTGCGGAGTATCAATGTAGATGTAGATGTAGATGTAGATTGCAGGCATAAGGTCATTATGTAATGTCTATGCACCATAACGCATGCAGTTAAGGACAGATAATTCGATGGAACGATATTAAGAACAAATTATACTGGAAATACAGCTAGATAAAGAAATAAATTTTCTCAACTTCAAAAGAAACATATATGCTGGATCTAAGAGAAGGACATGAAACAGGATACCCATCAAAGCAACATATCAAAGAATGAAAACAAGCATGACACTTCTGTAATATTCTAAAATATTTATTATTTTTTTGCAAACCGGTTTTCAGTTGTTACACCATCATCAAGTAAATAGATAAAAGTGAGTGGAGTGAAATTTTTGTAGGATGAATTCTTTCAGTGGAAACGCGAAATAAGTTTATGTAAGAGAAAACGTACGACACAGTCACTAATAATCTATAGACAAATTACAATAACCGTTGCTAGTAGAAAAAAAGTTGAGCAACAAACTTTGGTCACATGTTCCAAAGACGTGGTCGAACAAAATGATCTTCTCTTTAACAGTTCCTAAATTACAATCAGTAAGATATACTAAAGAATTAAGTATATAAGTGGAGCGACAAATTAAAATTTTGTAACAGGTCACGAGAAATTATAGAAACTGAAATAAAGAAAAAAAATGGGGTATGTGGGAGAGAGAGGTAGCTGACAACATGGTCTGGATGAGATTGTGATTAATATCTGCACTTAGAAGAGACGATTAAGGGGACTGTATATGGTCATTCAGTACGGAGCTTCGGCAGATGAAAATATGTTTATTAATTTCCTTACAAGTAGAAAGGTTTTAAGGGAAGGTGCATTTTTGTCGTTTTTCGCCCAATTGTTTCGTTCTCTTATGTTCGTCTGATATGTCAAAAATGACCTGTAAAATTTGTAGTGTACGACCTATAAGTTTACGACTCCTATTTTTATTATAGTGATGTAGTGCCCATAGCTCTTAACAGGAGATGTGAGCTTCTTCATCTAGTTTGCCATGATACAGTCTAAATAACACGTTTGAGACACCGAAAATGTGTAGAGAGACCGAAACTGCGCAGCAGTTCTAGTCTGTCAGTTTCAGGATAGTTCATTTTCCTCCCTTGTAACTATGGCCTTGTTATAGCAGGTGCTCTGAAAAGTAAATTGTTCTTCTAAGTTTGCAACTTCTATGGTATTCTTTCAAGCAGATGGCTATTTCCGTGCCAAACTGAACTATATAGAATTTTAAATAACTGTAGGTGATTATATATATATCTTTTTCGAAATTGGAGCGCTGTCTTAAATAATAAATACTGTAGATGGATATCGTGTGTGTTTTCATTCATAATGTGTAAAGCATTCCGAGAAGGACAAGTGGAACAATTAGTCAATGCACCATTAAAGAATCTCTCCTCAGCATGCAGTACCACAAGAATACTACTACCTACTACAGGTAAGCCAGCGATAAGACAGCCATAGCTTCCCAAATTCAATACATCCTTTTGTCACGTAAATACTTTTCTGAGGAAATGCCATTAATATCTAAGAATTTTGTTAAACTGCATAGTATCGCCCTTAAAGACACTATAATGTGATGTACTCTAATTGGTTCACTTTTGCATCCGTCGATCTGTCTTCTTCACAGGACTAGTAAATCATGCATACCGAATTACGCTATCGGAAAAATATCCTTCAAAATTTATTTATATTTTCATCTGCCAAAAACATTTAACTTGTACTGTGCCACAATATACAATAAAACATCAAAATCTCTAATTCAGTAGTTTCCAACTAACCCAAAGCCATTGGCAATAAAGAACTGTTTCTATTCTGTACAACAACTTTTTAGTATATAAGACAATAGCAGTTCTTTACAAGTAGAGACGTGTTAAGGGAACGTGTATTTCTGTCGTTTCCCGCTCAATTGTTTTGTTCTTTTATGTTCGTCCGATTTGTAAAAAATGACCCGTAAAATTGATGCTGTGTCACCCATAAATTTACAACTCCTATTTTTATTATAGTGATGTAGTGTCCATAGCTGTTAACAGGAGATGGGAGCTTCTTCATCTAGTTTACCAAGATAAAGTTTAAATAACACGTGTGAGACACCCAAAAAGTGCAGACAGACCGAAAGTTACAGAATCGTGTAACGTTTTGCGCAGCAGTTCTAGTCCGTCAGTTCCGATTCCCTGAAGACAGAGATTACTCATCAGATTTATTAGCACGTCTCTTTCAAAAAATTTAACTAATCTGTAGTTTCGAATTCAGGATATTTCTCTTAAGATGTACTCTTTAAAATGCATGTAACGGTTATCATTCTGAATATTACATCACAGAGAAATGGTGACGATAAATCTGCCCTTGTAACCAACAAACACAGATTAAATTCCGAGTCTTATCCAACAGAGAAAAGGAAATCATATTAAAAAAGAAAAAAAATGGATTTATAAGAGAAAGCGGGATCTCACTTACGGTAATTGACTTCCGCCCACCGACTGACGTAGTTGTTAATCAACATCGACATCCGCAGAAGCAATGAAAGCAATGAATAACGCTCCTCTGCGTTGGTTCTCTGTACTGTGAGAACCCAAGTAACGGAAATTCAGTCGATAAACATCTCTACCATTACCTACTTACTTGGACATCGACCCCTGGCAGACAATGCAAAACTCGGTCTAATTTTACTCTCGCAGAATGAATGTCGTGACACTCATCACAAAAATGAAAACATCTTGCAGAAGAAAAATTTCTCACTCTCGGTGCATGAACCTTAACTGTTAAAACTAATTTGCTGAAATCAGTAATACGTCTAACGCAGAGCTCTCACGATGCATTACGATACTTTATACAGTGAAAACACTATATCGTAGTTCAGAATAAAACTATAATTGCTTGCATTTATACGAAGACTTATTTGTCTGGAAAGTCTTCAGGAAATTTTACAGGTTGATTACCTGACCTTTAATTTATTACGCATCATCTCAGAGAGATTTTTTGTCAAATATACTAGGGTGGTTCGTTATGAACCTTTTTTTAAAACAATGTGACAAGTGATACAACAGTAGTCCGCAGGTCGTGGTCGTGCGGTAGCGTTATCGTTTCCCGCGCCCGGGTTCCCGGGTTCGATTCCCGGCGGAGTCAGGAATTTTCTCTTCCTCGTGATGACTGGGTGTTGTGTGATGTCCTTAGGTTAGTTAGGTTTACGTAGCTCTAAGTTCTAGGGCACTGATGACCATAGTTGTTAAGTCCCATAGTGCTCAGAGCCATTTGAACCATTTGGTACGACAGTAAGTACTGACATTTTTCTTTTATGTTGCCTCCTGTATACCGTTTTCACGAAATAATGTATTCTCCTATTCAGGCTAACCGCTCAGCGGATATTAATAACTTATTAGTAGGTCAGATATGAGAATAGTTTAATTACTGATCAGCTTCACGTGTTATTTTACGTCGTGTGTAAGGAAAGATTTTGGCTATCTGACATACCAAGTTGTCCACACCTAAACCCGAAACTGTAGTAAGCCTTCACAACATATTTAAAAGAAGGAAGAACTGTCTTAGTAAATAAACGTTTTTAAAAGCACATATTTATTAGATTATGATGAGGGTGAAGTCGGATCTTGAAATAAACATCGTGAATCATATTCCCTGGAAAGCCATTGAGTAGGCCCAAGTCGTCCTACAAATAAACACCCCAGGAACATCACAGAACCAGCTCCACTATGAACTACACCGTTACCCCCTGCGGGTTAAACGCCCACTGTCCGGTTGAGGCACTCGATGCCTTGTATCGGAGGGTTCCGAAAGTTGCAGACGTAAAAAAATTTGAGTTGTATCGTATGAAGATCATTTCTTCCCCATATTGTCCATCGCTGTGTACTATTTGTGAAACCCATTCTGCTCCCCTCTCCCTTGAATCAAAACCATGCTAAGTGAAGGCAGAGATGACACTTCTCTCTCTATGGAGGTGGAAGTCACATGTAATTCCTTAGGTAATTTTCTTGGAATTAATGAACCCCAGATAAGAACTATGTTTGCGAAGAACGTAGCCAAAAGTCCTGTAAGGTCTGTGGTGATGAGCTCTGTCACATCTTAGGAGATAGGAGGTGGTTCGTCCCCGCAGGGCCGACCGCTAAACTGGTTGGGCCACGGCAATTACATGGGTGTTGCATCGTTCTGCAGCTAGCCTCACAGTGGTTCACTAATTACTCTTTACAATGTGTGTGGTCTGGCAGCATTATTGAGAAAATCAAATAACATGTTTCACGAACAATTGTGTTTTGGACCGACTCGTAGATTCGGCAAGCCAGGCCAGGCAACCATAGTTGTTGTCGAAAGAAGTTCGTTTTTGCGATGGGAAGTGCTTCCCAAAAGAGAATGGCGTGCGACGGCAGTCACATTGCGGTACTGTGAGAAACGAGGAAAACCTGGTCCTCCTCTCGTGGCAACCTGGCCACTTGTTGAAAATTTGGAACGGAACAGTTTACTGGTTAGCAGTAATCATTTAGCAAAGGGAAGCAGCTGGAGGCAAGTTACCAGAAAAATCCAATTTCGAGCCCAGAATATTGGCTTGTGAGAATACTCAGCTGTTGAGAGGGGACATCTGACGTAATTGTTAAGAAGTCTGTCGTGTAAAAACACGTACAAACTAGTAAATTATCGGTTTATTTATTTAGTGTAGCATTAGTCAGAACATCGAAAACCGTCTCATTGGTGCGCAGACACTTAGTTTGAAGAGCAAGCTGGAATATTTTGTTCGACCGCAATAAGCAGTGAGTAGAGACTTCTCCGTTGGTGGACAACGAGTTGAGAGTTTATCTTCTTTGATGGGCAATGCGGAAGCACTCCCTCTCCGACAACAGGAATCAGGAGCAGATTATGGGACACACAGTCTTCCACTCAACGACTTGCAGAGTTTGGTAAGGTTATTCAGACTTAGGCAAATGGGTGTCGAGACTACCTGTAGGCTATGTGGTAGGAGTGAGAAACTGTTGTAAACTTTGTAATGTCATGGATTGCTTGGGGGTTCATTCACAATGCATTTATTACGTAGTCTGCATGTATTAGCAAACCAGTCTTTCAGCGTAATCAAGCAACCAATGAACAGGTGCCGCGAGTTTTTACTTTCACAGCTGATTTTGTTAGTTGACAGCCTCACATGTTCTCATTTCTTTCTGCTCTTTGCTAAGACTGTCGAATCTCTCCTGTTAAACTATAATCCATTCTGTGCTCCAAGCGGTTGCTTTTGATCGAATCTGTATTCATGTATTTAAACAAGAGAACTATTGCAATAAATCAATTTCATTTAGGATACTATTTCATTTCGTAGTCGGGTAACCTATTCTCATTACATGTTGCTATGTGATTGATCCATGACTCATGTTTCATCATGGCTAACATTTTATTATTAAAATGTTCTGTTGCACGTGTTTCCAATTAAAGTAGGTGATTCTATGGTAGTTTAAAAAATTCAAATGGCAACTAGCATGTATCTACATCATGTTCGGCCCCTCAAAGTGACTAAAGTTGCTTGATGAGAAGGCTAATATTTTGTCAGCTGAACATACTTTGGGTGATGAATGTTTTGTGTAATAAGATTTTATTCATAATGTGTTGCTAGTCGCAGATTTCTCACAAAATACAGCTTCTTATGTTTGCTGCAGTATCTGGGAAGATATCGAGTGTGAAAGGCTGACACACGGATCATTTGAATTCAGTTTTCTGTTCTATGTGGAGATGTGGTACAGTGTCCCACCCAGTCCCTTTAAGATAACTGCGCTGCTACTAGACAAGCGGACATTCACGATAGAGGAGCGTCGATTATTCACAAGCACCTGTGGCTCTGCTACCTAGTGACGTGTTACAGGAAAATGTAAAACAGTAAGTGGGTTGTAGGCCAACCTCCTCTAGGTTGAAACTATCATGAAAGAAAGTTTACTTTCGATGTTTTATTGGAAAGAGATCACTTCTTCCTCATGTTAACCGAAATTCACAAGCTTGTGTAATGTAAACTATTGAAGGACAACACTGATTGAGACACTGTTCTCATAATTTGGTCGTGAAGCATATATCATTTATTTTCTGGTTGAAGTGGTACACAGGTGAAGACAATGTTTTCTCATTCAGGAAAAGAATCGTTCGAATCCCAAACTTCGCAGAGTCATTTAGTTGACATGCTGTTTTTAAAAATCATTATTAGTGAAAGCCAGAGAGCTCTTAAATGGGAGACATTACCGATAACCTACACTGTCATTGTCTCATATGTCTTGATCTCTGATGATGTTATCAACTGCTCTAAAATACAAATTACGGAACTAATACCAGCAGAAATTTTCAGAGTCAGATTGCAACATTATCTGGGTGGAGAAAAAATTATCTGTCTCCATTCATCTAGTTAACTTGTAGGATGTTGTATACGAGGCAGTCAGATGAAAGTGAGACAGATGAAAAAAAGCAAGTAAGCTGTTTATTATTTCAAAAGTAATCTCCATAATTTTTAATACGTTTGTATCACTGTAAGACAATACGGTCTACACCTTCATGGAAAAATGTTCGCGGTTGCCTATGGAACCATGATCGCAATCAGTAGTACACCCCTTCGTCGGAAGTGCGACTGCAGGGGCAAGCTGCTTATGGACTTTATATAATGCGACGCCAGTTATCACACAGCGGTAAGTGGACACTTCGGAAAAACTGAAGCGCGTCATCAAGTGCAAACGGCCAGAAAAGTTGACGGACGATGTCATTTTTTTCAGGATAATGCCCGCCCATATGTTGCCAAGGTTGTTTCTCCTAGCCCAGAAGCTTCTCGGGGAAGCCTATACACTTCCTCCATACAGTACCGTCTCTCCCGATACGATTTCCATAATTTGGGAGAAATGAAGAAAGAAATTCGTGGGTATCGATTTGCTTCGGACGTACGGGCGCACACCTGGATACAGTCATGGTCCCGCAATAAAGCGCAAATATTTTTCCACGAAGCCAATGACCATGTTTTCTAACAGTGGGGTAAATATATTAACAGATATGGTGATAACTGTTGAAGTAATAAACAATTTACTTACCTCTTTTCGATCAGACTTCTGTTGATATGACTTCCCATTACACTTTAAAGTATTGAAATAATGACATCTTTATCACACTGGTTCCAACATGAACGGAATTTTTCTTTTAATTTCAATGTTTCAAGTAATATTAATATGTTATACAGACAAGGATATCAAAATAATGCTTGAGAAATAATAATACATAGGGAGATATACCAAAACTTGCAAGAAAAATACACTACTGGCCATTAACATTGCTACATCAAGAAGAAATGCTGATGATAAAAGGGTATTCATTTGACAAATATATGATACTAGAACTGACACGTGATTACATTTTCATGCAATTTGGTTGCATAGATCCTCAAAAATCAGTACCAGAACAAACACCTCTGGCCGTAACACCGGCCTTGATACGCCTTGGCATTGAGTCAGAGATTGGATAGCATGTACAGGTACAGCTGCCCATGCAGCTTCAGCACGATACCACAGTTCATCACGAGTAGTGACTGGCGTATTGTGACGAGCCAGTTGCTCGGCAACCATTGGCCAGACGTTTTCAATTGGTGAGAGATCTGGAGAATGTGCTGGCCAGGGCAGCAGTCTAACATTTTCCGTATCCAGAAAGGCCCGTACAGGACCTGCAACATGCGGTCGTGCATTATCCTGATGAAATGCAGGGTTTCGCAGGGATCGAATGAAGGGTAGAGCCACGGGTCGTAACATATCTGAAATGTAACGTCCACGCTTCAAAGTGCAGTCAATGCAAACAAGAGGTGAACGAGACGTGTAACCAATGGCACCCCACACCATCACGCCTGGTGATACGCCAGTATGGCGATGACGAATACACGTTTCCAATGTGCGTTCACCGCGATGTTACCAAACACGGATGCGACCATCATGATGCTGTAAACATAATCTGGATTCATCCGAAAAAATGACGTTTTGCCATTCGTGCACCCAGGTTCGTCGTTGAGTACACCATCACAGACGATTCTGTGATGTAGCGTCAAGGGTAACCGCAGCCATGGCCTCCGAGCTGATAGTCCATGCTGCTGCAAACGTCGTCGAACTGTTCGTGCCGATGGTTGTTGTCTTGCAAACGTCCCCATCTGTTGATTCAGGGATCGAGACGTGGCTGCACGATCCGTTACAGCCATGCGGATAAGATGCCTGTCATTTCGACTGCTAGTGATACGAGGCCGTTGGGATCCAGCACGGCGTTCCGTATTACCCTCCTGAACCCATAGATTCCACATTCTGCTGTCGACCAATGCGAGCAGCAATGTCGTGGTACGATAAACCGAAAAGCGATAGGCTAATCCGACCTTTATCAATGTCGGAAACGTGATGGTATGCATTTCTCCATCATTGACAACAGTGCACCACTGTACTCGATTTATGGAACTGTGAGACAGGCGTAGCAGTTCTTGCCTAAGGGTTATCAGCATACGTTTTTCAACATTATTCTGTAACTCTTCGAGTCTGCAAGAGTTATATTAGTACGCCTGGCCCCTCTATTTAAACCACAGTTAAGAATCACTGGGAAAAATACCAAGCGATCAAGGAGACCAAGAGTTTGCAACGCAACTGCTGATTGTCCTCTCGTCACAGAACACGTCACGCGATTGTGTGTGCTATTGCACCGTCTTTTTGAAAATGTCCATACAGTCCTTCATTTTCTGTAAGTTGGTCCAAATATGTATTAGAGAAGTTCTAGGCATACCGGTTAGCACTAATAATTTGGTGAAAGAACTGTGTTACAATGCGGACACAAGGCATTGCGCATTAAACAGCAATCTTCAGATTATAGATCAGCTCTTCATAATGCTGATGGGGACTTCCTGATACATAATCTCGGATGCTCTGTGCCTTCACAAGCACTGAAGGCTGAAACAAGCCTTATCTGAAGAAATGAAAATTGAGAATCCAAAATTCCTGACTCACTAACTAAGAAATCACCATCACAACTCAGCACGTGAAAGTTCATGTGGATGCTTAAGTCAAGCATAATAACAAATTTGTAGTGATATAGGTGCGGGTCCTCTACGACAGGCTTTCAACCCGACGGCCTGTTAATTCCCACATGCACAGATAAAAGTCGTTCAGATTTCGACGGACTTTATGCCAGGTTTTCCTTCATTCGAGCAATATTTTCAACGTTCGAAATTTTTTCGAATAGTTATGGTTTTTATTCGTTACAGACGCAGTTCCGTGCCAATAATATTTGCACTGCAAACTCTGATTGATGTTTCTACAAAAACTCCTCCCACCTTACGCTCTTGCCCGAAAGGTTCTGTGCAAGTTTCCTATGAAGTGTGCTTCTTATAACGCTCGAGAATGCGCACGCACTGTTTTATCGCGAGCATAGTTTTGTCTAGCGTTCAACTGGTCCCTGTTGGTAACAAAGTTATCGAAACAGAGGATGTGGAACATACAGTTGCCCAGACATATGAGGTCAACCGGTCGGATAATAGAAATTACAGTTGTCGTAATTTTGTGTGGTGGGCAGTTAACCTGTTAATTAACAAGATCAGTTCCTCATCAGTCATATAAATACTTTCTGGGCCAGTGTTAGTTTGCCCAACCTGTGTAATTCAATACACTTAGGTGTAATACTGTAAAATGGCGCACCTGTAAACAACTTTTCACTTAACTTTCTCCAGTTCTTGTACTTTTTTCTTTACACGGAACATATTGTGCTTAACTATCAGGTGACATTAATTTTATAATGTTAATGTTCCCAAAAGATGTCTGGAATCATTTTATGTCAAAAAATTTCGTATTTGTACCTGTAAATATTATTATTTTCTGTAACAATCTTCTTACTTAAGGTATTTGGGGATACATGAAACACAATGGTTGTTTTTAAAATGATGTGTGTGAAACATTGTAATACGTTTTGATATCAAATATCATGTATTAAGGGAATTAATTGACAGAAATTAAAATGAAATGACATTATTGCACCAAGTGCTTCTTTAACAAAAAGTTCTTTTCAAATAACAAAAAAATTGCATATAAAGTGTTTCTGAAGCAATAAATTACGAAATTGTTACAAAAAAAGTAATTCCATTTCATTACTATAAGAAAATTAACAGAAGGAACAGAGATAAATGAAAAATGAGAGTGGCCCAGATTCGGCACAATGGAATCATTTGTAGTTGCTGTACAGCAGTTATAAACTTGGAAACTAACTATTAAAAAGGTCATATTTCCCTAAAGTTCCCTGTAGTTCAACTGGAAAGCAATATCGTCCCCTTTTTACAATCAAAGATTTCACAAGTCACACCACATCGTCAATATTTACCACAGTTAAAGATAAATGTGTCAGATGGGTCTGTAGAAACCAAATTTTTGTTTCAAGCCACGTAACATTGGACACAATGTAATCAAAATATTGTGTAAAATCAATATATAAAGACAACAAATGTGAAAACGATCAACTGTTTTATAATGAACAAAACTGTATTTGGCCTTGGTTTCAGTCACATGTGTGCCTTAAATTAACCCTACAAAACGTTTCCACGCTGTTATTTCTCGTTACTTCACATTTCATGATTTTTTAAACCAACTAGCCTATGACAAATTAACGAAGTTGCTATTATTTCAATTATTTCCAGTTCTTCGATGACTAAACAGAATTTACTGTGCACATTCACTAAATAGACAACAATACAGTCCAACCAAACTAAAAAAACTAAATTCCTTATGAGTTGTTTCAAGTTCCTACCCTGTTTGAAGTTACCCATTTTGAAATAATAACATCATTTCTGAACACTACGATTTGCTTTCAAACATTTCGTGTAGGGATTCCCTTTTTATTTTATGTAAATAATTTGGCACTAAAATTTAGTTAGTGAAGCAGCACAATGTTAACTGAAAGTAATAGCAAATGTTACTAGGTCTATTACTTTGCTTCCGCGGATTTGTCTCAAAGTTCGGGGCTTTATTGTGAAAAACTTACAAAAAATTTTGACTCGTAATATTGCCTATCGCTGGCCACTACATTCTCCCATCTTTCAGATAGCATACGAATCCCGTGGCGGAAGAACTGGAAGTCTTTTGTGGGGATCCATGAATCGATTCAATATTGCACTTGTTCATATGATCGGAAGTGCTGGTCAGCCTCAATGTATGCCACTAATCGAAAAAAGGTGGTAGTCAGAGAGAGCAACGTATGGAGAATACGGCGGAAGGATAGGACTTCTCATTTCAACGTTTCCATGTATATTTTCACGGGTTTTGCGACATGGGACAGAGCACTGACCTGCTCCAAAATTACCTTTACGTGTCTATCTCTGTAATGTGACCGTTTATGTTTCAATGCTGGGCTCGAACGCATCAATTGTTTTCGGTAATGATGTCCTGTGACTGTCTTCGTCTGTTTCAGTAGCTACGAAAACGATCTGTCTTACACCGTCATGCCGGTCTTCGACGTCAAAATCACCGTTCTTAAGGCGTTGAAAACATTATCTGCACGTTCGTCCACTAAAAGTACCCTCACCATTGGTCTTACCCAGCATTTTAAGAGCCGCAGCCGCAGATTTCTACATGTTAAAGCAGAAAATTAGAACTTTCCTCTAATGGCGAGAAATGAGAACGTAAGTTGACGTACATAATTGATAATAGCCTTATGATGCAATCACAAATAGACTAATGTTTTTATGGCATAATGTTTACAGATGCCAAAGCTTATTGTATTACACCTATGACCAGCCACCCGAACCCCACTTGCCGCTACTGCCGTTTATTGCAAAACGGCGGAAACAAAGTTGTAGATCTAATATAATAACACACAAATATTATGGTCAGCTGGCAGAGAAATTTCTTGAACCATCATTTCTACACAAACATCCATCTCCTGTAACATACATGACAGACATTAATTCTCACTGTACCACGTGTTCTGATTTCCCTATCACTACATTTGCTTTTGGATCACTGGATGAATTCTAATGCAAACAACCATATGTGACTCGTAACTGGTCTGTTCATGTCTTCAATATACCTGAAGGCCCGATCTGTAGGGAAGTTCAGTACGTAGCTTGATTTTTCATCCAAAACTGGTTCTTAGAAGTTCGTAAGAAGGCTTCTTCGAAGTAACTGACATCTCTTTTCAAGTGTTTCGGAATTTCTAGGTTTTACAGCATTTGCATGACGCTCTCCAGTGGATCAAACAAACATGTGACAATTCGTGTTGGCTTTCTACTTGTCCTGTATGGTATGGATCCCACAATTTTAGAGGATATGGTGCACAAACCATTTTCAACAAATCTCCTTTGCAGACTAACAGTATTTTCCTAATATCTACCAGTGAACCGAAGTCTGCCATCTACTTTACCTATGACTGAACCATTTCATAAGCCTACAAACTCTTACGCCCAAGTATTTATAATAGTTTACTGATTCGAGTAATTACTCATTTATTTTGTAGTCATAGGATGCTATGTTTCTTTGTTTTTGTTTTGTGAAGGCCACTATTTTACAAATCTAATAATTCAAATTAAGCTACCAATCTCTCCACCTCTTTGAAATTTTATCAAATTACGACAGCATAGTTTTGAAGCATTTAGCAGACAATACTACGTTATATGTAACTGCATCATCAGCAACAAGTTTTAGATTACTATTAATTCTGCCAGCTACCTATTTGTTATATAACATTTACCGCAGTTCCGTGCTTAAATCTCCAACCAAGATAACTTTCTCCATTTTCATTGCCAAGAGATCCTCAGTCATGTCATAAATTCTTCTTAATCACCTTTGTGCCTGACTGTATCTGCATGTGGCCATATTCCAAACAACTATCACAAAATATGTAATATTGATTTTTGGGTGAACTAACACGTTCTGAGAATTTTTCGACAAAGTGCAAATGGTGAAAAGTGCTTAGTGTTTAGTATGGCAAACATATTATTTTGTGAAATAGTATTCTTTGCAAATTATGTAACTTTTCATCACTAAGAGTGTGCTCAGTACGGTGTAAAAGGGGGCACTACACAGTAATTAAAAGTCTCTATTTAGCACGCTAATCGGTGTTATCTTATGTGTAATATATCCTACATAAAGCTTTGTCTATTCACTCTGAAGTACATCGCTTTGCCAAGTTTGGTGATTGAACTATTAACACATGATGTATCTGAATATCTTTATTCAAAACATTAAAATTATTGTTGTCTCTAATGGAAATTTCCTTCTACTTATTAAACACCAAGCATGAAGCGCTTGAGTTTCAGCAAACTCTATACTTGTTGCTACAATAATACTTAAAATTGCACTGTCTGGCCTTGAGAAACTGGATTCATATTTTCAACCAATGTAAAGACTTCTTTCTAGTGCTTAATGTTTTATATTCATTGTCACAAGCCAAACTGCTTGATCTGTATGGCATAAAACTGCAGCTAACATGGCAGAGACTAACTCAGAAATGAAATATTTTTGTAACCACCGATAAACTCTTACATCATAACAGTATTTAACCAAGAGAGACTCTCACAATTTAAACTCTGTGCAGTTTAATGCTGTGTATTTGGATGAACTGCATATGTCGATGATCTGTTTCATTTTTGGCATCAAAGTAAACATTAGCACAGGGAGGAAATTAATCTTCAGGGATGCTTAGAGCCAAGTGAAAAATTTCCTTTCAGTAATGTATTCACCGATAACAACTGACTATGAAATTAGTCATATGATGGTGCCTCCGATCTGTGGCGCACAAAAAAAGAAATAAAGATAGTTAACTACTTTAGCTATCAGGACTATCATAGTAGCAGTTCTGAAGAACAGATTGTCATTACGTTAAACTGTGTTAATAAATCCAGCAGTTGATTGAACAACTTACTTTGTTATTCAGAGTTTGTGGCATTTGCATTCAGGTGCTCTAGTATTTAGAGTCATCTAATCACTTTGTAATTCAGTTCCAAGCCATTGGCTCCTACTAAAGAGAATCTTAATTTAGGTTACTGTGAGATGAGGACTTTTATGGAAATTTTTGCACCACAATACATGCAAATTTACTACAAAATCACATACTGCTGGCGGAAGAGGACCACATGATACGAGCTTGCCAGTGCTAGTCATATATGTGGGTACTATAGCCACCAGTCGACATCATAGTTAAGATCATATGTGCAGAGATATAACCCCAAGAACGAACGCGAGGAACACACAGCCACATACAGACACAAACACACAATGAATGTTTGCCCTATGTCACCTCATAAAAAAATTTACATTGAAAGGAGACAGACGTCAGTCAAGAGGAGACAAAGATACTAAGACAGATAATTTGACTGACTGATCACTGGACAGAACTAGGATGAACCTCTCACTTTGTGACACACTACAATACCCAACCTATGAGTTTAAAACTTAGTGCAGACAGATCACAAAATTTGGAAACGTGTCCTGCACTCGTCTCATAGTCGGCTAAAACAGAGGACAGATCCCCACTTACAATGGAAATACCAGTGGTGTAGCGTGAGGGGAGACTTTGAGACTTAGTCTCGCCTGTATTCGTGCTCAAAAAAGATGCAATAGTAATTCATAACAAAAATACAAACAACTCTCTAATAAGAGCTCTAAATGTGTGAAGACATCAGTTTTGCAGCCCGCGCCGCGCCCTGAGTATTGGTGCAATTGCCTGCTTGAGACTCGACTGCTCTCAGTCTATGCCTCCCTTCCCTTAGTTGGCTGAGTGCGCCTGCGCTTGGCTCCCCTCCTCTTCCCCACTTCTACGAAGGCCGGTGCACTGCACTTGCTAGCAGGTGTCGAGACTAGTCTCTGCCGCTTCTATGCTGGCTTTTAACATGGAAGTGAACAGTCGCGCGGTTTGTTTTCATAGTCATTCCTTGTGTGATTTTAGTGCATATTTTCATTGTGCCGCCACTATGAGCGAGCCATCAACTGAACACCTTATAGAATTTTTATTAAACACTTCTTTTCTACATTAACGTCCGACAAAACGATGGTAATTGAAGGACAAACGACCTACTCCTATACTCAATGTAATTTTACGTGAAGCCCCAACCGAGCGAGGTGGCGCAGTGGTAGCACACTGGACTCGCATTCGGGAGGACGACGGTTCAATCCCGCGTCCGGCCATCCTGATTTAGGTTTTCCGTGATTTCCCTAAATCGCTCCAGGCAAATGCTGGGATGGTTCCTTTGAAAGGGCACGGCCGACTTCCTTCCCCATCCTTGATGAGACCGATGACCTCGCAGTTTGGTCTCTTCCCCCACACAATCCAATCCAATCCAATCCGTGAAGCCCAACAAAAACGCTCTTTTCAGACTTCCTGATACGAAAAGTATACTTGGATGACTGCGAATGCAGTTAATAACAGATTATATTGTTATATATGTCTCCTGTTTGGTGTTGAAAAGGAATTCTGCAATGAGGGCATTTGTACAATAAAGAACTTTGACTGGAAAGCACAGAAGCATCAGATATCAAACCGTCACCTACAGAACAAAGAAACAAAAAAAATGGTTCAAATGACTTTGAGCACTATGGGACTTAACATCTGTGGTCATCAGTCCCCTAGAATTTAGAACTAGTTAAACCTATCTAACCTAAGTAAATCACACACATCCATGCCCGAGGCAGGATTCGAACCTGCGACCGTAGCAGTCGCGCGGTTCCGGACTGAGCGCCTAGAACCGCTAGACCACCGCGGCCGGCAACAAAGAAACATTTCAGTTATTGGGCAAAACTAGAATTGAGCACTCCCGTTATGAAGCCGCTCATCTGACTACAATAAAATACAGGAGAGTACTGGCTCGTGTTATTCAGAGAATTGTATTTATTTGTAAACAAGAACTAGCCTTTCGCCCCCATCGAGAAGATGAATCCTCCAGCAACAAAGGTAACTGTCTGGGATTGCTAGACCATTTGATATCATCTTTTAAAGGAACTTCTCCAGATATACAGAATGATGTGATAGAAATGATAACTCTGACAGTTAGTAAGAAAATAAAAGCTGAAATTCAGAACTGAAGTTTCATTTCATTTCAGGCTGATGAAACATTAGACGTGTCATACAAGAGTCAAATGAGTATAATGTTCAGATACTGTATTGCAGACAGAATTGAGGAAAGATTCGTTTGATTTTACGATGTTTCTAGGTATGGAAATGCTGGAGGTTTGTCAATATTGTTAATGAAATATTGAAAGAATGGAATGTGGGCGAAAAAGTGGTTAGTCAAACGTTTGATGGTACTTCACTAATGACGGGCAGTTTATTCGTTGTTACGCACACCAACTGAATTTGGTACTGTTACATGCCTCCAAAATCATACGACAAGTACGCGTGTTAGGTAAGTGATCTTACTGCATTCCACTCGTTTTTCAGCAAATCATCAAAACGGACTGTACTGCTAACTGAGAAAGGATTTAAACTGTCACATGCAAGCAGTACTCGCTGGAACTTTCGTTCCAGTGCAGTTTCAATAATATCTAGTCATTTCTCAGAGCTACGAGCGTTGGAACTTTAATAGTGGCAACTATTTATTTTCAGCTCGTACGAAATAGATATGTGTATAAACCGTTGCCAGCGATGTGGATGCCGTAGGATACTCTTAGCAGTGCCAGCTGTGTTGGTAGTTCGAGCGGCGTGATCTATTGCCCTACGAATTTTGAGCAGTTCTGAAGCGAATGCCGTGAAGTGTTTCCTTCAGTTTAGCAATCGAGTTGAACTCACGAGGGCTTAAGTCAGGGGAGTGCAGTAGGTGGTATAGCACTTAGCAGCCCCATCAGTTAAACAACTCAGTAACAGCCTGCACTATACGTGCTTGAGCATTGTCGTGCAAAATTTGGCCAGGTCCTACAGAAAGTGTCAAGACAGACGCATTGCATTTGTGTGCAAGAAAATGTAAGTGCTTCTTCTCTTGCTGCTGGAGTTCTCCAAATTTGTCGTCGGTTCTTGAACAAGTTAGTTATTATTATTATTAGTGGTAGTGTTAGTGGTAGTAGTTGTATTTTTTGTTTTTGTAGTTGTTGTTGTTTCGTTTGATGCATTTTGTTTCGTTTGGTTAATTTATACCTCATCTGAATCAGTTATGACCAAGTCATAAAAGTCTCGTTCGTATCATTTTGCAGAATGATAAAGATTCCCTGAAACAACACGTGTCAACATACACACGGTACTTAGAGTCAAGTCTCCCAAAACAGGAGTTTCTATGCTGCCGTAAATTCTTCCCTTGTTCGTCTAAGTGCAAAAGTAAATTGATTAGAACAGACCGGAATGGAATATCATACGCTCTTGACAACGGCAACAGTACAATTTCGAAAGTTACAATGACCATATATCTTGATCTTTGCCACGAGCTATTCCTTTCCCCCTTTGGTTCGTCTATTATAGTGTACCTCAGCGTGATACATCTGCCTTGACACTATTCTTCAGCTCTGTTTCAGTGTCGCATTTCTCTAGGCAGTTGAGTTCTTGGAGTGCTGTTGGTTGTTGAGACGTGTATATTTCTACCATTTGGGTATCAAGACCCAGATGAAGAAAGATTAGCCTTTCTGAACATGCCCACTTTTCTTTTTCTGATTAGAACCTCAGTCTGAAAAGTAAATTCTGTTTTATCACTCATATTTACACACTGTTTAACAACAATTTTTCAGCTTAAGTATTTTTTTTAGTTCTACAAATAAGGCTTTTACGTTTGTTCACGGTTATGATATTATGGTTGAGAATGAGGCTATCTGTACTACCACTCGTGCCTTATTAATATTTTACATTTTACCTATTCACTTTCAGTGCTTCTATAATTTGCATTTGTGAAAGTGTAAGTTTTTATTATCAATCAGTTTTTATTAATATGTTGCATTTTAGTTGTCCACTTTCAGCAGTTTTGTGAACTGGATTCAAACTTTTTACTTATTTTAAGTAATTTTGTACCACCACCCACCCACTCTTCACGCCTTCTATGGCGACAGTTTCTTCCCGTCGCCTTTGACGCCATCTGCAAACGTCTTCGCCATATACAGAGCATTCGGTACTTCCTGCTTGCTGTGGCTCAACCACCTTTCTGCTTGTGGTGCGGTAATGCTCTTCTAGTTAACTGGCTTCATTCTTTGTTTGGCCTGCTTAGTTTATTTCCAGGTTTTATTTTTATGGGTTCTGTTAATCCCATCGATTTAAAGATGGACTCCCGCTTTTGGAATACTATTTATTTGCAATTTGGCGTGAATGATGGGGAGTGGCTCTAAGGTAGGCATCTTTCGGCGCTGGATTTTTAAAAGAATCTGTGTTAGTACTCTTCAAGCATATCTCTGTAATACCACTTTTCAATACGTCCATTTAGACTATTGTTAAGAATTTTTTGTAAAAGAACATTACCTTATTATTTATACTGATAACCTGAGATGCGTCTTCAGCTGACACGAAACATGTTGTCAGTTCTAACAAAAACTATTCTACAGCCAGTGAGGATCATTTCGTCCAAAACATTTTTTTTCTAGTGGTCCGGCTGTGTGAGACTGCGAGAGAACTAGAACGGGTCTACTCAAGTTTTAAGATAAATCCCTTACCTGGATGTCAACAACCTCTGTGGGCAAGCTAAGGAACAAAATGTAGCATTTGGATGGTTCCAGTGGCTTGTCAGAGAGAATATAGACAAAATGAAGGAAGAGATCCTCGATGTGGCTGATAATGCTCATGAGAGCTATGTTGTAGAGGTAGAACTGGAATAACACACCAATCAGCAGGACTAGTAAAGCGACTTGACGCTACGCACAGAGCGCCTAGTCCAGCGGAAAAGTTTCCAACCCGAAGTTGTTGACAACGCTGGAGAAGAAACATAGCTTTATTATCCATTACAGAAACGTCCAGCAATGTTTCAATTTGGTGACGTAATTTGTTAGTATCGCCTGCGAAACCTCATTCAAACAGTCTCCCTGGTTGAAGGAGGACGTAGATTTAAATATCAAACAGTGACCTCTCGCGATGTGTGATTTTGAGAAAGATTTTTATAAATTAATGAATTATTCAATTTTCAGAAAAACCCTGGAGAATGTTAAAGAATAACGTGTAGGTCATTTAGTTTGTCGGTGGGTTGAGCATTATGGCGCAAGAGTTTACATCGTCAGACAAAATTTCAAATGGGTCAGTGTCTTCAATGAAACACTAGTCGATATAGAAATGCCGCAGTTTCAGTGCAGTCCATGAAATCTGTCTGTATCAGAATGTGTGTTGTGGACCCCGCCAGACTTCACATGAACCACTTTCACTATTACTTTGCTAAGCCTAAGTTCGCCGATTAGAAGTTACTTTACACGGACACTGGCAGTTTCATCTACTGGATGAAATGCTGCAATCCATGTGAAGTAATTACGTACAATCGCTAATGATCGTATGGCATTTATTGGCCGGGATATCCGGCCGCCGTATTGGAAGTCTTTTTAGTTGACGCCACTTCGGTGACTTGCATGTCAATTATGATGAAAATGATGATGAAGGACACACAACACCCAGTCCCCTGCTGGAAATCGAACCCGGGTCCCCTTGCGTGGTAGGTGGTAACGTTACCACTGCGCTACGGAGGCTGACACAGTCACTAATAATTCAGTATGTTTCGATATGCGGCCGGTAATCCTTTTCGAATAACACCTCAAAATAAAAACTTCATCGGCCTCATGAAAGGCGAGGATCGTCGGGTGTGGAGTTTATGGGGCTCACATTCAAGATATATAACTACTATATAGCTGCAGGTGCCTCCCAAATGGAAGCTAAGAATGTGCATCGTGTGGCCTCAAAGGCTATAGTTATTGATAATTACGAGAGGTGCCTTTTCGAGAGTGTTGTCGCAGCTCAACACAGGGTGCGCCATGTAATCATTGTATCGAGAGGCCATGAGGTAGTACTGCACTGCAATAGGAAATACGGCTGTCGCATCACGACGAGAAACAGTTCATCTGTGTGGATGGGATCATCCTCAAGTACTCACACTACTCACTGGATAGACTGAGGGTGCGTGTGCTTTTATTTGTAAACAGTTAGTGTATATTTGCTGAATAGTTTGAAGAGCCCATTGTCATAGTTTTTGGTGTGTAAGAGAATAAATGTCTCATTGCACACTATCTGTACATACATATCATGTGCACACTATATTTGCTTGTAAAAAGAATTTATTGGATGTATATTTGTGTATGTTTTCCTTTCTTTACCTGCTTTTGCGATGTCTCATTTGCCAACTATATTTCTTTGATGCTCTTATTTTCCACTTACCTGAGGATCTGCTAGTTGCTAAGACTGCATTGTTTGTTCATAGACAAGGAATGTTCAGCCTTGTCCATCCTGCAATTTCAAAGCTATGATTCACCATATCCAACCTGATTTTCTGGCGTATAGGCTACGAAAATGGTAAGTAAATAAATTATTTACGAGAACAGCCAAGCAGTTATTACTGAAGATGTCTACTTGTGACTGAGGTACAAGATAGTGTCATATATATATATATATATATATATATATATATATATATATATATATATACTTAGAACAAATGTCAATGATTAAACACTGGATATATTTAAACTCTGTCCGAGCAGGCCTCGTAAGACGCTGCGCTACTGGCTGGCAGCCAAGTCATCCTAAGCCCATAGGCATCAACGAATCAGGACACAGCTCCCCGTCCTATTGACAGTTCTCATGACTGGAGCGCTACTTCTCAGTCGAGGAGCTCCTCAATTGGCCTCACAAGAACTGCGTGCACCCTCCCCCCCCCCACCCCCCCAGCCCTCTCCAACACACTTGGCGGACATAGACAGTGACCTATCCAAGTTCTAGTCTAACCGACAGCAATTAACTATTGTGATCTGATGGGAACTGGTCTTATCACTGCTGCAAGTGCGTTGGTGCATTTATTGCAAGAACTGTATATGCTGTGAATAGAAACAAGTGATTAACTGCGATGTAAATATATTGAAAGAAACGCTGTGTATATTACATTCTAGCTTTAGTGTGCCTGAGAGTCGTAACTCATACATATACAACAGATTTTACAAGAAAATGATTCTAAATAAAAAATACACTTTGTACATGTCATAGAAACAAACAGCCTTCTTAAAAAAATGAAAAACCAGTGCCAATAAACAACAAAGAACTGTAAGAAATATACTGCAAAAAAATTGTTCATAATAAACATTCAGTCAATTAGTAAATTTATTATTTAAAAACCTTTACACCAATGAGCCCAATGGACTAGCCTCATGTAATAGTTAATTTATTTAGAGAGAAAGGAAATAAGTTTTTGTTGATAATTGGTTGTACTTTATAGCTAACCTGCACCTCCCCACCCCGACCTATAGTGCCCAGACCTCGAATGAAGAGAGTTACATACAATTGAGCAAGTTATAAAAAATGTAGGGGAGAGAAGATGGAGGTGCTTGATCCTCATTGGCCCATTGGCTAAGAGGTTTTACCGACAGTTTTGTATCAGGTGATCAGTAAAAAGCCCACTTGCGTAAGGTGTGTATGTAGGACCACATGACTAGTATCGAATTACATTATGACCTTAAATATAACTTGCATCATTGCCTGGGTGATTCCCCTGCATGTCCTTGATCAAATCCTGGTGGTTGTCCTGGGGAGACGGTGTGGGGGTGACCTTGCATATATTTCGTCTAAGTGCCTGGATGTACTTACCGTGTCACCAGTGCCCACTATATTTGAAACCCGCAGCAGTAGCCTACTTCATTCACCGCTTTAAGTTAAGGTGAGGGTATCTAAACGCTGTGAACAGAGTAGCTGTTTTCCTTGTCTTAACAGACGCACAATGTTCCCCAAGGGTCATGTTAATAATTTCATAGTCTGCCCTGTTTGCTACCCTGCACATATTAATTAATTACAAAATTACACGTTGCTGGCGAGAAAGGGCCACACGACCTGAATATGCCATTGCTAATCATATATGTGGATACTACAGGCACTGGTCAACATCACAGTTTGCGCTCACATGTAACAGTCCTTATATACCTTTTCGAAAGAACACATTGTCTATCGTAGGCTGTGCAGCAAGCCATCACTCCACTACACGTCGGTAAGTGGTTTGACGAAGACTATCTAGCTGTTTACTGCCTCAGTGTTGTCATTGTAATTGTTGTTGATGGTCACTTGTTCGCAATGCTGTGTTTAGATCATTTTGTATTTTGGAAAACTACCTGGAACTACCCTGGCGTTGTTGTTGTAAGTACCACTTGGCAGAATGTATAAATCATATGCCACATGGTGTGTAAGTGTTGTGGCAGCTTAGAACTGTAAATACATACACTACTGGCCATTAAAATTGCTACGCCAAGAAGACATGCAGATCATAAACGGGTATTCATTGGACAAATTGGACAAATATACTATACTAGAACTAACATGTGATTACATTTTCACGCAATTTGGGTGCATATATCCTAAGAAATCAGCACCCAGAACAACCACCTCTGGCCGTAATAACGGCGTTGATACGCCTGGGCATTGAGTCAAACAGAGCTTGGGTGGCGTGTCCAGGTACAGCTGCCCAAGTAGCTTCAACAATATACCACAGTTCATCGAGAGTAGTGACTGGCGTATTGTGACGAGCGAGTTGCTCGTCCACCATTGACCAGACGTTTTCAAATGGTGAGAGAACTGGAGAATGTGCTGTTCATGGCAGCAGTCGAAAGTTTTCTGTATCCAGAAAGGTCTGTACAGGACCTGCAACATACGGTCGTGCATTATCCTGCTGAAATGTAGGGTTTCGCAGGGATCGAATGAAGAGTAGAGCCACGGAGTCTTCAATGCGAACAAGAGGTGACCGAGACGTGTAACCAATGGCACCCCATACCACAACGCCGGGTGATACGCCGTTATGGCGATGACGAATACACGCTTGCAATGTGCGTTCACCGCGATGTCGCCAAACGCGGATGCGACCATCATGATGCTGTAAACAGAACCTGGATTCATCCGAAAAAATGACGTTTTGCCATTCGTGCACCCAGGTTCGTCGTTGAGTACACCATCGCAGGCGCTCCTGTCCGTGATGCAGCGTCAAGGGTAACCGCAGCCATGGTCTCCGAGCTGATAGTCCATGCTGCTACAAACGTCGTCGAACTGTTCGTGCAGATTTTTGTTGCATTGTAAACGTCCCCATCTGCTGACTCAGGGATCGAGATGTGGCTGCACGATCCGTTACAGCCATGCGGATAAGATGGCTGTCATCTCGACTGCTAGTGATACGAGGCCGTTGGTATCCAGCACGGCGTTCCGTATTACCCTCCTGAACCCACCGATTCCATATTGTGCTAACTGTCATCGGATTTCGACCAACGCGAGCAGCAGTGTCGCGATACGATAAACCGCAATTGCGATAGGCTACAATCCGAGCTTTATCAAAGTCGTAAATGTGATGGTACGTATTTCTCCTCCTTACACGAGGCATCACAACAACGTTTCACCAGGCAATTCCGGTCAACTGCTGTTTGTGTATGAGAAATCCGTTAGAAACTTTCTTCATGTCAGCACGTTGTAGGTGTCGCCAACCTTGTGTGAATGCTCTGAAAAGCTAATCATTTGCATATCACAGCATCTTCTTCCTGTCGGTTAAATTTCGCGTCTGTAGCACGTCATCTTCGTGGTGTAGCAATTTTAATGGCCAGTAGAGTATACCAATGACTGTTTCGTTCGTGATGGTATTGCCAAGGTGACCAGAAGTAGCTGACATTGCATGATTTGCCTGAATTCTCATACACAACATTGATAACTTTGCATAATTTCTGTAAAGATTTTACACCAACTAAATTGGAGGGTACTGAGCCTCGACAGTATATTACGATTTTACCACATTTGTT
Source organism: Schistocerca americana (assembly GCF_021461395.2). NCBI lineage: Eukaryota > Metazoa > Arthropoda > Insecta > Orthoptera > Acrididae > Schistocerca > Schistocerca americana. The sequence continues at coordinate 90,135,924 of NC_060122.1, forward strand.
TGCTCTTCAATTATTGGTTGGTGTTATCTCGTTGTGTTAACTCGTCATCATAGTTAACATGTTTAAGTGCAGCATGTGTACAGCTACACTGTAGCAAAAAGCGTGTGAGGAGAAATGTCAATTATATGGGGGTAAACTTTGAGGATGTTTTTATTCTGGCACTTTAGTACGGACGCAGAATATTAAGCAGTGTGCCTTTTAGATGCACAAGCACCATGGAAGGAAACTGAATCATTTGTTGTGAATGGTTGCTACCCATGATGACACTCAGTGATGACCTCAAATTCAACCTCAGCGAAGTTATGCAACAGATTGACGCGTCGCTGTGATACGAACAAAGGTATCTGCTCAGACAGCCACTCGCCAGTAGCGTGTCCGATTATTGGCTTCGAGCCCCAGGATGGCCTGGACAGCAGAGGGCGTCTGCGCCTGTAGGACAGATGGCCACATTTGCGCCTTATGTCTGGACTCGTAGCTCACTAGACCTCTGGGAGTGAATGTGTGGACACTGCGACACGTACCATCGGCTAGTCTACACTTGATTTACACGAAGCTGAGATGCCCTTCCAGCAGAAAACCGCTAGTAAGAAAGGTGCTATGTGCTTACTGGATACCCAGGTAGCCGGCCGCGGTGGTCTAGCGGTTCTAGGCGCTCAGTCCGGAACCGCGCGACTGCTGCGGTCGCAGGTTCGAATCCTGCCTCGGGCATGGATGTGTGTGATGTCCTTAGATTAGTTAGGTTTAAGTAGTTCTAAGTTCTAGGGGACTGATGACCTCAGCTGTTAAGTCCCATAGCGCTCAGAGCCATTTGAACCATTTGAACCATACCCTGGTAACCGCTACTCACCCACGCTGTATGAGCCACTACCGTAGTTGCCACTGACGGTGTTGGGTGATGAATTCATGTTGGTATGCAGTAGAGATATCGATAACAGCCGTCGACCAGCAGTCGATGGCCGGAGGTGGCTCTGCTGCTAGGGAGGCAGTTCACTACTCACATGGCGCCCGATGGGCCACCTACTCACGTGGCTCTCCGCTGCCCACCCAAGTAAAACATTGCTTCCTCTCGAGTCTGCAAATTACCGACTGGGCAGTAGCACCGGTAGCATTTTGTGTCCACTTCAAAACGCCTGGTCACGTCTTTTCCTCCTTTTGTACTAGAACGTGCACACGAAGAAGGGATCCTGACGGAATTTTTTTCTGTGACGCTGGATTAAGGAGCATGGTTTTCATCAGGGAATTTTGGGTCAGCACCGACCACTCTAAAGTCACTGCAGCTTTCTCCTTCCAGATTCCACTCCCTGTAAGTATTTTTTTGGTTTTACTTTGAGGATAATGTAAGTTATAATGTTTGTATACGTTCACCTTACGTTTCCATTCTTGCTAAAATGCTACTCTAATTCATTTCCTTCATTGCTACTTTGACAGGAAAATTATAAAACACCTACCAAATGATGAAAAAATGCCTTAGTGTCTCCCTAAAATGAATCCTTCCGTCCTGATATTTGATTTTAAAATCCCATATACCTGATTATTATGCATACTGTAAATCACTGATGTGTTCATTACTTACTTTTAACCAGAACGTTTCGCCAAGTAAGTAGCTCATTAGACCTCATTTTATCAACCGATCATACACACATTGCCACAGATAACTGTTATTCTCATGTGAAAACGAAGTTTTTCGCGACGACACTTATATGTCAAACATTCTCGGTATTCTTGCCGCGTCAGTTCTGGATAAAATCTCGAGCGATCGACAATTACCTCCATCGTCATCGTCAGGAGCTGACTGTCTTCACTGCTGCTGTGGTAGCCTTATTTATAGCCCGTGGACGGCTTCTGATTGGTCGGCGATTATGTACTGCTGTCGCAGACGGTGTCACTGTGCGCGCCGGTGGCGCCACTGCTTCTGTTGGAACGCACACCTTGGAAGGAACGTCTCTGCTGCTTCTCTGCATCAAGCGCTCGTTTCCAAGCACAGCTCAGATGCTAATAACTTTAACCGCGATAGCGGATACCATCTGAGCTGTGCTTGGAAACGAACGCTTGATGCAGAGAAGCAGCAGAGACGTTGCTTCCAAGGTTTACGTTCCAACGGAAGCAGTGGCGCCACCGGCGCACACAGTGACACCGTCTGCGACAGCAGTACATAATCACCGACCAATCAGAAGCCGTCCAATCAGAAGCCGTCCACGGGCTATAAATAAGGCTACCACAGCAGCAGTGAAGACAGTCAGCTCCTGACGATGACGATGGAGGTAATCGTCGAAAGCTCGAGATTTGATCTAGAAATGACGCGGTAAGAGTACCGAGAATGTTTTACATATGTTATCCTCATGCATTTACTCCAGTCTAGACGTTTTCACTTACTTCACCAATTTCAAAAATAGAAAAGAAACAACAAAACTCGTAAGTTACTACTTACGTATGATGGTCATCGATCCTTGAATTACGAGTGCTCTTTGCTGCTTTTCGTACAAGGTCCAAAACTCTCATGCTGTTACTGTACACCGATGTCCTGACACACGGTTTCTAACCGCCTAATTAGTAAACGGATACGTAGTTAAGTAGCTGGCACTCTTCTACGTAATTCATACAAAGCGAGATCATTGACGTAATTAGTTACCAGGGTATACATTTTTTTAGAGTTCGCCCTAGGAATTTAACGCCACACAACTGTGTCACGGTTGAACGTAATCTTTTCTTAGGTGTACCATTAATGTGATGAAGCGGAAGACATTCTAATGCCAAGCAGTTTAATGGAATGACGTTCAAGAGACAACTTGTACTAACGAAATATGTTACTGCCATTAATGGCTATGTGCAGAAGATGCACTCTTCAATTCTCTTGAGAACTGAAGGTACTAGTTAAGCCTGAAATATCTTTATTAATAGAGACCTGAAAGTCACCCTCCCATCATTACCATTCCACGATACACCTAACATTGGATAGATACCTCAACGGGTCCACATTGTTTAATAGTAATGACAACAATAATAATAATAATTTTTGCCGTTCAGTAGTTTGCTGAAAATTTTTCGCCTTGAATGTCCCTATAACTTATCAAAACTTTTGTACCGTTCTTAGGAGACCTGTGTTATCAAAAGCACGTGTCGTTCTGTGTATCTTTATATCACTGACAGACAGGAAGGTTTTAGGATGAATGAAATATTCCATGGTTACACTTGGATTCTACCCGACGATCTTTCTGTTCTTAGACACATTCTTAACCGCTTGACTTTCAGGCTCGATTTGATGATAATGACTGTTTGAGTGCAGGACATGGAGAATCCTATCTTCGATATTAAAATCTAATTTGAAGAAGTAAGTTCATGTGTACGAAGATATGAACCTACAAGCTACACACACCGACATACACACAAACACACAATGGATGTTCGTCCTGTATCACCTAACAAAAAATATTGAACTGAATAGAGGCAGATCTCAGTCAAGGGGGAACGGTGGTACCAAACCACATTCTGTTGGTTGATCACTGGGCAGTACTAAGATGAAGCATGCACTCAGAGACACACTGAAACCTCCAATCTATAAGCTTAGGACGGACTGCAGTCAACTCACAAAGTTTGAAACGTGTCCTACAGCCTCTTCATGACAGACTGAAACAGAGGACAGAGCCCCACTTACAAGGAAAATATCTCAGATCCATCGCCCCAAACCAGGATAAACACTATTTTAAAATAAAAGGACCTGTCTCTTCTGCCACCAGCCTTGCTCACTTGTCTGTAAAACCCGGCATCGCACTTCGAATGTCAAGGGATCTAAATTAGCGCAACACATGACGAAAGAAATATCACGTAAGAGACTGTTATGACAAGCTCTTAAAAGCGTTGCTGTATTATTTGGCAGAATGCTAAAGGCGCCTTGAAACAAAAAATGTCAACACACACGCGCACTTATAGTCAAATTTACCAAAACAGAAGCTGCTATGTTGTCGTACATTCTTCCCTTATTCGCCAAAGTCCAAGTGTGAATTGATTAAAACAAGGCGGTATGCAATAACATCCACGCTTGCCAATGGCAACGAACAGACTTTGCCACATCTTTTCCATTGCGTACACACTGCAGCAGTGCGTTATAGAAAGTCACAAAGATTACTTTATCCAGCTCTTAGTCAAGAGATATTCCTTTCCCCATGTGGTTGGTCCATAACGTGTCAGAGTGACACATGTGCCCTATCGCTCGTCTTCAGTTCTTTTTCAATGGAGTATTCCACTAGAAAGTTGACTTCTCGAAGTTTTGTTGGTCATTGAGACATGCATACTTCTACCTTCACCTTGGCAATACTCAGATGTGGAAGGATGGACCTTTCTGAACACGGCCACTTTTCTTTTTATAATTAAAACCAATTTCTGAGAAGCAGCATGGTTTCTGTCTTTTTCTCTGGTACTCTTAATGTGCTGGGTGTTTACCCACTAGCGGTTTAGCGATTTCGTTGGCAGACTAAAGCACCCATTTCGATCCCACAAGTAGCTATAGAACTAGAGGTCTACACAGACAGATCTCTCTTTACCTGGTTAAATGCGAGGAGGGGCTTATTCGTGTAGCACATGAGGTGTATGTACGCGCCCCCAATCTATCATGGACCCCACACTACACGGCCCAGTTAATGTGGGGAAAGCCATACATTCAAATTCGGCTCGTGCTGATGTCATAAGCTAATTATAGGAAATTGAATTTCTGAAGCACTGTTTCCTGTCGAAAAAAGAGTCTAGTTAGTTCAAAGGTAGTCGATAACATTCTACCATTACACGTGATTCTCCAAATCACAAATAATTAAAAATGTATAGCTGCCTAATTTGAGATGTACTTTAGGCACATGTGTTGAGACCCTTGTTCGTCATACTGCATATATCATCTGGAAGATAATATCTATAATAACCCCAGACGTTTTGAAGTAGATGTAGTGATCTCTAATGAAGTAATGTGTGGAAAAACTGCACAAATATCAAATGAAATGTCTGTAGGATTTCATTCTAGTGCTATGGTTGACAACTTTCTTCATGGCCAGAAAATATAATTTCAGAAATCATTAGTAACAATAAACCGTCTTGTTGATAGTTGATAGTTGTTGTTGTTGTTGTTGTTGTCTTCAGTCCTGAGACTGGTTTGATGCAGCGCTCCATGATACTCTATCCTGTGCAAGCTTCTTCATCTCCCAGTACTTACTGCAACCTACTTCCTTCTGAAACTGCTTAGTGTATTCATCTCTTGGTCTCCCTCTACGATTTTTACCCTCCACGCTGCCCTCCAATGCTAAATTTGTGATCCCTTGATGCCTCAGAACATGTCATACCAACTGGTCCTTGATAGTATTAATGACAATTTGTATACTATTCACCGTATTGGAGAAGTCAGCTTCATGAATGAATTTCGGGCACTCAAGATTTAAGGCGTATTTAAGCAAACCATGACAATTTACTTTATGAGGAAGACTGTATCCATTTTCAACAACCTTCTTTGATTGGTTGGTTTGTGGGAAGAGACCAAACAGGGAGGTCATCGGTCCCGTCGGATTAGGGAAGGATGAGGAAGAAAGTCGGCAGTTCGCTTTCAAAGGAACCATCCCGGGATTTGCCTGAAGTGGTTTAGGGAAATCATGGAAAAGATAAATCAAGATGGCCGGACGTGGGATTGAACCTTCGTCCTCCCGAATGCGAGTCCAGTTTGCTAACCACTGCGCCACCTCGATCGGCCAACCGTCTTTGAAACTGCTACCCAACAGATATGTATCTCTGCACGGTAATAAGTATTCTTTATATTTATAAACCTATGACTGTTTTCCTTCCGACGCTATTGTTCCTGTTGTTATGTCTTGCTTCTGTGATGCAGCTGCTCCAAATCCTCTTTCCTCCCGCTGCATTTTTAAATCTCTCGATGAAATCGTATTCGTTTCTTCTGTACGTTTATGGTTCTCCTCTCAAAACTACTACGCCTGACTCATGCTGATAAGGTTCATGACATTCTCTCTTTTTACTGACCACCTGTTACAGTCCATACCGAATGACCTGGAGGATCTTCGCAGCCATATTCAATGTATTGCTCTGTCTCTGCTTTCTTCTGTGATCTAGAAGTTTATCACAGGTGAGCATTGTAAGTAGTCATCTGGAGATTTCCGTGTATCATTAAGACCCTCCATGACGTTTTTAAGAAAACTGTAACCAGGTCTTCCGGATTGTACTGAGTGCCTGGAACGTTGTAACTCTTGTTTCAGTCGTAATCTACACTCCTGAAATTGAAATAAGAACACCGTGAATTCATTGTCCCAGGAAGGGGAAACTTTATTGACACATTCCTGGGGTCAGATACATCACATGATCACACTGACAGAACCACAGGCACATAGACACAGGCAACAGAGCATGCACAATGTCGGCACTAGTACAGTGTATATCCACCTTTCGCAGCAATGCAGGCTGCTATTCTCCCATGGAGACGATCGTAGAGATGCTGGATGTAGTCCTGTGGAACGGCTTGCCATGCCATTTCCACCTGGCGCCTCAGTTGGACCAGCGTTCGTGCTGGACGTGCAGACCGCGTGAGACGACGCTTCATCCAGTTCCAAACATGCTCAATGGGGGACAGATCCGGAGATCTTGCTGGCCAGGGTAGTTGACTTACACCTTCTAGAGCACGTTGGGTGGCACGGGATACATGCGGACGTGCATTGTCCTGTTGGAACAGCAAGTTCCCTTGCCGGTCTAGGAATGGTAGAACGATGGGTTCGATGACGGTTTGGATGTACCGTGCACTATTCAGTGTCCCCTCGACGATCACCAGTGGTGTACGGCCAGTGTAGGAGATCGCTCCCCACACCATGATGCCGGGTGTTGGCCCTGTGTGCCTCGGTCGTATGCAGTCCTGATTGTGGCGCTCACCTGCACGGCGCCAAACACGCATACGGCCATCATTGGCACCAAGGCAGAAGCGACTCTCATCGCTGAAGACGACACGTCTCCATTCGTCCCTCCATTCACGCCTGTCGCGACACCACTGGAGGCGGGCTGCACGATGTTGGGGTGTGAGCCGAAGACGGCCTAACGGTGTGCGGGACCGCAGCCCAGCTTCATGGAGACGGTTGCGAATGGTCCTTGCCGATACCCCAGGAGCAACAGTGTCCCTAATTTGCTGGGAAGTGGCGGTGCGGTCCCCTACGACACTGCGTAGGATCCTACGGTCTTGGCGTGCATCCGTGCGTCGCTGCGGTCCGGTCCCAGGTCGACGGGCACGTGCACCTTCCGCCGACCACTGGCGACAACATCGATGTACTGTGGAGACCTCACGCCCCACGTGTTGAGCAATTCGGCGGTACGTCCACCCGGCCTCCCGCATGCCCACTATACGCCCTCGCTCAAGTCCGTCAACTGCACATACGGTTCACGTCCACGCTGTCGCGACATGCTACCAGTGTTAAAGACTGCGATGGAGCTCCGTATGCCACGGCAAACTGGCTGACACTGACGGCGGCGGTGCACAAATGCTGCGCAGCTAGCGCCATTCGACGGCCAACACCGCGGTTCCTGGTGTGTCCGCTGTGCCGTGCGTGTGATCATTGCTTGTACAGCCCTCTCGCAGTGTCCGGAGCAAGTATGGTGGGTCTGACACACCGGTGTCAATGTGTTCTTTTTTCCATTTCCAGGAGTGTAATATGTCCTGTAATGGATGTAACTGTTCTTTAAAGTCTATATTTCGCCCTCCTTATTCTACTATTATTATCATATTCCATCCTGCAAACAGATCAATATCTGTTACTTTTACACAGAATGATAGGGTTACATTCTCACTCACTCTGCGGTACAATGAGCGTGCTGCTTTTGCTTCGCTTAACTGACAGTCTGAGAACTACCCACGGCATAATGGCAAGATCAGAATGAAGGCTCCATTTAGGATGAAGTGACGTAGAATATTGGAAAGTAAGGAAATTTTATTTTTATGTATTATGCACACAGTATAATAGTGTCAAAGAAATATAAGAATTGGCAGTTTTCCTCTGTTGTCGATATACATTTGCATCTGTTATAGTGCAGTCACATCCCGAACACCTTACCAAATCAACTACATACCTAGAGAAATATGAGCAGAAGGAGATAACAGCAGTAACTGAGGAGCACTTTAGGTCTCCTTGCATTCAAACACTAGTGTGGCAATATGAGAACTGGTTACATTTAAAGTAAACGTTCTAAATTATGTAAGCGTGACGACCGACTTTTAGGAGTACATGACTACAATCTTGGTTGATTTCAACAGATTATGACAATGTATAACGCCTGGCGGCTGATACACCTAAATTAAGAAATAATTTTTATTCGTCTGAAGATGGCTCGCCACTCAGCTGAAACCAGTAATCAATAAAAGTGTTTTACAGATCTTGACCTAGGGTTATAATTCACACAATATACTTGAAGTCTCCTCTTCTTCTTAGAGTTTCCTAGAAAAAGGGAGTATATACTGTGGTAAAAATGGAAGACAGACCAAAAGCTTGCTGGTCACACAAAGGAGGAAAGAGGTGTCATCAAAGTTGGAAGGTTTATAGGCTTCTCATTTACTTCTCGTCCAAAAGGTAACTGTAGTTCCATAGCTGCAGTGAAATCTCCTGTTGCCACATGCAGACAATTGCATGTTGAATCTGACACAAATTATTGCAAAGATCTGACACATAGCTGAACAGTTGCGTCCATAGTTATTACTAAATTGCTTGTATCAGAGTTCCCACTGATATGGATAGTGCACATCTCTGCTGATGTTGTATATTGAGATTATCATTTTAACTATGGTTTTCTGGCACAAGATGTGGTATTTTGTACACTGTTGAAAAATTAACACATATTGTAAATCACATACCGCCAGTATTAGCCACAACATAGACTACTGATGTACTCAGATAGATTGTCGCACTGTCATTGCCTCATCGCATGTCAAACGATTTTGGTCTAGTGGCAGGCTCATGAATGGGTGTAGAGTTCTCAGCAAGTCTTACCCGCTTTTATTTACACGATCATAATTTGCTAGCATCTGTTGTGTTGTACAGTACACACATTCCACTGGTAAGTAAAAAGTCATGTAGTTGACACCATATGTCAGCCATCTTGCTCTCATAACTGTGGCTAGGTGAATGGAGAATTCTTTCTGTCGAGCAACATTCAAAAGTTGTCGGAGGGCGGAGTGGGAGGGATATGTAGCTGTGGTAGTTTAAAATACTGCATATCAAGTTCTCAATGGAGCGTGTATTTGGAGTGAATTTTATATGTTTGTGATCAGTGCATTGAACCTCTTTTACACCGGATGCATTAGAGATAGAAATGATTGTTGAATTCATTTGGTGCACCGAATGTGAGTAACAATGTGGAGTAGGTGGTTACGATGGACACATATGCGGTTACGAGGCTCAGTCGCAGTGGCAGGACGCCCAGTAACGATGGCACTGGCGTCGCAGATCTTACCTGCAGATGCAGCAGCTGCAGCTCATGGCGGGCACTGTGGCGGCTGCTCTGCGACAGCAGCTGTGACGTCAGCCTAGTGGTCTTCTCCGACGCTGTTGCCAGCGAGTGCGTAGGCACCAGAATAAGTAGTAGTACCCAAACGTTAAGCATCACTGACATCCTTAGGTATGTCAGTGTGTAAGTGAATGACTCACCAGAGGAATATGCAGCCATCACATAAATGAGCTGCACAGCCTGTGTCGATGCTGCGATCAAGTAAAGAACTAGAAAAACTTCGTGAATAGCCAAGACAGCGGTCGACAGGTCGCACAAGACAATGTACGCTCTCCTCAGACATCTTATAGATGGGCGTGTCACACATGTATCTGGTCGTATTGTGTGATTTATCATAATCGACACGGCAGAATTTTCAGTTCTTTTACACCTATCTCTTACCATTTCACTCTGCATACTTTCAAGGCATTCGTTAACAGCCCTCATTCTCTGCTCAGTAAATAACTGCAGATCTGTAAATTTTACCAGTGACATTGTACATGGTATACCACAGTACATTACAAGTATATAGTACAGCGTTTGGTATCCATAATCGAGGACGCTACAAGTATAGATACAAAGTGCAAGATACGAGCAACATCCCACCAAGACCTGAATCCTCACAAACTTCGTTGCTGTTGTGTTCACAGGCCCAAGTTGAGACATTAAGAGCTCATCACATCTTGTGATTAGCTGAATCATCTTTTTGTATTTTTTGGTGTTACAAAAGAAGTCAGCGCCTATGGTAAGCATAGAAAAAACTATAAGCTCCACAACGACTGTGCGCCCTAAAATATCAAAAACTGGCCTATTGAGAGGAGATCTTGGCATTAAGTAGAGAGAAGCACACGCAGAAGTCAGCTGTAGCACGCTGGTGAGGACGAAGATGGCGACATCCGCCGCAGTCTGCTTCAGACAGGCCTTCTCCGCATCCACTGTGAAAGACGTCAGGCCGAAGAGCTTACACGTAATGTGCAGCGGTCTTGCCGCCATCAGCAGCTGTACAGTGGTGTCTGGCACTGTGTTCCCGTGCCGACTCATCTGGAGATCAGAGACGATAATTAGCTTCAATCACAACTCTGTCGACAACTGACAACTAGCACAATAAAACAGTACAGTTAAAAGAAAATTGTAATTCGAACTATAGTTATAAACACAATGCACGAACGTATGTATTATATAGCCTGGTTAAGTATATGTTTTCAAATATCTTTTCTTCCTGCTGGGTCATTTATTGATATTTCTAATGTGTGTTCGTCTCATGCCAGTGATGTTGTGTTGTGTTCATCATTTTATTTGGTAAGAAATAAGGAAGTATGATTTATGTATTATTGATAGGAGGAGCTAAGAATTGGGTGTAGTCGATAATTTAGATCCCAGTGACACATAAATATGGGTCTATATGACGAGACAGTAGTTGTCAGACCGAGGAAAGTCAGCAAGCGGGATGCATGACAGATAGTTCAAGGGAACTTTTTCTGTGGGTGGCTGGAGCGAGTCATCGGTCTTCCTACACGTTTGCTGCAGTCCGACAACAATTTCTCTTTTGTGTCTATCTCTTCGTCTCGTAGTAGCCCTAGCACCAAGCGTCCTCATTTTCTTATCCGATATACTCTAATCTCTCCTTCCCCTATAGTTCTTATCCTCTACATCTCCCTCAAGTCTTATAAAAAAATTTCCTTGATGTTGTAATACAGGACACTTCTTCTTCTAAATGACAACTGCGCGGAGAACCTCATCATTTCTAATTCCATTAGTTCATCTTATTTTAAAAATCCTCCGACAACGACACACTGCGACGAAGCAATTGTCTTCTTTTGCGGTTTCCCGCAGACCACGATTCTCATCACTGGCTGCTGGACACGTCACCTTATTAACAAATTTTACGCCTGAGTTAAGGAAGGCTATAATAACAGACGTACGACGCCACAAGGTGGGATTGGCCAACGGCGACAGAAACTGCTGCCGTCATGCAGTGCTTGTGGGAAATTGCGTCCCTAGAAAATAGTTGATTTCTTACTGACACTGGCTGCTGTAACGAAATATTTTATTAACTGCGGAGGAATGTTACCTTCCGCCTCATTTGATCACAGGTCTTCCAAAGTTCTAATAAACTCAATCTCTAATACACGATTTTTAGGCACAATACAAACGTCCAGAGTCTTTCTGTTTTCAGGGAACTCGAATATCCTTACGAGCTAACGTTTTGACCATTCAGTCAGAAGTACGAGTATCATGCACTAAATTTAATTATTCTCTCCAAACAGAGGCCATTCTATACTTATCTGGGAGTCGTACATATACAGTTGAATCTGTGTGATTACTGAAATACTCGACAAATGTTCCACGTGTATCTTGAAAGCCAAGCGGAATGTGTCCTATGTTTGCTTGATTTGAACGCAGTATGTGTTTTAATTGCAATTCCTGTTACCAAGTTTTGCGTTCCTAAGTCATTGATCGAATATTTATGTATATTAAAGGAGCATCTGGCGTCTGGCGATACTGTGAACACTACAAGTTTCAAATCACACTTTCGATCAAATTAACGATTGCAAATAGTACAGAGAAAATAGTCAGTTGTCTCTCAGTTTTTTTCTGTTAATATTGATAAATACACTGTTCTCTAAACGCAAATTTTTGTGTGTGAAAGTATGTTTTGTCTTAGGCTACTGTAGACAGTATTACTGCAACAGAGTTTCTACAAAATCTCTTTCATGTGCCGCAAAATAACTTGCTTGGGGCAGTGTATTGATGTGTGCAGCATTCTGTAGCACTTCACACCGATTCAGATCTTTCGAAAAATTTGGAGCAGTATTTCCAGCAGTTAGCTAATTCCATATCTAAGTCGGGAGGGAGTTGTAGCTTGGAGCAGTTTTCAGACATTCACCTCTCGCCAGCACAGTTTAATCCACCTTCATATTCCATTTTGAAATGGTAGTATTTACTTTGTGTGAGCTACGGTCTTTTTCTTAAAATAGAAAAACTTCTCGGAAAAGAAAAGGTTTCTCCAAATGTGAAAAAAATGTTCCAAGGCAGAAAATGGTCATGTATCTGGGAACAAATATTCTATTCAGATTTGAATTTGTTGCAATCTAGAAAATCTTGTCGGTGCTGTATGCATTAGTCTATGTATTACACACTTACTCTACCACACACCAATAACCTATAATTAAAATCCAACTAAGAGGAAATGTTATCAAAAACCAGATAGAACATAAAAATATTTAGAAATAAAAGATGGTAGTAACTAAGATTAATTTCCATTTGCAAGACGAGAAATTGTTAAGATATTAAAGCTAATTAGTTCATTTTCAAGTATCACATATGCAATATGCTAAAAGCCCTTCTTCTGTTTCAAGATACGTGATGGTCTACAACCAACCAGGTACGACTTAACTTTCTGTATGTTATATCAATAATTCTAATGACATATGATATATCATGCACCATAAAATTCTGTATGTGAGGACTGAACAATGTATTATGCTCGTATAATTGCTCGTCTTAGAAGTAATTTTCAAACTGTTTGTCGTTGAGTTACACAGGGTACCTGGCCATTCGTCAGTTGCGCACTTTATTGCAAATGCCAGCTGTTCCAGGTAATATAACGCTTAAAAATTGTTTATTCAGCCATGAAAGTGTTCATAGCAGGTCTACTTACATTATTAGTCAGATATCCAATACAGCAGCCACTTTACAACTTTCCTCTTGGCACTGTTCTTCTAGAGATACGAATGTGGGACTAAGCAAGAATCTTTTGCCAAGGGGGAGGTCCTGACACTTTATACTTTCGAGGCTACATTTCTTGAAGATTCTCATTAGGTACGTTGATACAGTGATTTACACTGCGTGCGGTATCCTGATGCTTTTGATAGTTACTGATTCTTCCGACTTTTGTGGACAGTTCCCAACCCCAAAGGCAGCCACGTACCTCCAAGCCCTGCCGAATCCTCTGCCCGTTTTGCACGACGTGGGTGAGTCCTCACAACAGACAATGTTCTTAGATGCGTTACGTGTATCCACATCACGACAAATTAAGGTATGTAGTGCACCCGAATCCGCCTATGGAGACCTGTTGAAAGTACAGGATATTAGACGAATGGACTGGCATGCCCATTCCCCCAAAATATATGCCATCCACCACACGTGCGATGCGTTGGGCAAACGTATTGGTCCACGTTCACATGCACCAATGGTCATCTAATAGTTGACGACCGTACTAGTGGAGGAATTGTGTGTCCTGTAACAATATCTCCTTACCAAACCGATGACCAGAATGGGAGCATGTTGCAGAACATACATTGTCATCAGTGGTGATCACACTCCTTATTGAGAACCATTTTACACCTTTAGTAATGTCCATGGTAATTGTGGTGACCTCAGTGGAATTATCGTGTTTGAATAAAAGTGTCATTTTCGTTCGACTCATTGTCTGTACTACACAGTACCTCTTTCTATGTAGTGTCCATGTTTGATCAAGATACTCTATGTTAATTGGTAATTACTTGATATTTGGCCCAGCAGTGTACCCTCACAATTTAGTTTTCTCTCTTGGTGACGTGAAAGTAAGTGGTGTGTCTTACAGTAAGTATGTAATTGGAGCTACAACAATCTTTCTGGATCCTAAAGCCGGGAAGAAATCACAGCAGCCAACATGTGGAAGAATTACTGTGAGCATTTTGCCTTTGCTAATAAGGAGGAGCAGTAAGGCAGTCATTTTGAGATACTAGCTGTTACCTTAAGAAGTGCTCGCAAATAAGTAGCTATGTTTTGATTAATGATGGTGAATAAGTACGCTAGTGTATGTGCAAAAAGATCAGCTGCCTCACGTGTCTGCTTATTCGGATAAGCATACCTTGTGACGAGAATGAAGTCTTTCGCGACGGCACTTACATGTAAAATATTCTCGGTTTTCTTGCCACATCAATTCGGGTTAAAATAACAAGCTTTCGACGATAGCCTCCATCGTCATCGTCAGGAGCACCTGACTGTCATCACAGCTGCTGTGGTAGCCTTCTATAGCTCGTGGACGGCTTCTGACAGGTAGGCTTGTGATTGGTCGGCAATTACGTACTGCTGTCGCAGACGGTGTCATTGTGTGCGCTGGTGGCGCCACCGCTTCCGGTTTAACGTAAACGTTTTTGTTTTTCATTGGGCAGCCATCCCTGTGCCAGTTGAGGGTGAACTGGGAGATTTCAGAGAACAAGGCTGCAGGTATGACAAGGGCAGCCAGCCGGCACTTTGACATGGCAGTGGCTGTCACAGAGGATGGAGCCTGAGACACAGAGAGTCAATGGACACAATGAAGTGGAGAGCCAGCACCGCGGGCTCGGCTGTATTGTTCCTGTGATCAAAGGAGAAATGCGCACCTTCATTCACAAGAGGTGCATAGGGATGGAAGGGAGGTAATTGTTCCTGGGTGAGGGGAGGCACTGTCCATGTTTCAGCAGATGGCTTCAATTGTCTCCTGTTCCCGTTAATATTGAAATTTGCTTGTTGATGAAAACAGTTTTCGGAAACACTGCTGGTGGCCAGAGACTGTTTGGCTGAGAAGGCTGTGGTGTTTCTCACGGGTCATGTAGACAGTCTGGTCAGTGTGGTTTCCAGTGTATTGATTGGACAGCACACAATGATGTAAGAAATCATTGCTGTGGATGCCTAACGTTGAACTTGGGTTGGAGTAACACTTTTTTCCGGTTTATGAACGAGGCTGTGCAGAATGCAAAGAGTTTCACAACTGGTGGATTAATGTTTTCTGAGCTTCCGGTTGGTGGTTTCAGTTTGTTGGCGAGAACTCGACATGGAGTTTCCTACGGCCAGGGTGATGGTGCGTGGGAGAACAAGATATTCGTTTGGTACCTGCGATGAGCACGGACAAAATTTGGTCTTTCTCGAACACAGAGTGTGGATGATAGGTCCATCGTCCGACGCTACACCGAGGTGCACTACACATCCCACATCAACTTTTCGACTTTTATGGCGAGCAATGCGCAGCAGCACCAGTAGGAATCTTGAGCACCAATTCCAGTAGTTTACTGCTCATCTATGGTAGCAAAAATTGGATCCAAGGACGTTATAGAAACTAGCTTCTGAGTTCAGTGCACAATCATTGTCAGTCATATTGATCATAGGTGGTGTTATCCGTTTCAAGTCACAAATAAAGGTTATTCACAATCCTTGGTTCAACATTGCCAAACGCCAATCAATTCATTCTACTTTATGAATATTAGATAGTGCCGGCCGTAGTGGCCGAGCGGTTTTAGGCGCTACAGTCCGGAACCGCGCGACCGCTACGGTCGCAGGTTCGAATCCTGCCTCGGGCATGGATGTGTGTGATGTCCTTAGGTTAGTTAGGTTTAAGTAGTTCTAAGTTCTAGGGGACTGATGACCAAAGCAGTTAAGTCCCATAGTGCCATTTGAACCATTTTTTTTTATAGTGAATAATCAAGATGCAATGCTGACCCACATTCCATATTTTACATCTGTCTTATGAATAAATCTGTATGAAATTTAATTCTTACGTTTATTCTGGTTTACAAAGTCCCTTGATCACCTTTAATAATTTTATTTAGTTGTGTTTGAGTTTATAGGAGTGGTCTCGTGGTCAAAAATACAACAATTCGTCTTCAGTGAAATCACATGGGGTCACCTTTTATAGTCACTTGGGTTCATATGCCTTAAGCACAGCTTTTATACAAGTGTCACTGAAGTGGTGGCTGTGTCTTAGAGCTACTGAGAGGTAGAGTCGGCTCTAATTCACATTTCATTATTCGGCGTGAATTAATTTATTCAGATTTTAAATGACTTCATGTTACAGGTTTTACATAAAATATGGGACAGATAGGCAGAAACGGTCGAGTGACAGCCGTAAACCCTGTATATGTAAAAATTCTGTTGGAACGAGCAGACGATCCATCAGCATTGCCACTATGGTCTATAAACAATGTTGCATGTTGGAACATGTCCCGAAATGACCATGGTGTGTCACGCACTGTGTGAAATCCCCAACACAGCAAGACGGTCGGTGTGGCCGTGCGGTTCTAGGCGCTTCAGTTTGGAACCGTGTGACCGCTACGGCTGCCTCGGGCATGGATGTGTGATGTCCTTAGGTTAGTTAGGTTTAAGTAGTTCTAAGTTCTAGGGGACTGATGACCACAGATGTTAAGTCCCATAGTGCTCAACCCAACACAGCAAAATTTCGTGACACACCTTCTCGCTGTGGAGAGCAGTGTTGTCCAAAGCTCAGTGTAACTATTCACAAATTGAGAAAGAGGCATTAAATATTCTGTATGGCGCCACCAAATTCCACCACTATTTGTATGGCACAAAATTCTGCTTAGTAACGGATCACAAGCCTTTGCAGTCCTTGTTTCAGCCGACAAAATGGGTTCCAGTACGAACTGCCCAAAAGTGTGCAAAGATGGGCTTTGTTGTTGTCTCAATACCAGTACGGGATTGTGTATCGTCCGACAGCACAACATGGTAATGTGTACGTGCTTTCACGTCTTCCGATTGGCCCTGATACAGATTTTGACGCGTCTGATGCATCTTGTTGTCACATCATACTCAGGTTTCTGAATTACTTCACTCTTTCCGCTGAACTATTAGAAAATTGCACAGGCCACGGAAGCTGATTCAGATTTGAACATTTTTGCTCACATACATTCACACATCTTGGCCTCATTCCTTAAATAGCATGAAGTACTCTGTAGTGCGCCGATACTTTGCACGTCGGCATAGCCTCGCTGTACAGAAAGGTGTAATTCTTGTTGAAAATGACAGTGGACAGTCACGTGAGTTGATCCCCAAAGCTTTGCAAAAAGAAGTGTTACAGTTACTTAACAAAGGACACTGGGGGATTGTTCGTACGAAAACGTTAGTGCGTCGACACTGTACTTGGCTGGGGTGGAGCCCAAATAGAATAGACGACGTCACAGTGTCACGATGTGCGGAAAATCTGTCCGCTCCACCACAAAAATCCTCCGCTTGGCCCAAGTCGCAATCACCATTGCGCCATGTGCACACAGATTTTGCGGGACGTTCTTGAAATTCTCGCTGGTTGACTGTGGTTGACTCGTACAGGAAGTTTCCCTTTGCTATGCCGATGAACCCGACAACGTCACGTAGCTATTTTTTGCCTCGAAGGTTTACCTGAAGTAACGGTGTCAGGCAAAGGACCTCAGTTCACGTCAGATGAATCTGAAACATTCTGTGAACGAAGTGGCTAACTAGTACACCTTTCCATCCACAGTGAAACGGCGAAGCAGAATGTTTTGTAGGGACCTTCAAGCAGCAGATGGCTAAACTTCGCTCCGCACACACCATGGATCAAGCATTGCAACAGTTTCTCGCTTCATATTGTTTGCACCCATCAGATAGATCATCGCCGGCGGAACTGTTTCACGTCGGCCGCCATCCGACCATCAGACACTACTCCACCTGCTCCACCCTCTTGCCTCGCCCGCCGTGGTCACACTCACTACACGACGACGGTCCGTCGTCTTGGGTAGGGGGGAGTGGGGGGGGAATGTTCCGGTCTAACGACAAGTGCTGGCACGAAAATGAAGAACAGAATAGCAGAGAAGGCTGTGAGACGACGTCAGTCTACTCGTATAGCCCGTTGACTGGGACCGCACCACAACGGGAGCGGCCTCTACAAGAAGTGCAGCTTCTGCCAGTCTCGGCAGACCAGGTAGAATAACAGCACCAACAGACCAGGACAGCTAGAAGACGGACACTAGGAGAGCACTACGACAGCAGTAATTTGTGATCGATATCCATTGCTTGCATGAACATTGTACACAGTGAAGGACACTGACTGAGTTGCATGTCGCAAGTTAAGTATCGTCAGTTTTCTTTATAGTAATAAAAACTATTAATGTGATTTGCTTCAACTGTTGTACAGCATTCTGAGAACGCGGTATCCCTTAGTCGTCCTATACGAGACGAGTGGGCAGGACCCCACACATTTAATCCAAAACTGAAATCAACTGAACACAGCATAAACTTCATTAGGTTGGCAACATGTACTTAAACAAACCAAACAGGATGAGGCAAAGTGAACACAGGCGTTACCACATTAAATCACAGTTTCCGGTAAAATATCTACATCTAAGAACAGAAGACTAACAGAGCTCAACAGTAATTACAACAAAAAATACGAAAACTGTGAAGAAAGAAGTTCATAAGATGGCAACATGCGACCTCCAAAATGTGACCAGATGTGAGGAAACGCAGATGCCAACCAACAACGCAAAGAACTATATAAACCACTTATTGACGTAAAAAAACAAGTCATGAACTGTTTTATAATCTACAAATATAGCATGTGAAGGTAAAATTGCATCATTCTAGATTCCACTGACCGTACTTTAAGTAAAAGGAAAACAGCGTCTGGAATAAACGAAATACATTGCAACACGTTAAGGCGCTTTTTATTTACAAAACGACCATTTCTGTGCTTGCTGCTGATGATGGCCACTCGCAGAAACTTGTAATCTATTTTAATTTAGTATCAATAGTAGTGATCCTATAACGATTCCTTAACAGAAAATTAAAGTCACATCTGTTGATTTCATGCTCATTAAAAACAACCTATAGGAGTTTCACTATCTGGGAAGTACTGCCTCCAATCACGAATCTGATACATAGCTTGTAATTTTTGTTCACTGAAATCTGTCAACACGCAACTCAACAGATTCTTATCTCGATAAATGATTAATGGGATTTTCGGCAAGACAATGGACAATATTATGAAACACCACGACTCTACAGTTTTAGAATGACGTTCATACGCTGTGCTCGGGAACGACGACAACTTTCAAGGTCAAACGTCTCTCTGGTAGCACATTAATAAAGTGGAAATAATGTGGAACTTAAGTTGTTCTTCTTCGTTTTCAAAAACCCAAGTTTGCAAAATTAGAGCTCAGGTATGTATCATGTTCTTTGGCTTCCTGAAAGCCTTTGGACTTCATACGAGTAAAGGAAAGACAGTGCTAAATATTCGTGAGGTAGCAACTGAAAAATACAATTTGCTGTAGAAGAGGAAAGTCTTCCCCAATGTAAAGTTTACGTAAAATTTAAAACAGCGCTAGATATATACACTACTGGCCATTAAAATAGCTACACCACGAGGACGATGTGCTACAGACGCGAAATTTAACCGACAGGAAGAAGATCCTGTGATATGCAAATGATTATCTTTTCAGAGCATTAACACAAGGTTGGCGCCGGTGGCGACAACTACAACGTGCTGACATGAGGAAAGTTTCCAACCGATTTCTCATACACAAACAGCAGTTGACCGGCGTTTCCAGGTGAAACGTTGTTGTGATGCCTCGAGTAAGGAGGAGAAATATGTACCATGACGTTTCTGACTTTGATAAATTTCGGATTGTAGCCTATCGCGATTGCGGTTTATCGTATCGCGACATTACTGTTCGCGTTGGTCGAGATCCAATGACTGTTAGCAGAATATGAAATGGTGGGTTTAGGAGGGTAACACGGAACGCCGTGCTGGATCCCAACGGCCTCGTATCACTAGCAGTCGAGATGACAGTCATCTTATCCACATGGCTGTAACGGATCGTGCAGCCACGTCTCGATCCCTGAGTCAACAGATGGGTACGTTTGCAAGACAACAACTTTCTTCACGAACAGTTCGACGACGTTTGCAGCAGTATGGATTATCAGCTCGGAGACCATGGCTGCGGTTACCCTTTATGCTGCATCACAGACAGGATCGCCTGCGATGGTGTACTCTACAACGAACCTCGGTGCACGAATGGCAAAACGTCATTTTTTCAGATGAATCCAGGTTATGTTAGCAGCATCATGATAGTCACATCCGTGTTTGGCGACATCGCAGTGATCGGTCACCTCTTCTTCGCACTGATGTCACTTTGAACTGTGGACGTTACATTTCAAATGTGTTACGACCCGTGGCTCTACCCTTCATTCGATCCCTGCAAAACCCTACATTTCAGCAGGATAATGCACGATCGCCCTTCTGGATACAGAAAATGTTCGATTGCTGCCCTGGCCGGCACATTCTCCAGATCTCTCACCAACTGAAAACGTCTGTTCAATGGTGGCCGAGCAACTGGCTCGTCACAGTATGCCAGTCACTACTCTTGATGAACTGTGGTATCGTGTTGAAGCTGCGTGGGCAGCTTACCTATCCACGCCATCCAAGCTCTGTTTGACTCAATGCCCAAGCGTATGAAGGCTGTTATTACGGCCAGAGGTGGTTGGTTCAAAAATGGTTCCAATGGCTCTCAGCACTATGGGACTCAACATCTTAGGTCATAAGTCCCCTAGAACTTAGAACTAATTAAACCTAACTAACCTAAGGACATCACACACACCCATGCCCGAGGCAGGATTCGAACCTGCGACCGTAGCAGTCCCGCGGTTCCGGACTGCAGCGCCAGAACCGCACGGCCACCGCGGCCGGCCAGAGGTGGTTGTTCTGGATACTGATTTCTCAGGATCTATGCACCCAAATTGGGTGAAAATGTAATCACATGTTAGTTCTAGTATAATATATTTGTCCAATAAATATCCGTTTATCATCTGCATTTCTTCTAGGTGTAGCGATTTTAATGGCCAGTAGTGTATATTTTGAAACTTGCAGGTCAGTTTATATTCTGCAATACTGCAGACACCTACAGGCAATGACTGTACAGTGAGTTATTTGCTCCTGGGAAAAGTTTTTGCAGTCAAGAGCCTTCAAGGTGTTGCAGCAACCATTTGTGAAATATTTTCCGTTCCGAAGTGGGATGGTAAATAAGGTCAATAGCATTTTAAGGCTGTTTGGAGATGATACGGCTTGCTAGGAGTTCATATTTTTATTAATTTGAGGTCTCCCAGCCGACGAAGCCATATGACTTTACTCTTGCTGAATACAAGTAGATGACTGTCACTGATCACTAGTTTTGTAAAATGCAAACAAGTTTTCTGTTGCTAGATGCGAAATCTGCAGTCAGTCACATTTATATTAAGACAGAATACAGTGGTGCAAATTATAAGTACTGTTTATTTGTGTTTAATACAATTAGATGGTGTTCCACTGGATCGAAAACACCACCAATTCCGAAGTCATAAATAGTAAATTCCAGAGCGTTATTAATAGGTTTTTTTGCCCAAGAACTAAATATGAAACAAGGGTTGCCTTGCTTTCAGCTAACCAGTTTCAACTGCTTGTCAAGGTCCTCCAAATATGAACTTTCAACTAATTTCTGAATTGTCACCCAAAAGTCACACTTAGATTGTTGTACACAGTAGAGTTTTTGTGGTCATGAATAAGAAAGCAAATATTCTTGTGCAAAATATTCATTAGTTTTTGCACATGTATTATACACTGATGACAGTTCTTTCTTCATGCTTGTTTCGTGTAATTTTAATAGTATTCAGCTTAGTTATTAACTCAGAATTTAAATCTACATCTGAATCATCTAATGCGTTCTCCACCAGTAATTCAATATACTAGGAAGATGAAGGCATATTCCAAAATACTTGCACATACCTAATTTTCTTCCTGTAAACTATCTCTTGAATGGCTTCAGTAGTTAGCTCTGCACTTTCTTTCATTTCTTCAAACTGTATTTCCTTATTGTTCTTGGATGCACATCACCAACTCTCCTACTCATCATTATTGCAGAATTTCCATACAGTACTTTAAGTTTACAGCTCTTGCAAATGTATTTACTCTGCCAGTTTAAAACTACCCCAGCGGATATCCAGATGCTAGGTCCACAATTTCCAGACCGCCAAATTTAGATACTCATCCTTTGTAAGCAGATCAAAATGAGACCGGAGCATTATATACGGATTATTCATGTATCTTTTAACATAGTAAATACCCTCAAATATATGATTTGATACAAGTACACCAATGTAGTTCTAGTTTTCATTTTCGCACACATAACAGATTAACTGTTCCTAAATTCGTAATTTCTTTAATAGGGAATGGTTTAAGTCTGTGTGATACATTTATTCTTTTCCTTAAGACCTGGATAGTTGTGTTACTCATTTTAACTGATCTTAATTAACCAATATCTACATTTGTTGGTGTTGTGTAGAATGGTGACACAGAGTGAGTAAGAAATAGTTCTACAGTTTTAATATAACACCTCTGCATATTACTTACATTGCTTTTGTCTTTGTTAAAAGTTCTCATATTTCCAGTAAATAAATAAATCCATAGAGAGACCGAACATATTTATGTTTTCTTGATGATTGTCTGCAAGGTTTACCCTTACAGCAGTCAACTTTCCGGTATTCTTACTGACTAGCAGACAAATTGCAGAACCCTATTAAACACAACGGCAATTTTCGAGGCAGTTGACTCCTCAGAACATCCATTGCACAGATTATCTCTTGGTAGTGGTCGGTGCATATCAGCACCGGTACATTCTCATTGTATGCTCCAAGAATCAAACGTTTCGAGAATGCCGAGAGCGAATGTGAATGCAGTGGATCGGAAGAATCTCTGATCACAGAGAGATAATCCTGTATGTATAATTAGAAAAACGATGAATCAGGGCTATAGTGGAGATTGTGATTATGTTTTTTTTTTTTTTCATATAGGGAAACGAGAACATCTGTCAGTAAGTGTACAATTTTCAGAACCAAATCCACATTGTATTTTTCCTTTCGCTCTCTCACCTCTTAAGCCTAAGTCTCCTAACCATTCCTATTTATTGCGATGGCTTCTGCAAACGTTCATGCATCAGTAATCAAGAAGAAGCCTACATATTACTCTCATAAGGTCATTTTGCATTGGCTGTGGGACAGCATGCTTGAAGTCAATGAAAGATAATTCTATGGAACGATGTAAAGAGCAAAATATACGTACTGAAAATACAGCTAGATAAAAAACCAAATTTTCTAAACTGCAGAAGTAACACGTTTGTTAAGTCTAAGAGACGTACATGATACAGGATACCCATCCATTTTTCATCAACTTTTGTCTGAACAATAAGGCATTAGCACCCGTTCCCATCAGAGCAAAATTCTTTCTCTTCAGTTTCGTTATACCGTCACTTTTTCGAGGTCCTTCACGGTAGCTGGAACCCGACACTGGAATAACGTATTGCTGCACATTAGAGACTTAAACAACATCTCCACATCAGCAGACAGTTAGTTAGCTACCTGTTTCAGTAACAATTTGGATTACTATTGTCCTTGTGCGCACTTATTACCCTTGTACATCATTCGTTCTAACTAGATCTTCCGCATTTCTTAGTTTCTCAGCTGATGCAGTCTCTTTAAATTTCCTTTTCCCAGAACTCGCTATCAGTCAGAACATCTGTCTAGTACACCTATACATTCTTTTTATATCTGCCATTATTATTATCTTTATTATTGTCATTCTTATTGATATTATTACAATTATCATTATTGAAAGTATCAGTACTAGTGGCAGCAATCCCAGTACAATAAAACTCTCAGCATTAACTTCATTGGTTTATAGTCGATATGATTTACTCACATTGCCACTTCAGACCACAAAATAATTTTAATAATACTTATAATACTGAAATTGTTATTTCTTAGGTGACTATGATGTAGAAAGTTACTGTATCTACATCTACATCCATACTCCGCAAAACACTTGATGGTGTGTGGCGGAGGGTACTTTGAGTACCTCTATGAGTTCTCTCTTCTATTCCAGTCTCGTATTGTAAGTGGAAAGAAAGATTGTCGGTACGCCTCTGAGTGGGCTCTGATTTCTCTGATTTTATCCTCAAGGTCTCTTCGCGAGATATACATAAGAGGGAGCAATATACTGCTTGACTTGTCGGTGAAGGTATGTTCTCGAAACTTCAATAAAAGCCCGTACCGAGCTACTGAGCGTCTCTCTTTCAGAGTCTTCCACTGGAGTTTATCTATCATCACCGTAACCCTTTCGCCATCACTAAATGATCCTGTAACGAAGCGCGCTGCTCTCCATTGGATCTTCTCTATCTCTTCTCTCAACCCTATCTGGTACGGATCCGACACTGGTGAGCAGTATTCAAGGAGTGGGTGAACAAGTGTACTGTAACCTACTTCCTTTGTTTTCGGATTGCATTTCCTTAGGATTCTTCCAATGAACCTCAGTCTGGAATCTGCTTTACCGACGATCAACTTTATATGATCATTCCATTTTAAATCGCTCCTAATGCTTACTCCCACATAATTTGTGGGGCTTCCAGTTGCTGATCTGCTATGTTGTAGCTAAATGATAAAGGATATTTCTTTCTATGTATTCGCAGCACATTACACTTGTGTGCATTGAGATTCATTGCCATTCCCTGCACCATGCGTCAATTCGTTGGAGATCCTCCTGCATTTCAGTACAATTTTCCATTGTTACAACCTCTCCATATACTACAGCCTCATCCTCAAAAAGCCTCAGTGAACTTCCGACGTTATCGACAAGGTCATTTATGTATATTGTGAATAGCAACGGTCCTACGACACTCCCCTGCGGCACACCTGAAATCACTCTTACTTCGGAAGACTTCTCTTCAGTGAGAATGACATGCTGCGTTCTGTTATCTAGGAACTTTTCAATCCAATCACACAACTGGTCTGATAGTCCATATGCTCTTACTTTGCTCATTAAACGACTGTGGGGAACTGTATCAAACGCCTGTATGTGTGAAACCCTCGACAGATATAGGATATAGCCTGAAATACATAACCAGAATAGATTAAATAAATAAATAAAAAGTGATTAGTAAATATAAGTAAGAAATCACCGAATCTCTCTTGAGTTTGTGTAGCTATAAGTATACTACTATCCACTACAAGTAAACCACCAGTGAGACAGACGTAACATACAAAGTTCAGTTCATGATTTTGGAATACTACCAATTTTTGAAGAAATGCCATTAGAAGTACAGAATTTTATTAGACTGCGTGATCTTCCCACTTTTAATAAAACTGTAATGGGATGTATTCTTTTACTCTTCTTATCCAGCTCACTGTCTTGTTCAGAGGACACACAATCCATGCATACAAAATTCCACTTGTGGATAAATAGCTATCGAGTTTTCCCCAGATCTTTATAGTGCCAGAAACATATATTACTGCACACTATACAATAAAACACCAGAATATCAGATCCAGTAATTTCAAACCACCCTCAAGTCATGGGAAATAAAATAAAACCTATTTCCATTCTTTGCGATAACTTTTACCGTACAAAATAGTAACCGTTCTTTAAAATTAGGGAGAGCGTAATAAATCGTACATTTTTGTCGTATTTCGTCCGATCGTTTCGTTGCTTTATATTCACCTGATTCGTCAAAAATCACCCATAAGAATTTTTCTGTATACCCCCTTAATTTTCAACAACTATTTTTAAAGTTGCGGTTGAATGTCCATAACTGCGAACGGGAGATATGAGCTTCTGCATCTAGTTACCCATGATCCAGCTGAAGCAGAGAACAATATAGACAGACCGAAGTATACAGAAATGTGTTACGTGTTGCGCTACAGTTGTAGTTAGTATGTTATCCCTGTAATACAGGTTCCTTAAAGGCGGAGCACACCTGTCAGATTTATTAGCACGTCTCTTTGAAAAATTTTAACTAATTCATAGTTTCTCACTCAGGATCTTTGCCTGAGAATGTAGTCGTGAAAGTGCCTATAGTGGTTTTCATTCTGCGTATTTCATCAAAGAGTAATTGTGAAAATAAAGCTGCTCCTGTGCGCGACAGACGCCGAATAAATTCGGCGTCATTTCCAGGAAGTTAAATAAAATCATACGGAGGAAGAAAGACGATTTTTGTTAAAAAAAAAAAAAGGCGGAATTTCACTTACGTTAATTGGCTTCCTTACACGGACTGACGTTGTTGTTAATCAAAGCCGGCATTCGCTCAAAGAGAAACACATATAAGCAACTAACTTTCCACACAAGCAATGAATAAAACTCTGTTGCTCAGTTCTCTGCACTATAACAACACACGTAGCAGCGAGTCAGTCGATTAACACGTCCTCCATTATCTAATTACTCGGATATCGACCGCTGGATGACAATGCAGAACTCTCTCTTATTTTACTGCCACAAAGTGAATGTCGTGACATCATTTTTACCACAACACTCACATCTACAGAAAAAATTATTTCTCTTGCAGGCCATCAGCCTTTATTTTTAAAACTATTCCCCTAAAATCAGTAACAAATCTAAAGCAGACAATCTCACGAAACATTAGGCCTTGAATATTGTGAAATAGTTACGCCATAGTTCAGAATAAAATGATAATTTCTCGGATATATAAAAGGACTTATTGGCCTTAAATGTGTTCAGGGATACTTACAAGTGATAAACTGATCTTAAATTTATTACACATCACTATTTCGGAGAGTTCTTTTTTCAAAGAGATTAAAATAGTTCGTTATTAAGCTTCTGTAGAAGTATGAGGCAAATGGTGTTTACTTGTTGCTGTCTCCTATGTATCATGTTCATCAAATAATGTGTTGTTTGATTAAGAGGAATGGTCAACAGATATCAGTAACATACTAACAGACCAGATACGAGATCTTAATCAGCCGTATTTGTCTATCTGACGCACGTAATTGTCGCCATATAAACCTATGGTTATATTATTGTTTTGAGTGTTTCTCATAGAAGAAAGTAAACTCTTATTAACGCAATGTGTTTGGAAACATCTTCTGCTGAGATCGTGGACATTTAATGTTGCATATATAACATCATATCATTTCCTCCCGCATATCATATTTAGCTGAAGCCACTCACTCATAATCAGATCCCCCAGAACTACCATACACAGAGCAATTCAAAGAGAATGCTGAGTGTTTCCAAAATTTGTACAAAAAGGATTTCGCAATGAACAGGGAAAGTGACGAGCAAAGCAGACAAACACCAGAAAGGTAATCCGAGAAAATAATAATTCCAAAGCCTAGAATAGCTTTAACGGAGAGTAGAGTTACCACAGTTACTGCTCCTGATGAACCTAAGCACAGCCAGTGGTTTGTGAATCAAATCTACGTACACATCCTGCCTTTGATCGTTCCACCCTTCAGACAGTTTAGTACATTTTCCTAAAGCATTGATGAGCAACATAACAAGAATGACACGAAGAATGCTGGCCACTCTAAAACTTTAAATAAAAAGCCTGACAAAGTGTTCGAAAATCTAAGCAAGGAAAACAGGGTACAGTTTGTGAAGATCAGTGACACAATTGAGACGTAGAATAAAGAACATGACAAACAGTTTTTGAATCTGAGTCTTCAACTCCAAAGCAACTCGATGGAGAAAATTAAGAAAACAGGGAACACGTCTGTTTACCACAATATTAAATGAAGTCAAAGAAATGAGAAAAGACCTAAAGACAAGGGCGCAGACGCCAGAACGAATGTCAAAACTATTAGTACACAATAAGGTGACGTGGCAGTACAAGCTAAAACGGACTACAAATGTCAAGCTAGCTTGAATAAACAAATGCTCGTCGAGAGGTCACTTTATAAGAAGGCGCTACAATTCCATAGAATAATATTTCGAAACTAGGTGAGTAAGTCTGAGTATTTAGAGCGAAAACAGAAGGAGTATTGTGATTCTATGTCTAAATGAGCAATAACAGTTAATATCTGGGAACATGATGTAGTAAAATAATCGCGAGAAGCCAGGAAATCTCAAGAGGACCTTAACCAAGGCTACCAAGAAGCACTGGTGTAGCTGGACAGAGGTCAGAAGTATATAAGTAACGTTAATGAAGAGCTACGGTCGTTCCCCAATCTATATCAGTCTAGGGGAACTTGGTCCTTCCCGCACATCAAACGATATCCACCCAAAGACCAGAAACAGTCAATTTCGAGGTTTGCTACCCCCATCATGGTCAGATACATCAAAAATTCATTTTATGTACAGATATTAGCATGGAGAATCCATGGATCACATGTATTTCATTGTGGGGCAGTGTAAAAGATGTAATGAGTTCAGAGAGGATTTTCAGGAAGACAATTTGCTAACGACGAAAGAGGTGCAAGTGGAATTAAGTATGCCAAATACGTAACCCCCAGTACTACATTCCAGTGCTTTCCTTTTGCGGTGACGGTCCATCTAACTTGATTCTTAAACGTGTCATACATGCCACTAGAACCGATACAAGCTCGATGCTGCGAATTACTGCATTCTGCATTATGTGCAGCGAGAAATTTCTATGGCTGGAAGTGGGATGCATGCTGTGAAGACATCTCGGGAGTTGTTGCTAAATTAGGAGTACGATCGAGTTATGGAGGAGTAAGAACCCAGCCGTATTAAGAAACAGGAAATTTCGTCAAAAATGCTGACTGATTTTAACGTAAATTAACTTCAAGGTGACGAGAAGAGAAAATATACAAATGCAACTACTGAGGAAGGTGAAAGTTAATACAGAAGTTTATAAAACGAAGATGTACAGGCATGTAAAAATATGGAAAAGTAGGGAGCACCTACAGGAAAATCTAAGACCCGTTTGAAGACAAGAGAAGCAGGTATATGAATATCAAGAGCTCAGGTGATAAGCCAGTACTAAACAAAAAAGGGAAAGCTGGAAATTGAAGGAACATGTAGGAAAGAGGTGAACTCTAAGGTGAGTAGTGAGGGGAGGGAAGCGAGTGGTGTAACTTGGACAGGCTGCGGGAAAATGTCGATATCCTTAGGATTTAGGAAGAGAAACAGAGATAAGTGACATTGTCCTACAATGGGCGCTCATGGGGAAGGTGAACATTTCACCAGCTGTATGGGGGATATATGACGGATTGATTGAAGTCGATCAACTACCAGAATAATAGGAGCATGAAGGAAGAGATCATATTGTCTGGTAGTGGTTGGGAGTTGGGAATAGGCAGTCCTTTCTACTCAAACCCTGACTGAGCACACCTTCCGCTGCTCACTGTTGCCCCACTTGAGAATCTTCCCACAGTTCGCATAGGCCACTTAGGTACCACTTGCAAAGCATGCAGTGCCAGGAGTTCTGGCCTAAAACTCAGGCCGATCCTCGTACACAAGCCATGGGAACCCTTCCATGAGAACTGACAGTTACAAATGTGACATAAAAATATTTTAACGTCCCATGAATCCGTCATAAATTACTCCCATAATTCTCCCTTCCATAGAAGTGCTAACTATAAAGCTTACAAGTATGTTACACACTCCCTTGGGAAGACGAGTTGCCCTTATAAAGAACTTAAAAACTACACTTAAATGAACATCAATGGATCTTTAAAATAAATATAGAGGTGCAAGAGACACAATGTGGTCCGAATTGACAGTTGGTATAGTGGGTTTCACGGGGCATAAAACAGTCAATTTGTCTTGCCCACACAGACCAGGCTTAATTCCAGTGTGTTGGTGGAATGGTGGGTGAGTCAAAATGGTGAAGTCACTAAGATAAAGATGGAGGGTGGTCGCAGCCGCAATGGCTCATTATTTCATGCCTTAGGAATCAGTAGCACGGTTCTACAACACTTAGTATTGTGGGCGTTAGATGGTCCCATGAAGATACGTCACACAATGAAAAGGGGTCATAATTTAAATGGTGCTTTCCTTCCACTAGTGACTAATATCTTAATCTCAAAAAAGATACATCGGTCTAGATATTTTTAGTGAATAAAGCTGTTTAGAAAGAGAGCAATACCAATATTCATGTTACAGAGTTATTGGGTTCCTAGTCATGTTTCATATCGTTGAAATGAACTAATTTTGAAAAGTGAAGTTATGTTGCTTATTTTCAAGACATCTGCTAAATTAGTGTTCTACACTACAAAATGTGAGAGCAGTAATTTTATAGACTTTATAGGTGCGCAATATTAACCAAGAGAAACATTAAAATGGGCCTCTATAATTTCTCATAGATCCTCTCATAAATAATTCAAATAACCAATGTACAAAAGATGGAGTTACTGATCACAACGCACAAGTACTAAAGTGACTGTAATAGTAGGGGTCAAAAGAATGTGCTGAGGATTAGACATGAGCCAACTTGCAAGGATATAAAACCTGCCTTCCTGTGCAACTAGATCGCTTAATGAAGTACAGCAAAATTCTAAATTCACTGTAAAGATTCTTAACATATTGCTGCAGGCAGTTTAATTCAAACTGTACTCCACGACAGTGCCTGTAGGAATTGTGCTTCAAACAAAATAGCTGTCAATTAGACATTTTTGATTAAAAAGGGGCAGTCGTTAGCAGACCAAAATAAAACTACTAATACCAGTTCAGAAGTGACTGAATATCTCCAGCAGTTCAGCGATACAGTTCACAATTACATTTCGGTATTAAGCAAGAAAACGCATCCCACATGTTAATGAAAACATATAAATTATATGATATAAGTTAAATAGAATTTGCAAACAGCACCTTATTATGGATTGCGGCGATGTCCTTGACAGTTTGACCCTTTTCCAACGTCGTGCTCCGTCCAGGTTTGCATTTCATTGAACGAATTTTTATTTCTACCATGGGCAGCTTTTTGTCCCTCACAAATGTAAACGAAGAAGCAGAACTGATCTTCACTAGTGCTATATGTAATTATGTATTGCATACACAGAATACAATCACAGAAATCTTCCTCCATTATATTCACAACGTTAAATGATGTTACACCCTTTCATTCTCTTATGATATCAGGTATTTAATCAGTTGTCATCTGTTACGAAACTATCTTTCTTTTCTCTATCATTCCTAAATCTCAGTCACAAGGCATGAATGACCCGACACTAGAAATTTCAAAATGATGTTTTCAGCAACATTTTTCACCACCACGTACATTAAAGCCATTAAAAACATCCCATTTTTATTTTGGAGGTGTAGTCACCACACCACAAAGTCAGAGTCAGTGACAAATATTTGTCTTCTGCTCAAAGCAGGATCGTCGATATTTCGCAGACTTCTTTTTTTTGTCTGCTCTATGATGAATGGACCAAAAGGAAAATTACCCTAACTTATCGAGTGTCGATTCCAAACACTGCATGCAGCTACTAAACTTCAATCTCTTCAAAACTATGAGAGTTATTTTTGCATTTACAAGCATCTTTCACAAAAGTAGTATACAAATCGATTAGGTCGTAATCACTATTATACACTCCTGGAAATGGAAAAAAGAACACATTGACACCGGTGTGTCAGACCCACCATACTTGCTCCGGGCACTGCGAGAGGGCTGTACAAGCAATGATCACACGCACGGCACAGTGGACACACCAGGAACCGCGGTGTTGGCCGTCGAATGGCGCTAGCTGCGCAGCATTTGTGCACCGCCGCCGTCAGTGTCAGCCAGTTTGCCGTGGCATACGGAGCTCCATCGCAGTCTTTAACACTGGTAGCATGCCGCGACAGCGTGGACGTGAACCGTATGTGCAGTTGACGGACTTGAGCGAGGGCGTATAGTGGGCATGCGGGAGGCCGGGTGGACGTACCGCCGAATTGCTCAACACGTGGGGCGTGAGTATATCGATGTTGTCGCCAGTGGTCGGCGGAAGGTGCACGTGCCCGTCGACCTGGGACCGGACCGCAGCGACGCACGGATGCACGCCAAGACCGTAGGATCCTACGCAGTGCCGTAGGGGACCGCACCGCCACTTCCCAGCAAATTAGGGACACTGTTGCACCTGGGGTATCGGCGAGGACCATTCGCAACCGTCTCCATGAAGCTGGGCTACGGTCCCGCACACCGTTAGGCCGTCTTCCGCTCACGCCCCAACATCGTGCAGCCCGCCTCCAGTGGTGTCGCGACAGGCGTGAATGGAGGGACGAATGGAGACGTGTCGTCTTCAGCGATGAGAGTCGCTTCTGCCTTGGTGCCAATGATGGCCGTATGCGTGTTTGGCGCCGTGCAGGTGAGCGCCACAATCAGGACTGCATACGACCGAGGCACACAGGGCCAACACCCGGCATCATGGTGTGGGGAGCGATCTCCTACACTGGCCGTACACCACTGGTGATCGTCGAGGGGACACTGAATAGTGCACGGTACATCCAAACCGTCATCGAACCCATCGTTCTACCATTCCTAGACCGGCAAGGGAACTTGCTGTTCCAACAGGACAATGCACGTCCGCATGTATCCCGTGCCACCCAACGTGCTCTAGAAGGTGTAAGTCAACTACCCTGGCCAGCAAGATCTCCGGATCTGTCCCCCATTGAACATGTTTGGGACTGGATGAAGCGTCATCTCACGCGGTCTGCACGTCCAGCACGAACGCTGGTCCAACTGAGGCGCCAGGTGGAAATGGCATGGCAAGCCGTTCCACAGGACTACATCCAGCATCTCTACGATCGTCTCCATGGGAGAATAGCAGCCTGCATTGCTGCGAAAGGTGGATATACACTGTACTAGTGCCGACATTGTGCATGCTCTGTTGCCTGTGTCTATGTGCCTGTGGTTCTGTCAGTGTGATCATGTGATGTATCTGACCCCAGGAATGTGTCAATAAAGTTTCCCCTTCCTGGGACAATGAATTCACGGTGTTCTTATTTCAATTTCCAGGAGTGTATTATAAAAGTAAGAGTATAATGCGCGTGTCACTAAATCTCAGAAACGAGTATCGCTACGTTGAAGGGAGGTTATATGGTGTGAGCCTTCTTTCGCCCATCCAAGAAGAATGTTCCCATTGGCACCTGAACGGTGCACCTTTGCAGGTATAAGGGCTGGAAAGTTTAGCTCTCTAAAAATTTGTAGAAGATTTGAGAGTATTCGAGAATATTCCGAATATTCGAGATTGTTCGAGATCAATCCACAACATTCCAGAAAGATCCTAAATGTTCCACAATGATCCGGCATGTCCTAGAATGTTCGAGAATAGTCTGGAACATTGTGGAAGAGTCCAGAATGTTTGGGAAGAGCTCGGAGCGTGAAAGATCATTGTGGAATATTCTTGTACACTGTCGAATATTGCGGAATGTAATGGAACATTATGGACCATTCGATTGTCAAAAGTGAGAAAAGAGTACTTGGTGTATTTTTTAGCAAGAAGTTGTCTTGCTGTCTTTTTAGAAAATACCCGAACATGAAGAAGGAGGAGATGTTGCCAGTCCTGAAGCAAAACGGCGATAGCAAAGAGAACAGCGGAAAAACGAAACGGACGAACAACGCAATGCATGTTTAAGTTCCCAACGAACCAAGCCGAGCACCATGAGCAGCAGAGAAACAGAAATAAAACGAAATGAACGCATTGAAGAATCAAGAATTGTGACAGTCTTACAACGAACGACTGTGAACTGATGCAAGCCGTGAAAATATTGCCCTACGAGAATCTCTGAGGAAAACAAGTAAACAGCACAGCCTAACAAATCAAGTATTCCGCTCTGACCCGAAGAAAGGATATAACGAACACAAATATGTCATAATGATTCCATTGCATTTCTTGTCTGCTGTTTGGTGGATCCTATTCTGTGTACCACTGGTATTTCCCACTCTTCCTGTTCCAGTAGCGAATGTTCAGTGAGAGGAAACGTTGTTGATAAGCCTCAATGTGCGCAATCTCTATACTTTTTCCCTTCATGAACTTTTTCTAATATATGTATAGCAGGGAACAAATAAGTCATTGAGTCACGTGATAAGAAACTGAAATAAACCTGAAATATACATCTCTATGTTGCAGTTACATAAAAATGTTTGAAATCGAATGAAAAATTTCGCACTAACGAGACTGAAAAGCAAATAATACTTATTTAAGAACAGAATTTTATTACCAAGTTTTTAATCAGCCCAAAAAGTATAAAATAATTTTTCCTACCACCATACAGATTCCTAGCCACTTACAGATAGTCCTGAAAACATGTCACTGACAATTTTTAATAGCCACTATTATTGAAAAAGAAGAATGTGGAGGTGGATGCACTGCATAACTGATGCATTAATAGTTCAAGTCTCTAGTATTGTGTATTGAATGTGCCCATATTTTTCTTATTTACTCATAGAAGTACTTTCATAGCTGTTAAAACTTCATAGTCGCTAATTTTCAGGGCTACCTGGGTAGATGAACGGTACATAGCCAAAGTATTAGAAGAAGAAGCGGAATTTATACATCTGCACACCCAAAATTTAATGGAGCAGCCAATGCAAGGCGAAAACATGAAGATTCATATCACTATGTAGACAGGAATCTGCAACACGGTAAGAGTAATTATTTTATACTTTTTAATCCAGTTTGGAAACGTGGTATATTAAAAATTCATTTTTATTTAAATAATCATCTTTATTCACTTCGAAAACGCGTTGAAACTTCCTTTCGGAGCATTGCTTTCAACAATAAGACTCCCGCTGCCAGAGGGAGCATGCTATTTGCTAAGGGCAGCGGGCAGCCAGGTGACTAAACGCTAACAAACACTCGCTCTGCCTTTCTGATTTTATCCACTGGGGTGCTCTTCAGTTAAATAACAAGCCGCAGTGCAAGCAGAGAAGTCATTACGCGTTCGCATCTACATCTACAGTCTGAAAAGCATGTGGCAGAAGATACTTGTTATTGTAACGTCTCTAATCCAAATGTGACATTATTCACAAACTACTTTTACACAGTCCTGTTGGAGTAGCTAGATACGCTGCATGGCGTATGCACTCGTGACAAGGACAACATGTTGTCACACTGCATCAATTGAAGCACATCTTGACTGGTGTGGCCCAGTAATTGTATCAAAAGTCACAGCGAACACGTTATCAAGTCTTTCAACAGAAATAACACGGAGGTAAAAAAGAAGGGAATTGTCACTAGGTCAAAAACTTGAAGTTAACGTCCGCCATCTGACACAGCCTGAACCTGAACCATGGCCTGCAGATATCACTCAATGTGAGCTGTTTTAAGGTAAACAATGTGTCCCAGTGTAATATCGGCCTTTCTTCTGACAATGACATCCACGAATGGTAAAATACCAACTTTTTTCACTTTCGTTGTAACCTGAATATTTGGATCGAGGAAGTGATGTCACTCTGTAATGCCATTGACCATTTTCGGCCGTTGGGGATATCTATCGACTTTTGTGGTCGTATCCTAAATAACGTCTGGTGCTTTGATTGTGTGGAGGCGTAGTTGTTTCATCAAAAATACTGGCGGTGCATCTTTCACGGGTGTACTAATCGATCCAATCGTAATCTAAAGCTTAAAGGAATCACACATCATAAGTACACTTCACGGGTTTGCCGCCGGATCGTATTGTGTAAACCCCACAATATTTCATCGACGCAACTGCTCGACATCTTCAGGTGGCGGTAGCTGCTGTTGTCACTGCTGTAAGGCACGACTGATGATAATCGCGTAGGGGCATCGAGGTTCATCAGGCCAGGAGCAGGCAATACGCGTGCGCGGGAAGCCTCTCGCGGGGCTACTAGTGTACCATGATTGATTGATTGATTGATTTTAACAGGAGAGCTAAAACAGCTTAGGTCTAACCCGCCACTGCCCGCATTATTGTGCGGTATCGCTCCCTGTATATCTAGTAAAGCCAACCAGTGCCCTTAAATAGTGCAAGGAGTCCCTCTACCAGTTTTTTGTTACACACAATTTCTTCAGGTCTAGTTGTCCCGAAGATTCTGTATCTTTTGCTCTCCAATGCCGTGCATTCAAAGATTACGTGTGATGCAGTGTCTTCACCCTCATCACAGATCCTCCATTTAGGGTCCTCTTCCATTATATCCATAGTGTGTAGGTGTTTTTTGAAGTTCCCATGGCCGGTCATCAGTCCAGTCATGAGTTTGATCTCTTTCCTGTTCAATCCCAGGATTACAGAGCTTCTTTAAAACATGGCTTGGGATCATTACCTTACCATGTTTTTGTTTATGGACCTTGGTCCAATATCCTATGTGCTGTTTCCTAAGCCAGCTCCGTAGTTCTAGTTTGACCATAGCCTTGGTGATTGTCAAGACAGGTTCCGTTCCAATAAATGGAGTTGTTGGCCCAATCCTAGCCAATCTATCGGCTTGTGCATTGCCACAGATCCCTCCTGAGTGGCCAGGGACCCACACCAGGTTTACCCTATTGCTTCCCCTTAGCTCCACCAGAACCCTGTGGCATTTTGCAACCAGCTTAGATCTTGTTGCAGGAGCTACCAATGATTTCAGGGCTGCCTGGCTGTCTGAATAGATGTAGATGCTACGGTCATTGTACCACCTACTCATATTCTCCTCCGCACATGCCCTGATTGCAGTAATTTCGGCTTGGAATACAGAGGCCAGTTTCCCTAGAAAGATGCTGCTCTCCACTCTTGGCTGAACCCCGTACAACCCCGCCCCAACGCCTTGATCTGTTTTCGACCCATCGGTGAACCAAACGATGTCCCCCGTACGGTAGTGTGACTTACCGGAAGCCGCACAAAAATCTTCTGCTCGTGCGCTGTGGGCAATGGCTGTGCTGCCGGACGCTCCTGTGTTTAAAAGTCGAATTAAACAGCAGTGTGTAGCATCAAATCTTGTTTTCCCTGTAATGGCAGCCTGTGCTGGATTCAAGGCGGCGCTTAATTGAAAACCTGCATCCTCGTTCATAAGACTGTCCGTCGTACGGATATGTGCAACCTTTTTAACAACGCAGTTCCAGAAATATGACGCTTGCACGGTTCTGCACGTTTCCTAAGGCCAAAGTCGCCTTTCACCGAGCGCAATAATTTCCTCAATTTTGCTGGTAGCTGGATTATTTCTGTTCTTGAAGACATGCTGTCAAAACAGGGCAAGAGTGCCGTTGCAGTTGGTGTCTCTGCATCTTGCATTGATATCACTGCTTTGAATTTGGTTAGAACGGTTTGCATAGCGTATATGGCTATCGGAGTAGACATTCTGTTGGAATACGGTTCCTAGGTGATGTAGCTCACAGTGTAGACTGTCGGTATCTATGGACCAAAGAGCGTAAGACGGTAACGCGTTGTACAGTGTGATGATAACTTGTGGCCTGCAAATATTGGTCCGTGCGAGTAGTTTTAAGATAAATACTATGTCTCAGTTTAATATCGGCTTTTCTTATGTCCAGGAATGGTAAAATTCCATCTCTTTCTACATCCATTGTGAACTAAATGTTCGGATGGAGGGAGCTGAGATGCCGGTGAAACACAGGTAATGTCCCTATTCTGTGAGGAAACAACACAAATGCATCGTCTGTATACCACCAAAAGCAGGAAGGTATCAGATTTGCCAACTCCAGTGCTTTTTCCCCAAGGTCTACCATAAAATAGTTGGCCACCATGGGAGACATAGGACTTCCTATAGGGACACCTCCCAATTGTTCAAAATACTCTGAGTCCATCGGAGGAAACCGTCATCCACTTCTATGATCCATGTTGCACCGGAATGGAAGCAGAAACGTATGAGCCAAATGTGGCAGATATAGGCACGGAACTCTGCCCGTATTTAAATCTCAGTTTATAAGCGTTTATAAAAAAAAAATTTGTGTATGGTCCCCATAAAATACTCCGAACGCCAAATTGAGCTTCCAGCTGTCACCGGCGTGGGCTAGACAGCACCTTCACAAGGGTCTTGAAGTAACATGCTGGTCCTTCAGTGATGTTGCAGGAAACCGGAGGGGGAGAAGATTAGAGATACACCACAGGCTCGGATTACGGAAGGCTGGAGAAGGAAAGCGACAATTCCCTTTCGTAGCAACCACCCTATAATTTGCCTTAAGCGTTCTGAAGAAATCACGGAAAACATAAATCAGGATGGTCGGACGCGGGTTTGAACGATCGCCCTTCCGAATGCGATTCCAGAATGCTAACCACTGTGTTAATCCACTTGGTGAAGACGAAGAAGGAAGAAGAAAATGTGTCCTTACTTGCTGGTAACATGCCTGTTTTAATAGCGAGTTCTCCAAGCTGGGAAAGAGTGAATTCAGCTCCATCACTGTTAACACATCTTGAGAAGGTCCGCTTCCAGCATCTAAAGTTTATTTAAAAAACAGAACAAAACGTCTGTTTCAGCCAAAATATCAGCTATTGCAGCAGATACTGCACGATGTTGAGGTGGTGACGTATCAGACATTCAACGAAAGAAGTCGTATTCCACCACTTAAAAAAGCTAACCCAAATTTAATATTCAAACTTAACATATAATAGGATAAAATCAGAAAATATTTCTGCTTTGGTAACCGTATACAAGTAGATGTACTTTATTTTATCCAGACATACTGAACAATCCCGAAGCAGTTGATCTGAGATAATGAAAACATTGTTACAGCTTTCGAACAGGACAGACTGAATTTAAAGCACATTAACCAAGCTCGCGTAGAAAATGGCATGTCATTCAACGAATTCGTAGTCATATGCGGAGATTTCTGGAATCACTCGCAGTATAGTCTGGTTATTGATAAAATGAAGGAACTGAATGAGGGTCGATATAGACGAAACTTCAGTGAGATTTTGTATAAAAGGCAGTGCGCCAAAACGTAATCGTGTCAGAATGTTGCAGGCTATGGACAAATTCTAAAGCATGTAGTGAGCTCATATCGAGGGAAACAGCATAAGTCGAACATTTATTTACACGTTGACAGAAAAATTTAGACCAACACAAAAGCAACAAAATAGTGGCATCAAGGCAGCAGCTGCAAAAGTTGTATCTCAGATGAAAGATAGAATCCAGCGAAGTGAACAAGCAAACAACGCAATTGTGGCGGAATTGGAAAGTATTATCAAGGCAGCAGCTACGAAATGTTTATCTCAGCTCAACGACAGAATCCGGCCAAGTGTGCAAGCAGTCTTCTGATTCTCAACACACACACACACCTGCGTGCTTGCATTACTAACATTATGTGTTCTTGTCTGCTTTTAGGTACGCTCAATAACGATTCACAGGTGGAAACACATATTAACTCCTCTCCGGACGACAGTCTGGACCTCTCCTTAAGCCAAATGACAGCTGCCCACGAAGGGCGGATATCTGTGGAACAAATCCTACAGCACGTAGAGCAGTGTTGGAATAGGAGACATCAACTAATAGTGACTTTAAGTGTAGCAGTTCCTAGCAACACATTGATTCTGATTGCTAGTTTTGTTACATTTGGGGCCACGTAACGTCAGAGAACCTGATCCAGGGTAGATTTGATTCCCAGGGAAAGAGATGACAGATGGATCGACTCATTTGATATAGTACTTACATAATAGTCACCAATTAACAAGCAGGGGTAACTGTATAGATAGGAAGTGGTAAACTGCACCACGCAGCAAATGACGTTGTAGTAAGCGGGTCGTTGCCACAACACTCAAGGGAGTCTCCATGTTATGCGTGACGTGACCAGATACAAGGTTTTAGAGGAACAAATGGGGCGTAACGGAGTACAAATGAGGTTTGAATTTGAGGACAGAACGTCATTCGATCCGCGACTTGGTCATTGACGAGCAACCACACGAAGTCGCTGGAACATCGCCAGACAGCGAGACGACTGGACAGTACCAGCAGCCTCCAGTGCTACGTCTGCCTCCGCACTGGGTTCTTCGCAGGATTTGGTGCCACAGCCTCGCTAACCTGCTTGCTCTCTGTTGCCGCTGCCACTGTCGCTGAGGCCCAGGCTGGGACTCGGCTCCACAGTGCCAGCCCCTGTCTGCCGATTGTCCGAGCAGCGGAGGTCGAGGTCCTCTCAAAGCCGCCACTGCCACCGCGAAGGCCATAGTAGTACGGCAGCTGCCCGGCGTTTCGCTTCGCCAGGAACCGCCACTGTCACAGCTGGCCATGGCCTTGCCTCCACTGCCGAGCCGGAGTCCCGACGCAGCATCGCTGGGTGCCGTCCTAGGAGCCGACACCAGTCGCATCGTCCGAACCTGAAGAGGGGAGTGTACTTGCCTCATGTAAAACTGAAGACATAATGAAGTTATATTGCTAAATTGTCTATAGTGTTTCCACTTACTCCCCACCACCTACAAAATCACCACACAAGCTCTACCCCCTAGACAGATGCCGCAACAGAGTGATCCATACAACGTATTGTAACATACTGCATATGCCATTTGTAGTGTACAGAGATGCCACTCAAGAAGAGTGTGTGGCATTTGTTACCAGATGTACCGTCCGCAACATTGCTGCACGCAGACCAATCACGCTTCCTGCAAGGATCATGTCCCCTTGGGCGGCAGGGCCAGCAGGAAGAGAGACAGGTACTTAAGTCACCGTGCATGAGAAGTAGTAATCTGCAAGTCCGAGTCCTGTTAGAGAGTTCCTGCAGAACGTTAGTTGTGTCTTCAAGTCGTCGCTGAGACAGAAACAATGAAACTGATACAAATAAGGTCTTTGGGAAAGTTATTTATTGGTTTTCTGTGAATGGGCTTGCTCTGAACTTTGAAAAAACACAGTGCATCCAATTTTCTGCTGCAAAAAGTATAATTCCTTCAGTAAACATGTAAGTAGGCTGTTTATGTTTTCTCTATGTAAGTAGGCTGTTTATGTTTACTTATTGGCAACGTTACGTAGCGCTCAATATGAAAATCACTGGCTGTGCTGTGTGCAGTCTGTGGCTAGTTTGCATTGTTGTCTGCCATTGTAGTGTAGGGCAGCGGCAGCTGGATGTGAACAGCGCGTAGCGTTGCACAGTTGGAGGTGAGCCGCCAGCAGTGGTGGATGTGGGGAGAGAGATGGCGGAGTTTTGTAATTTGTCATGAACTGCTATATGTATTATGACTATTAAGGTAAATACATTGTTTGTTCTCTATTAAAATCTTTCATTTGCTAACTATGCCTATCAGTAGTTAGTGCCTTCAGTAATTTGAATCTTTTATTTAGCTGGCAGTAGTGGCGCTCGCTGTATTGCAGTAGCTTGAGTAGCGAAGATTTTTGAGGTAAGTGATTTGTGAAAGGTATAGTTTAATGTTAGTCAGGGCAATTCTTTTGTAGGGATTATTGAAAGACAGATTGCGTTGCGCTAACAAAATATTGTGTGTCAGTTTAAGGACAGTCGTGTATAAATTGTTCAAAGGGGACGTTTCATATGGCGACCCTGCCAGGATAACTCACTGGAATCTTCTGATTTTTTCTTGTAGTTTGTGTAATTAGTGTAGATTGTGTTTATTGCTAGCGCGAAATTGTAGAGAAAATCTCCTTTGTAGTTGCAGTCTTTCATTGTTGTACAGTAAAACAGGTGTGGCATGCATGTAGATTTGCACCAAGTATTTCGCAGCTGTGCTTGCAATTAACTAGATATTATTTTCAATGCTATGTTAATGTGTTTTGTTATTTTGCTCTTCAAATTGTGCTTCTCTGTGTTGTCATGTGAAATATTGTGAGAATAATGGCGTGTGAAAAACGTAATACTAGGCTCCAAAGTAAACTGAGAAATGACAGTGAAGACGAAAGCAGTGTGTTAGCGCCACCGAGTAATGAATT
Source organism: Schistocerca americana (assembly GCF_021461395.2). Lineage (NCBI taxonomy): Eukaryota > Metazoa > Arthropoda > Insecta > Orthoptera > Acrididae > Schistocerca > Schistocerca americana. The sequence continues at coordinate 90,177,701 of NC_060122.1, forward strand.
AACTGATGTTCAAAGTAGTAATTTGGTAATTGTGCATAGGGAAATGGAGCGGGCTGCAAACAATGGTGTAGACAGTGAAACAGGTAGTGAACAGGGAAGCATTATCGATCGATCGGTCGGCAACAGCTCGCCTCAGGAATCCGAAATGACAGGACACAATTTCGCAAATACTGCAGATTCAGATTTTGGGTCATCACCGTTTTCTGAAATAAGTCAAGACAAATTTTCTGCTTGTCAAAATGTGAATGTTTCCGGTGCAAATGCACTGCCGAAAAGCATAGAGAAACAGATTCCAGACACTAATACATTATTATTGCAATTAATGCAACAAATGGAACAAAATCAGAGACAAATGGGACAAAATCTTAAAAAGTTAGACAGAGTGGAACAAAATCTTAAAAAGTTAGACACAATGGAACAAAATCTTCAAAAGTTAGACACAGTGGAACAACACCAGAGACAAACACAGCAACCGTTAGACGCAATGGAACAAAATCTTCACACCACGCTTGAACAAACACGTGAAGATTTAACTACTGAGTTACATAACATTGAATCGAAATCTCAAAAAGTCTGTAATGACGTAAAAACAGAAATTTGTGAGCATTTTCAACCTATTTTTTCGTGGCATGAAAATGCATTACAGAATCACGAAGCAGCCATAAAAGAACTGCAAACTATTGTTCATGAGAATCATAAGACCTTGCAAGCTAAATTTGACTCAGTTGCATCTACCGATTCGGTTACGCAACTTGCAAAAACTCAGGAAAACTTAAAGGACACAGTAGATACTCTGAAACTTGGTTCAGAAAAACACACTGAGGAAATAAGAACGCTATCGGAGAAAGTAGCCGAACTTTCGGATCAGTTCACTAATTTATCTACGAAGGTAGATGATAATCTGAATGACACAAAACCGGTAGTCTTTAATGACACAGAAGAGTGCGAACAAATTAGGAAATTCAATCAAAATCAAATCAATATACAGTACAAAAGAGAAATTCGGGAAGTACAAGATCAGTTGGCACAAGTAATACAAAAATTACAAATTTCAGAGGACACTCGCGCTCCAACACGGGAAGAGGGACTTAGAAATACGGAAAAGCCGCCAAATAATAACACAGGGCATTTCGGAAGTTATGAAAGAAATTGGCAATGTGCACCGAATTTTGAGATGGAACGGCCGACACGACCTAACAATGACCGATGTGCGACTCGCTGACATGATGATTTTGACTATAAGCTGTTCATTACTACACGTAAATTCAAAACATTTAAGAATTCTGGCAACGACATTCATCCACAAGCATGGCTCCATCAATTCTCTCATTGTTTTCCTCCCAACTGGTCGTTAGAACACAGATTAGAATTTATGTGTGGCTACTTGGAGAATGAACCAGCTGTAAGAATGCGATCGGTCATTCACGATTGTCACAGTGAAGGAGAATTTTATCATGCCTTCCTCTCAGCGTATTGGTCTCAAGCTACACAAGACCGAGTAAAACATAGCATCATAATGATGAAACGTTTCGAACAATCTGAATTTTCCAGTCTTATGATATATTTTGAAAACATGTTGCATAAAAATCAGTATCTTTCAAACCCATACAGCCCCTCAGAACTCATCCGCATTTGCTTAATCAAATTACCTGAACATTTACAGGATATTATTTTAGCAGGACGTTGCAAAGACGACATTGAAGCTTTTCAGGGACTGTTACAAGAACTAGAAATTGACAGTGATAATCGCGGAACGCGAAAACAAGAACACAACAATTACAGGTCACATCCGTCAAAATTCCGTGACTACAGAAACAATAACTGGACACGACAAGTCTATTCTTACAACGCAAATCGTGACCAAAACAGACACCACCCATTTGACAACCTCTGGCAGAATAATAGTTGCAGAGAAAGATCGCATTTCCGTAGTAATGAATATGACAGAGACAATCACAGAAACAGACAATATGGCAACCAGAACTATTATTATCAAGGGAGACAGAATAACTTTAGACGCAACGGCCCAGCGCACAGTTACGATTCAGGGAGAAATTCTCCACCACGTGACCGACAAGAAAGAAACTATGGAATCTACCGACATGACGACAGACGATATGATCGTAACGACAGACCTGAATTGCATCAGAACTGGCGGGATTCAAACAGGGAAGGGCCTTCTCGTCAGAGTGAATTTGTAGAAGTTAGGTCTCCTAATCCCAATAACGACTCGCGCCAACAAAGGAACAGACAATGAGTCGCACCGCAGGCAGCCGCGTGCGCCGGCTGGCTCAGAGAAAAATAACATTGACGCTAACCTTGAGAAAAATTTTAGCACTCCTCACCGACGTATACCGCATGATAATTCCGTTCAAGTTGAAACTCTGAGTACTAGGAAGAGTAAAGGACTGCACCACGTTTCTCATGTAAAACCGTTTATTGAAAGATAATCTGATTTTTAACTTAGTCTTTGCTATAAAATTTTTCACTTTACGTTACTAGTATGCATTGTCAGACTTAGAAACTGTTACCATGCAACAATGTTTGAAGTTAAATATCCAGTCAAGAACCAAGAGAATTTATTTAAACAGAAATTACGAATGCATTGTTATTGCGAACAGACGACACAGTGCTATTGTGTGTGTACATTCTTGCTTGTTAGTTGCACGATTACGGAACGACTATAAGGCTTACATACTTAGAACATTTACCAGTACTGCTAATGAGATTTTAATGCAACATTTTGGTTTACTTGAAAATACATTATGGATTCAAGGTGCTTTCTGAGAGATACCAGATGACACAGTGGTTAGTTTATTTGACAGCTACACGACTATATCACGACGCTACTAATGTGTGACACAATTTACCTTGTTGCTTTTGCGGTGTATCTGTTTTATATCTGCACAGTTTTTCTGAATTCTTCTGGAAAGTAAACCATATTTTAGTAGTAACTTCTGTGGTATAGCTACAAGGAGACAGCCTTTTCTGTAGCACAACAATACGTTACAGCACAGTACTTTCTTCATCACGGCAATAAGCGTAATAACTAAGATATCTATACTCAAAGCATTTCACTTTTGTTTATCATGAGGTAAGTACATTGACTTCTGCGGAACTTAGCTTTCGGAGGACGATAATTACGACACTTCCACAGAATTATCTTACAGCAAGACGCACATTTAGCGCTACAGGACACGCATTTGAGTGATTAATTTTGTACTTAAAACATTTATTTTTAAAGGTTTTTGAATTACAAAGAAAGTTTTCCATGATACATTTTATCCCATTGCAATAATCTGTAACACCTGAGGGTATAATTACATTAATCCTCAGGGGGGTATACGCCTACTTTGTGTACCATGTGTTTGGCAAGCACAAGGAGCCCTAGCTAATATGGTATTTGCTTATACAACTTTACACATCGGTACCATATTTCTCTAACACACAAATTACACAGCTATCTGATCATGTAACTGAGAGATAAACTTTTTTTTATTACATCAGTGACAGATGTTTACGCAATTACACAGTTGGATAACTTCACACTTATGAAATTGTATTTTGTCTGTACTTTGTGAAATGCTCATATTTTTTCGGAACCATTGTGATACTATGAGAGCTTTGAATGATATATTTGGTAAGGGAGCATGATTTTAAAGTACGTTTGAGGTAGATGACACTATTGAAATGAGCAGAGAATTTTTTTTAGGTTTTGAAATTATAGGAGGAAGCTACGACGATTTTGAGAATTGACTGAGATGTTATGATATTATTACGATGACGATGTGTACTATGCTGTTGAGATATGTTTATGATCAATAAGATGATGCTACCGTATATGAGGAATAAGAAGTATGTTGGAAACCAAGAAGCGTACTTTAAGAGTTATGAAATGTGCGTAAATGCGTGACTGTATCACAATGCTGACGAATATTTTATTTGGACACTTATATTTATAGGGTTTTGTTTCTACACATTTGCAACGCAAATTCTCGACCCGTGAAATTTTGTATATGAGACTGTCACAGTAGCGGAAACTGCTGTCGTAAATATTTCCGTAAGAAAGTTAAGTGACCACCTGCACGTAATGCGTTGTGGGCACGCAGCTGTGTCAGACGCCGGGAGAACAAGTCATTAGTAAGTGCCTCATCAGAAGCACAGTTAGAATAAAAGAAAGGGGAGGCCATTGTCCTCCCTATTGACATTTCCTTGTTGAAAGCATACTGTGGAGCTCGTAATTTATGATATTTACTAAAATGCCTAATGAAATGATTAGAAACATTTTACATCTATTGTCTTTGTAGTTAAGAGATTGCTCATTTTGTTTAATATCTGGTTTCCAGCTGTGTTGCAGCATTGGTTTTATAAAATAAACTTAAATGCATCTGCTAATGTGAACACTTTCTGTCAACAGATTTATTAAATAAGTATTTTCTGATCCACATTCTTCGAAAAAGGAGCTCTTGGAATGGAGAGAACAATAAGAAGGGACTGATAACAGTAACTGCATCTATAATTTTCTTTTCAAGTACTTGGTAATTTCTTTTGTAGAATAATTTGTGGTGCACCACTTTAATTACATAGACATTAAGATGTGAATATACATTTCCCTTATCTGCATTGTTGTTTTTACTGTAATATTTTTTCTGCTTGAGCTATGTCATGTTTAGGTATACGGGTAAGTTACTGCTGTTTGCCAGGCATAGTGTTACTGAATTTGACTTTGTGTTACTCTGCTAAGCCAGTTTACTACTGATTTATTTTTCTTGTTGCTGCACATTGGCTCATATTAGTTGTAATGTTGCATTGCTTGGTAATTTAGATTTACTGTAGCTTGCTTTGCAATTTTCCATTTTTTTGGTCATTGCTGTTTGTGTTACTTATTTTGTGCTGCTGCATTGCTACGTCCCTTAGTTTAGCATCTGAGCTCAGTAGATTTAAGTTAGCTTAAGAGGGGGTAGCCTCTAAGAGAATGAGTTGCGATGAATTGGAAGAAATGCATTGAGAAGTTATACGAAAAAAGTACAGAAAACAGGTTTGGGTAGGATTTTCTTGGAAATAAATGTTGAGGTAAGAAATGTGTGAACATATAAATACAAAAAGCATGCTTAGATAGAATTTTTTTTTGTGGAAACAAAGGATGAAATAAGAGGAAAGATATATGAAGTTTTGGGTTGGACTGCAGTACCACATGTTACACTGAAAACGAACCCTGTCCTTTCCTATTGGTGTTATCCCACTATGTGTTTGTGTACCCTTGTGTACTTGTTTTCTTCCTGTCTCTGTGTAGTTTCATAGAATTTTTTTTCTTTTAATATTAAGCTACATTCACTATGATGAGGAATACTGTTATCCTCGAATATAATTGGCATTAATAATATGTTATTTACTTTGTAAAGATGTTAGACATTATTAATTCTGTTCTGTTTAATGCTCATGTGTGAAGTTGATGTTTCGAAAGTTATTCTGATCTTTATGTATGTACTTATGTCACTATTTTTGTAACACTGATGTATATGTTTATTTCTATTCTTCTGTAAGGCCCCTATTACTACAAATGTTATCTGTATTATTATGTTTTAATGATGTTTTCTGTATCTTTGTAATTGTATTCTCATGTTATAATATTGTAATTGACACCAGTTCATCAAATTAAGTAACTTGTAAGCATTCATTTCACTACACACATTTCTGTTGGTCATAGTATATGGACAATATGTGAGAAGTTGGGACTGTTAGTGTTTGCACGTGTGTTACTAATTCAGCAAGGGACTGGATAACAGCATTGCTGGTTCTAAGGACAATTCCAAAAACTTTGTGAGTGCTCAAGTGGTGGTTTATGGACTTGCTATATTCTCCGCAAGACTCTTCGATGGTGAATGTGCACCAGCACAATCGCAACAGATGGCTGCTGGCCATCTCTACAAGGACTACAGTGGGTCTGCACCTCTGGTGGCCCACCAATACCATTATCTCTACAAGGACTACAGTGGGTCTGCATCTATGATGACCCACCAACGCCATTATTTCTACAAGGACTACAGTGGGTCTGCATCTTTGATGACCCACCAATACCATTATTTCTACAAGGACTGCAGTGGGTCTGCACCTCTTGTGGCCCACCAGTACCACAATCTCTACCAGGACTCCAGTGGGTCTGCTCTGTGATGACCTACCTACCAATATTCTTCAAAACTTCGAATAATTCTGCTGTGGGTTTGCTCCATTGTGGCCCATTACCTGTCAGCATGTCAAGAGTCAGCACTGTCTTTCCGTTGGAAGGACAACACTACTTCTTCAAGACTGCATGGAAATCCACTACTTCTGTGTGCAATTTCTTTTACTAATGAGACTTTGTGAAAAAAAACTGTAATTACTACTATGATGAATGATCAGGACTATCTCTATGGACTGTGAGAAAATTTTAGCTTTTGGCCAACATTGTATCAATAAGTGTGTGCATTTGACTTCTTTGTTATTGTAATTATGAAAAATTTTATCAAATCATTATTGGCCACTGCCCAAAAAAAATCTGTAAAATTTTTTGTGGGGAGCATGGGGGCTATGTAAGTAGGCTGTTTTCTCTATGTAAGTAGGCTGTTTATGTTTTCTTATTGGCAACGTTACGTAGCGCTCAATACGAAAATCACTGGCTGTGCTGTGTGCAGTCTGTGGCTAGTTTGCATTGTTGTCTGCCATTGTAGTGTTGGGCAGCGGCAGCTGGATGTGAACAGCGCGTAGCGTTGCGCAGTTGGAGGTGAGCAAGTAGGCTGTTTATGTTTTCTCTATGTAAGTAGGCCGTTTATGTTTACTTATTGGCAACGTTACGTAGCGCTCAATATGAAAATCACTGGCTGTGCTGTGTGCAGTCTGTGGCTAGTTTGCATTGTTGTCTGCCATTGTAGTGTTGGGCAGCGGCAGCTGGATGTGAACAGCGCGTAGCGTTGCGCAGTTGGAGGTGAGCCGCCAGCAGTGGTGGATGTGGGGAGAGAGATGGCGGAGTTTTGTAATTTGTCATGAACTGCTATATATATTATGACTATTAAGGTAAATACATTGTTTGTTCTCTATTAAAATCTTTCATTTGCTAACTATGCCTATCAGTAGTTAGTGCCTTCGGTAGTTTGAATCTTTTATTTAGCTGGCAGTAGTGGCGCTCGCTGTATTGCAGTAGCTTGAGTAGCGAAGATTTTTGAGGTAAGTGATTTGTGAAAGGTATAGTTTAATGTTAGTCAGAGCAATTCTTTTGTAGTGATTATTGAAAGTCAGATTGCGTTGCGCTAACAAAATATTGTGTGTCAGTTTAAGGACAGTCGTATATAAATTGTTCAAAGGGGACGTTTCAAACATAACACATCAAAGAAGTCAGCGGCCAGGATAGAGCATACTTAGTTTTTGGGTGTACATATAGATGAGAATCTTAATTGGAAAATTCAGATTTTGGATTCCTAAAGCGACTATGTTCAGCAACTTTTGCAATCAGAATAATTGCGAATTTTGAGGATGTAGAAATTAGTAAGCTAACATACTTTGCATGCTTCCACTCTCTGATGTCATATGGGATAATATTCTGGGGCAACTCAACACTTAGGCAAAAGGTATTCGTTCCTCAAAAGAAAGTGGTTAGAATAATGTGTGGGGTTCATAGTCACACATATTGTAGGCATCTGTTTAAAAGGTTAGGAATTCTTACAATTGCTTCACACTACATTTACTCAGTAATGAAATTTTTTTCTCAACAACATGGACCAGTTTAAAATCAACAGTGACATTCATGATTACAATACCATAAAAAAGAAAGACCTACACTATCCTTTACTTAACCCATCTTAGCCACAGAAAGGTGTAACATATGCTGCTATGAAATTTTTTGATAAATTATAAGATGAAATAAAATGTCTGACAGACAGCAGTAATACTTTCAAAAACAAATTGAAATCATACCTTCTCGACAACTCCTTCTATACCATAGATGAATTCTTGAATATGAATAAACAAATCTGGAGTTATAATATATGCATTTTTTGCCATTTAAGGGAATGGGATAGATAATAGAAATATTTAGGTATAACACTATAATGTAAACGAAAATAAACTTGTTTCCTGTGCGAATTTCTTGTGCATTTGACACGTTCCACTTCATAACGGTTTTTCCGTGCTATGATCAATGTAACACTTAACTAATTAACTAAATAACTAACAGTGACCAACAGATAGCCAGTGGGTAGCCTTCAATAGAAAATGGACAGTGGATAGAAGTATCAAGCATGGAGAGATACCAACCAGATTTGGGACCATCTGATCTTACGATGCCTTATTAAGACCCATAAACGACTAATATCTGTGGTAGAACGACAACATGGTTCACGCAGAACACTTGGACATAATTATTAGGGGAAATACGTTTGAGACATGTTGTGCATTAATTATATCCCACTTCTGTTAATATAACCCAGTAAGGATTTCAGGCTGATGAGTCATTACCATAAACTGCCGTTTTTACGCAAAACAACATCAAAACCGCAACTAAAGATGCGAATCATATCCATAAACGTGTTATGGAAGTGATAAATAATTCTAAATTTTATCGATCACGACGAGCAGTTATAGATATGTTTACGATGGCATATTGATAAAGAGTGGTGGAAATGTACTACGTTTCCACATATGCTGTTACATGTTTGGAGGATTAGACCAGTAGACTAGAAGCGTCTATAATGTTGTTGTGGTTTTCAGTCCTGAGACTGTTTTGATGCAGCTCTCCATGCTACTCTATCCTGTGCAAGCTTCTTCATCTCCCAGTACCTACTGCAACCTACATTCTTCTGAATCTCCTTAGTGTATTCATCTCTTGGTCTCCCTCTACGATTTTTACCCTCCACGCTGCCTTCCAGTGCTAAATTTGTGATCCCTTGATGCCTCAGAACACGTCCTACCAACTGCTCCCTTCTTCTAGTCAAGTTGTGCCACAAGCTTCTCTTCTCCCCAATCCTATTCAATACCTCCTCATTAGTTGCGTGATCTACCCACCTAATCTTCAACATTCTTCTGTAACACCACATTTCGAAAGCTTCTATTCTCTTCTTGTCCAAACTATTTATCGTCCATGTTTCACTTCCATACATGGCTACACTCCATACAAATACTTTCAAAAATGACTTCCTGACACTTAAATCTATATTCCATGTTAACAAATTTCTCTTCTTCTGAAACGCTTTCCTTGCCATTGCCAGTCTACATTTTATATCCTCTCTACTTCGACCATCATCAGTTATTTTGCTCCCCAAACAGCAAAAGTCCTTTACTATTTTAAGCGTCTCATTTCCTAATCTAATTCCCTCAGTATCATCCGACTTAATTCGACTACATTCCATTATCCTCGTTTTGCTTTTGTTGATGTTCATCTTATATCCTCCTTTCAAGACACTGTCCATTCCGTTCAACTGCTCTTCCATGTCCTTTGCTGTCTCTGACAGAAATACAGTGTCATCGGCGAACCTCAAAGTTTTTATTTCTTCTCCCTGATTTTAATACCTACTCCAAATTTTTCTTTTGTTTCCTTTATCGCTTGCTCAATATACGGATTGAATAACATCAGGGAGAGACTACAACCCTGCTCACTCCCTTCCCAACCACTGCTTCCCTTTCATGCCCCTCGACTCTTATAAATGCCATCTGGCTTCTGTACAAATTGTAAATAGCCTTTCGCTCCCTGTATTTTACCCTTGCCACCTTCAGAATTTGAAAGAGAGTATTCCAGTCAACATTGTCAAAAGCTTTCTCTAAGTCTACAAATGCTAGAAACGTAGGTTTGCCTTTCCTTAATCTAGTTTCTAAGATGAGTCGTAGGGTCAGTATTGCCTCACGTGTTCCACCATTTCTACGGGATTCAAACTGATATTCGCCGAGGTCGCCTTCTACCAGTTTTTCCATTCGTCTCTAAAGAATTCGCTTTAGTATTTTGCAGCTGTGACTTATTAAACTGATAGTTCGGTAATTTTCACATCTGGAAACACCTACTTTCTTTGGGATTGGAATTATTATATTCTTCTTGAAGTCTGAGGGTATTTTGCCTGTCTCATACATCTTACTCGCCAGATGGTAGAGTTTTGGCAGGACTGGCTCTCCCAAGGCCGTCAATAGTTCTAATGGAATGTTGTCTACTCCCGGGGCCTTGTTTCGACTCAGGTCTTTCAGTGCTCTGTCAAACTCTTCGCGCAGTATCGTATCTCCCATTTCAACTTCATCTACATCCTCTTCCATTTCCATAATATTGTCCTCAAGTACATCGCCCTTGTATAGATCCTCTATATACTCCTTCCACCTTTCTGCTTTCCCTTCTTTGCTTAGAACTGGGTTTCCATCTGAGCTCTTGATATTCATACAAGTGGCTCCCTTTTCTCCAAAGGTCTCTTTAATTTTCCTGTAGGCAGTATCTATCTTACCCCTAGTGAGCGTCTATAACACGCACCGAAAATATCTCATCATGAGATTTTTATCAGTAGTGTCAACAGAGGTCCGAACACATCATCAAATGGGCTCCGTTTTACAATAGGCAGCCACACATCCTAGCTCAATGAATGACAGGTTGATGACAAGATTAATTACTAGTGGTGCCTTCCAACATTGGACTGAACTGCTGAGTTATAACTACTACCGTAGTCTCGTGATTATTTTAAAACATTCAAATCTATTAGTTGTACGTGAGTGACAATGACATTATACATTACGCTACGTGGCTTGTCTGGTGGTAGTTTATAGTGTTAAATCTATTACTAGATGTGTGTGCCTGATACTGAAGGATGTGATAATACATTACACTGTAATACAGAACTGTATTTGGATTATTGAGGTGTACATTGTTTATAGCATTTAACGTGTTAGTCAATATGTATGCGAGATACTAACGGAAACTGTACAGCAGTGTAACATGCGTTAGGAATAAGAGTGGACACACCTGAATTAATGCACACCGATAGGTGCCTTTGACCGTACTGTGTATGTGTCCTAACGTGATATTAATTATCAGCTACCAAATCTTATAACTGTATTGTACTGCCAGAAGCTGACATTGTGTAACCATTTAATCTTTGAGAGCTGTTGACTACACAATGAAGCATCAAATAAGATGTTTGCTGCAGTGTTTCCTCTTACCTACAAAGTGTTTGAGGGGCACTCCTTCTTCCAAATGCTTATACAGAAAGAAACTTCCGTTTACATAATTCTCTCAAAGCTAACACCTAGAAATGCTCGAAGGTACGGAGAGTAAAGGGAGTGGGTTGAGGGTTCATTGGAACATTCCACTCACTACCATTAAAATCTGCTGGCAAGGGAATGATATGGACTGCATTCTGCCTCCCTGCACCTAAGTGGACAGGGACACTTTGCTGGCATGCGCCATCGAGGCGTGTTAACAACTGTCATTACTGAAAATATTCTTGGGGTTTAGGGAGATGAGTAATATGAGAGTTCCTAGTTTGCCTGCATACTGTTTCCTCTGCTGACTGCCCTGAGAAGATGAAATCTGCTATCGTTAGTCAGCTCAGAACATCTAAGTTGTGTGTGTGTGTGTGTGTGTGTGTGTGTGTGTGTGTGTGTGTGTGTGTGTGTGTGAGCACTTCTTTCATCTATGTTATGGTCGCAGGTTCTGACAGGCAGACTTTTCTAGTGCGATGTCTACACGTCCAGGAACAGGTATCTGCTTGACTTGTTGGTGTTACACACTTCGCAACAACAAGCCATTGTGTCAGTGTCTTCTCAGCTGGCTACGAGGGCAATCTTATAGACACCACCCAAACTCTTGCAGTTTGCTATTTGTTTAACATTGGTAGGCATGTATTTGTGACCACCTTTTTGCAGATTATACCACGACATCATTGATTTACTGCCTTTAACCACTCACTGTAGTGTCAATGTGTGTTGCTTCATGACACAGGATAATATTTACCGCCGTTTTTCCAGCATTTCACCTCCATACACAGTGAGGATACTAAAGACTGCAAAGGGATAGTTGCAAGTAGTAGCATAGGTTGTGACGATGAGACCACTTCTGGTTATGAGCCTTAAAATTAGAGTGTATAATCATACTACCGAAGAAAGTCGGGTTATGTGATGGAGTATATTAAGCTGTCACTCACATGATTCACCAGATGGCTGACATTTTCCAACATTCTGAGGAATATGCTACAACTTCGTATTCACTTACGTATCTAAAAATGGAAATGCAAGTGCTTGGGTGAAAAGCGGTCTGAAAGTGTAAATAGCTATGCGCAGTGGAGTGCTTATGCCACAGCTTTTAACACGGTCGCATCATCATTGAAGACACCGAGGTGAAGGTTCTGTTTGCGTATAAGGATTGTGCTCTATAGCTCTTGATGGTCAGAGGGTAATATTGCATACCTGAATTAAAGCACAGCACGTACTGCTGCTGGTCCTATACTGCAGCTGGTCCTAGGCTAGTACATGAGAAAAAAATGGTGTTAAGTAACTTTTTCGGTGTTTCCTCCATTCTAACATGACCAGGGTGATGGACATAGATAGACTGGTAGACACAATGTGAAACAACCATGAAGAATTCTAGGAATATGTTTGACTGTAGCAATAGTTGACTTGCTGCACAATTTCATATTTATCATCTATGATATGTCGAGTGTTTACAAAGGAATGTCCAACACTTTGCTGGTAATTACGTTATCACGATGTGGCATTTGAAGGTCACTATTCTGAAGCTTTAATTGGCATATAAATGGCTACCAAGAAAGGATTACACCCAGTCACACCCAATCCGCCTCTAGCAGCGGATGGACTAATATCATCCCCAATTTTGAAGAATTTGATATGCAAAATATGTAATAACTCACAATACGAAAATTTTTGTAACATACAGCTTCTTTATTACGAAAATGAGTGGTCATTGTTATTTCAGCAACTAAGGGGGATAATGCTACTCTACTTCATGCGTGTATGTGCCTGTGTTTATTAATCATCGGACTTTCTTTACCTTGCAGATGTATTTTTACAAACATTTCATAATACTGTGACACTTGACAAACATCACAGATGTGGAAAATAGTCAGCTGCTGTTAGATATAGAAACTGCATTAGCGTACATACATTACTGGCCATTAAAATTGCTACACCACAAACATGACGTGTTACAGACGCGAAATATAACCGACAGGAATAACATGCTGTGATATGCAAATGATTAGTTTTTAAGAGCATTCACACAAGGTCGGCGCCGGTGGCAACACCTACAACGTGCTGACATGAGGAAAGTTTCCAGCCGATTTCTCATACACAAACAGGAGCTGACCGGCGTTGCCTTGTGAAACGTCGTTGTGATGTCTCGTGTAAGGAGGAGAAATGCGTACCATCACTTTTCCGACTTTGATAAAGGTCGGATTGTAGCATATCGCGTTTGCGGTTTATCGCATCGCGACATTGCTGCTCGCATTGGTCGAAATCCAATGACTGTTAGCAGAATATGGAATCGGTGCTTACAGTAGGGTAATACGGAACGCCGTGCTGGATGCCAACGGCCTCGTTATCACTAGCAGTCGATATGGCAGGCATCGTATCCGCATGGCTGTAACGGATCGTGCAGCCACGTTTCGATCCCTGAGTCAACAGATGGGGACGTTTGCAAGACAACAACCATCTGCACGAACAGTTCGACGACGTTTGCAGCAGCATGAACTATCAGCTCGGAGACCATGGCTGCAGTTATCCTTGACGCTGCATCACTGACAGGAGCGCCTGCGATGGTCTACTCAACGACGAACCTGGGTACACGAACGGCAAAACGTATTTTTTCGGATGAATCCTGGTTCTGTTTACAGCATTATGATAGTCGCATCCGTGTTTGTCGACATCGGGGTGAACGCACATTGGAAGCGTGTATTCGTCATCGCCATACTGGCGTATCACCCGGCGTGATGGTATAGGGGGCAATTGGTTACACGTCTCGGTCACCTCTTGTTCGCATTGACGGCACTTTGAACAGTGGACGTTGCATTTCAGATGTGTTACGACCCGTGGCTCGACCCTTCATTCGATCCCTGCGGAACCCTACATTTCAGCAAGATAATGGACGGTCGCATGTTGCAGGTCCTGTACGGGCCCTTCTGGATACAGAAAATGTTCGACTGCTGCCCTTGCCAGCACATTCTGCAGATCTCTCACCAACTGAAAACGTCTGGTCAATGGTGGCAGAGCAACTGGCTCGTCACAATACGCCAGTCACTACTCTTGATGAACTGTGGTATCGTGTTGAAGCTGCATGGGCAGCTGTACCTGTAACGCCAGCTAAGCTCTGTTTGACTCAATGGCCAGGCGTATCAAGGCCGTTATTACGGCCAGAGGTGTTTTGTTCTGTATACTGATTCCTCAGGATCTATTCACCCAAATTGCGTGAATATGTAATCACATGTCAGTTGTAGCATAATATATTTGTCCAGTGAATATCCGCTTATCAGCTGGTTTTCTTCTTGGTGTAGCAATTTTAATGGCCAGTAGTGTACTTTAGGGGCTTAAACACTAGTTTGATGAGTAAGTGTATATGTAAAAATGAACATCACGATGACTGACTTAAACATTCCTCATTTTATACTTAGTAAGAATATTGTGACATTTGACAAACATTATAGACATAGAAAATAATTAATTTAAGGTTTTTTTGTGTGTTACCTCCACATAGGAACGTCGAATAATGAAGTTTTTTGTAAGTGCAACCACAACCATCCTTTGGTGACACTAAGCGACTTCTGGCACAAAGAACGAACAACTAATGTTTTCAAAAATGCAGACATTCATTGGCGACACCAACTGGGACATAAGGCAGAAGTTGATTTTATTTTCCTATTTTCAGGATAGGCGGAATAGTTCTTAAAATAAATTCATTTTCAACAAGTGTATTGCACTAATTCGTTAATTAATTACCTTTTACAAGCAACTGTCTGTTTTTGTCATTTCTAAAGAGTATATTATATACTCGTTCCAATATTCACAATGATTGGTATATAACTTTAAATTAAATTTACCAGTGTGAGTGGTGCGCAAATCCATAAACAACTTTTTGGAAGTCACCAATCCAAAAAGAGCTCGTCATTTTTTATGCAATTCAGATACTGCTAATTACACCTTTTACAATTTTTATTCTGGTCAGACAGATAACTGCTGATGGCAGTTTTGAATGAAAGGTTTTGGACCATTCGATATTTATAATAATAAAAGGGAATTTGATTCCTTTTGGCCGGGAGCATTTGGACCCAACAGCTGTTGGGTAAGGGCATGATGATGCTGGTTTGCCATTGCCTGAGAGGAAGTGGAGAGAGTTATGGGATGGGAGGGGGAAAGGTGGAAATGGGGATGTAGGGCGGTGGCCCTTGAAGATGACTTGTGCAATTACGTCGGTTATAATCTGTCTTTAGTTACCTTGAAAATTACAACCACAATTGCCTCAACTGTAACATAACACTGGATGTGCTGACATTATGGTTTGATCTGGCACAATGCTGTAATCTGTGTTATGAGTCTCATACCATTTTTATGTCGGAGACAGGTTACTATTTGTAAGCAAACTGTATTTACAAATTTGTGCCATACTTTTAATGCAGAATTCAGTAATGGCTGGAGGTAGTACGACACTCTATTTACAAAAGAGGACAGATGGGCACATTCTCAACTATTTCTTGGTGATAATATTTCTTCTGAATATGATCCCATTGCTGGCTGGAGTACTGGCTATTTGTCTTGAGAAAATCGCATCTCAAAACCAGTATAGTGTGTATATGCTCTAGTTTTAATGGAACATTTAGTAATGGTGGGAGGCAGTACCACAAACACAGCAATATCCTACTCAAAAAAGAGCACTAACTGGGATATTGTAAACTATCTTTCGTTAGTAATCTTAGTTGTGAATCTGATTCTATTGCTATGCTGAAGTATTGGCTATTCGTCGTAAGCAAACAGTATTTCATAATAAGTGTAGTGTGTATATGTGGTAGTTTCAATTAAACATATACTGATGGTGGTATGCTGTATCATACATTAATACTCTGCTTAAAAATGAGGGGTATGATAAACATATTGTGGACGAGTTTAGTTAACATAGACTCCAAGACAGATGATATAGATTTAATGTTAAAACTTTGGGAACACTTTTTTCTCACTCACGGACCTTTTTAAAGCGATGTACCTCCCATAAAAGTCAATAGTGAGACGAATAATATATAAATGAACCTATGTGTCAGGCAGACTTATACCACACCCTGTTAAATAATTCCAGTGTAAGTTGCATAAGTGTCATATTGTCATTCTGCAATTTTTTCTACAGGGGGAATTCTCACTCTACCGATGTGTTTTTTTTTTTTTTTTTTTTTTTTTTTTTTTTTTTTTTTACATATAGCTATAAACTAAGAAGAGGAGACTGTTACCAAAGACACCATAGATATACATGAGCGGCAGTCAAATGAAAATCGAATGTCCCACAACAATGAGACCATGGAATAGTTCAATTCGAAAGCAAATATCACATGCTCTTAGATATTTATTCCATTGGGAGACCGGATGATCAATTCCTGGTTCAATGAAGGTGGCTAGCTGCTGACAGATCCACAAGTGCACCCACTCTTTCACTTCCCCGACCAACTTAGACCGACGTTCACGTAGTTTTTTCCTCAGGTTGCCGAAGATGTGCAAATTACGTGATGAAATGAAAATAAATGATCGTGTGGCATTGATGGGTGGGGGGCCCCATCCAGGCAAGTTCGGCCGCCGGGTGCAAGTCTTATTTCAAATTTCAAGTGACGTCACATTGGGTGACTTGCGCGTCGGTATAATGAGGAAAACACAACACACAGTCCAGAGGCAAAGAAAATCTCCAACCCATCCCAGAATCAAACCTGGGCCCACTGCACGATAGGCAAGCACGTTACCGCTCAGCTAATCAGGCGGACACGTGCTGAAACATCCAGGCTATATGGAGCATGCTGCAGTGTTTCCCAGCCAAATCTGTGAATCGTGCAAGAGATTGTTTCCATCTGTGACGTCGGTGCCATTTGTTACGTTATATACAAAAAAAGTTACATATATATTTTATATATTTTTATTTTTAATTTATCAGCATGAATTTTTCTTTTGTTAGAGCATGATTCTTTCTCTCAGGGATATTGTCTTCTCTTATCACTTTTACTTACGTACATAAGTAAATGTGAAACGGGTTCTTAAAGGGCCTCAGTTATTCATGTACCAACTTTAGATTTTGAACGTGGTGACTAAAATATACTTTCCGTTAACTGAATTGAATGTAATTTTGTTAATTTCTATTTACTGATTGCAGAGCAAGGCTCGAGAGAATTTCGATTGTTGCCGTGGAGCGGCCAAGATAAAATTTACTGAACTCATGGAATCTGTATAATTTTAAAAATGGACTTCAACGTAAATTAATTATCTGTTGCAATTTAAAAAGGTTCTTACAACGAAATATCTCGCATTTACGGTTACTGTTAACACTGAATAATAAATTAATACTTCGGCGCGTAATGGCCGACCACAGGCTGCATCGGAAGATGAGCTTCCCGCAGCGCAAATTACTGAAAAAATGCTTATCAAAAATAATTAGCCACTGCCAGCATTTTAGGTGACAACTATTACAAGGAAATTCATTTTTTGATAGCAGTAATTATTTTATTTTAGCATAATACAGAGTAACTTACATAAAATATGTGTAGCCGCTCAATGACTGCCTTCTGTATCACGAAACAAAACAGTGTGTGTACCATAAAGTACGTCCTCCCTCCTCGGCCGTACAATCGCGTCTCTTTTTGATCCTTTTTTATTTTCATAGACATTAAATAAAGACGCACCTCTTAAATTGTCGCTGCATATGAGTTGGTTCAAGAACATTAACTGTATCTTTTACACTAATTATATTCATAAAATACTTTAACTACTGTTTACAACCGATAAAAATGTCAATATTTATGTGACGTACCGTCACACATCTGACAGCATTCCGACAGCCCGAAGGCAAATGTCAAAGCCAGCATTGGAAACATTCCACATCTCCTCTGCGAGAGAAATCCAAAGGTGTTGACACAACCAGTAGAGTCACGATGACCTTCTTCTTCAACTCCAGGGCCCCTTTGTTCTCTGACTTCCTGAAGCATGGAACCATAGCCAACGCACAGCCACTCTTTGCAAAAACTGCGACACGTCTTAAACTCGAAACATCCAGGAATGCTGTTAGACGGAAACATCCTATTGAGCGATAACGGTGGAAGTACATATGTCAGAAGAAAAGTGAAAATAAGAACTTAAACTGTTGTCCTCTACGTCAGACAGTCTTTGTCATGTGTGGAAGCACTCCGTCTTCAGGCCACGAGTGGCCTACCGGGACCATCCGAACGCCGTGTCATCCTCGGTGGAGGAGGTGGATAGGAGGGTCGTGGGGTCAGCACATCGCTCTCCCGGTACTTACGGTGGTTTTCTTTGACCGGAGCCGCTACTATTCGGTCGAGTAGCTCCTCAATTGGCATCACGAGGCTGAGTGCACCCCGAAAAATGGCGACAACGCAAGGCGGCCTGGATGGTCACCCATCCAAGCGCCGACCACGCCCGACAGCGCTTAACTTCGGTGACCTTACGGGAACCGGTGTATCCACTGCGGCAAGGCCGTTGCCTCACGTGTGGAAGAGTAAATATAATGTTTAGTCTCAATGTGCTTGTGGATGTATTCACATGATTTGTTAATCAAGCAGTAGAGAGAAGCATCGTTTCGCCTCCAGTTAAAAGCGAGAGACCCTAATCAGATCTTCCAGGGTAGCACGACAGGGCTGGAGGAAAGGTGCGAAAGTCACATCGTGTATTGAAAGGTATTTCCTTAAACTTATTGCGTCATTGTAGAACGCTTCAAAGTACATGAAACCAAGGTGTTTCGCGAATATACAAACTGTCAGTTAGTATCATGGGGTTGTCTGTGTGCCACCAATAAAGCTGCTCACGCCATATGCGAACTTCCTCTAGGCTGATCATGTTTGGAAAGCTGTGCATGCATGTATGGAACTCACCTATGGACTGATTTATTTACCTGCCAAACCAACTGACGCACTCGTAAAGTGAATCAACTTACCTACACCTGAGTGCACCAATCACTCATCGCCCTGTCTCTATGTTAGTAGCTCCATGGTCTATGCAGTGTCATGACTCGGACGTACGCTGCCAGAAGGCCACCATGTTGAATAACGCTGTTCGTGCAGCCACAGGACGTCGTGTAACGACTCAAACTGTGCGCAATAGGCTACATGACGCTCAACTTCACTCCCGTCGTCCATGGCGAGGCCCATCTTCGCAACCAAGACACCATGCAGCGCGCTACAGATGGGCCCAGAAAAATGCCGAATGGACCACGCAGGATTGGCATCACGTTCTCTTCACCGATTAGTGCCGCATATGCTTTCAACCAGACAATTGTCGGAGACATGTTCGGAGGCAACTTGGTCAGGCTGAACGCGTTAGACACACTGCCCAGTGAGTGCAGCAAGATGGAGGTTTCCTTTTGTTTTGGGGTGGCAGTACGTAGGGCCGACGTAACCTGCTGGTGGTCATGGAAGGCGCCGTAATGGCTGTACGATATGTGAATGCCGTCCACCCACCGATAGTGCACCCATATTGGCAGCATATTAGTGAGGCATTCGTCTTCATGGACGACAGTTTGCGCCGCCATCGTTCACATATTGTGAATGACTTCCTTCAAGATAACAACATCGCTCGACTACAGTGGCCAGTATGTTCTCCAGGTATGAACCCTGTCGAATATGCCTGGAATAGATTGGAAAGGGCTGTTTATGGACGACGTGACCCACAAACCACTTTGAGTTATCTACGCCGAATCGCCGTTGAGAAGTGGGACAATCTGGACCAACAGTGCCTCGATGAACTTGTGGATAGTATGCCACGACGAATACAGGCATGCATCAATGCAATAGGACGTGCTACTGTGTATTAGAGGTACCGGTATGTACAGCAATCTGGACCACCACCTCTGAAGGTCTCGCTGTATGGTGGTACAACATGCAATGTGTGGTTTTCATGAGCAATAAAAAGTGCGGAAATGATGTTTATGCTGATCTATGTTCCAATTTTTTGAACAGGTTCCGAAACTCTCGGAACCGAAGTGATGGAAAACGTTTTTTGATGTGTGTATTTCCTGTATCTCGCAACTGTCACCAAATTTTGGAATCTTTGTGCCACTTTATTCGTGTTCGTATTGATTAAAACTTGAGTTGGAATTAATCTGTTACAAATATCTTCATCGTCTAGGCTCTGCTTCTTTTTAGTTAAGAATACTAACAGATTTTGGTGATGAAAGTGTCAAGAAAGTTAATTTTCTTTCCTATTTTCATTCACGTAAGACTTACGGCATCAGTGGTGTTATGGTAACTCACTATTGAGAAAAAAATACTGTTCTTTGCGTAGAAGCGTGTAACAAGGATAATACGAGGCATGTTCAAGAAGTAAGTTTGCTGTTACCATAATAGGCTGTCGGTCTTTGTTTTTGGAGTGTTGGCAACACTACGTTTCAGAGGGGGGGGGGGGGGGGGAGAGGCGAGAGACGAAGGATCCCCTGACCAGAGCGAGCAAAGCAGCTACGTGAAATCCCCAAAGTACGAGCCACGTGCTGTGATCCAGTTCCTACCGAAAGTTTTTCATGAATAAAAACTGCTTATAGTGAAGGTGTTATTGAGAGAACGAGTGTGTTTAAGTGCTGTGGGTTAGTTAGTGAATGCAGAACAAATGCTCATGACGAACAGAGGAGTGTGAGGCTTTTCATTTCAACTGATGAATTGGTGCAAAATGTTGTGGAAACTGTTCTTAAGGGTCGCTAACTGACAGTGGATGACATTTCTACAATATTTCCACAACTCTCCATAACTCTTTTATACGATAAACTTACAGAAACTCTGAGATACAGTAAACTGTGCGCTATATGGGTCTCAAAAGACCTGACAGAGAAAGAAAAGTAAGCTGTGTTTCTTGGGCAACTTGAGTTGGGAGATGAGGATATTTTGTGCTGCATTCTGAACGGAGATGAAATGTGGGCAGCTCATTACATTCCTGAGACAAAAAAACATTTGTCACAGTGATGTCAGACCAATGCTCCATCTTACCAAAAATTCAAAACCGCAATTTGAGACAAAAATATCATAGCTTCAGTGTTTTCAAACGGTAAAGACATCGTTTTGGTTGAATTTCAGCCTTGTGGGGAGACCATCAATCTACAATTATACTGTGAGACCCTAAAAGGCTGAAAAGGATTATTCACGGCAAAAAGAGGCCAATGCTGACGAGATGAGTGTGTTTGTTGCATGACAGCGCCCGTTCTCAGACAGTCTTGATTCACATCTTGGGTTGTCGGGTGTTCTGCCGGATATCAGCGTCCTACTTGCACGATATTTCGGTCCGCGCCCATTCTCTGCGACCTGCGCCCACCAGTCCCACTTCTGGGTGTTCCATCTTCGGTCTGGTGCGCCTGGCAGTCCGTCAGGGGCTTGTTTTACATCTCCATGTCCCTGACGGACTGCCAGGCGCACCAGACCGAAGATGGAACACCCAGAAGTTGGACAGGTGGGCGCGGACCGCAGAGGAAACATCCAGAGCCGCAGCGGACAAAAACGGAGCGGCAACGCTCCAACAGGTCGTGGTGAGCGGGCGCGGACCGCAGGGGGAACGCTTGGTACCCCAGGCCGTAGATGAAACCCCCAGGAGCGGGTTTGGTGGGCGCAGACCGCAGAGGGAACACCTAGAACCGCAGCGGACGGAAAACGGAGCAGCAACGCTCCAGCAGGTCGCAGGGAATGGGCGCGGACCACAGAGGAAGCGCCTGCAGCCGTTGGTGGAGGGGGAAGGCCATAGGCATAAATATTGGACCAGGTCCACGCGAGGAGCAGTCTCAGGTCGCACCTGAGGAAGGTTACGAGCTACGTGACCGAAATATCGTGCAAGTACGACGCTTATATCCGGCAGAACACCCGACAACCCAAGATGTCATTAGATCGCCGGGAAAGCCTGAAGAGTTACAGTCTTGATTCATCTGGTTGGAATGTTTTCAACACCCCTCCTCTAGTCCCCTGACTTGGTCCCTGGGGATTACTATCTTTTCACCTGCAGAAGGCACAGATGAGTGAAATACATATTCAACGGACGAGTAGGTGCAGAAGGGATTCTGAAATGAGGGAAGGAGTTGGTGGTAGAGTTCCTTGAGGAGAGCATAAAGAAGCTTGTGCCACGGCTCACCTCATTTCAATGAACGGAATGATGATTATGCGGATAAATAGTCAACGACTGTATAACAGTATCCTGTAATTTTTTTCAAATGCACTTTTTCTAAAAGAAATAAAATCAGGCTCTATTGCAATTTCTTTCTGAATATGCGTCGTATGTGGGACTCCGTCTGCTCCATCCACATACCGCTTGGGAGAACTACTACGACTATTTGGTTAGTCGTTGGGTGTGGCTCCAGGAGACTTCCTACCTGACGCCTCACAACATTATGATTAAATTAGCCAAAATAGTTGTTTGTTCACGACACAGGAGGTTGTTGTTTTAGGGCTGTCAAAATTATCCTACAGCGCGGTGCAGTGTGTAAGCACTAGCGGTGTCCAGGCAGTTGTTGTAGCACCTAGTGTTCTGTGCAGCCAATCGGTACACAAAGGAATTCTTTCGTGTAATGCGAAGTAATTACGAAAATCTGTTATTCTGTTACTTCAGAGTACTTCCCTATATCTTCCTCCAAAGAGCAGAGTAGATCACCACGTCATATACGTTATGGAATGTCAGTTAATATCAATTGTAACCACACTAGCAGTAAAAACAGGTCGTCACTGATGGTGGTAGAACTACTTGGCAATAATAGCCTGGTCCGGACCTGGGGAAGTGGAGGGAGCATTCCTGGGTAACTGCCCAGGGCGGCAATTTATGGTGGGCCAAATTCATATTCTTGAAACGAAAACTTGTTCCACAAAGCACCTAGCATCCAGCGCACATTGATCTATCGATTATTCGTATCCCAGCTGCTTTTAGAACATTTTGAAGTTGATTTCTAAATTAAAAGTCGATTTTTGAATGCGTGCTTAGTTTACGTGATGTGTCTGCCAAACGAATCCCCCTCGCATCTAGATATAAAAAACTGATCACAAGAAAAAGGGGATGGAGGGGATGGGGCTATATGAGCTGAGCCAAAACGCCCCAATGGGTGAATGTCAATAGCTGTTTCTTTATGCTGTTGACTGGGTGTGTGAATTATCAACGTTGCTATAATTACTATCGAAATCCATAGATTCAGATTACCAGTGTGGAAATAAGATACTAACAGGTAAGAAAGATTGCATATTACCATCTCGGTGTTTCCAAGTAAATTAAAATTTTAGGGAAAGTTTTGCTCCAGATCGTTACCCCACCAGTTGGTTGGTTGGTTGGTTTTTGGGGAAGGAGACCAGACAGCGTGGTCATCGGTCTCATCGGATTAGGGAAGGATGGGGAAGGAAGTCGGCCGTGCCCTTTCAGAGGATCCATCCCGGCATTTGCCTGGAGCGATTTAGGGAAATCACGGAAAACCTAAATCAGGATGGCCGGACGCGGGATTGAACCGTCGTCCTCCCGAATGCGAGTCCAGTGTCTAACCACTGCGCCACCCCGCTCGGTGACCCCACCAGTCATACAATTTCCAGTTAGCAGCTGCTTTAAGTCGTGTTCTCGGAATAGCACGGTAAATGCGTTGTACGAACACGCAATAACACCTAACTGGTAAATAAACATGGGACAACTGTACCTGTGATTCTGGAAATGTTAGTGAAGTTAACTGGATGATAAGTTTTGACAATGGCCGGAATAGTAACAAAATTAGTGATGACAGGATTGTTTGTTAGAACGAAGACGGAGAAGAAACGGGAATATAACACAAATTGTATGGGAGAATATGACGATTCCAAATTTATGTAAAAATTTCGTAACTACTACCGATTTTCGATCTCAAGCTTGAGAAACTGGACCATATGAATTGTATGTGAAACTGTTTCCTAACAAAACGTTTTGCTTGTAGTAGTCTAATAGACATTTGGTATTGGTACTTCGTGAGTTGTGTTCTGTCGTGTTATTTATGTAAATGAGCTCCATGAAAATGACAATTTGTGCCAAAACAGTTTCGCTTATTTGGCGTGTGCTACAATTGCTTCAATATTAGAAAGGGGTATTTCGTTGTATCTAGCTGACAGTGACAAAGCAGATGTAATTAAATCGAGAAACCACACTCCTCTTAGATACTATTTTTATTAACACCTTTTTCTGTCTTCGACAACGACATTTTGATTTTTCACGTAGCAAAACGTTTGACGGGCTTTGATGAGGTAACGGATTCTTTCGCAGCAAGGAAAGTAAGCCGTGTAAGGCTGTGGCAAAATTAGAGAGAATAAATGCTGGAATCTAAGGATTGAAGAAATATCTCTTCTCTTTACTGGTTTTATGTTTCATATACTGGGTGATCAAAAAGTCAGCATAAATTTGAAAACTGAATAAACCACGGAATAATGTAGATAGAGAGGTAAAAACTGACACACATGCTTGGAAAGACATGGCGTTTTATTAGAACCAATAAAAAAACAAAGTTCACAGAATGTCCGACAGATGGCGCTGGACAGCAAAACGTTAGTGACTGCACATGACAATCGCGTATAAAAGGAGCTGTAATGAGAGTGAGAATCAGTTGCGCCAGCAGTCGCAGCATGTTTACGTTACCTGAAAAGGCGCTTTTATTGAAGCTGTATTATCAGAATGGGGAGTGTGCTAGTTCAGCGTTACGATCCTATCGCCATAGGAATGGGATTCGAACGCGAAAAGGTCCGTTGACAAATGCAGCTGTGGTGAGAATGATTTTGAAGTTCGAAACCACCGGTTGTTTAGACGATAGACACCATAGTAGCGGACGGGCACAAGGCGTAATTCTGCTGAGACAGTTCAGGAAGAAATGGAGACTGCAGCGCGTTCGTCTATGTGCAGGGAAGTCTGCGCCCGTGCGTGCCCTGCGATGCTATCCGTACAAAATCCATCGGCATCATGACCTGTTACCTGCCGATCTAGTGAAACGGAGGGGATTTGCGATGTGGGCGTTTCAAAAGATGGCGGAAGATGACGATTGGTTGAGTAACGTGTTGGGGACCGACGAAGCTCATTTCACGCTCCAAGGGTCTGTCAACGCCCACAACTGCTGAGTTTGGGCTACCGAAAATCCTAGAACTGTCGTGGAAACTCCATTGCACGATGAGAAAGTCACGGTATGGGTTGGATTTACCACATCTACCGTTACCGGGCCTTTTTTCTTCGAGGAAATGCTTGATTCTGGTTTTGTAACTGCTACCGTGACGGGTGAGGGGTACGCCGATATGTTATAGAATCGCATCATCGCCAGCCTGGCTGATAAAAACCTGCTGGAACGTACGATGTTTATGCAGGATGGCGCTCCACCCCATATTGCTAGACGCGTGAAAGATCTCTTGCGCGCGTCGTTTGGTGATGATCGTGTGCTCAGCCGCCACTTTCGTCATGCTTGGCCTCCCAGCTCTCCAGACCCCAGTCCGTGCGATTATTGGCTTTGGGGCTACCTGAAGTCGCAATGTATCGTGATCAACCGACATCTCTAGGGATGCTGAAAAACAACATCCGATGCCAATGCCTCACCATAATTCCGGACATGCTTTACAGTGCTGTTCACAACATTATTCCTCGACTACAGCTATTGTTGAGAAATAATGGTGGACATATTGAGCATTTCCTCTAGAGAAATCATCTTTGCTTTGTCTTACTTTGTTATGCTAATTATTGCTATTCTGGTCAGATGAAGCGCAATCTGTCGCACATTTTTTGAACTTTTGTATTTTTTTGGTTCTAATAAAACCCCATGTCATTCAAAGCATGTGTGTCAACTTTTACCTCTCTATCCACATTATTCCGTGATTTATTCAGTTTTCAAATTTATACTGACTTTTTGATCACCCAGTATTTAATTTTATGTCACACAATAGAGAAAGATACTAGCTAACATGCAATGAAGAGTGAAAATTTCCTTAAGAGTTATTATTCTCTAGATCACAAATAATTCCCCCCCCCCCACCTGTATTAATTGAGAGCTTCTTTTTTTAGGGGGAAGTATGTCAAAAAAACGGAGGTTCAAATGGCTCGGAGCACTATGGATCTAAACTGCTGAGGTCATCAGTCCCCTAGAATTTAGAACTACTTAAACCTAACTAACCTAAGGACATCACACACATCCTTGCCCGAGGCAGAATTCAAACCTGCGACCGTAGCGGTCTCGCGGTTCCAGACTGTAGCGCCTAGAACCGCTCGGCCACTCCGGCCGGCGAAGTATGTCAAACCGGCCGACTTGGAGCAGGAGAGCTCCACAGGACATTTTAATTTACACTATCATGAGTATAGGTTTAATGGCTTCCATTACAAAATAAACACACTTGAATTCCACAGAGCGAAATGCAGTGATGTGTGATAGAAGAATGCTGTGTGAAGAGGCACTGCACTTTTGGGCACTTGACACCGAATAAAATGGCTGACATTTCCTCGAACATAATAGTTTTATGTAGTCGCACTCTTCAGAAAGACGTGCACTATAAAATGAATGCAGTTGTGAAAAATCTTTTTTTCTTTAATTTTTGAAGTCCTATTTCAAATGCCAGAGGGGTGGGGGTGGGGGGCTAGTTTTTGCCCCGGTTCGGAAATATCGTAGATCAAGGGCTGATAACAGCCCGTAAGCTGCTGGAGCATTTGAACATGAATGTTTTCTTCCCGTACATAAATAACGACCAATTAATCAATGCTTAACATGCAAGTGGAACAACTCGCGACACCTAATTAGCTAATGGTGCGAAAGCAATCAATAAGAAGCGTCAGGAATATAATAGGCAGCCTTCACACAGCTCTATTATCCTTTGCAAGGCCACTGTATGCCTTCAGTTGCAACCCATAGATTGACGTTCTGCCGAGGTAAGTGGAAACAATGTGTATGGTAATGTAATATAAACAAAACATAACAATCAAATCTAATGGGTATATTTACATAATTTTCAAGAAGTAATTGTGGACTTCAACTGAAACAGGCTTTTTCTGTTTCTGATATGATTCCTTAAAAGATTAAAATTAATTTTAGTTACGATCGTCAGTTAAATAGGAAATCAGGATCCAGAATAGATCTTTCACTATCCAGCAGAATGTGTAATGTTTTCAGACTACCTAACAGACTAAAACTCTATCCTATAATGTTACCCTTCAGAAGGAACTCTTTTATCGTCTGAACTG
Source organism: Schistocerca americana (assembly GCF_021461395.2). Taxonomy (NCBI): domain Eukaryota; kingdom Metazoa; phylum Arthropoda; class Insecta; order Orthoptera; family Acrididae; genus Schistocerca; species Schistocerca americana. The sequence continues at coordinate 90,205,064 of NC_060122.1, forward strand.
TCCAGTCATGAATATTACACATCCTCACAGTGTGCATCTGTCTCCTGTTTTGCTAATTTGACACAATCTCTGTTGCATATTTTATGAGACTAGAGACTAGAACACCACATACAAAACAAAGGATCGAGAGATTAATTCTCTTAACAAACAGTAGGCAGTCAAGACATCATTTCTCAACGATATGCTTTCTTCCATATAGAACACGCTGAAATGTAATTTCGGTAGTATCGACATACATTGCACATGGCTACAATCTGTTCTCTTGTTCCGAGAGTGGGCACTTAGACAATAATGTAGTGTTTCAAGTGGAAATTACTGTCGACCATGAACGAGCTAGGTGACGCGTTTGCAAGAGCAAAGCGAAACATTTCAGGGAATGTTTTAACATTCTGCCCAATTATTCTGTTTTGGTACGTCGCTAATTTACTACAATAACGCAGTCTGTAGACAGAATGGTTCCTTCAGCAAGCTACAACATACTTCTTCTGCCTCCCTCCGGTTACTCACATACACGTCTAATGACGTCGATGGTGATGGGACGCTAAGCTCTAATTTTCCTTCCTTCCCCTAAGGTGAGAGCAGTTATCTAATCCACGATACAGTCATTATCAGGTTTTCAATGTGTGTGATCCAAAGTTACCGTAAACTGCTGAAGACACAAGCTGGACTGCAGTCGATTTCCTTCCCCAATCCCTGTCCAGTGTAAGCACGTACTTCAACTACAATGCCCTCGTAGTCGACAAATATTAATATCAATTACACTCTTGGAAAGTCATTGAAAATAACTTACCAGTATGTATTAAACCCTTATAATTATGATTAGTTCATGTAGCGAGATGGAGACATTACATGCGTCATGCTACTGCTTGCTGAAGTAGGAACTGGAGAGGTACTGGACATAACTGCGAGAACAGAAGTCTGTGGACCTGATATTTTAGTAAGAGCTTTCTGAAAACAGTGAAATTGGTGCTGGAGGTGAGCACTGATGAGAAGAAGATGCAGGTGAAGGTTTTATGGAACTGACAGAAATTCTGCATAAACATCATCACCTGACAAGTACTGAATTCTGTAATTTCATGTTTCCAGAATGAGATTTTCGCTCTGCTGCGGAGTGTGCGCTGATATCAAACTTCCTGGCAGATTAAAACTGTGTGCCTGACCGAGACTCGAACTCGGGGCCTTTGCCTTTTGCGGGCAAGTGCTCTACCAACTCAGCTGCCCAAGCACGACTCACGCCCTATCCTCACAGCTTTACTTCTACCAGTATCTCGTCTCCTACCTTTCAAACTCTACAGAAGCTCTCCTGCGAACCTTGCAGACCTAGCACTCCTGAAAGAAAGGATATTGCGGAGACATAGCTTAGCCACTGCGTGGGGGATGTTTCCAGAATGAGATTTTCACTCTGCAGCGGAGTGTGCGCTGATATGAAACTTCTTGGCAGATTAAAACTGTGTGCCGGACCGAGACTCTCCGCAATATCCTTTCTTTCAGGAGTACTAGTTCTGCAAGGTTCGCAGGAGAGCTTCTGTAAAGTTTGGAAGGTAGGAGACGAGGTACTGGCAGTTGTAAAGCTGTGAGGATAGGGCGTGAGTCGTGCTTGGGTAGCTCAGTTGGTAGAGCACTTGCCCGCAAAAGGCAAAGGTCCCGAGTTGGAGTCTCAGTCGGGCACACAGTTTTAATCTGCCAGGAAGTTTTAATTTCATGTTATTTGCTTCAGTTCTGTGCCAAAGGTGTGTCAATGTACTTATGCGTTCATCATTCGGTGACTGCTAATTTTTGGCGTATTGTACATATAATAAAATCTTTAGTGTTGCGCAGCAATGGACCAGACCCTTTTAGCATTTTACAGAGTAACTAAATTAACATTTACTCGACATAGAACAACAAGTGCCATCGTCATTATCATCACCATTATCACCCAGTTATAACTCATTGCTGGATATAGGCCTCTTCCAGACGTACTCATATATTATGATGCTAGCCTTTTCCCATTCAAGTTTGTCTTGCCTATACCTTTATCTTACCAACATAGCTTCCACTAGGTCGTTCTTCTGTTCTTTTCCCACAACAATGAAATTGACAATGACTCTCCCTAGTCTATCTGAACGTTTTGCCCCCCTTTGCACCCAAACCATCTCCATTTCCCTATCACATCCTCAACTTCTGCCTTTTCTCTTATCCATTTTTTTCTGTCCAAACATCATATTTACAAAATCCATCTCATCATTGGTTGTTGGAAAACCATTAATTCTGGAACTCGTTGAGCATTTAACTTCCATGTTTCAGTTCCGCTAGTGAGAAGCGACAGTGTACACTGGTCGTACAATTTTCGTTTTAGGAATGATCGGAATTTGATTTTGATTACATATTCACTTACCAAATGAATTCCAAATCAAATCATCTTTACCCCCTGTCTATGTCCCTAAGTGCTCAAATGTTTGTTGTTTTCTATTGTCCTAAGCAGACAAATTTGCCAGCTGATCGTATAACTTGGCTACTAATCATAACTGTTCTCCTGTTGGCACACTTGTAGTTCATTATTTTCATCTTAGTGTAATTAATCACTGGGGCTATTGTACTACTCTCTCTGGTCACCTCTGGATCCAAAGCAAAGTAGCTGCTACCAACGAAAATTGTGGATGTTCCTCACTCATTGTGGTTTAATAATTTTAAGATATGTACCAAAGCTGTCGAAAACAGTTTCAGTGGTGAAATGAAGTCTATAATAAACGTAACTTCAATTATTTATGGGAAACAGAATAGTATGGTGACGGTTCTAAAATCATAAATTAGATAATTTTCCTTTTTTTCAGCTGCAAGATACAGTGTGAAATAGTATGTTTCCATTACAGATGCAGTTCATTGACGAAAGCATAACTTCTCAGCCGGCGGCTACAGTGTCTTTGCTGCTGGATGTCAAGCCATTTCTATTTATGTGTAAGTTGTTTGGTTTGCTGCCCTACTCAGTTGATGCGAGAAGTGCCACTCTCAACAGGACAAGAAAGGATTATGTCATATTAACATTTTTCGCCAGTTTACAAATCGTTACGTGTTGCATCAGTTTTGCTTTATTTATACATGTTATAGAAAGAAACTCCACAATAAACAATTTAATTCTTGTAGCTGCTTTTAACTGTAATATTTTGGCTTTACTGTCCATTGCATGTGATGCTATTGGTAGTGGGGCAAAATATCAAAGAATTCTGCAGCTAACATCATTCTGCGACCACAGACTTAGCATCTGTCCTGCGCCAAAAAATACGTCAGTAGCTAAGTTTGTGAAGTTGCAGGTAATCTTACTTGTGATACAGTACTTTGCACAAACCATTTATAAATTCACTGTATTTACGGGTATGGAAGCTAAAATACTTTCATTTTGCTCCTTAAGAAGTGCGGCAGTTATTGTCGTAACACTTTTAAAATTTGCCAACTTACAGGTGATTTTGAAACACAGACTTGAAACAATCAATTCCTGTCTGTTCAAGTGGCACACTGAGGCACAGACGGGCAACAGCAGAAGAGTAAACCATTGCAGAGAATTTCTGCTCCATGAAAGATGTGTGAGTAGTTATACTACTTCCTGTACATCATCTAAAGTGCGTTCGCTCAGACGAGGCTACGAGGCCCTGTGTGAACTGTCCGCAGTAATCACCAGTATTCATGAGATATTTCTTGTGACACACCTCACTACTTCGTTCCTTGCGATAACTCAAACAGTGTACGTCTTTGTTATGAGGGAAAAAATTTTTGGACCGGAGGTAGACATGACCTCCGACTTGTGTCTAGAATTGATTTCGCATATGCTTCAGATGTTTCTGGTGCTGGTACCAGTCCACTGCGTGACGTCAGAAGCACGCCATACGGCCCAGCTGACTACTCAGCTGTTGCTGAAGTACAAACCGAACAGCGGTGGTGTGCACCACGAGCTGATGATGCTGGCTCGCAGCTCGGCTTCCAGGACCCCCACGGCCTGCCTGCTGGGCGCCTTCGTGCTGCAACTGAGCCTCATCACGGTCTACCTCTCGGTAGTCACCACGTGCTTCACTCTGCTCCTGGCACTCAGGTAGAACAGTAGGGCTGTCCACTGTGAGCTCATTATTATGGTGCACAATACGTTCTCCATGACCGATGGCCACACTGTCAGGCATCCTAAACAGCATCTGACCCTTACCGCCGGCTACCTCTTAGTGATCACCACCAACTCCACTCAGTTACTGACAACCAGAATAGCAAGGCGGGTCTACAATGAACTGACGATGCTAGCACTCCATGTGGTTTCGAGGATGCCATGGCGACTCTACTGTCCTTCTTCACTTCGTGGCTTTACATTTCCACCATCTACTTCGCAGCAGTCACCATATATTCCAATCATGTGCTTACACTCACGTAGAACAGAAGGGTTTTCGATTACACACCACTTGTTCCATTAAGCACTCAACTATTTGCAGAATGTAATTGTAATATTTCTTTAATTGGTCATTGTAGCATTGTTTGATCCCTCAAGGCTTAATGAGGTTGCTATGTGGTGTAATCGTAGTATAATATACTGAAATTTAAAAAAAGTGTTACATAGTGCCATAAATCTTTCAAAAACAAACTATTCAATTTCATTAATGTGTCAATGCTCCTTTCAGAAATGCATTATTATATGCCCAAAACTGAATAAAAGTAAATTATTTTCAAACTGAACCATCGCCACTTTTGCATATGACGAAGAAATGTCTGACTTCCTAAACTCAGCAGGATTATTATGTCACTAATTTTGTCAGCATTTCGAGGACGAAGATTTGTCGCAACATAAAGGCAGTTGCTTGCTCCATCACAGATTAAGTAAAGAGGTCTACACAAAAGTAAAATGAATGACTTAATGGATTTTAAATAATGTTATCAAGATAACACACAATACTGGCCACTAAAATTGCTACACCAAGAAGAAATGCAGATGATAAACAGGTATTCATTGGACAAATATATTATACTAGAACTGACATGCGATTACATTTTCACGCAATTTGGGTGCGTAGGTCCTGAGAAATCAGTACCCAGAACAACCACCTCTGGCCGTAATAACGGCCTTGATACGCCTGGGCATTGAGTCAAGCAGACCTTGGATGGCGTGTACAGGTACAGTTCCCCATGCAGCTTCAACACGATACCACAGTTCATCAAGAGTAGTGACTGGCGTATTGTGACGAGCCACTTGCTCGGCCACCATTGACCAGACGTTTCCAATTGGCGAGAGATCTGGAGAATGTGCTTCTGTATCCAGGAAGGCCCGTACAGGACATGAAACATGCGGTCGTGCGTTATCCTGCTGAAATGTAGGGTTTCACAGGGATCGAATGAAGGGTGGAGCCACGGGTCGTAATACATCTGAAATGTAGTGTCCACTGTTCGAAGTGCCGTCAATGCGAGCAAGAGGTGACCGAGACGTGTAACCAATGGCACGCCATACCATCACGCCGGGTGATACGCCAGTATGGCGATGACGAATACACGCTTCCAATGTGCGTTCACCCCGATGTCGCCAAACACGGATGCGACCATCATGATGCTGTAAACAGAACCAGGATTCATCCGAAAAAATTACGTTTCGCTATTCGCGCACCCATGTTCGTCGTTGAGTACACCATCGCAGGCGCTCCTGTCCGTGATGCAGCGTCAAGGGTATCCGCAGCCATGGTCTCTGAGCTGATAGTCCATGCTGCTGAAAACTTCGTTGAACTGTCCGTGCAGATGGTTGTTGTCTTGGAAACGTCCCCATCTGTTGACTCAGGAATCTAGACGTGGCTCCACGATCCGTTACAGCCATGCGGATAAGATGCCTGTCATTTCGACTGCTAGTGATACGAGGCCGTTGGGATCCAGCGCGGCGTCCCGTATTATACTGCTGAACCCATCGATTCCGTATTCTGGTAACAGTCATTGGATCTCGACCAACGTGAGCAGCAATGTCGCGATTCAATAAACCGCAATCGCGATAGGCTACAATCCGACCTTTATCAAAGTCGGAAACGTGATGGTACGCATTTCTCCTCCTTACACGAGGCATGACAACAACGTTTCACCAGGCAACGCCGGTCAACTGCTGTTTGTGTATGAGAAATCGGTCGGAAACTTTCCTCATGTCTGCACATTGTAGGTGTCGCCACCGGCGCCAACCTTGTGTGATTGCTCTGAAAAGCTAATCATTTACATATCACAGCATCTTCCTCCTGTCGGTTAAATTTCGCGTCAGTAGCACGTCATATTCGTGGTGTAGCAGTTTTAATGGCCAGTAGTATACATTTAAGAAATCTGAATAGCTATTGTTTCGTCCAAATAAGAGGAAAAATTGCCCTAGGTTTGCGCTTCCGGATAAGGTAAGTCAAAACTGGGTTCAATATACCTCGTTTACAAATGTGAATAGTTACGGAAGAAAGCAAAGAAACACTGGAAATACCGGTTCTCCACGTAAAGAGTTATTACAATTCCAACATTATACTATTCTACCTATGTCCCAATCTTCGCTCTTGCCAAAATGACACATAATGCCTTACACTAAAGAGCTAAATGAACCATACTCCCCCGCGCCACACCAAGGGAATAGTGATTAATTTCGAAAAAATTCATATGCATGTTTCTTTTCCGCTGTCACAAATCTTAGTGGTTTCAACAATAAAAAGGTCAATCAGATAAATCTTAATAGATTTTTAAAATTATGTGGATAGCAAAAGATTCTTTCACAGTTTTAAATTGTGTGCTACTTGACTTTTTACGCTTTGTTTGCCGGAATTCAATGCCAATTTCCCATAAAATCACAGTACAGGTAAAGAAGAAACCTTCTTTTGTTAGAACAGTCTTATCAACTATTTCTTTCCATTCATTAGAGGACGCTAAAAGAGACGTGGTGCTATCTACCTAAACAAGACAAAAATGTTAACTACGCATGGGCTCAAACTGCATACCTTTAGAGCTGTGAGCCGTTGTTCATCTTCGCTGCTGTCAAACTCATCTCACCTACTTCAGGCACTTTGCTTTCCATATTTATGGTAGTGGTAGTAAAGACAGCAACAGGATACACTTCTGCATGAAGAGGGAAAACAACTCTGCCGCCTATCGTGCATGACACATAGTGTAACAAGAAAAAAGATGTTATGGATGAATACGGACTGTCACTTAACATTGAACGAGCACTCAAAGATACTGACGAAAAGAATGTTATCAGTATGTTACGCTATCAGGTTTCTGTCATAATTTTGTAACAGCTTTGTCCTGCCCACGCTTAGTTCTCGTCTATGGTACTCATTTCTGAGGACCGAACACACAAAACCTGAACATTGTTTTCAAAACTGCAGCAAACCGCAACGAGAAAGATAACTAAAAGTGGTTATCGACCTCATTGTAACGACCTGTCTAAAGAAACTGATTATCCCTACCTCACCATTATCTGTACCACATCACGTGAGTGCATTTGCCAGTATGTTTTGCATACAGAGAAAACGTAACTAAGTATTTCACTGTTTGTTCTATACGCAACCATGGAATAACAGTCAGCTCGAACTTACGTTTGGCAAGGAAAAAGTTGAGAAACTCAAAACAGCATTTTCTGTCAGGGAATGAAACTGTGTAACAGATTTCCCAAAGAAATAAAATAGATTGCTAAAATCTATCTGTTTAAGAAAAACAGTTCAACCGTATTTCATACGTAATGAACACTTAACAATTAAAGATTAATTAGTAGATTGAGAGTAGTGGTTAATAACGAAGGGGAATGACAGAAACACCCCATCACATTACAATACTTGACAACATTGTATTGCTTTCATAAGAGAATCATATACCATGATCTGGATCTCATGGTAGTAATGTCGTGTCATTCTCCTGTGATCAATACTTCACTCATCTTTGGTGGATACTGACTCTGTTTTTCAGTGAAACTGAAGGGGGGATATGGAGAATTAGTAGCCTGGAGTCAGTTTTTCCAACAGACTGGTGTGAGTACAATGGGCATAGCAACGTTTTCATGGTATAGGAGTCACCATCGGATCTCCTTCGCGTGTGAGGCGATGTAGTGCGTAACTATGTGTTATATTATAAGTTATTTTGGTACAAATTGTGTACCACAGAAACAAAATTGTACAACTGGAAGCTATCGAAAGAGTCAGTGCAGTTGTTAAGACACTGACCTGATGTTCTGGGGGATGAGATTTACTTTGCCCAGTCATCTTGATCTTGGCTTTCCGGGTTTTCTGCAGTCATTCCAGGCAAACTGTTCCTTCAGCAAGGACACGCCTGGCTACCTGTCCTTTTCTCAAAAAACGTAATTATATGTCCAGTGTCTGTTTATACTAGAGTTAGCTGTTTTCATTGTATTATGAGGACATATATTATATCATGAAATAATCCCTGGATGAATATACGAAATAAGTAAATAACTTCAAAAATTGCTAGAACTATAACTCATCAGACTGACATTTGCCAAGAGTGATAATCTTCTTTCTGTACGCAGAAGCTCTTCCTTCACGAAGTTATGTTTCCCAAAGCATTATAAAGACATAAGTTCCCTTATATCAACAAATCCTATTGTTGGGCTGCTTATTACTCGATGAAATCCACTTTGGTATTGTAACGGTTTCTGATAACATTTGTCATGGAAAATTACACTCGCCCACCTTCAGATAAGATATCGTAGCGCCATGCATAGGGGAAACCGTGTTAATTCGATGAGTTTAGACGCTCTAACCGTTTTTAATTCAGTACCACATTAATGTCTTCTAAACAGGTTTGTGTCTGGATCCAAAATTTCCTCGCGACCTAGACTCAGGCCTATGTCCTGGATGGAGAGTCATCGACAAACAAAACACTAACAAATAGTATACCTCAAGACTGTACAACAGAGCCATTGCTGTTCATGTTATACATTAATGATCTTGTAATGTAATACAACTTGCAACCGCACATTTTGAGCAGAAGAGACAGCTATCTGTGAGAAAATTTATTCAGGTATAAATTGCTGTAATTTCGAGGTAAACAATCAACAAAACATAATAGTAGTCCACCTGATAAAAGTACACTTGTGTATCATGAAACGTAACAGCGCGACATTCTCTGCAAACAGTATTAATGTTCCATAACTAAGGGACAGGTATGTCACACAAATATTTCGAAATAACAGTACACAGAGATACTACATGGAATGATCATATCTGCCCAGCCACTGAAAAGGCAGATTATGATTCATTGATAAAATCTTGGGGAACAGCAGCTCTTGTAAAAAATACTTCGAGTACTCTATAGATGTATGGAACCCATATTAAATTAGACCACTATGTGATGTCGAGCATGTTGACGCCAGTAATGACTGGTAGCAGGCATGTTTCATGGGCGAGAGACATGTATTCAAACTTAGATAGAACGATAACCACCCACACCCCTCACGTCTAAAACATACACTACTGGCCATTAAAATTGCTACACCAAGAAGAAATGCAGATGATAAACGGGTATTCATTGGACAAATATGTTATACTAGAACTGACATCTGATTACATTTTCACGCAAATGGGGTGCATAGATCCTGAGAAATCAGTACCAAGAAAAACCACCTCTGGCCGTAATAACGGCCTTGATACGCCTGGGCATTGAGTCAAACGGAGCTAGGATGGCGTGTACAGGTACAGATCCCCATGCAGCTTCAACACAATACCACAGTTCATCAAAGGTGAGAGATCTGGAGAATGTGCTGGCCAGGGTAGCAGTCAAACATTTTCTGTATCCAGAAAGGCCCTTACAGGACCTGTAACATGCGGTCGTGCAATATCCTGCTGAAATATAGGGTTTCGCAGGGATAGAATGGAGGGTAGAGCCACGGGTCGTAACACGTCTGAAATGTAACGTTCACTGTTCAAAGTGCCATCAAAGCGAACAAGAGGTGACCGACACGTGTAACTAATGGCACCCCATACCATCACGCCGAGTGATACGTCAGTATGGGGATGAGGAATACACGCTTCCAATGTGCGTTCACCGCGATGTCGCCAAACACGGATGCGACCATCATGATGCTGTAAACAGAACCTGGATTCATGCGAAAAAATTACGTTTTGCCATTCGTGTACCCAGGTTCGTCGTTGAGTACACCATCGCTGGCGCTCCTGCCTCTGATGCAGCGTCAAGGGTAACTGCAGCCATGGTCTCCCAGCTGATAGACCGTGCTGCTGCAAACGTCGTCGAACTGTTCTTACAGATGGTTGTCGTCTTCCAAACGTCTCCATCTGTTGACTCACGGATCGAGACGTGGCTGCACGATCCGTTACAGCCATGCGGATAAGATGCCTGTCATCTCGACAGCTAGTGATACGAGGCTGTTGGGATCCAGCACGGCGTTCCTTATTACCCCTCGAACCCACCGATTCCGTACTCTGCTAACAGTCATCGGATTTCGACCAACGCGAGTAGCAATGTCACGAGACGATAAAACGCAATCGCGATAGGCTACAATCCGACCTTTATCAAAGTAGGAAACGTGATGGTACGCATTTCTCCTCCTTAGCGAGGCATCACAACAACGTTTCACCAGGCGACGCCGGTCAACTAGGTGTTTGTGTATGAGAAATCGGTTGGAAACTTTCCTCATGTCTGCACGTTGTAGGTGTCGCCACCGGCGCCAACCTTGTGTGAATTTTCTGAAAAGTTATTCATTTGCATATCACAGCATCTTCTTCCTGTCGGTTGAATTTCGCGTCTGTAGCACGTCGTCTTCGTGGTGTAGCAATTTTTATGGCCAGTAGTGTATGACTAAAACAACCGATGAGACGTTGTCAGCTCAAACTGATGGTAATGAGTCTGGTATCTGAAAATTCCGTTGTAGGACAGCTAATGCAGGACAGTGCAACAGAATGTGGGCCACTGTCAACCGGCTGCCGCAACGACACTGGGGTGGGTCTCCATGGCAGAGGAGGTAGCTGTGAGTCAGCCAAGCGTGGCCAATATGAAGCCATCAGAGGACCATAGAGTCCCAGCGAGAGGCCCACATGAAGGACTTCCACATATTCACAGTCTCCTTTATGGCACACATACTCATTATGACTTTCTGTATTCCAAATCCCAAAGGCCTTGCAACATAATACCGAGCCCAGGTTAGAGATTCCAATCTCCAGAAGCGATTTTCAAGTAGCCTGTTTGGCCAACCAGGCAACAAGCTCATTTCCTGGGATTCCGACGTGTCCTGGAGTCCAGACAAACATCACTGAATGACTAGACTTTTTCAGGGCGTAGGCCGACTCCTAGATGGTCGCTACCAGAGGATGGCGAGGATAGCACTGGTCAGTAGCTTGTAAACTGCTGAAGGAGTCACTACAGACAAGGAAGGGCTCACCGGAGTAGGAACAGATATGCTCAACAGCACGTGATATGACCACCCAGCCTTGCAGTGGTAACACTGCAGCCATGTGGCAAGAAACGCTGTTGAGTATGACGTGTGTGAGCACAGGCGTAGCCAACGTGACCATCAACCATTGAGCTATTGGCGTAGGCTACTTCAGAGACCCCGGGATGCATCAAGAATCGAGAGAAAGTGACAGCGGAGAACCTCGGGAGGAACGGAGTCTTTAGCGCCATGCGAAAGGTCCAGCCAAGGCTGCGCCAGAGGTATGCACCATGGATGAAAATGTGAATGGATCCGGAGGAAAGGTCGTAAAGCAAAGGACTAGTTTAGACAGAAGGGATCAGATGCGAACAGCAATCATAATCCCTAACGTGGTCCATAGATACAGTAGATTAACCAGGAAAAGGATATTGTAATTTTGATGCTCAAGAGAGCTAAGGACGTGTGCGACACAATTGGCGAGCAGTTGTTGGCTCCTGATCTGCAATGGAGGGACTTCAGCCCCCGGCATTAGGTTGATAATTAGACTCATCCTAAAAGCTCCCGTCCCTAGGCAGACCCCACAGTTGTGAACTGCGTCTAGTAACTGCAATGCTGAGGGTGCCATCAAACCATAAACGAGACTCCCATAGTCAAAGTGGGCTGAAAAATGGCATTTTAGAGCTCCAGCAATGTTGAGCAATCTGCACCCCAGTTGGCGTTCTTCAGGCAGTGGAGAGCGTTAAGGTGCGGCTAGCACATCAGCGTAGGCTGACAAGGACGAGCAGCCCAAGTCAACTGGGTGTCAAAAACCAGTCCTAAGAATCTACAAGTCCCTCTACAGTGATTGGATCGTTATCAAGGTAAAGTTCTGCATGAACGGTACAGTGGCAACAGAAGATCATGATACACGGCTTCATGGCAGAAAACTGGAAACCGTGGGTTAGAGCCCATGACTGCGCCTTGTGGATGGCTCTCTGTAGGCGCGGCTCAGCTACAGCAGTTCTCGAGGAGCAATAGGAAATGTAAAAGTCGTCTGGATACAGAGAGCGTGAGATGGACAGCCCTACAGCTGCTGCTACACCGTAAATGGCCAGTAAAATGAAGAGACACTCAATACTGAGCCCTGTGGGAACCTGTTCTCCTGGACATGGGGGGAACGATGGGAGGCACCAACTTTTGTATGGGAAGTACGGAGCGACAGGAATTTTTGGACAAAATACTGGAGTGGGCTCTGGAGACCCCACTCATGTAATGTGGCAAGGACATGGTTTCGCTAGGTCGTATAATAGGTTTTTATTAAACCAAAAAGGACGACTGCCAGATGTTGGCGTCTGGAAAAGGCTATTCGAATAGCAGACTCGAAGAAAACTAGATTATCTGTGGTAGAGCGACTATGGCGGAAACTGCCTGGTATGGAGCCAATAGGCCCCGTGACTCCAGGAACCAACATAACAGCTGAAACAACAAATGTTCTAGCAGTTTACAAAGAACATTGGTGAGGCTGATGGGCCGATATCAATCCACATCAAGTGGCTTTTACCAGTTTTGGGCACTGGAACGAAGGCGCTCTCCTGCCAATGTGACGGGAATTCGCATTCGGTCCAGATGATTAGGATGTATTGCTGGAAGTCCGACAAGAGATGTTTAATCATCTGAGTGTGAAAGTGGCTTTTCCCAGGAGCTATGTCGGGACAATGTGCATCGCCGTGGATGAGCTCCCACTAAGTAAATGGAGCGTTATATGGTTCACTGTGGCATGTAGGAAATGAGAGGAGTTTCCTTTCCATCCGCTATTTGAGAGTACAAAAGGTGGGGACAGGGGAGAGTAATTCCCCAATGCAGAGGGCTGAGCATAGTGCTCAGAAAAGTGCTCGGAAATTGCGTTTGCATCGGTAGATAACTATTCATTGATGGAAAAGCCAGGGACATCTGTTGGGGTCTGGTGCCCAAAGACTCATCTGATCTTCGTCCAAACTTGCGGAGGCAACGTATGGGACCCAATGTTTGAGATTTGCCTATCCCAATACTCCTGTTACCGTCTTTTCATGATCTGGCGAACACGGGCACAGAGTCATTTAAAAGTCATTAGGCGCTGCAGTGATGGATGCTACTCATGTTTCTGTGGAGTCCACAATGGCCTCAGAGATATCCGGCGGCCACCGAGGTACTGTCTCTCACTGGGGGCACCCTGAGGAACGAGGCATTGCGTTTCCCGCAGCAGAAACGATCGTTTCGATTACTCTCTCGACCACCACATCGATGTTACCGTGTGGCAGTGATGGCAGTAGTGAAAGTTTCCCTGACTGCCTTGTCTAAAGCCCATCTGGGTAGACGTCGGGGGGAATGATGTTAGGAGAGTGACAGGGAGAAGGGGAAGTGATCCCACTACCACACAAGTCGTTGTGGGCTCTCCAGTGGATGGATGGGAGAAGTCCTGTGCTCAGAAGTGATAAATCAATGACCGAGTAAGTATCATGACCCACACTTAAATGTGTACGGGCCGCAATATTTACGACGCAGAAGTCGAGTCGAGCCAGTAAATTCCCGACATCTCTATCTAAGCTAGTAATCATGGTGCCACCCCACAAGGGGTTATGGACGTTAAAATCTGCCGAAAGTAGGAAAGGTTTGGCGAGTTAATTAAGCAGAGCAGTCGGGATGTTCAGGGGTACTAGATCATCTGGAGGAAGATATACATTGCAGTTGGTTATTTCCTGCATTGGAGTTATCCTGACAGCCACAACTTCAAGAGGAATTTGAAGGGGCACAGGTTCGCTACATGCCAAGTTCAGGACATAGACACATACTCATCCTGACTCTCTATTAAATTCACTACGCTTTTTGTAATAACCCCTACAGCCATGAAGGGCAAGGGTACGCATTGCTTGGAACCAGTTTTCCTGGAGGCAATGTCCCAGGGAATACGTTACGCCAAGCTATGGGAGGCTTCCAACGCCGCCTAGATGAATGTGTTGTGTAGAGGGGCAACATTTGACAGGAGTCATATTCAAAAAATAATCCACGCAATGGATTATGACTTACACATTAGTAAATGGCGTACATTTAACTATTAATTGACATAAGAGGTAATAAGTAAATTATAGTTACTGCCTGATGGTGTGTTTTTAATATCCTACTATGAACGCTGCCACACCTTGTACATCTCACCATCTGATCCACTCTGCTCCCAATTATTACCTAATGTAATTATGAGGTTTCTTTCATTTGCTGTACTTGATCTCTGATGCATCACTGAACAGTGTTCTATGTTGTATAATCTCAGTCTAAGGCACCAAAATTTCGTAAGAAATTTAATCTACGTTTAAATTTTATAATTGGGTCAATGTTGCCATCAGAAAAGTAGTTGTAAGCATTTTCCATCCCTGAACTCAAATTGTAATTCTCTCTCACAAGTTTTGTAAGTACAAATGTCCTGAAAATGAGCCTCCTACTATGTTGCATTATATTTTCCGTTTAACATGTCTTTCGCATCGATAAATAAATGTCTGATTATCAAAAGTTAACTGATTTTTCTTATTACTAATTTCGTCGATGTCTTTTGACTGACGATTTCTCACACCTTAATGGCAGCTGTTTGCTCTAATAGAAATGAAATAACAGAATATCCAAAAAATAACACAAAGGCTGGCAAATGGGTTACTTAACAGTGCAAATGTTACTAACATGATATACAATAAACAAAGCTGAACATTCAGTGCTTCCTTGAACACAGTGAAAGATTTTGCCAGAGTTGTTTGTTTATCGGTAATGTAAAGCAAAACTGCGTTCGCACATATCATTTTACGTTTGTAATTACAGAGCATAACACGCAACCTCCGACATAAACTGTTTCTCCACTTATGATAATATTACAATTCAAACCATTCGTTATGTTTACGACGCTGTCTTCGCTCTTGCTATAGCCACACAAAATGATTTTACTAACGAGCGGCACAACTGCACCTTATCTGAGCCAAACTCAAAACTTCTATTATCAATAATTCACTTCTGGCAGACTGTAAACAACTAGCATTCTTCTTCAGACATTAAAATTGTGAGCTGAACTTAAAATCGATCGAACTAGGCTTTCTACATCTACGTTTACAACTACATGATTCCTCTGCACTTCACAATTAAGTGCGTGGTAGGGGGTTCATCAAACCATCTTTAAGGTACTTTTCTACCGCTCCGCTCTCGAACAGACCGCGGGAAAAAACAAACACTTAAATTTTTCCGTGCGAGCTGTGATTTCTCTTGTTTTATTATGACGATCATTTCTCCCCATGTAGATGGGTGCCAACAAAATATTTTCGCACTCTGAGGAAAAATTTGGTGATTTAAATTTCATGAGAAAGTCTTTCCGCAGCGAAAAACCACTTTGTTTTAATGGCTGCCGTCCCAATTCGTGTATCACATCCGTGGAATTCTCTCCTCTATTTCGAGATAACACAAAATGAGTTGCCCTTCTTTGGACTTTTTCAATGCCCTCCGTCAATTCTGTCTGATGTGGATCTCACGCCGCACAGCAATAGTGCAGAAGAGGGCGGACAATCGTAGTGTAAGCAGTCTCTTTAAGGAATCTGTTAAATTTTCTCAGCGTTCTGGCAATAAATTGCATTCTTTTTTTGCTTTCCCCACAACATTATCTATGTGGTTGTTAAAACTTAAATTCTTCGTAATTGTATTTCGTAAATATTTAATTAAGTTTACAGCTTTTAGATTAGTATGATTTATCGTGTATCCGAAATTTAGTGAATTCTTTTTACTGCAAATGTGGATGACTTCACATTTTTCATGATTTTGAATCAATTGCCACGTTTTGCATCATACAGATATCTTGCCTAAACTGCAAATAATCTAAGAGAACTTCTCTATTTGTCCCCTAAATCGCTTTCGTAGATTAGAAACAGAGGGCCTATAAAATTTTATTTAGGAGCGCCAAATAATAGTTCTGTTTTACTCCATTACTTTCTACAGTTATTACAAACTGACCTTTCTCACAGCATATCAGTAATCCAGTCACACAACTGAGACGATACTCCATATGCACACAATTTAATTTTAAGTGTCAAAAGTCTTGTGTAAATGCAAAAATATGGAATCACTTGGCGTCCCCTTTCGGTAGCACTCGTTACTTCGCGAGAATAAAGAGCGATATTTTCTGAATCAGTATAGACTATTTGACAATAAATCGTTTTCTTCGAGGTCATTCGTAATGTTCGAGCATAGTGTACGTTTCAAAATTCTACTGAAAATCGACGTTAGTGATATGAGTCTCTAATTGATCGGATTGCTTCTATTTCCTCTGTTGGGTATTGGAGTGACTTGTGCAACTTTCCAGGCTGTGCGTACGGATCTCTGTATGAACTAGCGGTTGTATATGATTGCTAAGTGTGAAACAACGGTATCGTCATACTCTGAAAGATACCTCAATGGTATACAATATAGAGGGTAATCCTCGGCTTTCTTTAGTGTTTTAAGCTGCTTCTGTACATATAGGATATGAACTTGTAATTTACTCATGTTGGCAGTTGTTCTTGATCCGAATTCTGGAATATTTTCGTCGTCTCCTTTGTGAAGGAATTTCGGTAAACACTGTTTAGTAACTCTGCTTTAGTGGACTGTTATCTGTAACATCATTTTTATCACGCAATGAAGGTATTTATTACGCAATGAAAGTATTTATTACGTCTTGCCTTGGTGTATTTTATACACGACCAGAATATCCTTGGATATTCTGCCGGATTTCTAGACAGAATTTCTTTGTGGAAACTTTTAAAATCATCTTCCACTGAAGCTCCCGCTAAATTTCGAGCTTCTGTAACACTTCGCCAAGCTTGGGGATTTTGCGTTCTTTGAAAATTTGGTGAGTTTTTGTCGTTGTTTCTGCAATAGTGTTCCGGCCTTCGTTGTGTTCCATGGGGGATCTGTAGCAGTTCTACTATTAATTTATTTGGTATATGTCTCTCAATTGCCGTCGTTGAATTTAAACCACATCCGGCCTATGCTTACGTTGTCAGATTGGAACTAATGAAGACGGTCTCTTAGGAAGGTATGGACCAATCCATAGCTCAAAACTTCAATCTGCTGATGCCCCTCTCCTACAGTACATATGCTCTAGAGAGAAGGTGTGATAAAAAGTCGCTCACTCGTAGCCTAAATGTTGTTTCCACAATGGATGACCTGCGCCGGTAGCTGAGGCTGCTAACGCATTTTGGTACTGAAGGAAACGTGCGGTTAGAAATATGCTGGTGAACGAGAGTAGCTGGCCGCAGTGGCCGAGCGGTTCTAGGCGCTACAGTCTGGAACCGCGCGACAGCTACGGTCGCAGGTTCGAATCCTACTTCGGGCATGGATGTGTGTGATGTCATTAGGTTAGTTAGGTTTAAGTAGTTCTAAGTTCTATGGGACTGATGGCCTCAGAAGTTAAGTCCCATAGTGCTCAGAGCCATTTGAACCATTTTTGAACGAGAGGAGCATTGGTAGCACTTGGCTAGCAATATGAGGACAGCTGGTGGTATAAAATTCCTCATCACTAGATTATTTTATGGTCCTGCAACACACTTTCTGCATGCCGGTAGGAACGAATTGTTGAAGACGACATTGCTAGATTCACGTTCTGAGCGAGAGTTTCTGAGTGAAATGAGATACATTTATTGTTATTCCGCAAGGTCCCAGGAAGAGTTTCGGACCTCTCGTCGAATGGTGTCGTCCCTTTTTCTACAACGTGGGAATGATGAAGAGGACATTCCACAAATGCGAGGATGATGTGCTACACCCAAAAAATACTTTTCTGTAATTTCGAGGCAAGCCCTTCGCCCTGCCACTGTTCTTGCAGTTTATCGTGGCATCACAAAAATTTTCTGCCGAACATAGTTTACGAAGAGATACCCAAGCAGCAGTGCTGAATGCTGGTTTGCTGTGAGCCGAATGGCCGGAAGGAGGATGGCTGTGGATACCATTATATAGCTGCATGCGGAGAACTTCGTGAAGCTAAACATATGAACTGAATAAATGTAAACTCTTTTATTTAATTACTTAACTAGGACCCACAGGTATAAAGAGTTATAAATGATTTGAAAATGACCTTTGTGTTCGTATCTAATCACCAATAACTTTGAGTCTAGGAAGCAGCAATGACAGAAAGCAATAACAGTGAAGTCAATATCAGTAGGGATCCTTTCACAAATATCACACTGGTGTTCCACATACTATTTCACTAGTTTAGTAGTGCAGAGCGTTAGTACGCTTCTGATAGTACCCTCGTCGAAAGGGGTTCAGTCACTGGCTACTCAAAAACCCGGTGCTTGTGAACCACATCACGACTTCCCATCGCGACTTGGCAAAGTTACGAAGCGGAGATGGGATTTGTTAAATGTTGTGGACTGTGAAGATTGTAACCGCAGCAGAGAATACCGCTACTAGCAACAGGAAACGTTAGTTGTCGAATGCACAGAGATGAAAACATTGCAAGATGAACGTCACTGTCACAAACGGTTCCTCTTCGCGTGTCTCAATGACGTAGGTGTACGGTTGCGTCTTTGTACATGCTGCTGGTCTTTGCTGTTGCGAGATGATGGAATTCGTGCATGACTTAATTGGTCTACGGAGGTAAATATACCACAAAAGATCAGTGTGATCTTAGAGTTTTTTACCCTTTACTTTTGGGAGATAGTCAAGTAAAAGAGGGACTGAGGAGGAAGGGTAAGTGAAAGATATTAGGAGAGAGTCGACGAGAAGAAAATCAGTCAGGGGCTGAAATTATAGAGATATGATTCGAGAGTGATATCTGGGGAATTGAGAAAATTTAATATGAAGCAGATGGACATAGGAATAATTTTAGATTTCGCGTAAAAAGGAAATAACAGGCGAATCAGGTAGGGAGGACAAAGGAAAGAGAAAGATACAATTGATCAGAAGAAAAGGAAAAAAAAATTGTATGACAAAGAATACAAGGCAAAATTTCTATATTCCAGGACAGTATACACAATACACTTTTAAAAAAACTAGCAAGCGAATAGTAAGTAAATTAGAAGCTATTTCACGTATGCACAGACATCTAAAATAATGTAAGAAATAGAGTGTCTAATACAGACAGGAAATTGTCCGTAAGATTACAGAAATGCAAAATAAACACTTGTGAAGAGAATATAATTGCCAAGCATTACTTACAAAAGACGAGTACCATAACACCGTTGGGGAGGGTAATCTGACGCTGAGGTTAGCATAGAATATATGCTTCAGAACCCGAGATTGAATCTGAATTCGTTCACTTATCCCTAGGGTGTTGGAACTGGCAGAACTTGCTCATCTTCGCTTGCCTGACTTACAGAAAGTGAAATCAAAGTCAGAGCTACAAAAGAGAATTATTGTGTCTATGTTACAAAAGCTTATCGTCTCCTGTAATGAGCAATATAACGGTATCCTCTGCATACGTCCACATTCATATTCTGCAAATCACTGTGAAGTGCATTGCAGAGGTTGTGCGCTCTCTCCCAGGTAAAAGAGTTTCTCTCCATTCAATTACCATACGCAGAATGGAAGAAAGACAGTTTGATAGACTCGGTGTCCTCTATAATTAGTGTAATCGTGTCTTTTGTGTCCCTTTGGGAGCGGTAATTAGGTTGCTGTAGGACACAGGGATGACAAAATTCAGCTGTATCAAAGATTTTCGTAGTTTCCGAAGTATAATCATTCCCGTCCGGCTAGAAGTCCAGCCGGGCGCGACTCTATTGTGCCCCAGCGCTCAGGTGTCATGACGTCCGCCTTGCTACTTTCTGTGTTTAAGCAGGACCAACTCCTGTGCGGGCATTCCACCCAGAGCTTGAGTTCTGCCAGCCGTTTCATCTCCATTGGCGTTCCAACCTCTACTAGTATACGCAATCATTCATTACGCCGATCTGATAATAAAGACACCCCGTCACTTTCCATGCAATAAGCGTTAACAATTCATTCCATGTAGGCTTTCACGGCCGGCGTCTTCATCAGTAAACACTTCCGGGCTAAGTTGCCGTGGTCGATCTGTAGAACTTCTTCTCCCTGACGTTTCGTTCTCAATATCACGGATCGCATTGGGAAAGTACTAGCCAAGTTTCAGGTAGAGACCATTTTAGACCTACTAAGAAAATTAGTGAATGCCTAATATCAACAAAAGATGCTCGTCACCCCCTAGCCACCCCAGGGGTATATAAAATTCCGTGTAGTTGTGGCAGGGTTTACATAGGAACTACAAAAAGAAGCATCAATACACGGTTGACGGAGCACAAAAGAAACTGTCGCTTGGGACATAACGACAAATCGGCAGTAGCGGAACATGTTTTTAAGGATGGAGATTACGAAATAAAATTTGGTGAAACAAGCGTGCTAGCGAGGACGTCGCACTATTGTACACGTATGCATAGAGAGGCAATTGAAATCCACAAAAATCAATACAATTTCAATCGTAAAGAAGAAGGATTAAAATTGGATAAGATATGGCGGCCGACGTTGCATCAATCACGTGACAATCGATTGCCTGCAATCGAGAGAACAGACGATAGCCAGAGATAGCTGCACATCGACGCCACGAGACGTGTGGTGGCGCCCCATACGATATCCATATAAGCGGCGGCCCCAGCTCCTAGCAGCCGGTCGTTGACTCACGTCGGAAGATGTTCTCCATAGTTGAGAACGAAACGTCAGGGAGAAGAAGTTCTACAGATCGCCCACGGCAACTTAGCCCGGAAGTGTTTACTGATGAAGCGTTAACAGTTATTTACAAGGCGTACGTGACAATGTCAGTCTCCTTTATATATTCATACATACGATGTACAACCTATCACATGATACCTAATTGTGTTTTAGATCACGGCAAAGTATGAGGATGGGTGCTTGTAAGGTGCGAATTTACAGCCACCTTACAGAAGTCGCGGCATTCTTCCTAATATCGTGTCGGACCTTTTGCCCGGCGTAGTGCAGAAACGTGACGTTACATGGACTCAACAAGTCGCGATAGAAATACTGAGCCATGTTGCCCTATCGCCGTCCATAACTGCGAAAATATTGCCGGTGCAGGATTTTGTGTATGATCTTCCGAATATGTCTCATATAAGCTCGGCGGGATTCCTGTCTAGCAGTCTGGATGGGCAAACGATTCGCTCAAATTTTTCAGAATTTCTTCAAAGTGATCGTGAACAAGCGTCGCCCGATGAGATGGCGCGTTGTCACCCATTAAAAATCCACCGTTGATTGAGAACATGGATTCCATAATGGCTGCTAATGGCCTCTAGTTGGTCGAACATAGCTGTATCCAGCCTATAATCGATTCAGCTGGACCAGAGGATCCAGTCCACCTCATGTAAACATAGCCCATACAATAATGGAGCCATCACCAGCTCGCATAGTATCTTGTTGAAAACTTGGGTACATGGCTTCGTGGGGTCTGCACCACACTCGAACCCTACCACCAACTTACCAATTCAAATCGGCACTCATCTGACCAGGGCACAGTTTCCCAGTCGGATAGGGTCCAACCGATATGGTCACGAGTCCGCGAGAGGAGTTGCAGGTTATGTCGTGCCTTGTTACTCGCGTCGGTCGTGTGCTGTCGTAACCCGCTAAATCCGAATTTACCAAACTGTCCTAAGAGATATGTTCGTCGTACGTCACACAATGATTTTTGTGGTTATTTCATGCAGTATTGCTTGTCTGTTAGCGCTGTAAACTGTACGGAAACGCCGATGCTCTCGGTCGTTAAGTGAAGGCCGTCGGTCGCTGCATTTTCTGCGGTGAGCGCCAATGCCTGAACTTGATATTCTTAGCGTATTCCTGACACTTGGGATCTCGGAATATTGAATTCCCTAAGGATTTTCGAAATAAAATATCCAATGCGTCTAACTCCAGCTACCAATCCGCATTCTAAGTCTGTTAATTCGCGTTGTGCGGCCGTAATCACTTAGGAAGCTTTTTCACATGAATCACCTCAGTACAAATGATAGCTCCACAAATGCACTGCTTATAACTTGCGTATACGATACTACCGCCATCTGTGTACGTGCATATCGCTATACCATGGCTTTTGTCATCCCTGCGTATTTTCCTAGTCTCCTCACTCATTAGCGGTTCCTGAAACTTTCTTGTGATATTGAACTTACTTCAGCCTGTGGAATTTCAGGATTTTCAGCAATACCATGATGTATCCCAGTGGAGCTGTGTTTTTGTTTACACTTTCAATATTTCCTATAACTGGTAATCACGTACGCATAAGCAATATAGCTCGGTTGGTCCTACGAGTATTTTGTACATATTTCTTTTGCAAACCAAATTTTCCCAGTATCCTGCCACTGAACAGAACTCTTCCACCTTCTTTACGCACGACTGAGCCTTTGGGATCATTTCCTTTCATATCCCCAGGTACTGTTACCACTAAATATTTTTTGGAGCTAACTGCTTCCAATTATGTTTACTGACGTTGTAGCCATAGGACACCACAATTCCGCGATTTTTAAAAGGCACGATTTTTCATTCCTAAATATCCAAAACAAGTTGCTTATCTTAGTACCACTTAGAACTCTCATCTTGTACAGCTTTTTCAGACAGTAATTCACTATGGACAGCTGCATCATCAGCAAAGCATTTGAGTTGACTATTAATAGTATCTGGCAGGTAATCGGTATACAACACAAACTACATGGGTCCCAATACAGTTCATTGAGCATGCTTGCAGTTACTTCTGCATGTGTAGATTGGTTCCAACGAATAATGTTGTTCCGCTGGTCGTAAGCAAAAGTCCTTTAACTGCAGTTAACGCGTTATGTGGAGAAGAAAAGGAAGTGAAAGAGGTAGCAACTTTAAAAAAATAAAAATGAAATGTAGTTGGAAATAGAAAAAGCTACTGTCTGTGCTGCAAGCTAAGCTTCCAAATTACTTCAAACAAAGCACATGGAAAAAGCTGGATATGACTTGGAAATGCAAGATACCAACCTTTAATGTAAATACGAATGGTAAGTGGCAGCACATTTGACTACAAGAGGAGAACAATCGATCCAAGGATGTTTACTACAGTATAGCACGTACGAAAAATCAGTTTATAAGCCTGATATGCTTGAAAAGGATGTTTACATTTCATGTGCTGACGTGGAAGTTACGTATCTGGCAACAGAAATGGCTTTTGCAGAGATTTGAACTAATTGAATAATAACATTTAACGAAAATTTTTTCACTGAAATGGTAAACTTAAATTTCCACACACAAACTCTAGAATATGAAGCAAAGCTATCATTATGGACCCAAGAAGATGTGAAATGTCTCAGCAATATTATCGTCCAGGAATTATGAGATGAAACTAAAATTCCCAGATGTTTCCAGCTGGAAGGTGTTGTACAGAGTGTACGAATGTGCAGTGTGCACCATTCTGTTGGCTCCAGTACTGTCAAAGCAGACTCTGACCGCCACATACGCCACACTCCCATCATCGGACTGTTGCAGGTGGTGTATCAGTTTTAGCGGAACTAAGATGTGTTTTTGAGAAATAATACAGACAATTTAGAAGTGGAAGTAACACTTTGACTCAGAATCTAAGGTTCCACTGCGCCTTGCAGCAAGTGATGTACAAAGAACAAAGTCGGGTTTTGGCGAAGGACAAATCTTTGTCTGTACTGATGAATAATGCAGTCTTTCGCTTATTTCAAGTGCCATTCTCCTTCAGTATAAGATAACTTTATGGAATCTGTAAGTTAGATCAACAGTGCCAGTAAGTGAACCGCCTGTGTTTTGGATTGTTAGGGGACAAATCTCTACATATTTTGACAAGTAATACAAACAAATTTTGCTTAACGTAACTTACTATGTAACAAAGAGTGAACCGCAACCGTTTTTTGATGTCATGTGGATTACAGATAGTAAGATGGCCGCTGTGGGATAGATACTGATTGCTGTGTTCAAGAGCAGTTTAATATTAGTTTGTGATTGGTAGAGCAAAATGTATGTGTTGGCTTAGGACCTCTCTAACTGGTCTGTTTTCAGGAAATTGGCATTGCTTATTAGAAGGGAGTGGTGGGAAGGGGAAATGGAGAGGCATGTAGGGGAAGGGAAATGGATTAGGAGAGAGGTGGTGCAAAATTACCTCGCTCATTTGCACCTACGAGGTGCATTCAAGTTCTAAGGCCTCCGATTTTTTTTCTCCAAACTGGAAAGAGATAGAAATATGCGCATTGTTTTAAAATGAGGCCGCGTTCATTGTCAATAGCTCCCAGAGATGGCAGCACAGTACGGCAGATGGAATTTTACCGCCAGTGGCGAGAATGAGAACTGTTTTAAATACTTAAAATGGCGACGTTTTCCTTACTTGAACAGCGTGCAATCATTCGTTTTCTGAATTTGCGTGGTGTGAAACCAACTGAAATTCATCGACAGTTGAAGGAGACATGTGGTGATGGAGTTATGGATGTGTCGAAAGTGCGTTCGTGGGTGCGACAGTTTAATGAAGGCAGAACATCGTGTGACAACAAACCGAAACAACCTTGGGCTTGCACAAGCCGGTCTGACGACATGATCGAGAAAGTGGAGACAATTGCTTTGGGGTATCGCCGAATGACTGTTGAACAGATCGCCTCCAGAAATGGCATTTCTGTGGGTTGTGTGCACATAATCGTGCATGACGACCTGAAAATGCGAAAAGTGTCATCCAGGTGGGTGCCACGAATGCTGATAGATGACCACACGGCTGCCCGTGTCGCATGTTGCCAAGCAATGTTGACGCGCAACGACAGCCTGAATGGGACTTTCTTTTCGTCGGTTGTGACAATGGATGAGACGTGGATGCCATTTTTCAATCCAGAAACAAAGCGCCAGTCAGCTCAATGGAAGCACACAGATTCACCGCCACCAAAAAAATTTCGGGTAACCGCCAGTGCTGAAAAAATTATGGTGTCCATGTTCTGGGACAGCGAGGGCGTAATCCTTACCCATTGCGTTCCAAAGGTCACTACGGTAGCAGGTGCATCCTACGAAAATGTTTTGAAGAACAAATTCCTTCCTGCACTGCAACAAAAACGTCCGGGAAGGGTTGCGCGTGTGCTGTTTCACCAAGACAACGCAACTGCACATCGAGCTAACGTTACGCAACAGTTTCTTCATGATAACAACTTTGAAGTGATTCCTCATGTTCCCTACTCAACTGACCTGGCTCCTAGTGACTTTTGGCTTTTTCCAACAATGAAAGACACTCTCTGTGGCCGCACATTCACCAGCCATGCTGCTATTGCCTCGGCGATTTTCCAATGGTCAAAACAGACTCCTAAAGAAGCCTTCGCCGCTGCCACGGAATCATGGCGTCAGCGTTGTGAAAAATGTGTACGTCTGCAGGGCGATTACGTCCAGAAGTAACGCCAGTTTCATCGATTTCGGGTGAGTAGTTAATTAGAAAAAACATCGGAGGCCTCAGAACTTGAATGCACCTCGTACATCTGTACGGGTAACACAAAGCTCAAAGGCGTCCAAATAGTCGGGTATTCTCCAACTGATTTGCGTGTTGACTGAAGTTTTTGTAACTGCAGTAGACAGTGGCGCTTGACTCAGGATGAAAATCGGAATAGTTTGATGAAAGCATTGTTTCCTCACATGTTTATCAAGTGTGTATTACATTTGCCAAAAGTCAATAATAGTGGCTGAAACCAATGGGAGTGACCAAGAATGTGTAAGGATGTACAGGGCAAAGGAAGTCGTATTAAAATTGACGAGTTGGTATTACTCTAATTCCATAGCGTGGCTGAGCAGCCAACCATTTGCCCGATCGCCAGCAACAGCAGCACTTCGCAAATTTGTAAGATGACAGGATCGTAAAGGGGAGTGTGTTGCAACTGAAATTCGATGGAACGGTGAAATAAATTTCCATCGTAGTCAGACCAGCCCGCCACACATTCCACAAGCCAGCTACTGCGCCCTCCCAACTCCTTCAGCGATCCCACTGAGTGAGCAAATTGCAGACGCTCTCAGTGGGATGAGAAAAAGATTTCAGTTACTAAAGGAAGCAGTGATCACGTTGGTGAAGTACAAACAAAGGCACCTGAACGTTCTTTCCATGGCAGAGCGTGTTATTCCGAGCATGTTTTTGGTTGATAATACGACGGTCAGGAACAATTTTCCTTGAGTGGCGACGCTGCTATCTCTTATGCGTGTGCTGAGAGTGATTGTACCCACAGTTACGAATCGTATTTGTCCAAACAAGGTGGTGTAATCACAGTTATTCTTGCCTATGAGAAAGTGTAACTGCACAGTGGATTATTGTCCGAACGTTACATATTATTTGCGTATGCTATATGTAGGTGTATTGTAAAATTTTATGCGCCACAGATTTCTTATTTGTTTTGTTTTATTTCGAGACAGTAAGTCATTGTCTTAGATTTACTTCGTCCACATATTTTTCTGATTTCCTTAATGTATTATTAATATCTTGGTATCTGAGCAAAAACTGCTTCATAATTTAATGTTGCTATAAGGTTATATTTTTTACAGAGCTTGGTGAGTTTTGTGGACTTGTGGAAATTAAAGTAATTTTCTAACATGCCCTGAAATTACTTATTACTGATATGTTGTATGTTTTTAACAACGCAGGGAATGTAAAATGTAGTGCATACTTAATAAAACTGGGAGACCCCTCTACAAAATCGACGAGGTGAAGAATAAGTGGAAAATACTAACAAGAAGAAGGAACAGGTCGATAGGATACGTTTAAAGCCAACAGGGATTAGCTCAAATTGTATTAGAAAGTGCTACAGAGGGCAGACATTCTATTGGAATACAGAGGTTGGAATACATCCAACAAATAACTCAGGCATTTGGCTAAGTGCTACTCTGAGGTGAAGATATTGGCTGCCGTAAGCTGTCACCAAGACACCAGTCGATAAAGATGAAGCGCGATGATCGATTAGTAGAGATTAGTATAAAGCGCACTTTCCACGAGAGAGGCCAGAGACACACCCACCAGCTACACGCCGCAATGCCCTATGACAATCAACCAATATCACGTTCGGTTACTGATTACGAAATAATAAATGGTGTGGCTGACAACTGTGGACATCCGACAACCTTTAGTTTGGAACATTATCGAAGCAGTTAAGAGTGCAGTACGAATGCCGATACTCACCAGATTAAATAATTACTGTTGCGTTCATTGTCCTGTCATTCGTGTTTCGAATTTGCTGTAATGGAAGCATGAGAACAATTTCGAATGAGACAAGCGGAGCAGAAGAAACCAGTGCGGGAGAGAGTGACACCTTGAGGATAGTGCCCCTAGGAACTTATGGTGTTTCTTGGTCGGTGTAAAAATCCAGTCACTGACTGTAGAATCACTTCAGGGAATGTTCACTACAGACCGCCATATGCAATCACCGGCGTTTTTCAATGTTTTTGTTGTTGTGAGACACAGGGCTGTGTTTTCTGTGGCAGTTGTGCATATTCTGAGCACTTCCCATGTAAGTGCTGTGTATAACATTAAAGCTCTCTGGATGGTACTGGTAATTTTGTGGTGAATAAAATCTATATACTTTTGAAACTAGATGTACAATACATAGATGGTTACGCAGTACTTCCTCAGATGTTCACCATTGTTGTTGTTGTTGTTGTTGTTGTTGTTGTTGTGGTCTTCAGTCCTGAGACTGGTTTGATGCAGCTCTCCTTGCTACTCTATCCTGTGCAAGCTTCTTCATCTCCCAGTACCTACTGCAACCTACATCCTTCTGAATCTGCTTAGTGTATTCATCTCTTGGTCTCCCTCTACGATTTTTACCCTCCACGGTGCCCTCCAATGCTAAATTTGTGATCCCTCGATGTCTCAAAACATGTCCTACCAACCGATCCCTTCTTCTAGTCAAGTTGTGCCACAAACTCCACTTCTCCCCAATTCTACTCAATACCTCCTCATTAGTTACGTGATCTACCCACCTTATCTTCAGCATTCTTCTGTAGCACCACATTTCGAAAGCTTCTATTCTCTTCTTGTCCAAACTACTTATCGTCCATGTTTCACTTCCATACATGGCTACACTCCATACAAATACTTTCAGAAACGACTTCCTGACACTTAAATCTATACTCGATGTTAACAAGTTTCTCTTCTTGAGAAACGCATTCCTTGCCATTGCCAGTCTACATTTTATATCCTCTCTGCTTCGACCATCATCGGTTGTTTTACTCCCTAAATAGCAAAATTCCTTTACTACTTTAATTGTCTCATTTCCTAATCTAATTCCCTCAGCATCACCCGACTTAATTTGACTACATTAAAATTATCCTCGTTTTGCTTTTGTTGATGTTCATCTTATATCCTCCTTTCAAGACACTGTCCATTCGGTTCAACTGTTGTTCCAAGTCCTTTGCTGTCTCTGACAGAATTACAATGTCATCGGCGAACCTCAAAGTTTTTACTTCTTCTCCATGAATTTTAATACCTACTCCGAATTTTTCTTTTGTTTCCTTTACTGCTTGCTCAATATACAGATTGAATAAGATCGGGGAAAGGCTACAACCCTGTCTCACTCCTTTCCCAACCACTGCTTCCCTTTCATGCCCCTCGACTCTTATAACTGCCATCTGGTTTCTGTACAAATTGTAAATATCCTTTTGCTCCCTGTATTTTACCCCTGCCACCTTCAGAATTTGAAAGAGAGTATTCCAGTTAACATTGTCAAAAGCTTTCTCCAAGTCTACAAATGCTAGAAACGTAGGTTTGCCTTTTCTTAATCTTTCTTCTAAGATAAGTCGTAAGGTCAGTATTGCCTCATGTGTTCCAACATTTCTACGGAATCCAAACTGATCTTCCCCGAGGTCGGCTTCTACCAGTTTTTCCATTCGTCTGTAAAGAATTCGCGTTAGTATTTTGCAGCTGTGACTTATTAAACTGATAGTTCGATAATTTTCACATCTGTCAACACCTGCTTTCTTTGGGATTGGAATTATTATATTCTTCTTGAAGTCTGAGGGTATTTCGCCTGTCTCATACATCGTGCTCACCAGATGGTAGAGTTTTGTCATGATTGGCTCTCCCGAGGCCATCAGTAGTTCTAATGGAATGTTGTCTACTCCCGGGGCCTTGTTTCGACTCAGGTCTTTCAGTGCTCTGTCAAACTCTTCACGCAGTATCTTATCTCCCATTTCGTCTTCATCTACATCCTCTTCTATTTCCATAATATTGTCCTCAAGTACATCGCCCTTGTATAAACCCTCTATATACTCCTTCCACCTTTCTGCCTTCCCTTCTTTGCTTAGAACTGTGTTGCCATCTGAGCTCTTGATATTCATACAAGTGGTTCTCTTCTCTCCAAAGGTCTCTTTAATTTTCCTGTAGGCAGTATCTATCTTACCCCTAGTGAGACAGGCCTCTACATCCTTACATTTGTCCTCTAGCCATCCCTGCTTAGCCATTTTGCACTTCCTGTCGATATCATTTTTGAGACGTTTGTATTCCTTTTTGCCTGCTTCATTTATTGCATTTTTATATTTTCTCCTTTCATCAATTAAATTCAATATTTCTTCTGTTACCCAAGGATTTCTATTAGCTCTCGTCTTTTTACCTACTTGATCGTCTGCTGCCTTCACTACTTCATCCCTCAGAGCTACCCATTCTTCTTCTACTGTATTTCTTTCCCCCATTCCTGTCAATTGTTCCCTTATGCTCTCCCTGAAACTCTCTACAACCTCTGGTTCTTTCAGATCATCCAGGTCCCATCTCCTTAAATTCCCACCTTTTTGCAGTTTCTTCAGTTTCAATCTGTTTGATTTCATTGTTTCACCATTGTATAGCTTCGAATGTGCGCCATAGTGTAACTTGAACAGAAGGTCTTCCACCATGAAATGTATGATTATGCAGATTAACTGAGAATTTCGAACAACTTCTGTTTAAAAATATATTTCACGTGTGAATGATTTTTGGTTATACTTGTTCTTAATTTGATGTGATTTATTCATTTTTATTAGGTAGTAGAGCAATAATGTTACAGATAGAGTACTAAATACAGTATTGATCAGATATCCTCGATTGCAAGACTTTTACATTCAAGTGACAGAAATCATGTGGCAGCTCCTAAATTCGTGTTGGATTTCATTTTCCCCCAATACAGTGCAGCATCTCGATGGGAATGGACTCAACAAGTCACTGGAAGTCGCCTGCAGAAATATTCAGCAATGCTGATGTGTTACCATGGTAGGATTTTGTGCATGGCAAGACCTCTCGTTTAAGTCCAATAAATATTCGATAGATTATGTCAGACGATCTGAGTTGCCAAATCATTTGCCTAAATCTGCCAGAACGTTCTTCGAACCTTTCGCGAGCAATTTTGCCCCACTGATATGGCACATTGTCATCAATAAAAATTTCATCCTTATTTGAGAACATGAACTCCATGCATGGCGGCAAATGGCCTCCAAGTAGCTGGACATAATCATTTCCAGTCAATGATCGGTCCAATTGGAACAGAGGATCCATTCCATTCCATGTAAACACATCAAACAATATTGTGGAGGCAACACCACCTTGCACAGTGCTTTGTTGAAAACTTGGGTGCAAGGCTTCGTGTGGTCTGTGTCACACTCGAACCCTAACATCAGCTCTTACCAACTGAAATGCGGACTCTTTTGACAAGGCCACGGTTTTGCCGTCGTTTGGGATCCAACAGATATGGTCACGAGCCCAAGAGAAGCGCTGGAAGTGTGAAGTCGTTCTGTCAGATCTTGCATTAGCGTTTGTCATCTGCTGCTATAGCACATTAAAGCCGAATTTCCCCGCACTGTCCTAAGGAATAGATTCGTCGTAGTCTCGCAATGATTTCTGCAGTTATTTCAAACATTGTTGCTTAGCTGTTAGCACTTACAACTCCACAATAACGCTGCTGTCGTTAAGTGAAGACCGTTGGGCACTGCATTGTCTGTGGTGAGAGGTAATGCCTGAAACTTGGTATTCTCAGAATACGCTTTACATTGATGATCTCGGAATATTGAACCCCCTAAAGATTTGCGAAACAGAATGTCCCATGTATCTACCTCCAACTACCATTCCGTGTTCAAAACCAGTTCATTCCCGTCCTGCAGCCATACACCCATTAGAATGCTTTCCACATTGAGTACAAATGACAGCTCCACCAATGCTGTCCTTTTATACCTTATGTACACAATCCCACCACCATCTGTACATTTGCATATCGATATCCCATGACTTTTGTCACCTCAGTGCAAATTTCAGTGCAATACTTTTTCCTAGGAACATCCTTTTGAAATGGCTCTCAGCACTATGGGACTTAACTTCTAAGGTCATCAGTCCCCTAGGACTTAGAACTACTTAAACCTAACTAACCTAAGGACATCACACACATCCATGCCCGAGGCAGGATTCGAACCTGCGACCGTAGCGGTCTCGCGGCTCCAGACTGTAGCGCCTTTAACCGCTTGGCCACCCCGGCCGACGAACATCTTGTTGCTCACAGGACTATGTCTGTCGAGTTTGGAAAAATTTACTTTTCAGCAACAATTTTTCTAATTTCGGAAAAATCCTGCTCCACGTCAAACTTAAATGCTACCACCTAATAATGGAATAAGAAAATATATCGAACTTCTATTACGGGACCCCCAAGAGGGAAACGCCTGAAAAATGCCCTAGGGTACATCACACTCACTTGATAGTGCCAATATGACTGTCATTCTGGTTGACTTTGATCTAGATAACGTGGGAGACTGGATCTGATTTAAATGTTAAGACATAGCACAGATGGTTGCGACGGTACGTCACATAAATATTGACATTTTTATCGGTTGTAGACCGTAGTTAACGTATTTTATGAATATAATTCGCATAAAAGATACAGTTAAAGCCCGGTCCACACGCAACGATCTGTCTGCGCAGACATCGGCGCAGATGTCTGTACATGCAAAAGATCGCTGCAAATGTGGTGTGTTCACACGACACAAACCCCAATTTACTACTCGCCTGCCATCTGTCGGTGGAGAAAAGAAATATCAGTGGCTAGCGACTACGCTCCCCGTAAACGTCAAAAATTTAATTCAGTTCTTTTGATATATAGAAATGGAGGAAGTTCTGTTGTGGTCTGTGTTCGCAAATTGCGTTGCAAAAAACATTCAGACCAACCGCAGCAAACAGAGAAAGCGGTCAAAATGGTGTAGACAGTGGCTGGTAAAGCTAAGCAGTTTTCTCACGTAAATTTACTGCGAGATTTGCAGGGCGAACCTTAAGAACGCCAAGCAGATCAAAATACCATAACGTTGGCTGGTATACTTGATCTACTCCTACACCAGATCTTC
Organism: Schistocerca americana; assembly: GCF_021461395.2. Lineage (NCBI taxonomy): Eukaryota > Metazoa > Arthropoda > Insecta > Orthoptera > Acrididae > Schistocerca > Schistocerca americana. Next base: position 90,237,699 of record NC_060122.1, read on the forward strand.
TAGGTTTCTGAACTTTGGATAACTCTTTTCGGTAAACAGTTCGCAACAAATTTTTTTAATTTTTTATTACTATTTCTGTCTTTGCCGAGGGGTCAACTACCCGCAATTTTTCAATTAGAGCATTGTATGGTGCGGTCACTATATTCTTTACTTTTAATTTTCCACAAACATGGGTGGTTTCTATATATTTCAATGAATTCACTTACAAACTCTCGAGAACACTGACGAGTACCAGCCATTTTAATGCCCTGTGCGCACAAATACAAACACTAGACTGAGCAAACAGCTGTTTCGCGCCAGATTTGCGGCGATCTCCTGTCCACACGCTCCAACTTGTCTGCGCAGATGTGGTTTGAACCCACAGATTTGAGAGGTTTCGCTCAAACCTCCAACTCCAACTTCCAGGTTTGCACACACCTCAGGTTGGCGCAAATCTTCTGTCCACACGCAACGATCTGTCTGCGCAGATGTGATGTGCGCAGACATTTGCGCAGACAGATCGTTGCGTGTGGACGTGCCATAATGTTCTTGAAACAACTGATATGCAGCGATAATTTAAGAGAAGGCAGCCATTCAGCGGCTACACATATTTTATGTAAGTTATTCTGTATTATGCTAAAATAAATTAATTATTGTTATCACAAAAATGAATTTCCTTGTAATAGTTGTCACCTCAAATGCTCGCAGTGGCTAATTATTTTTAATAAGCATTTTTTCAGTAATTTGCGCTGCGGGAAGTTCATCTTCTGATGCAGCCTCTGGTCGGCCATTACGCGCCGAAGTATTATTTTTTTTTTTTTTTAGTCGTAACACTAACTGTAAATGCGAGAGATTTCGTTGTAAGAATCTTTCTAAATTGCAACAGATAATTAATTTACGTTAAAGCCCATTTTTTTTAAAATTATACGGATTCCATGAGTTCAGTAAGTTTTATCTTGCCCGCTCCACGGCAACAATCGAAATTCTCTCGAGCCTTGCTTTGCAATCAATAAATAGAAATTAATAAAATTACGTTCAATTCAGTTAACGGAAAGTATATTTTAGTCACCGCGTTCAAAATCTAAAGTTGGTACATCAATAACAGCGGCCCTTCAAGAACCCGTCTCATATTTACTTATGCACGTAAGTAAAACTGATGAGAAAAGACAGTATCCCTTAGAAAAACAATCATGCACTAACAAAAGAAAAATTCATACTGATAAATTAAAAATGAATATATATATATATATATATATATATATATATATGATTTTTTTTTGTATATAAGGTAACATGGTTCAGACATTTTTAGATGGCACTTTTTTTTATAAATAAAGGTCTGTTCTTCGCTTGTCAATAAAAGAAGGAGATTTTATACAGTAAAAGTTATTGGTACCTTTAGACTGAGTTGCGGACTGTTTGAGAATTCATTCCTAAATATAGATCAGGCTGAAACATTTCAGCCATTTTTTTCTGTATGTAACATGATTGCCTTGATGCCATTCTACGTTGATATTATGAAAGGCTGTCTCGTTTGGATGAAGATAGATTTTTCTGTTTGTGTCCTTGTCGCTGTTTCACAAATCATTTCAAGTAGTCCAGTCCTCCTTTCTATAATCGATATTCCACCAACACATTTTGCCACACGAACGTTTCTGTTTGTGTGTTCATTAGCTGCCAACGTATTGTCACTTGTCTCCACTGTACACAATATCCTAAATAGGACAGGTGAATTTGAAAGCGTTCTCCACTTAATATCAGTCTGTCACAGAAACCTCATAGTAAGTGGTGTAACTGTTTCTACCACTTACAGAAACTTTGTGAAGCTCGTATTGTTCGCATTTCTATTACGCCTCTTTGTAGATATAACTTTAGTGGGTATCATAACAAAAAGCTCATGGCCTATTTTAGTTCTCTTTGATGTGTTAACACCCTTGGAATTCTTTACATAACATTTCTAAGACTTGTTACTCATCAGTTACCCATGAACCGGGATTCAGAGGGTACGAAGTGCTACCTCTGAACTTGAAACACTGATACACAAAGAATGGGAAAATTGGAAATTTGTGGTAAGGTCCTATGGGACCAAACTGATAAGGTCATAGATCAGTAAATTTACGCACTACTTAATCTAACTTAAGCTAACTTACGCTAAGGACAACACACACACCCATGCCCGAGGGAGGACTCGAACCTCCAACGGGGAGGAGCCATGGCAAGGCGCCCAAGACCGCACGGCTACACATCGCGGCACAAACAATGGACCATAAAAGCATAGTGTGTTGTCAAGGAAATCCTCACTGAGACAAATCTTCTGTAGGAAACCAGGCGAATACAATTCCTTCTTCTGAAGTACAATCCCTGAGGTGAGCGTGTTGTTGTTGTGGTCTTCAGACCTGAGACTGGTTTCATGCAGCTCTCCATGCTAGTCTATCCTGTGCAAGCTTGTTCATCTCCCAGTAACTACTGCAATCTATATCCTTCTGAATCTGCTTAGTGTATTCATCTCTTGGTCTCCCTCTACAATTTTTACCCTCCACGCTGCCCTCCAATACTAAATTGGTGATCCCTTGATGTCTCAGAACATGTCCTACCAACCGATCCCTTCTTCTAGTCAAGTTGTGCCACAATTTTCTCTTCTCCCCAATCCTATTCAATACCTCCTCATTAGTTATGTGATCTACCTATCTAATCTTCAGCATTCTTCTGTAGCACCACATTTCAAAAGCTTCTATTCTCTTCTTGCCCAAACTATTTATCGTCCATGTTTCACTTCCATACATGGCTACACTCCATACAAATACTTTTAGAAATGAATTCCTAACACTTAAATCTATACTCGATGATAACAAATTTCTTTTCTTCCAGAAACGCTTTCCTTGCTATTGCCAGTCTACATTTTATATCCTCTCTACTTCGACCATCATCAGTTATTTTGCTCCCCAAATAGCAAAACTCCTTTACTACTTTAAGTGTCTCATTTCCTAATCTAATTCCCTCAGCATCATCCGACTTAATTCGACTACATTCCATTATCCTCGTTTTGCTTTTGTTGATGTTCATCTTATGTCCTCCTTTCAAGACACTATCCATTCCGTTCAACTGCTCTTCCAAGTCCTTTCCTGTCTCTGACAGAATTACAATGTCATCGGCAAACCTCAAAGTTTTTATTTCTTCTCCATGGATTTTAATACCTACTCGGAATTTTTCTTTTGTTTCCTTTACTGCTTGCTCAATATACAGATTTTATAACATTGGGGAGAGGCTACAACCCTGTTTCACTCCCTTCCCAACCACTGCTTCCCCTTCGTGTCCCTCGACTCTAATAACTGCCATCTGGTTTCTGTACAAATTGTAAATAGCCATTCGCTCCCTGTATTTTACCCTTGCCACCTTCAGAATTTGAAAGAGAGTATTCCAGTCAACATTGTCAGAAGCTTTCTCTAAGTCTACAAATGCTAGAAACGTAGGTTTGCCTTTCCTTAATCTAGCTTCTAAGATAAGCTGTAGGGTCAGTATTGCATCATGTGTTCCAATATTTCTACGGAATCCAAACTGATCTTCCCCAAGGTCGGCTTCTACTAGTTTTTCCATTCGTCTGTAAAGAATTCGCGTTAGTATTTTGCAGCCGTGACTTATTAAACTGATAGTTCGGTAATTTTCACATGTGTCAACACCTGCTTTCTTTGGGATTGGAATTATTATATTCTTCTTGAAGTCTGAGGGTATTTCGCCTGTCTCATACATCTTGCTCACCAGATGGAAGAGTTTTATCAGGACTGGCTCTCACAAGGCTGTCAGTAGTTCTAATGGAATGTTGTCTACTCCTGGGGCCTTGTTTCGACTCAGGTCTTTCAGTGCTCTGTCAAACTCTTCAGGCAGTATCATATCTCCCATTTCATCTTCAGCTACATCCTCCTCCATTTCCATAATATTGTCCTCAAGTACATCGCCCTTGTATAGACCCTCTATATACTCCTTCCACCTTTCTGCTTTCCCTTCTTTGCTTAGAACTGGGTTTCCATCTGAGCTCTTGATATTCATACAAGTGGTTCTCTTTTCTCCAAAGGTCTCTTTAATTTTCCTGTAGGCAGTATCTATCTTACCCCTGGTGAGACAACCGTATGAGACAGCAATTTTTCCACGGTAATAACCAGTACTCACAAGAAGTTTCTGGTACTGTTTCTGAAAAAGTGTGTCAATTGACAGATCTGCTTTAATTCCACAAAGGAAAACGTCTTTCAGTTGAAAGTAGACAGTGTATCAGCAATGTACTTCAACCTGTTTCCTTGTCAAAGGTGCTGGTGCCAGACCTCTGACTGACGTCAGACGCGCCGTAATGCCTGCCTGCCCCCTCTGCTACCGCTGAGGTACGGTCCTGGCAGCAGGGGTGTCCACTGCAAGCTCTGGCTGGTGGTATACCACACTGCCCGCTGGGGGCCCACTGCCATTCTGCCGGCAGCTACACTGTTTGCCAGTGCGAGTTTTCTGTGTACCTCTCTGTCATCATCACGTGCTCCACTGCACTGCTGCACTGTTTAGGTAGAGCTGCTGCTGCTGCTGCTGTATGAGTTGAAGGAAAACTCAAGCTGTATTTCTGAAAGCTTGATTAACATTTTTTTACTAAGTCAGATGTTTAGAGTTCTTTAAACTGCTATATCTACGTAAATGACATTCACTGATGAAACCAGCTTGTATAGAAAACAAAATATTCCTTGGCTAACAAAATATAATTTGTACTTCATTTCTGTAATAATACATGCCAGAAACATTAATTTCTATATACTGGAAGGTATCTGCTTCTGCCTGTCGTCTGTAGCCATCACAAGTCACGAATTCAGTGCGAACAGAACAAATTATTTAAAAGTGAAAAGGCATGTCTAACATCCACTAAATAACGAGAGTGTATACTGTATAGTAAAGCATTTAGCAGATAACAATATACACAGGTATGGTAAACTAATAAATGTAAGGGATGGATATAATATGGTTTGTGGGACGGTTGTAGATAAAAAGAGAAATGCGGTGTAGGGAAAATATATAAATTGTGAAAATGATTCATAAAAGCAATGTGCAATATGAAAATATACGATGAATAAAAGCACTAGCAGGATCTTCAGTTGGATCATATTGCTGACATAAGTTATTAAAATAAGCAGAAGGGACAAGTATCATGTGTGTAAAAGAATAAGCCAGAGTATTTACCTATGGACGTTGTACGCTAGTAACGATGCCTAACATTTCCCACCAAGCTAGATAGCACAGCGCTTAGCACACTGGACTCGCATCCGGGAGGAAAAATTCGAATCTCCATCCAGCCATCCTGATTTAAGTTTTCAATAATTTCACTAAATTGCTTAAGGAAACGCCGGGACAGTTCCTTTGAAAGGGCATGGACGATTTCCTTGCACATCCCTAAGCTTATGTTGTGTTCCATATTCAATGATGAGAATGATCCAGTGACGAAACGACACCGTTTTGTGAACACATTTAGTGGGTTAAAAGCAGTCTTCAAAGAGTCAGAAAGTCATTTGGGTTTAATTTTTTTACTTCACATCCATGGAATTCGTTTCTGCCATCTTTTCACAGATCAATAGTTATTATATATTTATTACTGAAAAAACGACAGTACCCAGGAAATTCGTGCGCTGGAAGCATACAGAGCCAGCAGAATTTTATTTGCTTCGTAGCATGTTCTCTGCTTACGCGTAGAAGTAAAAATCTGGAAGTGGATGACTATTGGTTGACAGATTCTTTGTTTCAGACACCAATATTTCCTAACACAATGTCCTGGGACCGGTAGAGGTTGGTCCTGCGTTTATTGCACTTCAGTGACAATTCCACCGCATCTCAAGATATTCTTGTAAAAATATGTCTCATTGTAGCTCACACAAAAAATAAGTTCCGTGAGGCAGTAGTACCCTTTGAAGACCTAGTGTTCGACGAGTGTCTGCTGCCATTCAAAGGAAGGCTCCAATTAAAGCCGTATATGCCAAATAAATGAAGCCGTTTTGGCATTAAAATTTTCGTCCTCTGTGATGTACAAACCAATTATACTTTGGATTATATCGTCTATACTGGTGCTGCCACGAAAATAGAATCTGTATCTGCTGATTGGGGAAAATCAGCCGAGGTTGTTATTGCCATACCTCAGCGAAGGTGGTGGTGATGAGTTCCTATGTAACCAAACTGCAGAGTTCATCGGTCCTTAGGCTTACACGCTACTTAATCTAACTTAAACTTTCTTAAGGACAACACACACATCCATGCCCGAGGGAGTACTCGAACCTCCGACGGTGGAAGCCGAGCAAACCGTGACAAGGCACATAAGACCACGCGGCTACCCTGCACGGTCCTAGACGAAGGTCAGACCATTAAGTTAGACAGTTGGCATTCGAGCCACGAATTATTCCTGTGGCTACATGATAAATGTACAAACGCCGTCGGAACAATACGCCAAAACAGGAAACATCTACCACCGTTGCCAGACAAACTGAAAAGTGCGGAAATACAGTTCAAGTCCTGTGGAACATTAATGGCACTAAAATGGATATACAAGAAAGAAGTCTGTATGCTTTCCACCGTAAATGGAGCAGAATTTGTGGAGACAGAGGAAAAAGAACATAGAGCGACCCATAACAAATTGAAACCTACCTGCGTCGTCAACTGTAATAAGTCAACGCGTGCAGTTGATAAGACAGATATACTGTTATCTTCTTATGTGTGCTTAAGCAACAATTAATATTTAAATACAAAAGCAACAGAAGATACCACTAGCGAAATATCACTTGTAAATAATCCGTCAGTTGCTTGATAAATTTCATAGTCAAATGTGTAAAAGTGCGATCCTACAGACAACGAAAGAAGAAAGCCGTTTCCGACTGCAGAATAAAGAGGGACATCATCCAGTGTTCCTCGTAGCAACGGAAAAAAGGAGATTCCCCAGAGACGCTGTGTAGTATGTACTGCTCATTCACAACGAAAAATGACACGCATAAAACTCAAAAAGTGTGATCTGGCTCTCTGCTCTCCGAGATCTGGGCGTTTTCGCTACGCACTACTCACTTTAAAACTATATATCTTGAAAGATATTCGTTCGATGTTAATGAAATTTTAATATGTTGTAAACATATACATCGCCGGCGTAAGTCTCAGTTATGGCAAGTACTATTAAAAAATTTCCCATCATTTTTCTCAACTAACTGTTTTTCAGCCCACAATAAACATATAACTGAAAGTGTTGGTTAGTTTCGAAACTCTCTTTCGTGGTTATCAGAAACTATAATCACTGTGAACATACTGCTTTTAGGAAGACCATTATTGACCAGTGGTTCTTTGCGCGCCGGAACCTGTGGGAAGCCTGCAGTGGCAACAGCCTACAGCGACCACAGGTCTGAGTCCGAGTCGTCGCTCCGGCAGTGATCAGTGATGTCATGAGTACGCCCGGAGTTTCGAGGTTCGCTCAGCAGAGCTATGGGTGTGGATGATGGTTTTTGGGTGGTTTTCCATCTGCCTCGGCGAACGCCAGCTGGTTCCCCTCATTCCGCCTCAGTTACACTATGTCGGCGATTGGTGCGCAAACAAGTGCTCCATGTACGCGTACACCACCATTACTCTACCACACAAACATAGGGGTTACACTCCTCTGGTGTGAGATGTTCCCTGGGGGGGGGGGGGGGGGCGGTCCACCGGGGGCCGAACCGCACAATAAGCCTGGGTTCGGTGTGGGGAGGCGGAGGGGTGAAGTGGACTGCGGTAGTCGTTGTAGGGTTGAGGACCACTGCGGCTGCGGCGAGAACGGAGCCTCTCCGTTTCCACGAAATTGGAAGGTTTCCAACAGTTACTTAATCCTAACATCTAGTCTGCAAGTAGTATTGTCACCCATTTCCTCATGCTTGCAAACCTCACCAAATTCTGCAAGTCGGGGGGCAGAAGACTGCGTGTCCAATAATCTGCTGCTGATACATGCATATGGAGAGGAATTGCTTCTGCTTTGCCCGCCAGAAAAGAAGAAGTCGTAATTCGTTGTCCAGTATCAGAGAAGTCTCTACCCGCTGTATATTGCTGACGAAGAAGAGATTCCAGCTTGCTCTTCAGACTAAGCTTTGCCTGCTGAAGCTTCTGTGTACCAATTAGATGGTTTTTCGATGTTCTGACTGAAGTTGCACTAAATAAATAAACGGACGATATCCGAGTTAGCAACTCTTTTGCAGAATTACTTACAAAAGGACATAGTTCTAAACAGTAGTGTCTGCTTTCCACTCCCAGCGGTTGAGGTAGCTCACCAACAAAGGGGCTAGGTTCGAAGTTTGATTTTTGTGGTAACTTGCCCTCAGCTCCTCGCCTTTGCTAAATGATTAGTGTTAACCAGTAAAGTGTTACGTTGTAAACTTTCAACAAGTGACCAGGCTGCCCCCAAAGGAGGAGCAGCTGTATGACGGATGCAACCGCCAGGTAATTGCGTAGGCCCAACCAGTTTAGCGGTCGTCCATCCGGGGACGAACCATCTCCTAGTTCCTAAATGTGAGAGAGTTCATCCCCACAGCCCTTGCAGGATTTTGGCTATGTTTTTCGCAGACACAGTTCTAATCTGGGGTTCATTTACTCCAAGAAAATTATCTAATGTATTACCTGCAAATTCCACCAGCATACAGAGAGAAGATTATATTACATGATGTCCCTATCTCTGCATTCACTTAGGTTCCTTTCCATAAACGTGACCATTCATTGACTGACATTGATTCAACTTAGACTAAATAAACTTAAATAAAATATGAAAATGAGACATCAGACATGTGAGTCCAGCAATCACTACCATGTATCATCACACCTAGGCCCGTGGGGATTATTTTCATAGATGTTGTTGTGGTGAGACTGTCATAGTGTGACAACATCGCACAGATTTTCTTATTTTGATCTGCCAACCTCGATGCCAAGGTACTAAAGCCGCTGCATCCAGTCATTCCAAGCGGTGGTGTAGACATCATATCGTTATTTGAGGGCACAAGCAGTGTAAGGGGGCAAACCACTTACAAACCTACACTGTTTCTCATTACTCAAAAACATTAACATTTTCAAATTTTAAGAAAAATTTTAATTCATTAAGCAAAATTTTATAAATTCCACCTGTTACTAACTCTGATTTCCACACTCATATCAGTGATGCCTTGTCATTTAATTACAGTCATTCCATTACTTTAACAATTAAAATGAAACTATATTCAGCCATTACTAAGATAGTTCAGTGTGTTTAGCCACTTTCACAAAGATCCATATAATACAAAACACAACTGTCCTTAAAAGTTACATAACGTATCTCACATGAATAATAAATAATATCGAAAAGACATAACTCGAAATGCTGATAATATAAAAATTTCGTCAAATTTAGATCAAGAGTAAGAATTGCTTTATAAGTTTCAGGCACTTTATCATGCGTTTGTTGTACGCAGACAGTAGTAGTAGAAAGCTGTAAATTCACAAGAAATACATCAAATAATTACACGTGAGTATGAAACTAAATTAATGAAAACATTTATAAACCGATTGTATCCTCTGCACACAGAAATTAATTTTGTATACACACAATAACAAAATTACAAAACTGTACAGGCATTTTGCAAGTTACACTGGACTGAAACGGATTTAATTGTATTTGCACCACCGACAGCGTTACTAAAAGTGTACTACTTGTCAATCTCGATTGTTATTGTTTTTAAATGACAAGATATACACATTATTGTTGAATGTACCAAAAAATCACATTAATTAAAGCTGAAAAATAAGGTATCAAAATACATTGTAAATGCCTACTAGACGTCATCCAGTTTTCACTCATCAAACAATTTGTTGCAATTCAGCTAGTTTGTATGAGAACACTAGGCATTGTTATGGTATATACGGGGGGAGGGGGAGGGGGGAGGAACGGGTTTCACAAATAATACATAGTGGTGTACAATATGGAGGAGAAGAGGGAAGAAGGAATCTTGAGCTCGAATCTGTCGCATCTACACCTTTCGGAATCCGCCGATGCAATGCGTGGAATGCAGCAACTGGCTAGGGGGATTTAACCAGCCGTAGATGAACGGTGTAGCTCAGACTGGGGCTGCTCCTCTGATGTCCCTGGGATAATTTTTTGTAGGACAGCTTGGGCCAACTCACTGGATTTCCAGGAAGCATGGATCAGGATGTTTATTTCGTGTTTCTGTTCATCTTCGTCATGACCGCAAAAATTAGATGCTTTCAGACACGCTGTTATACTGAGAGTGTTCTACCTTCGTTTACAAATGTTAGAAAAGCTTACTACAATCTCGGGTTTCGGTGTGGACAACTTGGTACGTCAGACAGTCAAATCCCTTCCTTACACATGCCATAAAATAACAAGGGCAGCCGATTATGAATTAAAATGCTTTCATATTTGATCCACTAATTATTAACATCTGTTGAGCAATTATTCTGAATATGAGACAACATTATTTCCTGAAAACGCTATACAGGAGACAACCGCAAAGAAATATGTAAGTAGTTACTCTCGTAGAACTTGTGACATTCTTTTACAGACGTTTCAGAACAAACCACTCTAGTTTCTTTGAAAACGAAATCTCTGTAAGATGATATGTAATGAATTTAAGATCAGGTAATCAACCTGTAAGAATTCCTGAACATTTAAAGGCAAATAAGTGTTCGTATAAATCAAAAAAATTATCATTTTATTCTGGACCATGGTGTAACTTTTTCACTGTTTTAAGTGACGTAATATTTCGCCACTGTTTCTGCGTTAAATGTGTTACTAATTTTAAGTGAGTTGTTTCAAAATAACGGCTCATGCACTGGGAAAAACCAAGTTTCTTGTGGATGATGCTAGTGTTGTTGCGGTGAGTGACGTGACATTGATTCTACGACGGTAAAATGAGAGCTAGTTTTGCGTTATCTTCCAGCGTTCGATGTCCGAGTAATTAGGTAATGGAAGAGATGTCTATCGACTTACTTTCCATTACGTGGGTTGTCACAATACAGAGAGCGGACGCTACAGAACTTTAATCATTCTTTCTGTGGAAATTTACTTGGTGAAATGCGTTCCTCTTTCGGCGGATTCCGAGATTAATCAACAACTACGTCAATCGGTGTACGGAAGCCAATTACTGCAGGTGAGATTCCGCTTTCTTTTAAAAATACTTTTTGTGTCTTTCCTTTATTCTGTTGGATAAGACTCAGAATTTTATCGATGCCTCGAGTAGAGGGGAAGGTTTATTTTCACCATTACTCTCTGATGAGATATTCAGAATGATAAACAATATAGGCATTTTTACCAGCACATCCTGCGACAAATATCGTGAATTGGAAACTATAGACTTGTTAAAATTTTTTAAAGGAACGTGTTAATAAATCTGATAGGTAAACTCGGTCTTTAAGGAACCTATATTACAGTGACAACTGACGGATTACACTTGCTGCGCAACACGTTACACGTAACTTTCGATGAGTATACGTTTTACGCTGCTCAGAGGTATTCTTTAAACTGTATCATGGGAAACTAGATGAAAAAGCTGACATGCCCCGTTCGCAGCTACGGACACTCCACCGATATAATAAAAATAGTAGTTGTAAATTTATGGATCATAGAGTACAAATTTTACGGGTGATATTTGACGAATCAGGTGAACATAAAACAACGAAACGTTCTCACCAAATCTGCCAAGCTCCTGCCGTCCTCTCTCACCTGCGTCCACTCCTATCACACCCCCCCAGTTTGAGTGCCAGAGGCCTGAATATGGTAAAGAAGGTAAATCAATGGAAAAGCGAAGTGCAAAGGCCCAGTCTACATATAGTGGGATAAGCAAAATGAAATGGAAGGAATATTAACATTTGTGACCAGACGAATATCGTGTAATATCAACTGAATACTGTGATATGTGAGTAGGATTCCTCACGAACAGAAAGTCAGACCAGAGAGTGGGTTACCGAGAACAGTTCAGTATTTGAATTATTTACTACGACCTGACTGCAATTCAACGCAAAAAACACACGTATATCACAAGCAGAATGAAGTTTGTGTAAGTATATGAGGATAATGAACATGTAATTCAGCATGTAAAGAGAGGTCAAAACCTAATACTCATTGGTTATTGGAACGCAATACTGGGGAAAAGACAGAAGGAAGATTTAAGAGAGATAACGGCATTGGCATTAGAAATGAGAGAGGAGAAAGACTAACTGAATTGTGTAATGAATTTCAGCGAATGCATTGTTCAAGTATCACAACAGAAAGAGGGGTTCCTGGAAAAAGCCTGGAGAAATGGGAAGATTCCAGATGGATTACAATTTCGTCATTCAGGTACTGGATTTTAAGGTGTACAAAAGAGCGGATATAGACTTGGACTACATTTTGGTAATGATAAAGAGTAAGAGCTATAATGAATCATCCGGAAGAATCAGTGAGCAAAAGTGAACGTTACTGATATACTGAGGAATAGTGGGTTGCGCTTGAATGACTGATTCAGTACACATAAACGCCAGCCCAGAATTCAGTGAAATTAAAATCAAGACTGCTACAACAATTCCATTTTTGATCGCAGAGAACAGAGCATGTATGAGTGAAAAATGTACACTGATGGCATCAAGGATGGGCAGCAACTACCTGTTGACGTTTTAGAAGAAGAAATGGGAGTCTTCATGGAAGACATAGGGAATGAAGTATTAGAGTCAGAGATTATGAGAACTTTGGAAAATTTATGGCTAAATAAGGTGGAAGGCAGGATAATATTGTTCCGAAATTACTTAAGTATTTCATTTCCAGTAAGAACGCAATTACTTCCTATTGCCCTGCATCAAGAAAGAAGCTTGTGTGGTAGGTGCCTAATCGCTCCTTGTGACGCCATACGTCTGCTATTATAGCTTCTCTCGACTCAGGTGAAAACTTTAGCAATAAGGCGACGTCTCCGATATCCAAAGATGTTACAGAGTGAATCATGGTCTGTGAGATACCAGTAAAGAAGACAACTGGAGCATTTAAAACATGGTGTTATAGAAGTATGTTTAAAATAAGACTAACTGATAGGATGAGAAATGAGGAGTTTCTTCGCAGAATCGGCAAGACGATGAACTAGTAGAAAGAACAGGATGATATGACCTGTCTTACGACGTCAAGAAAAAATTTCATGGAACATGAGAGAGCTGTAGAAGGTAAAAACTGTATGTGAACAGGAGATCAGAATACTTCTACATTGTAACGGGGCAAACCACTTACAAACCTACACTCATTCTCATTAAGTAAAAACATTAACATTTTCAAATTTTAAGGAACATTCTAATTCAGTTCGCAAAATTTTATAAATTCCACCTGTTATTAGCTCTGATTTCCACACTCATATTAGTGATGCCTTGTCATTTAATTACAGTCATTCCATTACTTTAACAATTAAAATGAAACTGTATTCAGTTATTACTAAGATAGTTCAGTGTGTTTAGCCACTTTCACACAGATCCGTATGATACCAAACACAACTGTTCTTAAAAGTTAGCCGGCCGCGGAGGTCTAGCGGTTCTGGCGCTACAGTCCGGAACCGCGGGACTGCTAAGGTCGCAGGTTCGAATTCTGCCTCGGGCATGGGTGTGTGTGATGTCCTTCGGTTACTTAGGTTTAAGTAGTTCTAAGTTCTAGGGGACTTATGACCTAAGATGTTGAGTCCCATAGTGCTCAGAGCCAGTTGTACCATTTGAATCTTAAAAGTTACATAAAGTATCTCACATGAATAATAAATAATATCGAAAAGACATAACTTGAAATGCTGATAATATAAAAATTTTAGCAAATTTAGATCACGAGTAAGAATTAATTTACAGGTTTCAGGCACTTCATCATGTTTTTGTTGTGCACAGACAGTAGTAGTAGAAAGTTGTAAATTCACAAGAAATACATCAAATAATTACATGTGAGCATGAAACTAAATTATTGGAAACATTTATAAACCCATTGTATCATCTGCACACGGAAATTAATTTTGTATACACACATAACAAAATTACAAAATCGTACACACATTTTACAAGTTACACTGGATTGAAACGGACTTAATCGTATTTGCACCACCGACAGCGTTACTAAAAGTGTGCTACTTGTCTATCTTGATTCTTATTGTTTTTAACCGACAAGACAGAAACATTATTGTTGAAAGTACGAAAAAAATCACATTAATTATAGCTGAAAAATAAGGTAACAAAATACATTGTAAATGCCTACTAAACGTCATCCAGTTATGGTTTACAATATGGAGGAGAATCGAGAAGAAGGAATCTTGATAAGATTGAGCTCGAATATTTCACATCTACATCTTTCGGAATCCGCCGATGCAATGCGTGGAATGCAGCAACTGGCCAGGGGGCATTTAACCAGCCGTAGATGAACTGTGTAGTTCAGACTGGGGCTGGTCCTCTCATGTCCCTGGGGTAAATTTTTGTAGCACAGCTTGGGCCAACTCACTGGATTTCCAGGGAGCATGGATCAGGATGTTTATTTTAGGTTTCTCTTCATCTTCGTCACGACCGCAGAAATTAGATGTTTTGAAACACGCTGATATACTGAGAATGTTCTCCCTTCTTTTAGAAATGTTAGAAAAGCTTACTACAATCTCGGGTTTCGGTGTAGACAACTTGGTACGTCAGACAGTCAAATCCCTTCCTTACATACGCCATAAAATAACAAGGGCAGCCGATTAGGAACTAAAATGTGTTACGACGTCAAGAAAAACTTTCACGGTACTTGAGAGAGCTATAGAAGGTAAAAACTGCATGTAAACCGGAGATCAGAATATTTCTAGTAAATTTAAAATGAACATAAACAGTCTCGACAACAAGAAGCCTTAATTTTTATGGTTACCGATTTCTGTCAGTTCCTGACAACCCTCTTCAGACCTCATACCATGTTGGTAGCCGGTGTCGGCGAACATAGCGTGCGTTGCGAACTCCTTCAAGGTCAGCCACTTAGTCGACGTTCATGGCATTCGTAACGCCTGCTCCCTTCACCGACACCGGCTTCCAACATCGTATGAGATCCAAAGATGGTCAGTAACTGACCGAAACCGGTAACCACAAAAATGAAGGTTTCTTGTCTTCGAGACTGTTTATGTTCATTTTAAAGTACTAAGGAAAAACCGCTGTTCTCCACGAAAAATCTCAAAAGTTACTTTCTAATAAGTCATTGAGGATGTTGGATGATAAGGTTACTCTGAAACGAAGAGGTGTCAGCAGGAGTGGATACTGCGGTGGATGGCATCAAACTAGTAAAAAGACTAATGGCCTCCTTCCCCCCTCCCATCATAAAAGTTCCCTTTATCCCTCTACGAAGCTTGCTGCTTATTGACTTCCCACCGTCGAACCCACAACCACCGTTGCATCTTATAAAGTCGTATTTGTTCGACACTGGCTTCAAACCATCGGCTACATCAAATCTTAACTCCCCCCTGTGGATTAGAAACAAGTCATACTGCCTTTTCTCTCGAAATAAGTTGACAAACGCATCAACAGATCAATGATATGAGATTACCACATAAGACAAATGGCAATCAACGACCAAACATGAAAAAATCACTTTGGTCACATTATTAGAAATCAGTTACAAAACTAGGCAACATAAACCATACACTCAAGCATTGTATTTGTATGTTTACTGCTGTCTACAGATATTCTTGGAACTATAACTTTCTGTTAAGCCATATGGCAGTTGTCGACTAACTTCTGGTTGAGGCTGATTTTTGTACCTAGTTTCCAGATGAGTCGGCACGGGGGTCCAGTGCCAAATTCCACTGTGCAACTGCTGGTGGCGTGCAGACCCCTCCACCTGGTGTGTAAGCTGCTCGGGCTGACACCTTTCACAGTGGACGCGGAGAACGCCTGTCTGAAGCAGTCTGCGGCTGACATCGGCTTCTTCATCCTTGGCACTGCACTCCAGCTGACTTCTGCGTGTGGTCTTCTGTTTTTACTAGCAACCTTTCCACTGAAAATGTCAGTACTCGTATTTCTTGACGCTACAATCATTGTGCAGCTTATATTTCTCTCGATGTTTGCCATAGCTGTTGACTTCTTTTGCAACACCAAAAATTACAAAAAGATGATTCAGTTAATTACCAGATGTGATACGATTTTAATGACTCATATTGGGCCTGCGAATACATCAACCAAGATTGTGAAGATTCAGCTCTTTTTAGCAGCTCATTTCTATTTTATACTTGCTGCCTACACATGCAGTCTTCTCAGTGATGGATATGAAAAGCTGTTATTTTTACTCGAAATGTACTGCGGTATACCATGTATAATGTCACTGCTGAAATTTGTGGATCTGCAGTTACTTACAATGCAGAGAGTTAGAACTGTAAATGAATGCCTTGAGTATATGCAGCGTGAAATGCTAGCAGGGAGATGCAAACGAACAATGGCAACTGAAAATCCCGCTGTGTCGAATATAACTAATCACATACGTGCAGAGATATGTGTGAGATCTCCATCTGTACGATGTCTGAGGAGTGCATACATTACCCTTTGTGAACTATCAGCTGCAGTCACGGCTGTTCACGAAACTTTTGTGACACTTTACTTGATAGCAGCATCGACACAGGCTGTTGAGATCATTTATCTGATGGCTACAGTTTCCTCTGATCAGACAGTCACCTACACAATGAGATACCTATGGTTTGCACTGATGCTTAATGTTTGGCTACTTGCTGTCATTCTCACACCTGCCCACTTGCTGGCAGCTGAGGCAGACAGGACCACTAGGCTGACGTCACAGCTGCTGTCACAGAGCCGGCCCCACACTGCCCACCACGAGTTGCAGCTGCTGCGCCTGCAGGTGAGCTGCACGACACCAGCACCAAACTTGCTGGGTGTCCTGCCACTGCGGCTGAGCCTCGTAACCGCATATGTGTCCGTTGTGACCACCTACACCACGCTGTCACTCACTTTCGGTGCCCCAGATAAGCTCTGAAGTGTCCTTTGTGCAAGATGTTCATTCCACTAATCGGCAACATGAAAAATTCGCTCAAATACACCATCCATTGACAATTCAGGTTGACGTACAAAATGTTTGGCAAAACAACAATACAAGTACAGTTAAGAAACTACCACAGCAACATTTGCAGTTTTCATGTTACCACATGGCCATATGGTGTGTGGTGAAAACTGCAAGGAGTACTACAATCAATGCTCAGAACTTCTGTACAACAGAACAAGAAGCTAGTAAATTATTATTGTATGGGTACATGTATCATTTGCTGTGGCCTCTACACCTGGTTGTGACTCGCACTGAATTAAGATTGTGTGACGTGGGCTGAAGCAATGATAGTGCAACACATTCCCTGAGTATGTGTATCTGGTACAATCTCATTAATCTTTCACGGTATGTGTCTCACAGCATGTGTTAACATTTGAACAAATTATCAAATGTCTCATCGTGTGCCAGAAAGTCATAGGGAAAGTGATAATCATAACAACAGAGATAGGCAGAGTGTATGGCTTATACTGCAAGTCACTGGGAACTATGATACAAGTCATTTAGTAAACAGCAGGGGAAAAGTGGTTCAGCCATGCATGGCTTAATCTTGAGCATTCATGTAGGACTGGACACCTGATGGTCTGCTTGTGGCAGCAGTGGAATTCGTAGCAACTATGCTAGCAAAATAACAATGTGAGGGAGAAGACAATGAACACCTGATGCCTTGGAGCTTGGACGACAACTGTTTGATACTTGGCGGAGACAGTAAGTTTTCTGTGCTTTTTCTGTGTTTTCTTCTACAATATGCGCATCGTTTTTAGGAAACTTTAAGTGGAAATTGATACCCATAGTGTTCCTCCTATATTGTTGGTATCTCCTATAAATATTTATCTAGTTGTGTGACATGTTTCGTAATGCATTTGGGATATGACTGAAATATAAAACATGCAAATATATATTCGCAACAGCTGTAAGTCAATAAACTTAATATATTTCTTTCATACTATTAGAATTTGTGCCTAATGCATAACAATAAAATTTCGTTAGTTTCGAGTCTTCTGACGAATTCGTCTCGTCCTGAAGGGTCCTCCTTTCTGGTATCTCAACGCCGTTTTTCGAAAACTGATGTAAGGATCTAACCTTTCATAGATGTTATTTTAGAGCAATTTCCACCTACTCTGTCGAAGCTCGCCGAAATCTTTGGTTTGCAGAATATATATATATATATATATATATATATATATATATATATATATATATATATATATATATATATATCCTCGTAAACGCAACTTTTTATACATATGCCCCTTGGTCTGGCAAGAATCACCTACCTCTTAAAGGGAGGTGGTGGAGTTGAAACTGTAGTGTAGACCACAAGGTGAGATTACCCTTATATCAGCTATCCAGTACCTGAGAATGAGAACTCTTATTGACTTGCAACACACTTCACACAAAATTTCCTACCTCTAAGGAACTTTTTCGCGCAGACAACCCTCACTAAATGGTCGACGAGAAAAGGTTTATCGCTTAGCACATCCTCACTGTTCATACAGAGAACTGCCACATGAAGCATGACGTTTTAGTTTATTACTTCTTTACAACTCACTGCATTCACAACTTATTTTCCAAACAGTATTTACAAATACAATTGAATGTCCAGCAATATTATATCATGTATGACACATACGAAATACAACATTAAATTCTGAGACGCATGAAAAATGCAGCATTATGAATGACATTTTAATTTATTTCCTATTTGCTATTAATTATATCTTGAAAACATTTCATGTTGTTGTTGTTGTTGTGGTCTTCAATCCTGAGACTGGTTTGATGCAGCTCTCCATGCTACTCTATCCTGTGCAAGCTTCTTAATCTCCCAGTACCTACTGCAACCTACATTATTCTGAATCTGTTTAGTGTATTCATCTCTTGGTCTCCCTCTACGATTTTTACCCTCTACTCTTTCCTCAAATACTAAATTGGTGATCCCTTGATGCCTCAGACCATGTCCTACCAACTGATCCCTTCCTCTAGTCAAGTTGTGCCACAAGTTCCTCTTCTCCCCAATTCTATTCAATACTTCCTCATTAGTTATATGATCTACCCATCTAATCTTCAGCATTCTTCTGTAGCACCACATTTGGAAAGCTTTTATTCTCTTCTTGACCAAACTAGTTATCGTCCATGTTTCACTTCCATACATGGCTACGCTCCATACAAATACTTTCAGAAACGACTTCCTGACACATCTGTACTCGATATTACCAAATTTCTCTTCTTCAGAAACGCTTTCCTTGCCATTGCCAGTCTACATTTTATATCCTCTCTAATTCGACCATCATCAGTTATTTTTCTCCCCAAATAGCAAAACTCCTTTACTACTTTAAGTGTCTCATTTCCTAATCGGATTTCCTAGGCATCACCCGATTTAATTCGACTACATTCCATTAGCCTCGTTTCGCTTTTACTGATGTTCATCTTATATCTTCCTTTCAAGACACTGTCCATTCCGTTCAACTGCTCTTCCAAGTTCTTTGCAGTCTCTGACAGAATTACAATGTCATAGGCAAACCTCAAAGTTTTTATTTCTTCTCCATGGACTTTAATACCTACTCTGTATTTTTCTTTTGTTTACTTTACTGCTTGCTCAATATACAGATTGAATAACATCGGGGAGAGGCTACAACCCTGTCTCACTCCCTTCCCAATCACTGCTTCCGTTTCATGTCCCTCGACTCTTATAACTGCCGTCTGGTTTCTGTACAAATTGTAAGTAGCCATTCGCTCCCTGTATGTTACCCCTGCCACCTTCAGAATTTCAGTTTTTCCATTCGTCTGCAAAGAATTCTCGTTAGTATTTTGCATCCAAGACTTATTAAACTGATAGTTCGGTAATTTTCACATCTGTCAACATCTGCTTTCTTTGGGATTGGAATTATTATATTCTTCTTGAAGTCTGAGGGTATTTCGCCTATCTCATACATCTTGCTCACCAGATGGAAGAGTTTGGCCGGGACTGGCTCTCCCAAGGCCGTCAGTAGTTCTAATGGAATGTTGTCTAATCCCGGGGCCTTCTTTCGACTCAGGTCTTTGAGTTCTCTGTCAGACTCTTTACGCAGTATCGTATCTCCCATTTCATATTCATCTACATCCTCTTCCATTTCCATAATATTGTCCTCAAGTACATCACCCTTGTATAGACCCTGTATATACTCCTCCAACCTTTCTGCTTTCCCTTTCTTGTTTAGAACTGGGTTTCCATCTGAGCTCTTGATATTCTTACAAGTGTTCTCTTTTCGCCAAAGGTCTCTTTAATTTTCCTGTAGGCAGTATCTTTCTTACCCCTAGTGAGATAAGCCTCTACATCCTTACATTTGTCCTCTAGCTATCCCTGCTTAGCCATTTTGCACTTCCTGTCGATCTCATTTCTGAGACATTTGTATTCCTTTTTTGCCTGCTTCATTTACTGCATATTTATATTTTCTCCTTTCATCAGTTAAATTCAATATTTCTTCTGTTACCCAAGGATTTCTACTAGCCCTCGTATTTTTACCTACTTGATCCTCTGCTGCCTTCACTACTTCATCTCTCAAAACAACCCATTCTTCTTCTACTGTATTTCTTTCCCCCATTCCTGTCAATTGTTCCCTTATGCTCTCCCTGATACTCTGTACAACCTCTGGTTTAGTCAGTTTATCCAGGTCCCATCTCCTTAAATTCCCACATTTTTGCAGTTTCTTCAGTTTTAATCTACGGTTCATAGCCAATAGATTTTGGTCAGACTCCACGTCTGCCCCTGGAAATGCCTTACAGTTTAAAACCTGGTTCCTAAATATCTGTCTTACCATTATATAATCTATCTGAAACCTGTCACTATGTCCAGGGTTCTTCCATGTATACAACCTTCTTTCATGATTTTTGAACCAAGTGTTAGCTATGATTAAGTTATGCTCTGTGCAAAATTCTACCAGGCGGCTTCCTCTTTCATTTCTTAGCCCCAATCCATATTCGCCTACTACGTTTCCTTCTCTCCCTTTTCCTACTACCGAATTCCAGTCACCCATGACTATTAAATTTTCGTCTCCCTTCACTATCTGAATAATTTCTTTTATTTCATCATACATTTCTTCAATTCTTCGTCATCTGCAGAGCTAGTTGGCATATAAACTTGTACAACTGTATTAGGCGTGGGCTTCGTGACTTTATATTTATAACCCTGTATTCGCCTGACCAAAAGTCTTGTTCCTCTTGCCACCGAACTTCACTATTTCCTACTATATCTAACTTTAACTTATCCATTCCCCTTTTTAAATTTTCTAACCTAGCTCTTCGATTAAGGGATCTGACATTCCACGCTCCGATCCGTAGAACGCCAGTTTTCTTTATCCTGATAACGACGTCTTCCTGAGTAGTTCCCGCCCGGAGATCCGAATGGGGGACTATTTTTACCTCCTGAATATTTTACCCAAGAGGACGCCATCATCTTTTAACCATACAGTAAAGCTGCATGCCCTCGGGAAAAATTACGGCTGTAGTTTCCCCTTGCTTTCAGCAGTTCGCAGTACCAGCACAGCAAGGCTGTTTTGGTTAGTATTACAAGGCCAGATCAGTCAGTCATCCAGGCTGTTGCCCCTGCAACTACTGAAAAGGCTGCTGTCCCTCTTCAGGAAACAAACGTTTGTCTGGCCTCTCAACAGATACCCCTGCGTTGTGGTTGCACCTACGTTACGGCTATCTGTATCGCTGAGGCACGCAAGCCTCTCCACCAACGGCAAGGTCCATCGTACATTTCATGTACGGAACCCAAATAGACCGTTGGATGCACCTACAAGACTATCTAATTATAAGACACAAAGTTCAGAAGCTACAATGGCATAAAAACTGACTTCGTGAAAATGATCTGCAGGTCACAATTCGTTAGAGATGCAGATAAGTGTGAAATATGTTACACATTTGTTAATTTTATGTCACATATGTGTACCCCTGGTACGAAATCAACTAAATTTGGTACACATACTAGTTACAATCTGGAAAGAAATTCTTCGGTGATAAGAACCAAAAGCCTCTTATTGACATAAAGTTGATAAAGTGGAGATATAAGGGTGGAGGAGGAGGTGGACAGACAAAGGGGAAGGAGCAGATGGCCCCAGACTGGGTGTGGTAGAGGAGATTGTGAAAGAGGAGGAGTAGGAGTTGGACAGAGAGAGAGGGAGTAGGAGATGGGATTAGAAGGGGGAGGAGCGTGTGAACAGATGTGGAAGGACCAGATGGACAGAGAGAGAAGGGAGGAGCAGAGGGAGAGAGAGAGAGTTGTATGAGCAGATGTGAAGGCAGGGGAAGAGAGAGGAGCAGGAGGAGATGGAAAGAGAATGGAGGAAGGAAGAGATGGACAGAGAGAGGGCGTGCAGTGGATGGACAGAGATGGAATGAAGAAGAAGATGGACTGAGAGAGAGTGTGCAGGTGCAGTGGATGGACAGAGGTGGAATGAAGAAGAAGATGGGCAGAGAGAGGGGAAAGGAGGAGATGGAGTAATAGAAGATTAGAACATATGCGTACTTTGGCAAATACGCGTGCTCAGGAACGTAATAAAGGACTAGACACAGACACTGAAGGAGAGCTCTGTCAATTAAAAAAGTGATTAAAGAACTCTTCAACCAACAATGGTAGCATTCCAAGAAGACAGCAAAAAAAGGAAGGCGTGCTTTCAGCTTCCTAACGAACGTGAGGCAGAGGCTTAATAATACCAGGTGATCAAAAAGTCAGAATAAATTTGAAAACTTAATAAACCACGGAATAATGTAGATAGAGATGTAAAAATTGACACACGTGCTTGGAATGACATGGGGTTTCATTAGAACAAAAAAAAAAGTTCACAAATTGTCCGACAGATGGCGTTGGACAGCAAAACGTCAGTGACTGGGCATGACAATCGTGTATAAAAGGAGCTGTAATGAGAGAGAGAATCAGATGCGTTACCTGAAAAGGCGCTTTTATTGAAGCTGTATTATCAGAATGGGGAATGTGCTAGTTCAGCGTTACGATCCTATTGCCATAGGAAGGGGATTCGAACGGGTAAAGGTCCGTTGACAAATGCAGCTGTGGCGAGAATGATTTCGAAGTTCGAAGCGACAGGTTGTTTAGATGATGGACCCCGTAGTGGCCGACCGAGCACAAGGCGTAATGCTGCTGAGACAGTTCAGGAAGAAATGGAGACTGTAGCTGGTTCGTCTATGCATGGGGAAGTCAGTGCTTGTGCAGTCGCACGTCGCACCGGCATTCCATACACTACAGTTTGGTTGGCAGTTAGGCGTACCCTCCGATGTTATCCGTACAAAATCCATCGGCATCATGAACTGTTACCAGGTGATTGAGCGAAGCGGAGGGCATTTGCGGTGTGGCCGTTTCAAAAGATGGCGGAAGATGACGATTGGTTGAGTAACGTGTTGTGGACCAACGGAGCTCATTTCACGCTCCGAGGGTCTGTCAACGCCCACAACTGCAGAATTTGGGCTACCGAAAATTCTAGAATTGTCGTGGAAGTTCCATAATTGCACGACGAGAAAGTCACGGTATGGGTTGGATTTACCACATCTACCGTTATCGGGCCTTTTCTCTTCGAGGAAATGCGTGATTCTGGTTTTGTAACTGCTACCGTGACGGGTGAGAGGTATGCCGATATGTTACAGAATCGCATCATCCCCAGTCTGGCTGATAAAAACCTGCTGGAACGTACGATGTTTATGCGGGATGGCGCTCTACCCCATATTGCTAGACGCGTGAAAGAACTCTTGCGAGCGTCGTTTGGTGATGATCGTGTGCTCAGCCGCCACTTTCGTGATGCTTGGCCTCCCAGGTCCCCAGACCTCAGTCCGTGGGATTATTGGATTTGGGGTTACCTGAAGTCGCAAGTGTATCGTGATCGACCGACATCTCTAGGGATGCTGAAAGACAACATCCGACGCCAATGTCTCACCATAACTCCTGACATGCTTTACAGCGCTGTTTACAACATTATTCCTCGACTACAGCTATTGTTGAGGAAAGATGGTGGACATATTGAGCATTTCCTGTAAAGAACGTCTTTGCTTTGTCTTACTTTTTTATGCTAATTATTGCTATTCTGATCAGATGAAGCGCCATCTGTCGGAAATGTTTTGAACTTTTGTATTTTTTTTTGTTCTAATAAAACCCCATGTCATTCCAAGCATGTGTGTCAATTTGCACCTCTCTATCTACATTATTCCGTGATTTATTCAGTTTTAAAATTTATACTGACTTTTTGATCACCCGGTACTTGGAGTTCTCCAGGCGAATAGCTAACGTTAAACATGTCACCGACGATACCCATCTATCTCACAAAATGAAAGCTGGGACCATACAGTACATGTGGGTCTTTCTGTGAACGACCTCCAGATTATACGGGTTGGGAGTGTAACACAGGACCAGGAGACAGAGAGAATGACATGAACGTCTTGCAGAATTAATCAGCGCGTAGTAGTTTTGAAAGAAAAGCCACCAGTATAAAAAATACTGCAGAAAAGCATGCGATTTCCTCGAGGGCTTTATAAATCTAGCAGGAGTAATGCAGATTCTAGCAACGATCAGAAACCCAAGTAGCCTCCTCATAGATGTAGGACGCAACAGCGCGAACCAGTGGGCTTGAAGGTGATATGGAAGACGAAATAGCTATGGGACTGACCGAGGATTAGATCATCATCAGCAACAAGAGGACGCTGCGTGAGGACACACTAGGTCATCGCTCCAGCATTCACAACAGTGTCCCAATTATCAAAAAGCCAGATATCTAGTGTCCTGCGCTTCATCATTCATGCTTAACGCCATATGAAAAAAGTTACTCGTAAAAATATGTTTCTTGGATGTGAACTGGTTTGCTTCGACCTAAGATCTGTATGCCTTCAAAACGTGATTGATTCTGAATGAATTTTATCTCATTTACTCAAAATAATTACGGCTTATCACTGCTAAATAAAATAATTGTAGGATTCGGTTCTACAGTTGAAGGTAACTACGCTGCTGTTTGTGAAAGGTTCAACACCGATAAGGAATTACCCGAATAGCGCCATACTTGGTGGAAGTGGCGACGAGTGCGCAAGCAATACGTAATTCGTTTTGCAGCGAGATGGGGTACACGTAGGCCGAGCAGAGCCCTCCCGTGTCGGTCCAACAGGGATCAGTGCTGCGCCTAGTGTAGTCGGTGCAGAGCTGTCACACAATGTGGAAACATTACAATGAGTGCCAGTATGCCTCGTCGGCGTAAAAGGGAGCCATATCGGAATGTGAGCGATTTCGACCGGGACAGAATGATCGATCTCCGGTAAGTGGAGTTGTCATAACGTGACATTTCCGCTAGCACAGGGCGTGATGCTACGACAGTGACGAGTGTGTGGAAGCAGTGGACAGAGGAAGGTCGTACACAGCGACGAGCGGGAACTGGACCACGGAACGTGACCACAGCACGGGATCACCGTCATCTTGTCCGCATGGCCATTACGGACCGTACAGCGTCATCCACAGTGTTAGCTCGTCACTGCAGCACTGCAACAGGTATGAACTTGTCTGCATCGACGGTTCGTCGCAGTCTGTTGTCGGTTGGACTGGTTGCACGCATACCATTTGGTCGGCTTCCATTGTCCAGAAACCACAAGCTCCTCCGACTGGAATTGGCACGTGAACACTGTCGCTGGGGTGCTGAGTGGCAACATGTAATCTTTTCGGATTAGTCCCGTTCCAGCGTATCCTGCAGTGAGGGCCGCATACGTGTCCGGCGGTACCGTTGCGAGAGCGACCTGGAGGGCTGCATTGTGGAGCGGCATAGCGGACAAACACCAGGAGTGATGGTTTGGGTCGACATTGGTTACAACAACCGATCTCGCCTGGTAGGTATTGCGGGCACCTTGAACAGCAACCTGTAACTGACGGAGGTTGTGGAGTCTGAGGTACTCCCCCTGCTTCATGCATCTCCACAGGCCACATTTCAGCAGGACAATGCCCGGCCACCTATTGAGAGGTATATACAGGCCTTCTTCGAAGAGCGACGTATACCATTGCTTCCCTGGCCTGGGCTTTCACCTGACATGTCGCCCATCGAACATGTCTGGGATATGGTTGGTTGACACCTGGTGTGTCACGGTCCTCCAGTACGAGGTGCATTCATGTTCTAAGGCCTCCGATTTTTTTTTCTAATTAACTACTCACCCGAAATCGATAAAACTAGCGTTGCTTCTCGATGTAATCGCCCTGCAGACGTACACATTTTTCACAATCCTGGCGCCATGATTCCATGGCAGCGGCGAAGGCTTCTTTAGGAGTCTGTTTTGACCACTGGAAAATCGCTGAGGCAATAGCAGCACAGTTGGTGAATGTGCGGCCACGGAGAGTGTCTTTCATTGTTGGAAAAAGCCAAAAGTCACTAGGAGCCACGTCAGGTTGAGTAGGGAGCATGAGGAATCACTTTAAAGTTGTTATCACGAAGAAACTGTTGCGTAACGTTAGCTCGATGTGCGGGTTGCGTTGTCTTGGTGAAATAGCACACGCGCAGCCCTTCCCGGATGTTTTTGTTGCAGTGCAGGAAGGAATTTGTTCTTCAAAACATTTTCGTAGGATGCACCTGTTACCGTAGTGCCCTTTGGAACGCAATGGATAAGGATTACGCCCTCGCTGTCCCAGAACGTGGACACCATCATTTTTTTCAGCACTGGCGGTTACCCGAAATTTTTTTGGTGCTGGTGAATCTGTGTGCTTCCATTGATCTAACTGGCACTTTGTTTCTGGATTGAAAAATGGCATCCACGTCTCATCCATTGCCACAACCGACGAAAAGAAAGTCCCATTCACGCTGTCGTTGCGCATCAACATTGCTTGGCAACATGCCACACGGGCAGCCATGTGGTCGTCTGTCAGCATTCGTGGCACCCACCTGGATGACACTTTTCGCATTTTCAGGTCGTCATGCAGGATTGTGTGCACAGAACCCACAGAAATGCCAACTCTGGAGGCGATCTGTTCAACAGTCATTCGGCGATCCCCCATAACAATTCTCTCCATTTTCTCGATCATGTCGTCACACCGAGAGCTCGAGGTTGTTTCGGTTTGTTGTCACACGATGTTCTGCCTTCGTGAAACTGTCGCACCCATGAACGCACTTTCGACACATCCATAACTCCATCACCACATGTCTCCTTCAACTGTCGATGAATTTCAATTGGTTTCACACCACGCAAATTCAGGAAACGAATGATTGCACGCTGTTCAAGTAAGGAAAATGTCGCCATTTTAAGTATTTAAAACAGTTCTCATTCTCGTCGCTGGCGGTAAAATTCCATCTGCCGTACGGTGCTGCCATCTCTGGGACGTATTGACAATGAACGTGGCCTCATTTTAAAACAATGCGCATGTTTCTAACTCTTTCCAGTCCGGAGAAAAAAAATCGGAGGCCTTAGAACTTGAATGCTCCTCGTAACTGGTGTCAAGGATTTGTGGGCGCAGATACAAACTGCTTGGAGGGAAATCTCTCAGGAACTTATTCGGAACCTTATTGATTCAATGCCATGGTGTATAGCAGGTCTAATTGTAGCGCATGATGACCACACGACACACTGAATAGTAGGGCTCAAAGGACATGTAAAGGTTTGAAAAGGCAATTATTTGTTACTTGTCTTGTACCTAACCCGTGGAATTAAATCAATTGAATTCATGCGTTTCCTTCTTGGTGTTGCAGTTTCCACAAACGTTGGTGTATTGAAATAGTTCCTGCATAAAGTTTCATTTCCAATAAAATTAATTGGGTGTCATATACACTCCTGGAAATGGAAAAAAGAACACACTGACACCGGTGTGTCAGACCCACCATACTTGCTCCGGACACTGCGAGAGGGCTGTACAAGCAATGATCATACGCACGGCACAGCGGACACACCAGGAACCGCGGTGTTGGCCGTCGAATGGCGCTAGCTGCGCAGCATTTGTGCACCGCCGCCGTCAGTGTCAGCCAGTTTGCCGTGGCATACGGAGCTCCATCGCAGTCTTTAACACTGGTAGCATGCCGCGACAGCGTGGACGTGAACCGTATGTGCAGTTGACGGACTTTGAGCGAGGGCGTATAGTGGGCATGCGGGAGGCCGGGTGGACGTACCGCCGATTTGCTCAACACGTGGGGCGTGAGGTCTCCACAGTACATCGATGTTGTCGCCAGTGGTCGGCTGAAGGTGCACGTGCCCGTCGACCTGGGACCGGACCGCAGCGACGCACGGATGCACGCGAAGACCGTAGGATCCTACGCAGTGCCGTAGGGGACCGCACCGCCACATCCCAGCAAATTAGGGACACTGTTGCTCCTGGGGTATCGGCGAGGACCATTCGCAACCGTCTCCATGAAGCTGGGCTACGGTCCCGCACACCGTTAGGCCGTCTTCCGCTCACGCCCCAACATCGTGCAGCCCGCCTCCAGTGGTGTCGCGACAGGCGTGAATGGAGGGACGAATGGAGACGTGTCGTCTTCAGCGATGAGATTCGCTTCTGCCTTGGTGCCAATGATGGTCGTATGCGTGTTTGGCGCCGTGCAGGTGAGCGCCACAATCAGGACTGCATACGACCGATGCACACAGGGCCAACACCCGGCATCATGGTGTGGGGAGCGATCTCCTACACTGGCCGTAGACCACTGGTGATCGTCGAGGGGACACTGAATAGTGCACGGTACATCCAAACCGTCATAGAACCCATCGTTCTACCATTCCTAGACCGGCAAGGGAACTTGCTGTTCCAACAGGACAATGCACGTCCGCATGTATCCCGTGCCACCCAACGTGCTCTAGAAGGTGTAAGTCAACTACCCTGGCCAGCAAGATCTCCGGATCTGTCCCCCATTGAGCATGTTTGGGACTGGATGAAGCGTCGTCTCACGCGGTCTGCACGTCCAGCACGAACGCTGGTCCAACTGAGGCGCCAGGTGGAAATGGCATGGCAAGCCGTTCCACAGGACTACATCCAGCATCTCTACGATCGTCTCCATGGGAGAATAGCAGCCTGCATTGCTGCGAAAG
Source organism: Schistocerca americana (assembly GCF_021461395.2). Taxonomy (NCBI): domain Eukaryota; kingdom Metazoa; phylum Arthropoda; class Insecta; order Orthoptera; family Acrididae; genus Schistocerca; species Schistocerca americana. The sequence continues at coordinate 90,266,731 of NC_060122.1, forward strand.
GTGGATATTCACTGTACTAGTGCCGACATTGTGCATGCTCTGTTGCCTGTGTCTATGTGGCTATGGTTCTGTCAGTGTGATCATGTGATGTATCTGACCCCAGGAATGTGTCAATAAAGTTTCCCCTTCCTGGGACAATGAATTCACGGTGTTCTTATTTCAATTTCCAGGAGTGTATATTGAATACTAGGAATGACCAGTTTGGCCTACCATCAATGTAAGGGAATGATCCACTCTTTTAGGACGTTTTAATTAATGTGTAGGGAAAGCTATGGCTGAAGTAAATGGTATATTAGGGAGAGGAATAAAAGGCGTACTGAGACTGATGCTAACGCTTGCAGAAGACACGGTAGCCGTTTTGGGAGAAAATTAAGGAGCCATGTCGAAGACATTTAGTTCGAAGTGGACATTTACTTCAGTGGAGGTTGACAGGATAAAGCAAAAGTAAAGTGAAAGGGATTAGGAGCAGTAGAGATGCGAATAGTGAGTTTCCATTACAATACGATGTGGAATATGCACTAACAGAATATGGCTTTTCTACTCTCCAAAGTTACGTTTCACACTGTGGCTGAAATGACGTAGGCATTGCATCCAGAATATGAAATGACAGGTACGGTTGTCGGGCACCGAAGTTTCGCAGACTGGGCTGAAAGAGTTAGGTGGGAAACGCGCCGAAATGTTCGAGTTGGTGGCGTGGCGAATTCTCATATCGTAGCAGAAGACACTTATAGCTATTGTCATTGGGAGACTGTACCATCCACAAAGTGAATACTTCAATGAGAAAGGCGGCAGGTTGACTAAAACATTACTTGGAGTGAATTTTCTCAAGCAAGTAGACGTTCGAAGGCTAAGCGTGTCATAAGGGCCATAAAGTGGTAAATGAGAACTAGGTGTGACTTATTTCATGGCTACAGCAGTAATAAAAAGAGAATGGGTAAAGTTACAAAACGGGAAGTAGGAATCAGGACAAAAACACTGTTTCGTATTTTTGTTTTAAAGTGAACAATAACCATTTCTGGAGCGTGTTGAGCAGTCTTTTAATTGGGAACTGTGAGTGATGGGAAGGAGTTGTGATTATTCTGCGGCGTAAGATCAGTGGTCGAAATTTCAAATTGTTGTAGCAAATAGTGCATCGTGAAGCAGCACACAAAATGTTTATAACGAGGAATTTCGGTCAGTATTTTATTCACGTCTGCCTTACTGCTCGCACGGAGCAACAGTAACGACTTTACATTGCACTACAGAAGTTAACATTGAATACTCACACATGTCGTATGTTGACTACACCGGTTTTGACATCCATGGAACTCGCATTAGTTCCATGAAACAAGAAAAAATGTACGACGTAAACATTACGAAGTATGATACGTATGTGAAATGGGGGTAATTTCCAAGAATGATTGCCTATCCAAGTCGCTGGGTCCAGACGATACATATCGAATGTGCAATCGTAAACGGATTATGGAACTCTGGTGGCGGGCGTTACGAGTATGTTTACGATGGTCACTACAGCAATGACAAAAGAAGAGCGTTATGAAAACACTCGCAATTGCAAAAGAGACGTGTTACCTTACTCGTCGTCGGAGTTGTCGTCATCTGAAAGTCCATTACGGTGGTGTGGGTGGATAATTTGGAAGCGTCGAACCATGCATTCTTCCTGATACTCGTTCGTTTCCCGCACTGTCCGCAATGAAATTGTAACAGTATTTCAGCTTCGAAACTGTTCTTACGAAGTTTTACACACTTCGCACCACCACAGTCTACACATTCCCTTCTTTTCTCGACAGGTAGTACTCACTATGTGCGACAAAAAGTCAAAGAATTTTCCACGCTGTATAAACACGAAATTGGATTTTTCCATATGAGAGAACCCGCCTAAGAAACATTAAGAACACCAGACATCCCACTCACTAACGACATAAATCGTCTGGGTTTCCCTAGCAACTCACAAATAATTCGCGGAGGTATGTAATGCAGAGCAACTACGGGAACAACGGGAAACAGATAAAAATTACGATCACAAATAATTGATCACAACGCCCACCACAGGAGTCGCATTATCGATTTACGATCGCACGTTACATTTGTATCGTTTGGACCCAGCGACTTGGATAGGCAATCATTCTTGGAAATTACCGAAAAGGGATACCATACTGCACCTTCCATGTTGGTTGGCTGGGCGGCGTCGTGTTGCTAAGCGACTGTAGCGTCAGGGATGACTGCGAGTAGTCGTGCACGAGTCTGGCGTCGGTTGCCGCGCGACCACCGTTGCTAAGGTCTGCAGAGCGTTGCTGGGCAAGGGCAGTATGTACCGAGTTGAAGAGGCGGGGAGATAATACGTACTAACGTTGAAAAATCGTCGATTCATACAACACTGGTGCACTATAACGGGTATTCATGACAACAATAATAATGGTAATGGTAAAACATAAAAACAGCCACGCGTTTGTAAACACAAACATTAGTCACTGGTATGTAAAAACATGTAGTAGGTGGATAGCTGTTTCAAAGGAGGTCGTTGAAAATGGAGACCATCTTCCTTACAAAGTAAACTGTCAGCTTCTTCCGTAAAGGTGCTGTGAATTTCAAGTACCTTAAAATCATTCAATAACTTGACCTTCCCAACACGATGGAGGGTATACAAATTGTAATAATTAATGCTATCAACACGATGTTTTAATACAACTAGGTCAGATGTAGACAAATAGTGACCCGCGAGAAACTGGCGGCCCGTTATGGTTTGCCAGGGTCAGCCTTGAATCGATATTTCCATTCCCTGCGCTCCTTAAGATTTCCACTAAGACAGCGAATACGCTCGCACAGTATAGGTACAGTATGTGTAAACTAAGCTGACACTTGGCGCGGCGGCTGATAGGAGCAACCGTAGAGACATTTAACATTTCCTGTTGCTCACATGAGGTATCACATTGTGTGAACATAGTTTGCGCCTGTAATACTATTGGCACAAACCGAGTTCCTCCCGTCATCCACAGCGCTGGGTGTAAACTTACTTCGCGCACAGTGTTTTTCCTGTTAATCTCGTTTATTTCCATTTCATCTGTGCAACATTAAATCTGTAAGTTTCCAAATTTAGTGGTCACAAACCCTCAAAAAAACGTAAAATCAGTGGCGAAAGTGGTTTCTTTAATGAATAATGGACAAACACATATTTCTTTGCCGACAGGGAGTAAAGCTGTGTTCTTGTTGTGTCATTAAACCATAGTCGGTTTTATGAAGTACAGCGTGAAAGGATGTTAGGAAATAAAACAAACCGAATTTGGCTGCGAGCGTTGCAAGCAAGAATGCAAAATAAAAGCTACGTATTATGAGAAAAGGCTGAAGAAGCAACAAACATTATTTACAAAGCATCAGCACTTTAAAGCAGAGCTACAGAAGCAAATTCCAGGATGGCCTGCAACCTGCTAAATGCAACAAATCTCTTTCGTATCGCGAGTCTATTAAACAGAGTATGGTAGAGTGTGCAACTACATTATGTCCTGACGTTAAAACTAAATTGAAAAGCATTTCCTTGTCAAGAAGTCTGTAGTAAAGAGCACTGATGTAATTACTGACGAATACACAGAACAGCTAAAAACTGCGCGCAAATATTTTATTTTGTTTTACTTGGGAATGGATGAGAGCAAAGATGACGAAGTCACTGCACAGTTATTCACGTTTATTCGTTTCGTCTTCACAGAGGAATTACTTGGCCTAGAATCACTTAAAAATTGAATCACTGGTAAGGAATTGCTTCAGTCGGCTGTGAATTGCGTGGAGAAGAGCGGCTCGCCTGCAAAAAAGTAGTAAGCATTACAACAGATGGGGCCAGAGCATTCAGTGGGAAAAAACGTAGGTATGGTAAAGCTCTCAACAAAATATTACAAGCACAAGCTGTTAACAAATAAATTACAAGCACAACACAAAGACAATGATATCTTGTCTTTTTCCTCCATTTTGCATCAGGATATCCTTCGTAAATCTGCCCTGGATTTAAAGCAAGTGACAGGTCCTGTTGTTGGTGATGCGAACACACAGCAAGGGCACGTCACCGTCAACAAGTAAAATATCTTCGTGAGGATGTTTGGAGAGAGTATGACGAGGCAGTGTACCACAACAATGTGAGATGGCTGAGCATGGTGAAAGTGTTAAAAAGAGTCTAAGCATTGCAGAATCATATCTTCTTATTTATGGACACGAAAGAGGTACCCCACGATTTTGTGACAGAGATTAGAAGTGAGGAGTGCACTTATGAGATAATGTTTATTGAGAAGATGAGAAGTTGAACTAAATGAATGTCACATTGAGGGAAAGTGACTGTTTATACATGAAATGTTTACACATCTAAAATCATTGGAAGCAAAACTAGGTCTATTTACAAGGCAAGCACAAAAATGGTTCTGAGCACTGTGAGACTTAAGATCTGAGGTCATGAATCCCCTAGAACTTAGAACTACTCAAACCTAACTAACCTAAGGACATCACACGCATCCATTCCCGAGGTAGGATTCGAACCTGCTACCGCAGCGGTCGCGCGGTTCCAGACTGAAGCGCCTAGAACCGTTCGGCCACTCCTGCCGGCAAGGCAAGCACATCAAGACAATTTTTGTCATTCCCCGTTATTATAAAAACAGAAACGCCTGAAAGTGTTTCTGCTGAGACTAGAGCTTATTTGCAGAACGTGGGGGACGAGTTGGCAGGATGATTTCAGGACTTTAAAAAAACTGAGTTTCAGTTCAGTCTTCTACCTCATCTCATCGGTGCTAATACTGACTCAGCACCTGAAGAGCTGCACCTTGAAGTTATTGACATGCAGTCAGATCATGTTGGGAAAGAAATGTTTAATACGCTGTCATTATTTGAGTTACATAGATATTTATCAGCTGAAAAATTTCCATGCAGAAGAAATGTGTCGGGAAAAGGGTTTCCACATTTGCGTCTATATACATTTTTGAGCAGTCTGTCTTGCTTGACGGTCAGCAAGAGCAAAAATAGATGCTCTTTGGCAGACATTAATTTGTAGTCTGTTATGAGAATCTCAACAAGCGATCTCACTCCTTATGTCAAAAGAATTGTACAAGAGTGTGACAGCATACATTTGTCTAATTAAACTGGCTTAAATATTAAATGTTCTTCCAGATGCAGATTATATGAAATTAGCTAAATCAATAAATTTAATAAAACTATTTCCATTTTACTTATATTTAATTATTATTAAGGTACAGTTTATAGATTTTCTGACATGAAAATTAAACAGTGAATGTATTCTTTTCAATAGGTGCAGTTCACAACTAACTAGTTCCATAAAGTGCTCCCTGAGCCACCCATGTACTAGGTGACTTTCGAAAGTATAGTTTTTGGCCGTAAAGCAGGTTGCCAATCGTATTTTGAAATATTATGAACACCTCATTTGACGTATGTGTAACATTTTTCTCCATATACACTCCTGGAAATGGAAAAAAGAACACATTGACACCGGTGTGTCAGACCCACCATACTTGCTCCGGACACTGCGAGAGGGCTGTACAAGCAATGATCACACGCACGGCACAGCGGACACACCAGGAACCGCGGTGTTGGCCGTCGAATGGCGCTAGCTGCGCAGCATTTGTGCACCGCCGCCGTCAGTGTCAGCCAGTTTGCCGTGGCATACGGAGCTCCATCGCAGTCTTTAACACTGGTAGCATGCCGCGACAGCGTGGACGTGAACCGTATGTGCAGTTGACGGACTTTGAGCGAGGGCGTATAGTGGGCATGCGGGAGGCCAGGTGGACGTACCGCCGAATTGCTCAACACATGGGGCGTGAGGTCTCCACAGTACATCGATGTTGTCGCCAGTGGTCGACGGAAGGTGCACGTGCCCGTCGACCTGGGACCGGACCGCAGCGACGCATGGATGCACGCCAAGACCGTAGGATCCTACGCAGTGCCGTAGGGGAACGCACTGCCACTTCCCAGCAAATTAGGGACACTGTTACTCCTGGGGTATCGGCGAGGACCATACGCAACCGTCTCCATGAAGCTGGGCTACGGTCCCGCACACCGTTAGGCCGTCTTCCGCTCACGCCCCAACATCGTGCAGCCCGCCTCCAGTGGAGTCGCGACAGGCGTGAATGGAGGGACGAATGGAGACGTGTCGTCTTCAGCGATGAGAGTCGCTTCTGCCTTGGTGCCAATGATGGTCGTATGCGTGTTTGGCGCCGTGCAGGTGAGCGCCACAATCAGGACTGCATACGACCGAGGCACACAGGGCCAACACCCGGCATCATGGTGTGGGGAGCGATCTCCTACACTGGCCGTACACCACTGGTGATCGTCGAGGGGACACTGAATAGTGCACGGTACATCCAAACCGTCATCGAACCTATCGTTCTACTATTCCTAGACCAGCAAGGGAACTTGCTGTTCCAACAGGACAATGCACGTCCGCATGTATCCCGTGCCACCCAACGTGCTCTAGAAGGTGAAAGTCAACTACCCTGGCCAGCAAGATCTCCGGATCTGTCCCCCATTGAGCATGTTTGGGACTGGATGAAGCGTCGTCTCACGCGGTCTGCACGTCCAGCACGAACGCTGGTCCAACTGAGGCGCCAGGTGGAAATGGCATGGCAAGCCGTTCCACACGACTACATCCAGCATCTCTACGATCGTCTCCATGGGAGAATAGCAGCCTGCATTGCTGCGAAAGGTGGATATACACTGTACTAGTGCCGACATTGTGCATGCTCTGTTGCCTGTGTCTATGTGCCTGTGGTTCTGTCAGTGTGGTCATGTGATGTATCTGACCCCAGGAATGTGTCAATAAAGTTTCCCCTTCCTGGGACAATGAATTCACGGTGTTCTTATTTCAATTTCCAGGAGTGTATTAGTTCATTTGGGATCATTGCCCCAGCTGTAAAAAGTCTCCAGTTACAATTAATGTTGTCTGACGGATTATTAATATAGAGTATGAAGAACAAGGGGAAACACAATCCCGAGGCAAGCCTGAGCTTAGGTCCCTTTACAAGTTTCAACAATTGTGATTTGGAGAATTACGTGTTGAAGACGGTATGCTACCTGCAGTGTTTGAACTAACCAGACTCTTGACAGGAAGCAGTGCTGCATAGATTCAGTTTTCTACAATTACCTTACGACATAACTACGACATTGACTTGAACAGTAATTTTTTTCCCGTTTTAGCTGGGCAAAACAGATGTGGGACCCATCATATTGTGAGGCCCGTAGGATATGCTCCATGTGCTGTATGGATAAAACCCTTCCAGGGACTGACCCAGTAAAAGGAAGATCTATCTCCTCTAGTTCTATTGCCACTCGTGAGACGGACTCAGATCCTTCAGACTGCTAGCCGGCTAGGTGTAGTACTGGTGGGTATCAACACCAATCACAGCAAGAGGTCTCGCGCAGGCAAACCACCAGGAAAAAGATGTTCTGAATGAAATTATCCGCACTGGCTGTAGAATACTTTTTATTATCACTCAGTAGACCGGTTTCGCGTCAACTGGAGACGCATCCTCAGGTAATCAGTACCAATATTAAGGTAACATTCTTTTACAGAAAAACCTTAACAATGGTCTAAAGAATAAAGACGTACTGAAAAGCGGTATTACAGAGCTGAGTTTGAAGAGTACTAACAAAGATTGCTTTCAAAAGTGATCGCCGGAAGATCCCTACCTTAGACCCATTCCTCATCATTCATGCCAAATTGCCGGCCGTAGTGGCCGAGCGGTTCTAGGCGCTACAGTCTGGAACCGAGCGACCACTGCGGTCGCAGGTTCTAATCTTGCGTCAGGCATGGGTGTTTGTGATGTCCTTAGGTTAATTAGGTTTAAGTAGTTCTAAGTTCTAGGGGACTGATGACCACAGCAGTTAAGTCCCATAGTGCTCAGAGCCATTTGAACCATGCCAAATTGCAAATAAATAGCACACCTAAAGCGGTAGTGGTAACAGAATGATAGTGGTAACAGAACACCCAAAAATAAAATCTGGATAAAACTATGAGGGCCAAACAAAGTATGGACCCCCTTAACGAGAAGGACATTACTGCACCACAAGTAGAAAGGTTGTTGAGTGGCAGTACTGACCGCTCAACAATGGGGAAGATGTTTACAGGAGGCGTCATAGGCGACGGGAAGAGACCGTCCCCACAGAAGGCGTGAAGAGTTGGGGGTGGCTATAGATGTACTAAACTACTTAAAATGTGTAAAAAGTTTGAATCCCATTTATAAAAATACTGAAAGTGGACAACTAAAATGCAACTTATTAATAAAACCTGAGTGATCATAGAACTTTCTCTTTCAAAAATACAATTTATAGAAATGCTGAAAGTGAAACAGTAATAAAGCACGAGTGATAGTACAAATATCCTCATTCCGTTGAATCTTACCAACATTGTTTTTTTTTTTTAATTTTGGTGTAGAAGTACTACTGAAGATAACGAAGTAGTCCAAGATCCGAGAAAGAATGCAAGTGGAAGGTGGACGCACGCAAACATTATGTAATTAATTGACATTATCCTCCAGCGTAAAACGAAAGAAGACTTACAGAAACGGGAATCTGGAGCAGAGAGCTGTCGTGTCTCCACAATGGTCGGTGCTGACCCGTAAGTCGCTGATGAAAACCATCTGCCTTTGTTCAGGCTCACAGCAAGTATTCCACTAGAATTTCTTCTTTGCGTGCAGGTTGTAATAAAAATTGAGGAAAGGGTGTGTGCTGTAGTTTGGAGGTGAAGAGCTGAAATTTTGCATCATCGAGATATGAGGCACTTTTAATATACATATCATCTGTACACATCATACCAGCAAGTTTCTGAAGAAACATGTGCATGAAGCGAAGTGAATCCAGAAAGCGGAGCGTTATTCTTGGCATGATTCACTTTCAGTATGAGATGTACCTTTCCACGGTGTCAGGAATGACACTGAACTTATCATAGTCCATCTTAAAATCATCCAAGTGTTGTGGTAGGAAGTGTGCTGGTACCCAATCACACTGATACTGCGGAAAAAGACAGATATGTGCCATGGCAGTTGGTGCTTGAAGATGTATGCATGCATGCATGCATTGTGAGATGTGACGTATAACTTCCTTGTTACATGACAGTTGTCCCTAGAAGTAATTTCCTTGGCAGGCCACAAATATGAAGTCAACTGCATTGTCGTACAATGCGTCATTCACCTCCAAGTCAGTCATTGGGACATTGTCGTGATAAACGTGATCAACTTCCCGTACAAGTTTTTCCAGCTGATCAAGCAACCATCCCGCAGTGTTATCCCCAATGTAACATTCGAATTTGTTCCGACTGTAGTCATACATGCACACAACGTGATACACAACCGCATATGGTACGTGTCGTTCTGCGAAGGTTGGCCGGGGAGTGGCATAGGCGTCTCTACACTAGCGTGCCACAGGAACTAGGAGGCACTCGAAATTGGCGTAAACGAAGATGCGTCATCGCTCCTGGTGGCGGGTATTCTTAAACTTCAAGAACTTTTTATCATCGGTAGGCATTTACTAGATCAAGCAGTCAATGAGGTGCCTTTCAAGATACTCACTCTTAGTAAACTAGGTGAAGCATCAACAGCAAAAATACCTTGTCCCTTGAATTTTTGACATTTGGGAGGAGAGTACGTAAGATAAGCTTTGGCTCCACACGTCGTGTTGCTCATTGCCATAGGAGATTAGCAACAGGAAATATACCAGCTAATTTGGAAAAGTGGAGGGATCCTTTTTGTTTGACCTCTTCCTTCTGCACAATGTGCTCGTGGTTGTCATCATTTCGTGATTCATCAACTCCCAGGGTGTAAACGTGAATCGAGTAGTTGGAGGTTTTGGAATAGCGTAGAGTTTTACGGGCAATTAAGGCCTTGGAAATTATAATGACCGTGGACAGGTGATGTTTTGCATGTATATATATTCGACGCTTCTCTAGGATAATTTCTGTCACTATCCAGAAGCGACAACACAGAACAACATTTATCCTCGAGATTGTGGACATTAATTCAAGCACTATCTTCACGAAGACGAATGAAACCGGACCACTAAATAAGTGAATCAGAAACAGTAGCCCTCACAAATTTGGATGATGCTCCTGTCTTCTGCATCACAGTCGTCTTTCGCGGTTGCGTCAGTTCACGGCACAGAACTGCCTTGCCATTAATGTGGGATAATGTGGGACACTGACGTATCCAGCAAGGAGCTCCCTTTGTAAAACTGCTAAGTTTGAATGCTACAAAAGAATGACGAAACAACACTAGGAGCTGTAACTCACTAGTTCAGTGCAATGCTCGAAGACAACACGCACCAAGTATACTTCAAGTGTGTATTTGTTTACTATAAAACTGAGCACAATTAGTGAAGATCTGGTAGCCATGTTGATACTATGGATGAAAATCGCATTACTTGGTAGGTCGATTAGTGATATTTTCGATGTACACGGTGTCCATAAGTCCCTTTACAACTTCCAAATTTTATTACAACGTCTGTTGTTGAAATATTTTAACAACATTTCTTTCATTGTAATCACTGTTTACTAAAGTTTTTGTATGTATTAATAGGCAATACTAATACTAGGCAGCGTAGAGAGTCCAGGTTGCTCATGATTAGAGAGAAGAGGTAACTTGGTAGATCACTTCGGGTCTAACAGTTTTGTGCATATTGGTTTGTTGTAGTGTAATGTTTATGATGGATAATGGACATGGAAGCAAAATCAGAATCACAATGTATAACCAGCGAAGAATTGGTGCAGTCAATAGTGGATCACGTGGGTCAGTGGAGAGTGGATAATGTCGTTATGTTTAATGAAGTAGCGGGGAAGAACCGCGAGACAGAAGTGTTGAAGTCGCAAACTCTAGGACTGGATCCGACTATGGCGAATCTTGATTCCCCTTTGACTGATAAAGCATCTGAGGATGTGTTGAGATTTATAGAGGATCTTAAGTCTTCGGCTGACATGGGTGTTGATCAGATACCCAATTGTTGTAGATCGCGAGGTTACATTTGTCAGGAGAAGCAAAATTATTCGGAAGGTGCACAGAAGCATTACCAAATCCAGAAACTTTCCACCAGTTGAGACAGGGACTAGAACAACGATACAGGAATCATAATCATGCATGGTTTATCACTGACAGTTGGGGTTGCTATACAGGAAACACAATAGGGCAGTACAAGACATTGTAGATAGAATTAAGAAAAGGAACGTAAACACATACTAGCACTCATTAAAGGCAGAGGTACATAAAATGATGCTGTAACAGGTCTAACGAAGTCTGTTCGATGCTTTTTAAAGAGATTTGTCACCGGAAATTTCTAGGAGAGTGCGCAGAACGGCATGTAAGGATCTTCATGGAAGGGTAGGTTAGCTCTGGAATACGAAGAAATCGATAGGTAGATTGGAGTAAAGGGCAGAAACAGGTATTCACTTCGAATATTCAGTGTCTTGATTGTGCTCGAATGGACATGTAGAAAGACAATGTTACCAGTTATGGAATAGACAGCAGAACTGGAGTAACAGGTGTCGCCACTAGTTTTATGGAAATGGCAGTAGAGGAGGTGGTGGTCAACAGCAAGGTTATAGGTATAGTGGTAGAGGTGGTCCTGAAATTGGAATGATCCGTTTAACTTAGAAGGGAGCCCCAGGGCTGCTGACTGGAATTCCCATTAGGAATAAGAACAAACGCAGAGGTGGAATGTGCCATAATGAGTGTTGAGAATGGAAGAGTGTACAAAGTGTTGTGGTACACAGGACCATACAATAGCCTCCAGAGAATTAGCGGATATGAGGTAGTGGAACCCACCAAGATATGTGGGGTAGGAGATAATGGTATATGACTCTTGAGGTCAGTGGTGGTGAATTTTTCGGTTGGCACAACCAAGTTCAGGGAGCGTGTGGAAGTGATATCTCATGTAACCGAAGGGTACAGCATGATTCTAGGCTCAGATTTTCTGCATCAACATCATGCCATTGTAGAAGCTCGAATGATAAGAGCGATTAAGTTAATTAAAGTTAGGAGTTCTATAGTAATAAAATTAGTGCAGGTGTGAAGGAATATTTCGAGCCAGAAGTCGTATGTGCACTACGTTCTGTTGCGCAGCTTAGTGGTATGGTACCCTGACGCAGATGGGTCAGTGGAGCCTCAAGTTAAGAAACACAACGGAGAACACTGTGTCACCGACAAGCGAATGACATGAGAAGGAGCAGTAGCACGGTGTCAGCATCGAGGGCGGTAATCGGGTCACTTACCTCAGTCAAACCACACCAGAATATTCTACCGACCTGCTGTGGATGAAGAACCGCAAACATCAGCGACAGAAAGCCTTATCTAAGGGCCGGCACCCAGCTCATCATCACCGACCATCGTGAAGCGTCGGAGTGACGCAGAATCTGTGCCACTCAGCCCCTCCACCAGCTTCGAGTCGCAGTCATTATAACAGTCACCGACATACTCTGTTTAATAAACTCGCGATACGAAAGAGATTTCTTGAGTTTATCAGGTTATAGGCAATCCTTGAATTTCCTTCTGTAGCTCTGCTTTGAAGTGCTGATGCTTTGTAAATAATGTATGTTGCTTCTTCAGACTTTTCTCATAATATGTAGCTTTAATTTTACATTCTTGCTTGCAACGCTTGCAGCCAAATTCAGTTTGTTTCATTTCCTAACATCCTTTCACGCTGTACTTCATAAAAGTGACTATGGTTTAATGACACAACATGAACACAGCTTTACTCCCTGTCGGCAAAGAAGTATGTGTTTTTCCATTATCCATTAAAGATCCCACGTTTCCATTGATTTTACGTTTCTTTTAAGGGTTTGTGACCACTAAATTTGGAAACTTACAGATTTAATGTTGCACAGATAAAATGGAAATAAAACCAGATTAACGGGAAAAACACTGTGCGCGAAATAAGTTGACACAGAGTTCTGTGGCTGACGGGCGGAACTCGGTTTGTGCGAATAGGATTACACGCGCAAACTAATTTCACACAGTGTGGTATCGCATGTCAGCAACAGTAAAGGGGAAATGCCTGTACGGTTGCTCCTATCAGCCACCGCGCCGAATGTCAGCTTAGCTTGCACGTACTGTATCTGTACCGTGCGAGCGTATTCGCTGTCTTAGTGGAAACCTTACGGATCGCAGGGAATGGAAATATCGGTTCAAGGCTGAGCTTGGCAAACCATTAGCGCACCGCATTATTTGTCTACATCTGACCTAGTAGCACTAAGATATCGTGTTGATAGCATTAATTATAATTTGTATACTCTCCATCGTGTTGGGAAGGTCAAGTTATTGGATGATTTTAAGGTACTTGAAATTTAGAGCACCTTTACAGAAGAGGCTGACAGTTTACTTTATGAGGAAAAAAAGCACACCGTCATCAGGCCACGAGTGGCCTACCGGGACCATCCGACCGCCGTGTCATCCTCAGAGGGGGATGCGGATAGGAGGGGCGTAGGGTCAGCACACCTCTCTCCCGTTATGTGTTATTCCGGACCGACGCCGCTCCTCAATTGGCATCACGAGGCTGAGTGCACCCCGAAAACTGGCAACAACGCATGGCGGCCTGGATGGTCACTCATCCAAGTGCCGGCCACGCCCAGCAGTGCTTAACGTCGGTGATCTCACTGGAACCAGTGTATCCACTGTGGCAAGGCCGTTACCACTTTATGAAGAAGATGGTCTTTATTTTCAACGAATTCGTTTGAAACTGATATCCAACTACTACATGTTTTTACATACCGTTGACTAATCTTTGTATTTACAAACCCATGGCTGTTTTTATGTTTTACCATTATCATTATTATTGTTGTCATGAATACCCTTCATAGCGCACCACTATTGTATGCATCGATGATTTTTCAACGTTACTACGTATTATCTCCCCGCCTCTTCAACACAGTACATACGGCCGTTGCCCAGCAACGCTCTGCAGACCATGGCAACGGTGGTCGCGTGGCAACCGACGCCAGACTCGTGCACGACTACTCGTTGCCCTTCCTGCAGTCGTCCCTGACGCTACAGTCCCTTAGCAACACGACGCCGCCGAGCCAACATGCAAGGTGCAGCATGGTATCCATTTTCACATACGTATCGTACTGAAGTGTTTATTTAACGTAATGTTGACGTCGTACATTTTTTCTTGTTTCATAGTACTATTGAGAGTTCCATGGATGTCGAAACCGGTGTAGTCAACAAACGACATGTGTGAGTGCTCAGTGTTAACGTCTGTAGTGCAATGTAAGGTCCTTGCTATTGCTCCGTGCGAGCAGTAAGGCAGACGTGAATACAATACTGATCGAAATTCCTCGTTATAAACATTTGGTGTGCGGGTTCACGATGCACTATTTGCTACAACAATTTCAAGTTTCGACCACTGATCTCACACCATAGACTAATCACAAGTCCTTCCCATCACTCACAGTTCCCAGTTCAAAGACGGCTCAACCCAGTCCAGAAATGGTTATTATTCGGTTTAAAACAGAAAAGCCAGCCGGTGTGGCCGTGCGGTTCTAGGCGCAGGCACGAATCCTGCCTTGCCATGGATGTGTGTAATGTCCTTAGGTTAGTTAGGTTTACGTAGTTCTAAGTTATAGGGGACTGATGACCCCAGATGTTAAGTCCTATAGTGCTCAGAGGCATCTGAATCAAAACAAAAATACGAAAGCGCGTTTATTGTCCTGATTCCTACTTTCCGTTTTGTAACTTTACCCATTCTCTGTTTGTTACTACTGTAGCCACGAAATAAGCCACACCTAGTTCTGGTTCACCACTTTATGGCCCTTATGCCACGCTAAGCCTTCGAACGTCTACTTGCTTGAGAAAATTCACTCTAAGTAATGTTAGTGAACCTGCTGCCTTTCTCATAGACGTATTCACTTTGTGGATGGTACAGTCTGTCAATGATAGTAGCTATAAGTGTCGTCTGCTACGATGTGACAGCTCGCCACGCCACCAACTCGAACATTTCGGCACGTCTCTTTCCTAATTCTTTATACCCTGAGACATGTCATGTCTTGGAAAATACATTTATCTCGACTGCGGCAGTTGCTTAAGTCCTCGTGAACACAGGTTCCAAATGTAGCGGCGTTGCAGATAAGGACATCTCGTGTCAGCCTACGGACTTGGCCGACTTATGTTCAAGGTCACCCCCTTTCTCTCTCTCTCTCTCTCTCTCTCTCTCTCTCTCTCTCTCTCTCTCTCACTCCCCTGGATAACAACTACAAACTGATCAAAGTCACCCAGGGGATAACTCCTCCACAGAGGTGACAGTGACATGTGTACAAAACTGGTGCTAACCTCTCTCAGCCAAAAGGGGCAGAATAAAATAGCGGTAAAACCAAT
Organism: Schistocerca americana; assembly: GCF_021461395.2. Taxonomy (NCBI): domain Eukaryota; kingdom Metazoa; phylum Arthropoda; class Insecta; order Orthoptera; family Acrididae; genus Schistocerca; species Schistocerca americana. The sequence continues at coordinate 90,282,060 of NC_060122.1, forward strand.
GGACCAATAGGAATTGAGCTCTCTCTTCCCCTCCCTTAGTATTAATGCAGCAGCCTGTTCCCTAACATCATTTGAGGTCTGAACTTCATAGTGAGACAGTGATGAAGCGCCAGCAGCAACATCAGGTATCAGCCAGTGCCACCACGCACATGAGGATTGAGATTGGAGGTAAGTATCTAAGGTAATTATTATTATATTTATTATTATTGTTATTATTATCAATAAACATATATTCGAAAATATACATAACATTTGTTATTGGTCCAGCACCACAATGTGCCACTTGACCTGTGATAGCAGAACTGTTCGACGAGAACATTCTCATACTAATGGCCACATTGCTGCAGCAGCAGTAGCCCACAGATGGTTTTCCAGAGCTGTCGGATCTGGTGTCTTTCGACCATACAGTACCACCACCTTTGCTCAACTATACTGTGCCGCAGCAGCAGCCGCCACTTTCGTTGGAGTAGCCGCAGCTTGCAGAAGCGTAAGTAAGTCCCCTGACAAGAGTACCACTGCTTCATAGCACTTATAGTGTTACTGCGCATAAACCTAAACAAGTAAATGTGGGTCTGATTCAGGATAACGAATTTTCTGTGCTTACTGAAACTGAGAAAGCAGAACGGTTTGGTTCTAAATTTCAATGTCCATGATAAGAGTGGGAATATATGAGAAGTAAGATTGGTAACATTGTAACTGGGGAACATCTTCTGATGCTAGTCAACTGTCAGGATGAGCATTACTGCAAAGGGCATTGGATTCTAAAGCATTATGTCAGGGTGAAAAACACTAAATAAATTACTTTTTCTCTCTTAACAACATGTGGGCTGGGTAGGTTATTCCTTGGCTTGGGTATGAGGTAGAATGAAACAGCATTTTTACATAAGATAACTTTTATTGAAAGACTTGTGGAATGGTTTCCTTACTGGAATGTTCTGGCTGGGAGAGCGGCAGCTGTGTTCTTTGCGAAGCCTTCTGACGCGTGAGCGGCAGCGTCTGATTACGCCTGGCGGTGTGTATCTCGTGTCGCTGTATCGCCCAGTTGACTGGAGACGTGCATCGTGAGGTGGCCCGTGTAATTATTGAGAACGAACTCGTGAATAGGATGGTGATACCTTGGATGTGGCGTCCCAGTGTTTCTCTTCTCTATGCGGCCGCGTGTGTCTCGGATTCGAACAACGGACTCCAGCTTGCCAGTCTCCGGCTGTCAGATCTTCATCACCAGCTCACAAGTGACTGCTGATGTGAGGCCGTCTCCTTCCCGTCCTCACGAGTCACCCGGGTACTTAAAAATCAGTCTTCAAATTCCTTCTAACTTCTGTCTTCTGGCGGCGAGGCTGCTGCTTGCTATTCCATTACAGCGACAGACTTGGTGCTTCTGTGTACGATGTAGTCTCTTCCTGCATGACCGTCTTCAGCACCGACTGAACTGTACTGGAACTGAACTCGAATCAAAACTGGACTGAAAACTACTGTCGGGCCCATTGCGTCTCGCCTATTTATTTACTTCAGTTCACTGGAGATGAACGACTTCACGGTCATTTCCTCTTCTGTCACGTTTAAAAGCTTCTTGAAGAATCTTCTTAACGTCGGTCATTGGTTTTTGGAATGTAGGCGAGGACCTTTGATCACATGTGGCAACTGAGAAACACGTGAGCTGGTCGGGCGATGCCCTGACGGCTGAATCGACAGCTTCCGCTTATGTGGGGAGGGCGATGGCTTCTCCTGAATGTGCTGACTTGCAAGCGCCGGCCATTGCCACAGCTGCTCTGCCCGCTGTTTGCCAGTGTGTAACTCTTCTAAACTAAACTACGGTTTTCATTTATTTTCTAATTTCTACTTCACTTCAGATTGATTTCACTAATTTATTTACCTATCTTAAGTACCACTCAACAATATAAACAATAAGATGAAAGACAAGTACGAGCTGCCCATAGCCCGACTGACATTCAGATGCTAGGCAGTAAAGTCACTACTGTTGACAGGGACAGCGGCGACATACTTAAAATTTTCCAGTGTTGTGAAATTAGGTGATATAGTGTACGATAACGATAGTGATAGAAAAATTGTGTCGTTGACAACTCTGGGTAAAAGCAGTGTTAAATGTACCAGGTGGAGCAGTCTATAAAAATCCTATATACCATCCCCCCCCCCCCCCCTGCCAAGGTGTGTATCTGCAGGAACTGTGAATACTGTGGAGGGAGGGCTCACGGATGGAATTCTGGAATTCTTATGAAGGTCACCGTCGGCTAATGGTCTGAACGCCATAAAGGCAAAGCTTAAGGGCCACAGATAACAGTTATTGTCGAAATTCTGTGTTGCCATTAAGCAGTATACCTAATAGTGAATAAAACTTTATGTGGGTGGAAACGATTTTGTTGTTTCAATCCCTCACCCGCCCATATCCTATGCGACAACTTGATGTATAGCTTCCTCACAGCGGAAGTCAATACGCCGCCATCTGGCAGCCGCCCATTTTACAGTGAACACGATTCAGTTCAATGGGTTGATCTGGCATCGAGCATTTACATCGTACTTTTTATACCAGGGCTCATAGAGAGGAAGAAGTACGTATTTGAAACACTTGAGATACTAACTGAAATCTGTCTTAAATGTCACATAGTAGGTGTATATGCTGTGTAGGAACAGGTAACAGTCCACTCCATCTGAACTGGTAAGTCTTGCAGTAACTTTGCTGGAAGTGTCCCAAAACGCTTTACAAATATTTTCCGATTTCGCCCACTAGAACAAGAAATGACCGGAGAGGTCGTCGGTCGCTCGTCCTGTAACGATTTAAATATTAAACAGCAGAGGGTGTATACATCTGCAGGGTCACCCGTTTAAGAATCTAATGAACACATGTCATACTGTAAAGTATGCCGCATCCTGACAACTAACGTGGCAGTCACGTGTCCACCGATTCTACGAGACATTGTGGAGTAAGCTTTTCGAGTCTTTCCGAACTATGAGTCCATCGGAACAAACCACCGCTCACTTTTACGATTCATGTTGTACCGGAAGGTTTGTGGAAATGAATGAGCTAAACGTGACAAATATAGTCAGGGAACTGCACTCGTGTTTAAATCTCATCACATACCCTGCAATCTATAAGCGTTTAAAAAAATTGTACTGTATGGTCCCTAAAAAAAATGCTCCGAATGCCAATTTGGGCTTCTAGTTGTAATGGTGGAGTGGAGGAAACAGCACTTTCACAAGGGTCTTGTGGCATGCTACTTGTCCTTCAATGATCTTACTGGAAACCGGAAAAAGAGGCTGAGATTTAGTGTGTAACGCCTCACTGGACACGCAGCACAAGGTCGGATTAGGGATAGATGGAGGAGAAAGACAGCTGCGCCCTTTAGAGGCAACCATCCCAGTATTTGCATTAAGCGATTTAGGGAAATTACGGAAAACCTAAATGAAGATGGTAGGACTCAGGTTTGAACCGTCATCGTCCCTAACACGAGTCCAATGTGCTAACCATTGCGGCACTCCTGTCGGTAAAACCGGAGGAAGGAAAAATGACTCATTACTTCCTGGTAACATTCCCACTTTAATCGGGGGTTCTTCAGGCTGGGGGAAAAATAATTTAGTTCTAACTTTGGTAAGACATCCTGAGGGGATTCGCATTGTGTATGTATATATTTTCTCAAAAAGAAAAAAAAACTTGTTTCAGCCAAAATAACAGCTATTGCCAGAGATATTGCATGACACTGAGGGGTGACGTAAGAGGCGTTCAGGGAAAGCACCTGAAAAAGTGATGCCAAACTTCATTTTCATATTTGTGGAGGTCGTTGTGAAAAACGAGGATCAAATGACAAAATATTTCTGGTTTGGTCGTCATATGCAACTCGATGTATTTTGAGTCAGACATACCCAAGTATTCCTAAGCAGTTGATCTGAGATAGTGCAAACCTTATTATAGCTTTCGAGCATGACAGATTGAATTTAAAGCATGTTTGCCAAGCTGTTAGGAACCTACGTGTCATTCAACGGATTCGTAGCCATAAGCGGGGATTGGTTTAATAAATCGCAGTATGGTTTTCTAGTTATCAATAAAACGAAGAAACTGAATGAGGGGCAATACGGACGAAACTTTGACGATATTTTGTATAAAAGGTAGTATACCCAAAAGAAAATCTTCCAGGACACTGTAGGCTAAGGTCAAATTCGAAATGATGCAGTGCGCTCTTCCCGATGGGAAGCAACGTAGATCAAAGATATATTTATACGTTAAAAGAAAAATCGAGACAATTAACGCAAGATTAATAGAATCAGACAGCAGTACCAAGGCAGCAGCCGCAAAAGTTCAAAAACCGGATCTCAGTTGAAATAATCCAGCGAAGTAAGCAAGCAATCAACTCTAGGTTAGCGGAACTAGAAATCATTATCAAGGGCGCAACTATGAATGGTTACTCTCAGCTGAATGGTAGAATTCGGCAGAGTGAGCAACACTCAAACACACACACACACACACACACACACACACACACACACACAAACACACACACACACACACACACACACACACACACAACTGCATGCTTGCATTACTAACTTTACGTGCTCCTGTCTACTTTTAGGTACACTCAATAGCGAGTCACAGTGGATGGTGTGACCATTTCTGCAGTGTTAGTTAACGTGGCATAAGGCCAGATAGCGAGCAGTGAATATGGAGTAGTTGTTGCATTCTCTTTCTCCTTCTTCTTCATCTTCTAACACATATGCTTGCATGTATTACTAACATGTTCTCTTGATCATTTCCATTTCTACTATATGTGCAACATGAGCTCTAATGGCTTTTGCTGGAGATAACGGCCATTGACTCGTTCAGAGGAAGGTAATATTGAATGTTAGTAGAGATGCCTAAACATTTCTTTATTTTTTTTTTCAAAATTGTTGATGATACTTAATATTGTTCCTCCTTTTGTCTGTATAGGTGACATGGAGGAGATGCTGGGTGGTCCTCCAGCATCTGTAGCAGCCCCATTGATGGTGGTGCATCCGAGACTGGGTTTCCAGCAACCCTGCAAGCCATCTGTGCACGAGCAGCCCACTCAGCTGTCCATGATGTTCCAGTTGCCTGGTCTGTTAGCCGACATTGAACGTAAGTAGGAAAACAATAGACCATAAGAATATCTTTATCTTCAACAATTGTGCATGACACTTAACATTTTCGCTCCTTCTGTACATGCAGGTAATGTGGATGAGATTCTGGATGGCCGACTTGCGCCTCCAGCAGCAGCAGCAGCTGCTCCACCCATGAGAGTAATGCATCTCCCAATGATGCATTCACCGCTGGCTGAGCAACAGCAGCAGTAGTCGGCCCTGACGACGTATTTGACAATGTACTAGTAGCTGACTGCAAAACACTACAGGCCAATTCCGTTGACATCTCTGGTACAATCCCAAACATCTATTTCCCGTACCTGCCCTTGGCAAGGCATCAATACTCCAGTCTCTTTGCCATGGACTGGGCAGCACTCTTTCACACCACGGCCCATCTCGAGACCGTCACAACGACCTGAGATCGCCGTGACGCTCTGTCGCTTCTAGTAGCAGCGGCACCCCTCTGCCCACCCACCACCCCCCCCCCCCCTCTCCACTGTTGACGATCTCACAAGGTATGTCCTATTGCCGCGTTCTACTTCTCAGTGACCCAGTGACCGCTGGTGCATATTGGAGCAGGATCACACTTACTAGAGTCGATAATTCTAATGCTGGCTAACGAGATTCCGCTTTTGAAGCAGATTTTGGAGACGAAGCTCCCTGGACACATCAGTGCGTGCCCCACGGTATCCCGCCATTAAGTAAAAGGCAGCTCTGTAGTGTGAAGTGATGCAGCCCTGAAAGAGGAATGTGGTGCTGAGGAGAGGACCACCATCCAGATCTTTGTGGATACAGGTGTGATATCGCGAGGCGTCGATCACTGAGTGGTTCGGAACTTTTACCAAGAGCGTCATACTGGGCCACTTTTCCGAGTTCCAAGAAGGGGGGGTCCAACAAGGTGCTCAGCCTTGTACTCCACCTTGATGTTTACTCACATATTTCTGATCTACTTAATCAGGGGTCCAGTTTCATTAGTCTTCCAGAGGATAATGCATGCATTTATGTCCAGAATCTTGAGTATAAATACATTGTCGCTTTTGCTAGTGACATAAATTATTCCGGAAATTCATCCAATATATACAGGATGGTCCATTGATCGTGACCGGTCCAAATATCTCACGAAATAAGAGTCAAACGAAAAAAACTACAAAGAACGAAACTTGTATAGCTTGAAGGGGAAACCAGATGGCGTTATCGTTGGCCCGCTTAATGGCGCTGCCGTAGGTCAAACGGATAACAGCTGCGTTTTTTTAAATAGGAACTCCCATTTTTATTGCACATTCGTCTAATACGTAAATAAATATGAATGTATTAGTTGGACCACTTTTTTCGCTTTGTGATAGATGGCGCTGTAATAGTCACAAACGTATGGCTGACAATTTTAGACGAACAGTTGGTAACAGGTAGGTCTCGTAAATTAAAATACAGAACGTAAGTGCGTTTGAACATTTTATTTCGGTTGTTCCAATCTGTGAACTTATCATTTCTGAGAACGCATGCTGTTACAGCGTTATTACCTGCAAATACCACATTAACGCAATAAATGCTCAAAATGATGTCCGTCAACCTCAATGCATTTGACAAAACGTGTAACGACATTCCTCTCAACAGCGTGTAGTTCGCCTTCCATAATGTTTGCACATGCATTCACAATGCGCTGACGCATGTTGTCAGGCGTCGGAGGAGGATCACGGTGGCAAATATCCTTCAACTTTCCCCACAGAAAGAAATCCGGGGACGTCAGGACCTGTGAACGTGCGGGTCATGGTATGGTGCTTCGACGACCGATCCACCTGTCATGAAATATGCTATTCAATACCGCTTCAACCACACGCGAGCTATGTGCCGGACATCCATCATGTTGGAAGTACATCGCCATTCTGTCATGCAGTGAAACGCCCCATCATCGTTTACCCGGATTTCGAGAGCCTTCTATCTCCTGTGGCGTGTTGTGAAGATGACCCCTCTGGCTCCCACATGACCTTCACAGAATGGGACGTTACCATATGTAGCTGTGCATCAACTTGAGTGCGTGCATAACTCCACTCGAAACAGATTCGAACGCTACATTTGGAACAATCTTGCGAGATTGGTTCTTGCTGAGCTCTAAAAATTTGTAGGAAGTTTATTTCTTTTATCGCGACAACGTCTCAATGACTAACTTGGAGGAGTATGATGGATTCTACGACAAGACACTTGAAGTCGTATTTGTGGGCTGCATTGGATAGAGATACGGAAAATCCTTGTAGAGACCACTGTCATCTGATACGGAAGTTCCGCATTCCAGCTCACAATGCACGCAACGTGAAGTAGCAACTACTATGACACATACCTCTCTTTTCCGCAGTTTCAATGGGTATGATGCATACTGATAGTTTATTTATTTATTTACTCGTCAATTTCTGTTGGACCAAACTGAGGAGCAAGTCACCTACGTCATGGAACGTATCAGTGCATGAAATTACAGCATAAAAGTAATAACAGTTAAAAATAATATGTTTATGAACTCAAAAAAGTCAAGCCATAAGTTTAAGTAAACGCGGTCACCACAACCCCAAGAATCAGCTTAATTTTTCAAGGAACTCCTCGAAAGAACAGAAGGAGTAATCCATGAGGAAAATCTGTAGTTTCGATTTGAAAGAACGTGGATTACTGCTAAGATTTTTTTAATTCTAGTGGTAGCTTACTGAAAATGGATGCAGCAGTATGCTGCACACTTTTCTGCACAATAGTTAAGGAAGTCCGATCCAAACGCATGTTTCATTCCTGCCCAGTATTAACTGAGTGAAAGCTGCTTGTTCTCGGGAATAAGCTAATATTGTTAATAAGAAATGACAGTAAACAATATATATTGAGAGGCCAATGTCAAAATACCGAGACTCGTGAACAGGGGCGACAAGAGGTTCGTGAACTTACACCACTTATTGCCCGAACCGCCGGTTACTGAGCCAAAGATATCCTTTTAGAATGGGAAGAGTTACCCAATAATATAATACCTTACGACATAGGCGAATGAAAATAAGGAAAGTAGATTAATTTTCATGTCAAAGCATCACTCACTTCGGATACCGTTCGAATAGTAAAAATGGCAGCATTAAGTCTTTGAACAATATCCTGAATGTGGGCTTTCCACAACAGTTTACTATCCATCTGAACACCTAAAAATTTGAACTGTTCATTTTCGTTAATCATATGCCCATTCTGTGAAATAAAAACGTCAGGTTTTGTTGAATTGTATGTTATAAAATCTAAAAACTGAGTCTTACTGTGATTTAGCGTTAGTTTATTTTCTACAAGCGATGAACATAAATCAAGCCAATGTTGCCCACAACAACCTTTACTAACAAGTTATTGTCAAACAGAAGTATTTTAGAATTACCCACAATACTATAGGGCATATCATCTATATAAATAAGGAACAGGAGTAGCCCCAACACTGATCCTTGGGGCACCCCTCACTTGACCATACACCATTCAGACCCCACATCACAGCCAGTCTTAAAACTTTGAAGAATGACCTTTTGCTGTCTGTTGCTAAAGTAAGAGGGGAACCAATTGTGAGCTACTCCCCGTTTTATGTAATGGAGCAATATTTTGTGATCAACACAATCAAATGCCTTAGTTAACTCAAAAAATATGCCTAGCGTTCGAAACCTTTTGTTTGACCCATCCAATACCTCACAGAGAAACGAGAATATAGCGTTCTCAGTTGTTAAATGGCTTCTAAAGCCGAACGGTACATTTGGTAGCAAATCATGTGATATAAAATGATCAGTTATCCTTAAATACGGACCTTTGCAATAACTTTAGTGAATACTGATGGCATAGAAATAAGTCTAAAATTGTCTACATTATCCCTTTATCCTTTTTTTATAAATCTGCTTCACTACTGAGTACTTTAATCATTCAGGAAACTGACCATTCCTAAAGGAAAAATTACAAATATGGCTAAATACAGGGCTAACATGTACATCACAGTGCTTTAATATTCTGCTAGGCACTCCATGATATCCATGAGAGTCGTTAGTCTCCAGTGATTTAATTATTGACTCAATCTCCCCCTTGTCTGCAACAGCGAGGAGTATTTCAGACATCAATCTCGGAAAGGCATTTGCCAAGAGAGTTATGTGATTCCCTGTAGAAACTAAATTTTCACTCAATTCAACAGAAATACTCATAAAATGATTATTAAATACTGTGTATATATCTGATTTATCAGTAACTTAAATATTTTTATTTGCAACGGACTTTATGTCGTCAACTTTGTGCTGCTGACCAGACACTTCATTCACAACTGACCATATGGTTTTAACTTCATCCTGTGAATTAGCTGTTCTATTTTCATACCACATACTCTTTGCCTTCCTAATAACATTTTAAGCACCTTACAGTACCGCTTGTAATGGGCTACTGAAGCTTGATTGTGACTACTTCTAACGTTTTGATATAATTTCCGGTTTGTTCTACATGATATCCTTGTTCCATTAGTCAGCCACCTGGACAGCCTTTAACTGCTAGTACCCTGTTTAGAACGTTCCAATGGAAAGCAACTCAAAGGAAAGCATTATGGTTAGCATCAATGTTGTCGGATCTTTAAACATCTTGCCACTCTTGTTCCTTGACGAGGTTCAAAAAACTCTCAATTGTTGTTGAATCAACTTTTATAAGTGATAGTACCTCGTTTAGAACGTTCTACTGGAAAGAAACTCAAAGAGCTTGATAAATGTGTTAAGCCAAGCATTGTATTTGGCATCTATGTTGTTGGCTCTATAAACATCCTGCCACTCTTGTTCCTTGACGAAGTTTAAAAAAATCTTCATTGCTCTTGGGTCAACTTTCCCACATGGTTTGTAATTAAATGCGACATTTGTTTGAGTACGAAAGCCTTTTAGTGTTAAAGTTAGTAGATGGGGTTTTACTAACAGCATGCCCATCTAGTAATGATGAATGAATAAAAATATTGCCTATGGCTGTGCTACTGTTCCCCTGCGCCCTAGTTGGAAAAAACACAGCTGCATCAGAGTGTAGGAATTTAGGAGATCTACCAACATCCTTTTTCTCGCACCATCATATATAATATTTATATTGAAGTCACTACATATAACTAATTTGTGGTACTTCTATAAAGTGAATCAAGAACCCTCTCTAGCTTGAGCAGAAATTCTCTGAAACCAGAGTTAGGGGCCGGCCTTTGTGGCCGAGCGGTTCTAGGCACTTCAGTCTGGAACCGCGCGACCGCTACGGTCGCAGGTTCGAATACTGCCTCGGGCATGGATGTGTGTGATGTCCTTAGGTTAGTTAGGTTTAAGTAGTTCTAAGTTATAGGGGACTGATGACCTCAGATGTTAAGTCCCATAGTGCTCAGAGCCATTTGAACCAGAGTTAGGGGACGTATAAACAACAAAAATTAGAAGTTCAGTTTCACTAAATGCAACTGACCCTGCACAACATTCAAATATGTGTTCAGTGCTGTGCTGTGATACGTCTATGGACTCAAATGGATTACTGTACGTGGTCCCCCCCCCCCCCCCCCCCCAGCCCGCAAGGAACTGCTTGAAAAACAGCCAACTAATCTGTATCCTGGTAAAGGAAGCCTCTGAATTGTCAGATTATTTAAGTGGTGTTCCGATAGACAAATAATGTTAGAGTCAATATCTATGAGCATTTGACTAACTTTATCTCTAATATCTCTTGTATTTTGATCAAATGTGCTAATACCTTCTCTGCTTGGAAACATGACGTCTTCTGACTTCTAGTTCGACACTTGGGTGATTTTGGGTTCAAGGATGATAAGGTTTGTATCATTCCTGACATTTGAGCTGGGATGTGCATCTCGTTCTGAAAGTGAATCACAGCAAGAATAATGCTCCGCTCCGCTTCATGTACATGTGTCTTCCAAAACTTGCTGGGATGGTAAGCCCAGAGGATATACATATAACTAGAGCAGTATATCTCGATGATGCGAAGTTTCAGCTTGTGTCGAAGAAGAGGGACTTTCTATACGAATACTTGGATTCAATGGAGAGACTCAATCGCATCCTCCAGGCACTGCAATAACAGATGCGAAAAATGAGCGCACAGTGAATGTTCGGCAGGTGTTCTGTTTCACCGATGTAAGTGATTATGCAAAATTATACATGACATCCACTGGATCGCCGGCATCTTCCAGAAATTTCTGAGGGTATGCATCGGGACAAACTTTCTGGATCTTGCTTTACATTTCACCTCAAGTGGCCTTTCATGGGATTCAGAGCTAAGGAAGACGTGTGTCAACATCAAATGTTTGAGCAATGTTGACATGCTGCTGTTCTTCAGACGCGGGATTCGTGGAGGAAATTCATTAGTATCACCTGCGAAACGAAATTTTTATTTAAATACCAAACAGAGACCTGTCGTACTGTGTGGTTTTGTGAAAGATTTCTTATAAATTAATGAATAATTTAATTTTCAGAAAAATCTGCAGAATGCTGGAGAAAAACATGGAGAATATTTAGTTTGGCGATGGGATGGGCATTATACCACAAGAGATTACGTCGCCAGACCAAGTTTCAATTCGGTAATTATCTTCAATGAAGAACTAGTCTCTGTAGAAATTCCGAGTTTCCTGTGTAGTTCAGGAAACCTGTCTATATTAGTATGTGTGATCTGGACCTTTACATAACTACTTTCACTATCGCTTTGCTAAGCCTAAGTTCACCGATCACAAGTCACTTTACATGGATACCGACAGTTTCACCTACTGGATGAAACGCTGCAAACTATGTGGAATAATCAGGTATAATCACGAAGACTTCGATAAGTTTCGACATAATCTTTCTCGAATGTTGTTGTTGTTGTGGTCTTCAGTCCTTAGACTGGTTTGATGCAGCTCTCCATGCTACTCTATCCTGCGCAAGCTTCTTCATCTCTCAGTACCTATTGCAACCTACATCCTTCTGAATCTGCTTGGTGTATTCATCTCTTGGTCTCCCTCTACGATTTTTACCCTCCACGCTGCCCTCCTATACTAAATTGGTGATCCCTTGATGTCTCAGAACATGTCCTACCAACCGATCCCTTCTTCTAGTCAAGTTGTGCCACACACTTCTCTTCTCCCCAATCCAATTCAACACCTCCTCATTAGTTATGTGATCTACCCATCTAATCTTCAGCATTCTTCTGTAGCACCACATTTCGAAAGCTTCTATTCTCTTCTTGTCCAAACTATTTATCATCCATGTTTCACTTCCATACATGGCTACACTCCATACACATACTTTCAGAAACGACTTCCTGACATTTAAATCTATACTCGATGTTAACAAATTTCTCTTCTTCAGAAACGCTTTCCTTCCCATTGCCAGTCTACATTTTATATCCTCTCTACTTCGACCATCATCAGTTATTTTGCTCCCCAAATAGCAAAACTCCTTTACTACTTTAAGTGTCTCTTTTCCTAATCTAATACCCTCAGCATCACCCGACTTGACTCGACTACATTCCATTATCCTCGTTTTGCTTTTGTTGATGTTCATCTTATATCCTGCTTTCAAGACACTGTCCATTCCGTTCAACTGCTCTTCCAAGTCCTTTGCTGTCTCTGACAGAATTACAATGTCATAGGCGAACCTCAAAGTTTTTATTTCTTCTCCGTGGATTTTAATACCTACTCCGAATTTTTCTTTTGTTTCCTTCACTGCTTGCTCAATATACAGATTGAATAATATTGGAGAGAGGCTACAAACCTGTCTCACTCCCTTCCCAACAGCTGCTTCCCTTTCATGCCCCTTAACTCTTATAACTGCCATTTGGTTTCTATACAAATTGTAAATAGCCTTTCGCTCCCTATATTTTACCCTGCCACCTTCAGAATTTGAAAGAGAGTATTCCAGTCAACATTGTCAAAAGCTTTCTCTAAGTCTACAAATGCTAGAAACGTAGGTTTGCCTTTCCTTAATCTAGCTTCTAAGATAAGTCGTAGGTTCAGTATTGCCTCACGTGTTCCAATATTTCTGCGGAATCCAAACTGATCTTCCCCGTGGACGGCTTCTACTAGTTTTTCCATTCGTCTGTAAAGAATACGCGTTAGTATTTTGCAGCCGTGATTTGCTAAACTGATAGTTCGGTAATTTTCACATCTGTCAACACCTGCTTTCTTTAGGATTGTAATTATTATATTCTTCTTGATGTCTCAGGGTATTTCGCCTGTCCCATACATCTTGCTCGCCAGATGGTAGAGTTTTGTCACTACTGGCTCTCCCAAGGCCGTCAGTAGTTCTAATGGAATGTTGTGTACTCCTGGGGCCTTGTTTCGACTCAGGTCTTTCAGTGCTCTGTCAAACTCTACACGCAGTATCTTATCATCCATTTCATCTTCATCTACATCCTCTTCCATTTCCATAATATTGTCCTCAAGTACATCGCCCTTGTACAGACCCTCTATATACTCCTTCCACCTTTCTGCTTTCCCTTCTTTGCTTGGAACTGGGTTTCCATCTGAGCTCTTAATATTCATACACGTGATTCTCTTTTCTCCATAGGTCTCTTTAATTTTCCTGTAGGCAGTACTCTTACCCCTAGTAAGATAAGCCTCTACATTTATCCTCTAGCCATCCCTGCTTAGCCATTTTGCACCTCCTGTCGATCTCATTTTTGAGACGTTTTATTCCTTTTTGTCTGCTTCATTTACTGCATTTTTATATTTTCTCCTTTCATCAGTTAAATTCAATATTTCTTCTGTTACCCAAGGATTTCTACTAGCCCTCGCCTTTTTACCTACTTGATCCTCTGCTGCCTTCACTACTTCATCCCTCAAAGCTACTCATTCTTCTTCTACTGTATTTCTTTCCCCCCTTCCTGCCATTTGTTCCCTTACGCTCTCCCTGAAACTCTGTACAACCTCTGGTTTAGTCAGTTTATCCAGATCCCATCTCCTTAACTTTCCACCTTTTTGCAGTTTCTTCAGTTTTAGTCTACAGTTCATAACCAATATATTGTGTTGAGAGTCCACATCTGCCCCTGGAAATGTCTTACAATTTAAAACCTGGTTCCTAAATCTCTGTCTTACCATTATATAACCTATCTGAAATCTGTCAGTATCTCCAGGCTTCTTCCATGTATACAACCTTCTTTTATGATTCTTGAACCAAATGTTAGCTATGATTAAGTTGTGCTCTGTGCAAAATTCTACCAGGTGGCTTCCTCTTTCATTTCTTACCCCCAATCCATATTCACCTACTACGTTTCCTTCTCTCCCTTTTCCTACAACCGAATTACAGTCACCCATGACTATTAAATTTTCTTCTCCCTTCACTATCTGAATAATTTCTTTATAAATTTGTTCAATTTCTTCGTCATCTGCAGAGCTAGTTGGCATATAAACGTGTACTACTGTACAAGTCGTGGGCTTCGTGTCTATCGTGACCACAATAATGCGTTCACTATGCTGTTTGTAGTAGCTTACCCGCATTCCTATTTTTTTATTCATTATTAAACCTACTCCTGCATTACCCCTATTTGACTTTGTATTTATAACGCTGTATTCACCTGACTAAAAGTCTTGTTCCTCCTGCCACGGAACTTCACTAACTCCCACCATATCTAACTTTAACCTATCCATTTCCCTTTTAAAATTTTCTAACCTACCTGCCCGATTAAGGGATCTGACATACCACGCTCGGATCCGTAGAACGCCAGTTTTCTTTCTCCTGATAACGACGTCCTCCTGAGTAGTTCCCGCCCGGAGATACGAATTGGGGACTATTTTATCTCTGGAATATTTTACCCAAGAGGACGCCATCATCATTAACCATACAGTAAAGCTACTTGCCCTCGGGAAAAATTACGGCTGTAGTTTCCCCTTGCTTTCAACCGTTCGCAGTACCAGTACAGCAAGGCTGTTTTGGTTAGTGTTACAAGGCCAGATCAGTCAATCATCCAGACTGTTGCCCCTGCAACTACTGAAAAGGCTGCTGCCCCTCTTCGGGAACCACACGTTTGTCTGGCCTCTCAACAGATACCCCTGCGTTGTGGTTGCACCTACGGTACGGCTATCTGCATCGCTGAGGCACGCAAGCCTCCCCACCAACGGCAAGGTCCATGGTTCATTGGGGGGGGGGGGCATTTTCGAATAAACCCTCAAAATAAAAACGTTATCGGTCTGATGAAAGACGAGACAAATGTTTCGCATGTCGTGGAGTTTATAGTGCTCACATTCGAGATATACAACTACCGTATAGATCCAGGTGCCTCCCAGACGCGGGCTAAGGATGTGCATCATGTGGCCTCAAACGCTCTCTTGATTGAAGATTACGAGAGGTACCTTTTGGAGGGTGTTGGCGCATCTCCACACATGGTGCGCCAGGTAATCTTTGTATAGAGAGGCCATAAGGTATGTACTGTACTGCAACTGAAAGTACGGCTGTACCATCATAACGAGAAACGGTTCATCTATAGGGTCGGGGACAGGATTAGAACCCTCCTGTACTCACATTATTCACTCGAGTGCTTGATGGTGTGTCTGTGTACTTATTTGTAAATTTTTGGTGTTTATGTTTTGAATACTTTCAAGGGCCGTTTGTCATAGTTTTGGGTACATGAGAGAATAAATGTCTCATTGTGCACTATCTGTACGGATATATCATATGCACACTACATACTCTTGTAAAGAAGGTATTTAGTGTATATTAATGTGCGTGTTTTTCCATTCTTCACCTGATTTTGCGGTTCCCCATTTGCCATGTCTATCATTTGTCTGCTCTTACTTTCCACTTATCTGATGATCTGCTGGGCCTCAACAGTATATTATCATTTTACCAGGTTTTTTTGCTCTCCAATTACTGTGTTCTTGTGTTAATTCGTCATCGGAGTTCATATGGTTGAGTGCAGCATATTGACAACTGCACCGTAGGTGATTGCATGAGAGGAGAAAGGTCAAGTATGTGAGGATGAACTTGGTTGAGGTTCTTATTCTGGCAGTGTAGTATGGACACAGAAATGTAACATGTGGGCCTTCTATATGCACAGAACCGTGGAAGACACTTCAACCATCTGTTGTGAATGGTGGCTACCCATGATGGCCCCCATCGGCGACCTCAAAATCAGCTTCAGCAAAGTTACGCTACCACCTATCCTATACCAACAGATTTGCACATCAGTGCCTCAGGATGAAAGGTATCTGCACAGAGAGCAACTCTCGCCGGTAGTGTGGCTGATAGTCGGCACCGAGCCACAAGGCGGCCAGTACAGTAGAGGGTTGGCCTGCACACTAGCCGCGCGGTCCAACGCGCTGCTTCCCGAGCGGCAAGGCGTGTCGGCCCCCGCATGAATTCGCCTGGTGGATTAGTGTAGAGGTTCAGTGTGCCAGCCAGCCTGTGGACGGTTTTTAGGCGGTTTTCCATCTACCTTGGCGAATGCGGGCTGGTTCCCCTTATTCCACCACAGTTACACTACGTCGGCAATTGCTGCGCAAACACTGTCCCTACGTACACTTACACTATAATTACTCTACCATGCAGACATCTGGGATTACACTCGTCTGGTATGAGACGACATTCCCAGGGAAGTTTCCACTGTGGGAGCCACAATAACCTTGGGTTCGGAAGGGGGGGGGGGGGGGGGACTGCTGTGGCCTGTTGTGAGGCTGTGAACCACTGAGGGCTACGGTGGGGCGAAGCCTCTACGTCGTTTCTAGGTCCCCGCTTCAATAAACAATACACATTACACACACAGCAGAGGGTCGACCTTGCTCAGCCACTACTCACGTTGCACTCGAGCGGCCACCCTATTCATGTTGAGCTCGACGAGTCACCTAACTAACGCTTTGCTTCCTCTGGAGTCTAAAAATCACTGACTGGCTAGCAGCTTCGACAACATCTTGTAACCACCTCCAAACACCTGCTCACGTCCTTTCCTCCTTTCCTGCTACAACATGCACACGAAGAAGGACTTCTGATAGAATATTTTCAGTGAGCCTGGATAAATGTGCATGGGTTTCATCAGGGACATGTGGGTCAGCACCGATCACTATTAAGTCACTGCAGCTTTCTCCTTCCTGATCCCAGTTCCTGTAAGCCTTCTTTGGCTTTACATTTCAGGATAATGTAATTTATAATGTTTGCATATATTCAACTTACACTTGTCGATTAAAAACTGACATACTGTCTTCCTAAAATGAATTCTTCCTTCCTGATATTCGATTTTAATATCCCGAATATTTGATTATTAGGCAAACTGTAGATCACTGATGTTTTCATTACTTACTTTTAACCTGAACCTTTCACCAAGTTGCAAGCTCTCATTAGACCTCATTTTATCATCCTATCATTCATACACTGCCACAAGTATCTGTTATCCTCACGCTTTTACTCCAACCTAGGATTATACATTTACTTCCCCGATCTCTCAAATGGAAAAGAAACAACAAAACAGATAACAGTTACTGTTTACATGTGATGGTCATTGATCCTTGAATTGCGTGTTCTCTGTGATGATTTTCATACTAGCTCCAAAACTCTCATGCTGCTGCTGTAAATCGATGTCCTGGTACACGGTTTGTAACTGCCCAATCAGTAAATTTATGCGTCGTTAGCTGACCGGCACTATTCTACGTACTTCATATAAAATGAGGTAAGTTAGTTTCCAGGACCTATAATTTTTTTCCAATTTACACTGATAATTTACGGCAACAATTGTGTCACTGTTGAACGAAATCTTCTCATAGGTAAACCATTAACGTGATGAAGCGAAAGACATTCTAATATCAAGGATTTTAATGGAATGACGTTCAAGAGGCAACTTGTAGTAATGTGAATTATGTTACTGCTATAAATGGTTATGTGCAGAATGTACGCTCTTAAAGTCTCTTGAGAGTAGCAAATGAAGGTACCAGTTAAGCATGAAATATCTTTATTAATAGTGAGGTGAAAGTAGCATTTCCATCCCCATGATTACCATTCCACAATATACCTAACATCAGATTACACCTAAGCAGGTGCATTTTGTTTAATAATAATAATAATAGTAAAAACAATAATTCTTGTGCTTCAATAGTTTGGTGCAGATTTTTAAATCTGACCTCACTTTGTCGCGGTGAATTTCCCTAACTTACTCCAATTATTGTACCATGGACTGTGGGCTTCTGTATTATTCGAAACACGTATCGATCTGGTGAATCTTTATATGACTGATAGGTAACGGAAAGGTTTTTGGATGAATGAAATATTCCATGATCAGACTTGGATTCGGTCCCACGATCTTTTTGTTTCCAGGCACGTACTTTATTACTAGACTTTCAGGCTCGGTTTGACAATAACGATTATCTCAGAGCAGAACATAGAGGATCTTATCTTCCACGTTACAATCTAATTTGCAGAACCAAGTTCATATGTACAAAGATATGAACCCACGAGCGACATACACACATCCAACACACAATGAATGTTTGTCCTATGCCACCTCACAAAAGAATTTACATTAAACAGAGGCAGATCTCAGACAGGAGGAGACGCAGATACTAAAACAGATACATTCCGTTGGCTGATCAAGAGCTAAGATGAGCTATGCACACTGAGACACGCTAAAACCTCCAATCTATAAAGCTTAGGACGAAGTGCAGACAACTCACAAAATTTTGAAAAGTGTCCTACAGCCACCTTACGACAGAGTAAAACAGAGGGCCGATCCCTACTTACAAAGGAAATATCTCGGCTGAATCACCCAAAACTGGATAAATATTATTTTAAAATTAAAAATCCGGGTCTGTTCTGCCGTCTGCCCTGCTCACTTGTCTGTAAAACCCAGCATCGCAGTTTGGATGTCAAGGAATCTAAATCGGCGACAACACAAGACGCTCAGAAAGCAACAATGTGTAACAGACTGTTATGGCCAAGTCATATAAGTGCTATTATATTATTTGACAGAATGCTAAAGATTCCTTGAAACAACACATGTTAACACACACGCGCAGTTATAGTCAAATTTCCCAAAACTGAAGTTGCTATGTTGTCGTACATTCTTCCCTTATTCGTCAGTTTGCAAGTGTCAATTGATTAAAAGAAGAACAGAATGGAACAACGTGGACGCTTGGTTACTGCAACGAATAGACGCGCCGCATCGTTTCCAGCGCGTACACATTGCAGCAGTGCAAAATCGAAAGTCACAATGATTGCGTTATTCAGATTTTACTGACAAGGTGTTTCCACGTTTGTTTCGTCCATTATGTCTCAGTGTGACACATATGCCTTGTCACTGTCCTTCTGCTCTGTTTCAATGGCGTATTCCACTAGACGGTTGAATTCCTGAAGCTTTGTTGGTCGTTGAGACGTTTATATTTCTACCATCACCGTGCAAATACACTACTAGCCATTAAAATTGCTACACCACGAAGATAACGTGCTACAGACGTGAAATTTCACCGACAGGAAGAAGGTGCTGTGATATGCAAATGATTGGCTTTACAGAGCATTCACACAAGGTTGGCGCCGGTGGCGACACCTACAACGTGCTGACTTGAGGAAAGTTTCCAACCGATTTCTCATACACAAACAGCAGATGACCGGCGTTGCCTGGTGAAACGTTGTCGTGATGCCTCGTGTAAGGAGGAGAAATGCGTACCATCAGGTTTCCGACTTTGATAAAGGTCGGATTGTAGCGTATAACGATTTCGGTTTATCGTATCGTAACGTTGCTGCTCGCGTTGGTCGAGATCCTATGACTGTTAGCAGAATACGGAATCGGTGGGCTCAGGAGGGTAATACGGAACGCCGTGCTGGATCCCAACGGCCTCGTATCACTAGCCGTGGAGATGACAAGCATCTTATCCGCATGGCTGTAAAGAGAGCGAGGTGGCGCAGTGGTTAGCACACTGGACTCGTATTCGGGAGGACGACGGTTCAATCCCGCGTCCGGCCATCCTGATTTATGTTTTCTGTGATTTCCCTAGATCACTTAAGGCAAATGCCGGGACGGTTCCTTCGAAAGGGCACGGCCGATTTCCTTCCCCATCCTTCCCTAATCCGAGCTTGTGCTCCGTCTCTAATGACCTCGCTGTCGACGGGACGTTAAACACTAACCTCCTCCTCCTCCGCATGGCTGTAAAGGATCGTGCAGCCATGTCTCGATCCCTGGGTCAACAGATGGGGACGTTTGCAAGACAACAACCATCTGCACGAACAGTTCGACGACGTTTGCAGCAGCATGGACTATCAGCTCGGAGACCATGGCTGCGGCTACCCTTGATGCTACATTACAGACAGGAGCGCCTGCGGCGGTGTACTCAACGACGAACCTGGGTGCACGAATGGCAAAACATCATTTTTTCGGATGAATCCAGGTTCTGTTTACAGCATCATGATGGTCGCATCCGTGTCTGGCGACATTGCGGTGAACGCACATTGGAAGCGTGTAGTCTTCATCGCCATAGTGGCGTACCACCCGGCGTGATGGTATAGGGTGCCATTGGTTACAGGTCTCGGTCACCTCTTGTTCGCACTGACGGCACTTTGAACAGTGGTCGTTAGATTTCAGATGTGTTACCACCCGTGGCTCTACCCATCATTCGATCCCTGCGAAACCCCACATTCAGCAGGATAATGCACGACCGCATGTTCCAGGTCCTGTACGGGCCTTTCTGGATACAGAAAATGTTCGACTGCTGCCCTGGCCAGCACATCTCTCGCCAATTGAAAACGTCTGATCAATGGTGGCCGAGCAGCTGGCTCGTCACAATACGCCAGTCACTACTCTTGATGAACTGTGGTATCCTGTTGAAGCTGCATGGGCAGCTGTACCTGTACACGCCATCCAAGCTCTGTTTGACTCAATGCCCAGGCGTATCAAGGCCGTTATTACGGCCAGAGGTGGTTGTTCTGGGTACCGATTTCTCAGGATCTATGCACCCAAATTGCGTGAAAATGTAGTCACATGTCAGTTCTAGTATAATATATTTGTCCAATGAATACCCGTTTATGATCTGCATTTCTTCTTGGTGTAGCAATTTTAATGGCCAGTAATGAACTTTGGTGTGGAAAGATGTACCTTTCTCAACATGGCCACTTTTCATAATTACAACCAATTTCTGAGAAACAGCATGAACTCGGTCACTCATATTTACACACTGTTTAACAGTACTTTTTTCTGTTGGGCTGGCTGCATGAGCCCTCTCACTCTGCTGGGTGTTGATATCTACCATTGGTACAGCGATACTGCTGGCAGTCTTCAGCAGCTATCTCGGCCCCACGAGTAGCTATAGAACTAGAGGTCTACCCAGCCAGATCTACCATTTCCTGGTTAACTCCGAGGAGGGGTTTATTCATACAGCTAATGAAGCGTGCGTACACGCCCCCATCCCACCACAGATTTCGCACTACACGGCCCGATTTATGTGGGAAAAAATCACCCATTCAAGTGTGTCTCATATTAAGGTCATTAGCTAATTGTAGGAACTTGAATTTGCGCAGCACTGTTTCTCGTCGTAAAAAAGAGTCTAGTTAGTTGAAACGCAGGCGATCACATTCCGCCATAACACGTGATTCTCCAAATGACAAATAACTGAAGTGTGTAGTCGCCTAACTTAAGCACATGTGTTGGGACCCTTGTTTCTCAGACTGTATAATAATCATCTGAAAGATAATATCACTAATAACCACACAGTTTTTGCAGGTAGTTATAAATTTGTCTAATGAGGTTGTGTGTGTAAAAAACTGCACAAATATCAAACGGAGTGTCTATAATATTTCATTGTAGTGCTATGATTGGCGACTTCCTTCATGGCCAGAAAATGTAATTACAGAAAGCATCTAGTAACATTAAAATATAATGTTGATAGTATTAATGACAATTTGTATACCCTTCATCGTACTGTGAAGTCAATGAATAAATTTCACGCACTTAAGATTTAAGGCGTATCTAAACAAAGCAAGACTATTTACATTATTAGGAAGATTGTCTCCATTTTCAACAACTTTCTTTGAAATTGCTACCCAACGTATATTTATCTGTACATGGTAATGAGTATTGTTTGTATTTATAGACTTATGACAGTTTTCCCGCCCTTTTCTTCTTGTTGTTGTGTCTTGCTTCTGTGATGCGGCAGCTCCAAATCCTCTTCCTTCCTACAATATTTACCTATTTCCATCGATGAAATCGTATTCGTTTCTTCAGTAAGTTTATGGTGCTCCTCTCAAAACTACTGAGGCTGGTTCATGCTGAAAAAGTTCATATCATTCTCTCTGTTTATTAACCATCTGTTACATCCATGGTCGTGCGGTAGCGTTCTCGCTTCCCACGCCCGAGTTCCCGGGTTCGATTCCCGGCGGGCACAGGGATTTTCTCTGCCTCGTGATGACTGGGTGTTGTGTGCTGTCCTTAGGTTAGTTAGGTTTAAGTAGTTCTAAGTTCTAGGGGACTGATAACCATAGATGTTAAGTCCCATAGTGCTCAGAGCCATTTGAACCATTTGTTACATCCATACCGAATGACCTGAAGGTTTTTCGCAGCCAGGTCTCCCCTGCTTTCTTCTGTGATCTAGATGTTTATCACAGATGACCAGTGTAAGAAGTCATCTGGGAAACATGATGTATCACTGAGAGCCTCTCTCACGGTTTTTAGAAAACTGAAATTGCCTCTTCCTGACAGTGCTATGTTCCTGGAACGTCTTCATTCTTGTTTGAGTCGTATCTGAAATGTTCTGTAATTGATGCAGCAGTTTTTTTAAAAGTCTGTACTTGGTCCTCCTTATTCTGTTATTATTATGACATTACCTCCTATAAACAGTTCAATATCTGTTACTTTACATATAATGGTATGATTACAGTCTCATTCATTCTGCAGTCCCATGAGCACGCTGCTTCTGCTTCACTTAACTGACACAGAGGGACCCATGTCTGAGAACTACTCTCGGCGTAATGGCATGATCAGAATGAAGGCTCTGTTTAGGACGAAGTGAAATAGTTAGAACATTGTAATATAAGGAAATTTTATTGAAATGGATTAGGCACACAGTATAATAGTGTCAAAGAAATAAAAGAATTAGCAGTGTTCATCCGTCGTCAATATATTTTTGCATCTGTTAAACTGCAGTCACATCCCAAATGGTTTACAAAATCAGCTATATACCTAGAGATATATTAATAGAAGGGGATGCCAGCAGTTACTGAGGAGCATTTTAGGTCTCCTTCCATTTAAATACTAGTGTGG
Organism: Schistocerca americana; assembly: GCF_021461395.2. Lineage (NCBI taxonomy): Eukaryota > Metazoa > Arthropoda > Insecta > Orthoptera > Acrididae > Schistocerca > Schistocerca americana. The sequence continues at coordinate 90,305,343 of NC_060122.1, forward strand.
TAATATGAGCACTGGATACATGTGTGGCTAACGTTGTAAATTATGTAAACATGATGACCGACTTTAGTGTGTACATGACTACAACAGTGATTTCCTTCAACAGAGTATGATGATATGTAGTCCCTAGTGGCTGATACAGCTCAATTAAAAAGTAATTTTTATTTTTAGTAAACTCTTCCGGGCTAAGTTGCCGTGGTCGATCTGTAGAACTTCTTCTCCCTGACGTTTCGTTCTCAACTACGGAGAACATCTTCCGAGGTGAGTCGACGACTGGCTGCTAGGAGCTGGGGCCGCCGCTTATATAGAGATCGTAGGGGGCGCCACCACACGTCACATGGCGTCGATGTGCAGCTGTCTCTGGCTATCGTCTGTTCTCTCGATTGCAGGCAATCGATTGTCACGTGATTGATGCAACGTCGACCGCCATATCTTATCCAATTTTAATCCTTCTTCTTTACGATTAAAATTGTATTGATGTTTGTGGATTTCAATTGCCTCTCTATACATACGTGTATAATAGTGCGACGTCCTCGCTAGCACGCTTGTTTCACCAAATTTTATGTCGTGATCTCCATCCTTAAAAGCATGTTCCGCTACTGCCGATTTGTCGATATGTCCCAAGCGACAGTTTCTTTTGTGCTCCGTCAACCGTGTATTGATGCTTCTTTTTGTAGTTCCTATGTAAACCCACCATCATCATACCACTTCGAGGGGCTTTTTTTGGCCGACCCTCGAAGTGGTATCGGTATGTGGATGATACCTTTGTAATATGGAATCATGAGGAAGAGCAATTGAATGATTTCCTGCTGCACTTAAATAGCATCAACCCAAAGATCAAATTTACTATGGAGAAGGAGAAGAATGGACAACTTAACTTCTTGGATGTATCCGTTATCAAACGGGCGGATGGGACCTTAGGCCATAAGGTCTACAGGAAAGGTACACATACCGATCGCTACCTCCATAAGAACTCAAACCACCACCCTAGGCAAAAGAGGGGGGTCATAAAAACACTAGTGGATAGGGCCAATAATATTTGTGAACCAGGCTACTTACAAGAAGAACTAAATCATTTACGAATGGCCTTTGTGAAAAATGGTTATACAAAAAACGAGATTAATCGAGCACTTCACCCAAATAGAAAAATGCCTAAAAATAGGAGACAGCAACAACCATCAGCTGGAAAAGTATTTCTTCCGTTCATCCATAATATCACGGATCGCATTGGAAAAGTACTAGCCAAGTTTCAGGTAGAGACCATTTTTAGACCTACTAAGAAAATTAGTGAATGCCTAAGACCAACAAAAGATGCTCGTCACCCCCTAGCCACCCCAGGGGTATATAAAATTCCGTGTAGTTGCGGCAGGATTTACATAGGTACCTACTGCAACCTACATCCTTCTGAATCTGCATAGCGTATTCAACTCTTGGCTTCCCTCTACGATTTTTACCCTCCACGCTCCCCTCAAATTCTAAATTGGTGATCCCTTCATGCCGCAGAACATGTCCTACCAACCGATCCCTTCTTCTAGTAAGTTGTGCTACAAACTCCTCTTCTCCCCAATTCTATTCAGTACCTCCTCATTAGTTATGTGATCTACCCATCTAATCTTCAGCATTCTTCTGTGGCACCACATTTCGGAAGCTTTTGTCCTCTTCTCGTCCAAACTATTTATCATCCATGTTTCACTTCCATACGCGGCTACACTCCATACGAATACATTCAGAAACGACTTCCCGACACTTAAATCTATACTCAATGTTAACAAATTTCTCTTCTTCAGAAACGCTTTCCTTGCCATTGCCAGTCTACATTTTATATCCTCTTTACTTCGACGATCATCAGTTATTTTGTTCCCCAAATGGCGAAACTCCTTTACTACTTTAAGTGTCTCATTTCCTAATCTAATTCCCTCAGCATCACCCGACTTCATTCTGCTACATTCCATTATCCTCGTTTTGCTTTTGTTGATGTTCATCTTATATCCTGCTTTCAAGACGCTGTCCATTTCGTTCAACTGCTCTTCCAAGTCCTTTGCTGTCTCTGACAGAATTACAATGTCATAGGCGAACCTCAAAGTTTTTATTTCTTCTCCATGGATTTTAATACCTACTCCGAATTTTTCTTTTGTTCCCTTAACTGCTTGCTCAATATACAGATTGAATAACATTGGGGAGAGGCTACAACCCTGTCTCACTCCCTTCCCAACCACTGTTTCCGTTTCATGTCCCTCGACTATTATAACTGCCATCTGGTTTCTGTACAAATTTTAAATAGCCTTTCGCTCCCTGTATGTTACCCCTGCCACCTTCAGAATTTTAAAGAGATTTTCTCGTATTCGGTCATTTATTGCTGTTTGTAATATGTGTCGATCTCATGCCATTGATGTGTGTTGCGTTCAACAATTTATTTTGTAAGAAATAAGGAAGTATGATTTATGTTCTGTTGATGGGAGGAAGCTAAGAATTCGGCATAGTCGATAATTTTGAAGCCAGTGACAAATAAATACGAGTTTACACTCGTGAGACTGAGGGATGTCAGTAAGCAGGAAACATTAAAGATAGGTAAAGGGAACTTTTTCTTTGAGGTGGGTGGAGGAAGTCATCAGTCATACTCAGTTATTTGATGGACATTTTTGTCCTACATGTTTTCTTACCCCCTACATCTCCTTCAAGTAACATTAAAATTTTCCTTGACGTTGAGACACAAGTCCCTTCTTCTTTTAAATGTTTCCCGCATGTTCCTCCCCTTTGCAGTTCATTCGAGAACCTCATCATTTCTTATCCTGTCAATTGATCTTATCTAAAAAATCCTCCCATAGCACCCTATTACAATGATCTTATTGTCCTGTGTTCCAGTAACTCACGGACTACGATTCGCTTTCTATCATCTCTGGCTATTGAAGACATCACCTTATTGTTAAATTTTACACCAGAGTTGAGCGATACTGTAACACCAGACGTATGACTTCAGAAGGTGGGGTGAGGCAACTACTACAGCTACTGCTACCATTATGTAGCGCATGTGGGAAATGGTGTCACTAGAAACTAACTGCGTTCCTAATGGCTGCTGTAATGAAATATTTTAGTAATTCTGAAGGAATTTTACTATCTGCTCTATAAGAGTGCAAGTCTTCCAAAGTTCTTGTAAACTTTGTACGGAAGTTTAAAATATTTTCATATTCCATTTTGAAATGGTAGCATTTACTGTGTGTGTGCTGTATCCTTTTCCTTAAAGTAGAAAAATTTCTCTGGAAAAGAAAGGTTTCTTCAAATGTGAGAAAATGTCCCAATTCAGAACTTGGTCATATAGCTGGGAACTAATATTCGGTTCAGATTTGTATGTGTTGCAGTCGAGAAAATCATGTCAGCGCTGTACGTATTAGTCTATGCATCACACTATTACTTTACCACACACCAATAACCTATAAGTGAAATCAAACAAACAAGAAATATTATCAACACCCAGACAGAAAATATAAACATTTTGAATTAGAAGGTGGTGGTAAGAAACACTAGTTTCCTTTTCAAAGACTGAGAAAATTATTAAGATATCAGAGCTATTTAGTTCATTTTCAAGTATCATACGTGCCATATGCTAATTGCCCTTCTTCTGCTTCAAGGTAAGTGATGGTGCACAACAGACCAAGTACGACAACTTTCCATATGTTATATGAATAATTCTAATAACATATGATACCTTATGTACCATAAAATTTTCCATGTGAGGAATGAACACTGTATTACAAATAGCTTTAAAATATTATATTATAAATATATTTGTAGAACATGAAAGATGTGAAAATGTTGTGCAGATCACAACCTCTAGCATAAAAACAACAAAATGTCATTCTACCGTCGGTCAGTAGATGAAACACCAACCAGGAAACGCCATGTGTTACAATATCCTCCAGGTGTAGCATTCTCCCATTCTATGATTACAAACTGGGGCCACGATAACTGCTGTACTTTGTCCAGCTACAATTTGGTGACTATTATGCTAGTGTAATTTTTAAAGGACCTTAAAAGTGTTTTTCCTACAGTTTAACATACAATTATACAAGGTACATTGCCATTCATTAGTTGCACACTTTATTGTAATTGTAACATACAATTATACAATGTACATTGCCATTCATTAGTTGCACACTTTATTGTAATTGTTAGTTGTTCAATTAATGCATTTTTGAGGTCAAATAACGTATTAAAATTGTTTATTCGGTCATGACTGTTGATAACAGGGCATAATTTCATTAAATCAGGGCATAAAGATCTACTTACATTATTAGTCAGATTTTCAATACTACAGCCACTTTACATTCTTCCCGTTGGCACTGTTCTTCTGGAGATCCGAATGTGGGGCTAATCCAGAATTTTTTGCCAGTGGAGATTTCCTGGCACTTTATACTTTGGAGGCTACATGTATTGAGGATTCTCATTAGGTACCTTTACACAGAGGCTTCCAGTGCCTACTCCGTCCCCATTCCTTTGATCATTATTGATTTTTCCACATTTTGTGGGCAGCTTCCTACGCCAAAGCCAGGTAGTGCCTCCAAACTCTATCGAATCGTCTACCCGTTTTGCACGACGTGGCTGCGTCACACACCAGACATTGTTCCTGGATGCGTTACGTGTATCCACCTCACGACAAATTAAGATATGTATTGCACCCATATCCGCCGACGGAGAACTGTTGAGACGAGAAGACATTAGACGAATGGATTGGCATGCCCATTCCCCCAAAAAATATGCCGTCGACCACATGTGCGATGCGTTGGGGAAGCGTACTGGACCACATACACATGCCCCAACGATCGTCAAGTAGTTGGCAATTGCACAAGTGGAGGAATTGTGTGCCCTGTAACAATATCTCCTTACCAAACCGATGGCCAGTTGGGAGCGTGTTGCAGAACATACATTGCCATCAGTGGTGATCACACACCTCATTGAGAACCATTTTACATCTTTAGTAATGTGCATGGTAATTGTGGTGACTTCAGTGGAATTATTGTGTTTGAATAAAAGTAGCATTTTTCTTCGACCCATTGTCTGTACTATAAAGTACCTCTTTCTATGTATCGTCTATGTTAATTGGTAGTGATAACTCATGCGAGAGTTACTTGATACTTTTCCCACCAGTACACAACATCACTTGGCATCATATCAAGTTTTCACGTCTTTGTATCCCTTACAGATTTTTCTCTCTTGCTGATGTGAGCCGGCCTGTGTGGCCGTGCGGTTAAAGGCGGTTCAGTCTGGAACCGCGTGACCACTACGGTCGCAGGTTCGAATCCTGCTTCGGGCATGGATGTGTGTGTTGTCCTTAGGTTAGTTAGGTTTAAGTAGTTCTAAGTTCCAGGGGACTGATGACCACAGAAGTTAAGTCTCATAGTGGTCAGAGCCATTTGAACCATTTTTGCTGATGTGAGAGCAGTGGTGGGTCATACAGTATATACAGGGTGGTTCGTTGATAGCGACGGGGCCAAATATCTCACGCAATAAGCGTCAAACGAAAAAACTACAAAGAACGAAACTTGTCTAGCTTGAAGGATGAAACCAGATGGCGTTATGGTTGGCCCGCTAGATAGCGCTGCCAAAAGTCAAATGGATATCAACTGCGTTTTTTTTTTTTTGTATAGGAACCCTCATTTTTACTACATGTTCGATTATTCCGTAAAGAAATATGAATGTTTTAGTTGGACCACTTTTTTCGCTTTGTGAGAGATGGCGCTGTAATATTCACAAACGTATAAGTAAGTGCTATCACGTAACATTCCGCCGGTGCGGACGGTATTTGCTTCGTGATACATTACCCGTGTTAAAATGGACCGTTTACCAATTGCGGAAAAGATCGATGTCGTGTTGTTGTATGGCTATTGTGATCAAAATGCCCAACGGGCGTGTGTTATGTATGCTGCTCGGTATCCTGGACGATATCATCCAAGTGTCCGGACCGTTCACCGGATATTTTAAGGAAACAGGAAGTGTTCAGCCACACGTGAAACTTCAACCACGACCTGCAACAAACGATGATGCCCAAGTAGGTGTTTTAGCTGCCGTCACGGCTAATCCGCACATCAGTAGCAGTAAAACTGCGCGAGAATCGGGAATCTCAAAAACATCGGTGTTGAGAATGCTACATCAACATCGATTGCCGCAGTACCATATTTGTATGCACCGGGAACTGCATGGCGACGACTTTGAACGTCGTGCACAGTTCTGCCACTGGGCACAAGAGAAATTACGGGACGATGACAGATTTTTTGAATGCGTTCTATTTAGCGACGAAGCGTCACGAACAGCGGTAACGTGAACCGGCATAATATGCACTATCGGGCAACGGAAAATCCGAGATAGCTGCGACAAGAGGAACATCAGCGACCTTTGCGGGTTAATGTATGGTGCGGCATTATGGGAGGAAGGATAATTGGCCCCCATCTTCTCGATGGCAATCTAAATGGTGCAATGTATGCTGATTTCCTACGTAATGTTCTACCTATGTTACTACAAGACGTTTCACTGCATGACAGAATGGCGATGCACTTGCAATATGATGGATGTCCGGCACATAGCTCGCGTGCGGTTGAAGCGGTATTGAATAGCATATTTCATGACATGTGAATTGGTCGGCACGTTCACCGGACCTGACGTTCCCGGATTTCTTTCTGTGGGGAAAGTTGAAGGATATTTGCTATCGCGATCCACCGACAACGACTGACAAACATGCGTCAGCGCATAAGTAAGCTAGTGTATGTGCAATAACATCAACTGCCCTCAATTGTCTGTTTGTTCAGGTAAGAATTGCTTATGATGGTGCAATGGTGCACCGTACTCGCCCCACTCCCAAGTTGTCTCAACATATGATGTGTTGGCGTGTACAGGTAAAGACGCTTCTGGAATGAGATTTTCACTCTGCAGCGGAGTGTGCGCTGATATGAAACTTCCTGGCAGATTAAAACTGTGTGCCCGACCGAGACTCGAACTCGGGACCTTTGCCTTTCGCGGGCAAGTGCTCTACCAACTGAGCTACCGAAGCACGATTCACGCCCGGTACTCACAGCTTTACTTCTGCCAGTACCTTTTTAAAGACGCTTCTGGTTTTCTTGTCGATATAATTATATGTAAGAATTATATTGTCCAAGCGAAGCACACTATTTTCTTCGCGTTCGACGGCCTCGAAACAAAATCTTCTGTATCCATGAGAGCATTAAAAACGAATGCTGTGATCGCACTGGTCAGCGCAGTCATTGTGATAACGAAATTGACAACAATACATTAACTTTAAATTTATTTCCTACATCTCTCTCGTACAGTAATGTAATCTGTGAGAAACCTGAAGGGCTTCCCGAGTCTCCTCTACAAACACAATCTTAAATCAAGTATTTACAATGATTGGAGTACCTCAACGCTAAACTCTACCTGTTGGCTTTTCCTTGCATTCTTCTTCCAGAAATTGTTCTCTTACTTATTTTTCCATTTCTTCCTTTGCTTCCTCTGAATTCCAGACTCCCATCACGATATCGTCATTAACTATTTGAACAATTTCCTATATCTCATGACATATTCTTTCAACGACTTCATCGTCTATGGATTTAGTCTACTACCGTACTGGGTGTTGGCTTCGTGTTTGTCATGGCTGCGTTAATTTGTTCGCAATTCTGACCACTACAGTTTTCCTGCGTTAATATTTTGTTATTACTTATTAAATCTACTCCTGCATTAGCTCTGTTTGATTTTCAGTTTACAAACGTGTTCTTTCTGCCATCGCACTTCACTAATTTCCGTTATATAAAACTTGAACCTATCCTTTTCTCTTTTCAAACACTCTTACATATCTCCGATGTTAAAGTATGCAGTATTTCATTCTCTGTTGACTGATGCCAACATCCTCCTGAGTAGTCCCTATTATGAGGTCTGAATGGAGAAAACTGCTACCTCTGGGATATTTTACTCAAAGTGTTGCCATCATCATTATACCATACAGAAGATATTCTTACTCTGAGAAAAAATGACGGCTGTAGTTTCTCCTAGCTTAAACTCTTTGCAATTCTAATGTAGTAAACCCATGTTGGCCATTGATTGAAGGAAACATGAGTGAGTCACCCACGCTGTTGCCACTGAAATATTTCCACAATAGAAACAAGTCGAATAGAGCTCACAAACTGAAGAAGACTGTGGAACATAGAGATTGCTGTTACCAGAGAAACTGAAGATTACTCAGATGACGACACACAGTTTTTTAGGAAGGAACCTTCTTGTTCAGTGAGTCTCAGGAAACAGGGGAAGAGGGGATATTACCTAACAACATAAAAGTTCTTAAGAAATAATTCGTGTAGAGAGAACATGCCTCTCTGATGACAGGGTACGAACATTGGAACTACAAAACACTGCCCTTATACCTCCATTTGAACTGCAGAACGCACTCGTACAGCAAATGGGGATGAGCATTTCATACCAATACAATAACGGCTTTCAAGGCTGGTGTTTACTGCAGTTAAGACTTCTGGGCTGAGAGAATGTGGAAGAGGTATAGAACTACTCATTGGCTTTGGGTCGATCTCAAGAAAGGTATTTAGAGCTGTTAGTTTATCTCTTCAGTTGTCTACCACAGATGAGGGGAAACGTCAGTAAACAGTTTTCTGCATCGTCACAGCCTCACAGTCTGGATTTTTTAACGAAAGGATATTCCTAGCAGCACTACCGATTTTCAGTTCCACTCAATTTGTATATCGATCTACGAGAAAATGGCTGTGTATGTGCCTGCAAATGTGATCAAATCTCTATTTTCTTATTCTTATGATTTCTGTGCCATATTTCCGACTTTATTATGGCCGCACGACCGGAATTAACAGACTTTGAGCCGGCCGGAGTGGCCAAGCGGTTCTAAGCGCTACAGTCCGGAACCGCGCGACCACTACGGTCGCAGGTTCGAATCCTTCCTCGGGCATGGAAGTGTGTGATGTCCTTAGGTTAGTTAGATTTCAGCAGTTCTGAGTTCTAGGGGACTGATGACCTCAGAAGTTAAGTCCCATAGTGCTCAGAGCCATTTGAACAGACTTTGAATTGTTATTGGAGCTGGACGCATGGGACATTCCATTTCCGAAATCTCTAGGAAGTTCTGTTTCCCTAGACCCACAGTGTCAAGAGTCTGATGATAATATAAATTTCGGGCATTAACTCCCACCACAGACACAGTAATGGCCGACGGCCTTCACTTAATGATCGAGAGGAGCAGTGCTTGTGTAGAGTTGTCAGTTCTAACAGACAAGCAACACTGCCTGAAACAACCACTGAAATCAATGTGGGGCGTACAACGTCAGGACACCGAAATTTGGCGTCAGAGGGCTATGGCTGCAGACAACCGACGCGAGTGCCTTTTCTAACAGCTCGGCACCGCCTGCAGTGCCTTTTCTGGGTCAGTCGCCATTTCAATTGGACTCTAGACGACTGGAAAACCGAGATCTGGTCAGATAAATCCTGATTTCAGTTGGTAAGTGTTGATGGTAGGGTTCGAGTGTGGTGCCGCGCCCATGAAATTATGGACACAAGTTTACAACGAGGCATTGTGGAAGCTGGTGATGGCTCCATAATGGCATGGTCTCTGTTTACGTGGAATGAAATGGGTCTTTTGGTACAACTGAACCGAACACTGACTGGAAATGGATATATGCAGCTACTCGGAGACCATGTACACCCATTCATGGACTTCATATTCTCAAAAAACGATCTCATCTCACTTGCCTACAATTTTTCGCCATTGTTTTGAAGAACATCGAGACAACTAGAGTGAATGCTTTGGCCAAACAGATCGCCCGACATGAATCCCATCGTACGTTTGTGGGACCCAGTCGAGAGATCGGTTCATGTACAACATCCTGCACAGCTAAACCTTCACAATTATAGATGGCTATAAAGACAGCATGGCTCAGTATTTCTCCAGTGGCTTCCAACGACTTGTTGAGTCATTGCCATGTCAGGTTGCGACACCACGATGATCAAAAGAAGGTCCGACACAATGTTAGGAGTCATCGAATGACTTTTGTCACAGCAGTGTAGTCTGGCTGTAGTGTTCTGTTTGACTCAGACTGTTTAGCTAGAAGGAAGCTTAGACTTATTTTAATATAATCAGCATCTATAGTTTCCATATTTTAATGCTGGTCATAGCAAGATACCTGCACAAACTCAAAATCATGAACGGAGCCTGAAGAGAGTAATAACTAATACACTCGTAACGTGCACAAATGAATATTTGAGCAGCTGCAGCTTGGACGGAACGTGAAACACTTGGAACGCTTTCTGAGGTGGAATATATGTCATGAAACCTAACACTCAGGTACGGTCTTGTGTCACACATTCCTGTAGTCACAACAGAATCTGTCACATATTGCGCTAAAATGTGGCTAAGACTATTTTAGAAACCACTCAAGAATGCCAAACAGTGCCTCCAATCGAGAAGCCGAGGAAAAGGGCAGACATTTTCACAATTTTGGAAACGTAACTTATAAGTTACGCCATTTTAGAGCCCTCGCCTATCGAGCTGAGTTTTTTATTGGAATCTATATTTAAATAATTTAATTTTACCCTGTAGAATCTGACACAAGTAAATCATTAACCATGAAATCAAAGATACCTGCATTCGTCTGGCTACGAAATTAAATAAATATCTCAGTCAAGTCAGTCTGTTACATACCAAGGTGACAAAAATCATGCGATCCACCTAATATCGTGTCGAACCTCCTTTTTGCCAGTGTACCGTAGTAACTCGAGGTTGCATAGACTCAACGATTAGTTGGAAGTCCCCTGCAGAAATACTGAGACATGCTCCCTCTACAACCATAAATAATTGCAGATTGTTGATGCTGCAGGATTTTGTACATGAACCAATCTCTAGATGATGTGCCATAATTGCTGAAAGTGATTAATATCTCAAGATCTCAGTGGCCAAACCATTCGCTGGAACTGTCAACAAAGTTCTTCAAACCATTAGTCAACAATTGTGACCTAGAGACATGGCGCACTGTCATCCATAAAAAGTCCGTCATTGTTTGGAAATGTGGCGTCCATGAATGACTGCAAAAGCTCCCCAAGCAGCTTGACATCCAGAGGACGTAGTCAATTCCATGTAAACACAGTGCACACCATGATGGAGCCACAACTAGGTTGTAAAGTGAATTGCAGACAACTTGGATGCATGACATTGAGGGATGTACACCACACCCGAACCTACCCAAGTTTATTGTAAACTGAAATAAGGAATCATCTGAGCAGACCACTGTTTTCCAGCCGTCTAGGGTACAATCGATATGATCACGAGATCAAGATATTCTCTGCAAGCGAAGCCGTGCTGCTACCACGGAAAATGGCGTTGATCGTCTGTTGTCATAGTCCATTAATGCCAGACTTCGTCGCACTGTCTTAATAGATACATTCGTAGGGCGCCCCATATTGATTTCTGTTGTTATTTCACGCAGTGTTGCTTGTGTCCCAGCACTGACCACTCTACATAAATGCTGCTGCTACAGGTCGTTCTGTAAAGGCGGTAGGCCACTGCATTGTCCATGGTGAGAAATAATGCCTCAAATATGCTATTCTCGGCACACTTTTGACACAATAAATCGCGGAATATTGAATTCCCTAACGATTTCCAAAATGGAATGTCCCATGTGTCCAGCACCAACTACCATTCAAGTTGCTGCTGCTACAGTCCGTTATGTAAAGGCGGTCGCCAATGCACTGTCCATGGTGAGAAATAATCCTCAAGGTATGGTTATAACATTCACACAAATCAATCAAATAATGCCTTGGCTGACTAGGAGAGTGGGTATGGAAATATAATTGAAGTGGATAGGTATCGGGGTCAAACGTTTACATTGGTGGCAGTTGTCCATGTTTGGGATAGATTAGTTCATAGAGACACAAAACACTACAGAAGGAAACACATGTGCATTTATTCCCAAAACAAGTCTTCCGAATGAAGACAGAAATGACTGAAAATCGTTACAAATGATTCACCTTTCGCCACAGTTCGCTTTGCTGTTGCGGCTGGATCTCATCATACTCACATCTGAACGTTACGGCTGTAGTGGCTGCACAATTGGTCACTGGCGCCTTACCAACAACTCCTCCCATCTCTGTCAGCATCTACGTTCAACTCAGACAGATCGAAGTCTCTTTTCCTGACTGCACCCTGTTACCCTCCACAATAGTAGTTCTTCTGTGACACTGGCCGTTAACCAGAGCTCATCACATGGACACACAGTTCGTGAAAAACACATTGTGTTGTCTGACGCATCCTGAAGATGTAACCTGCCCTGTCTGACTTCAAACACTTGGCAGTATTGTGCTTTTTTTGTAACTCCTGTTCGACAAAACACAGCTTGGTCTGACATTGTACTGGTCTTGCGTTCCCTGTAACAGAGACTGCTAGTAGCAATTCTGCGAATAGCGCTGAGGGGTGACTCCCAGCAGTTTCATGGTCCCACGGCGCATGTCCCAACCTCAGTCAACTTTCAAAGCGGCTACTCATATAGCGATTCATGCAATTTAACGATGTATGTAGTTATGTGTTGGCAGTAACTACAGAACGCGGCAGATCCTTTCGATCTAGCGTTCTTCCCCTTTATTACGTTTCATGGTCGTTGAGATTGTTAGAGAGGGTTGATATTGGTTGTAAGACTGAATTCATTGTAGCTAGAGGAATCTGGTCGCTTGAGGTGGAGGAGATAAGATATATTCTTTTTCATTGGGCAGCCACAACTGTGGCAGAGAAGGCTGAACAAGGCAGGTTCAGAGAATAGGCTTCCAAGTATGTGAAGGCTAACTCTTCATAGATATATTTCTCCTCCAAGAAACACCACAGCCTCCTCGGCTAACCAGCCTCTGGCCACCAGCAGTGTTTCGAATACTGTTTTCACCAACAAGTCAATCGATGGACAGTAGTGGAGAGCCAGCACCAAGGGCTTGGTTGTATTGTTCCTGTGGGCAGAGGAGAAATGCACAACTTCTTTCCCAAAAGCTGCATGGGAATGTAAGGGTGACAGTTCTTCCTGGGTGAGGCGAGGTGCAGTCAACATTTCAGCAGGGGTTTTCATATTGTCTCCTGTTGCTGGTAATCCTGGTATTTCCTTGTTGGTGAAAACAGTTCTCGAAACAACGCTGGTGGCCAGAGGCTGGTTAGCTGAGGAGGCTGTGGTGTTTCTTGGAGGAGAAATATATCTATGCCAATTCTGGTCCAAATAGCATATTGGATTAAAAATTCCAGAATGAAATCAAAGATTCTAATTTCACAGTGTCCCCCACCCACAAATTTATCCATACCCACAAAACCAAATTCTCATTTAAAATTTAAAACTCTATAAATTTTATTCATTATGTATAAGTCATCAAAACACATCTCTCTATTCCAAAAAAATAAATTACAATTAATAAAGAACAAACAATCTAACAAATTTTTCTCTTTACAAATTAGATCTGTCAAACCTAGCCTGTCTACACCACCCATTCAAATTTAAATAAAAAGACCCAAAGGTACATTTTAACCATAAATGTTAATTTCGAAAACTTACATTCTTTTCTACATAAATAAAACCAAAACAAAATGAACACTAAAGCTGAGCTATTTCAAAACTTATAGTAAAGGAATATATGGATTAAGTTATAATGATTTAAAAATTTATTGCAAAGGAAATGGTTATTCACATGTAACTAGACAAGATCTGAATGAATTGGTTGGCTACTTTAATAAGAAAGAAATGAGGAAAGAGATGAAACAGAGAGAATTAAAGTATAAAAATATAAAAGAAATTGTCAAACAGAATATTTAATAAATAATTCCAAACTTAATAAACAAAAATTAATCGATCTCATTTGCAAATCCTGATGACAGTATTAATAACGAAGATAAAAACAATGAATCAAATCAAAATCTTTTAAACGATCTTCATAACATCGGTAAAACCAAAAAATAAAAAATATTCTAAAATTAGAAAAGGACAATTAATCAATCATATCGAAAGATGTGAACCCAAAATTGATAACATTAACAATATTAGCTAAAAACCGTTAAGTGATGATCATAAAATTTGTAAACGAAAAATTTAAGTAATTATTCTTAACAAACAGTAATTAATCGATCTTATGAATAAAGATTAGAACAATATCAAAAATAACAGTAATGAGAAACATTTTCAAAAGCTTCTAATTGATAAATATCACGAAAATAAACAAAAAAATTATCAGAACAATTTAATAGGTTTCAGTTTTCTAGATGATGATGATTTTTATAAATCACCTAAATGACTGTATAGAAAAGCTTGTGCTATTAAATCAATAACAGTAACTTACAGAATAAATAATGATGATAATATTGTTGAACCACAGGATTTTTTTAATCAATTAAAGGACTAATAATCTCCAAATTAATGAATATTTTAATACAAAGAATAGCAATTAAAGTTCATACGAAAGTTTATCATAATTTTAAAAACCAAAATGAGTTACAAGAATTTATTTTTAAAACAAAACAAACAAAATTTGTTAATAACAGCTGATTTAGAAGATTTTTATCAAAATCAAAAAATAAACCACAAATTGAAATGCAAGAAATACAAAGGAAATGATCGAGTTGGTTCTTAATTTAAATAGATAATTTAGAATTAAGTGTCAATATGCACAATTTATTTTAAGGTTCTTCTTATATCGGTTCACCAAAAGTAATTAAAGATAAAAAGCTGTAATAAATGTAAAAACCACAGCTCACAAATGCTTTCTTCATTCAATGAAATCAGCTTTATATCCATCAAATGTTCATGTAGAAAGAGTTAACAATTATAAAATATTAGATTAGAACCAGACGAAATTTTTGAAACCAGGAAAATTAATTTGCATATTCAGTGAACGGATACTCCAAAATCTCAAAAGAAATCAAATATTTCATTCAATGTTAATGTGTATAAAAGCAATGAAGAAGAATAATGGATTATTTATATATATCCTTTACTATACAAACAATAAACAGGAAAAACACGTTAATCTTCTTTTAATAAAGGATGAAAATAATTCACATTATTGTTGGATAAACTAACATCGAGATTAAATAGTATCAAGCAACTAAAAAGGTCATGAAATTTATCGATGTTTAAGATATATTTATTCACAGGAAAATGATTGCAAATAATGTAAGGAAGTAATAATACATATGCTTCTACAAGGTCAATAAATTGAATTTGAAAATTATAGTAATTCTTTATGGATATATTTTGTAATTTATGCAGATTTCAAAAGTTTATTGAAAAGTATTAACACTTGTGCACCAAGTCCTGAAAAAATTATATTAATAATTATCAGAAACACCAATTTCATTCAGTTATTATGTTTATATACAAATCGATATTATAAAAATCCTGCTACATTTACTGGTAAAGTTTGAGCAACAACTTTCATTGGTATGTTAAACGAATAATCTCGAGAAATTGCTAAATATATGGATGAAATATTCCAATGACAATGACAGATAAAGTAGGTTTCATAAATTGAAAAACTTGTTAATTTGTTAAAGAACTTTACTAAAGGTAAAAGCAAAGTCGAGGTGCTACACATGAAGATTGTAGCATTACATACTAAAATGCCAATTGATTCCAGTTTATATTGATAATTTAACAAATTATTATGTCCATATATTTATTAAAGAATTAGCAATAGATAAGAAAAAGACTGATGCTAAATAAATAATGAAAAAATTATACCTCTTTTACGAACATTACAATTTATGGTAATGTTTATATTTATGGCTTCAAGTATAAATATATTATCTTCTAATCTTATAAAAGAATAATTACAATTTAGAGAGACAGCACAATATTTTGAAATTGAACACATACATTTAATAATTAAAAAAGGAGTGTATCCTTATGAATGTGTGGATTCTGAAAAATAATTACATGAAGATGCATTACCTAAAA
Source organism: Schistocerca americana (assembly GCF_021461395.2). NCBI lineage: Eukaryota > Metazoa > Arthropoda > Insecta > Orthoptera > Acrididae > Schistocerca > Schistocerca americana. The sequence goes on from NC_060122.1 coordinate 90,321,302, forward strand.
CAGAATGTTTTTATTTGAGACTTATTAAAGACAATATTTCTGATGAAGTTTATAATCACGCAAAAAAAAATTGGAAAAAATTCGATATTAAAAATTTAGTTGCATATACGAGATTATATAATAAACCTCACGTTTTAATTTTAGCAAATAGCAAAAATATTGAAAAATCATCAGTTGGCAAAACAGTCTAATTATATTGCATATTTGGACACAATAATTTATGTGGCTGCGAGATGTCTCAGGCTGTACCACTGAAAGATTTCTGTTGGTTACACCCAAATTGTTTCACCTGTAGAGAAATACTTAAAATGTCAGATGATAATCACTATAGTTATATTTTGGAAGTCGGTTTAGAATATCCAAAATAATTACATGATTTACATAATGATTTGCCATTAGCACCAGAAGGAGGAAATAAATTATTAACAACTTTCAATATTAAAGAAAAATGTGTTTTACATTATAGATGTTAAAATCTTGGACTAAAATTAAACAAAATTAATAGGACCTCCTTTAACAATCAAATTTGTTAAAGGAATACACTAATTTTAATACAGAAATGAGATAAAAGGCAGCTAACGATTTTGAAAAAGTTTTCTACAAATTAATGAATAATTTAGTGTTTCGAAAAACAAAAAAATATGCGAATTATAAAACTTCCTGGCATTTTAAAACTGTGTGCCAGATCGAGACTCGAACTTGGGACCTTTGCCTTTTGTGGGAAAGTGCTCTACCATCTGAGCTACCCAAGCACAACTCATGCCCCTTGCTCACAGCACTACTTCTGCCAGTACCTCGTCTCCTACCTTCCAAACTTTACAGAAGCTCTCCTGCGAACCTTGCAGAACTAGCACTCCTGAAGGAAAGGATATTGCAGAGACATGGCTTAGCCATAGCCTGGGGGATGTTTCCAGAATGAGATTTTCACTGCAGTGGTGTGTGCACTGAAATGAAACTTCCTGGCAGTTTTAATCTGCCAGGAAGTTTCATATCAGCGCACACACTGCTGCAGAGTGAGAATCTCATTCAGGATACGAATTATATTTCAAAACCAGATTATGAGCATACTACTATGTTTTCAGAAAACCTTGCAGCCACTCATAAAAAATTAAAATAATGTTCAATAAACCAAATATGTTGGAGGAGTATTCTAGATATTACAAAAATAAATATGTACGATTTTGGTTATAATGTTATGAAGCCAAAATATGGTAAAAATATTAATTTATATTATGTGGATAATGATTTTTTTATTTGTGATGTAAGAACTAAAGACTTCTACAAAGTTATAAAATAAGTGATTGATTACTTTGACACAGGTTATTATTCAACAGGTTATTTATATGGAATTTCACACATAATTAGAAAGATGTATGAAAAAAGAAAGATGAAAATCGTGGAAAAATTAAGTTAGAGCATATCAGTTTAAGATCAAAAATTAATGCTTATAAATGTAGTGATAAAGAAGAGAAGAAATCTAAAGGAGTTAAGAAATAGGTAGTAAAAAAAGAAATTGGTTTTGTTGACTATAAAAACTGTTTAGATAACAAAATAAAAAAAATATAGAAAAATGAATTTAACTGATCATTTAAATGCAAATTGTATACAGTTGAATGTAATAAAATTGAATTAAGTGCTAATGTTGATAAATGTCTTATATTACAAAATGGAACTTATACATTACCATATGCTCATTATTAATTCAATCTGAATAAAATAACATGATTATAATTATATCTTACAAGAATTAAACAGTTGCACAGAAGAGTACCTCAGACATAAAAAATATTCAGTTCTTTCATGATATGGTAATTTTGTATGTTTTGCAAATTATTTTACAAATTTTCCACAAAAACATATAACTTTTTGGTACAGTCTTTCTTTATGTTTTTGAAAAATTAGATCTATTTTCGATTTTTTTCATTGATCACAGTTTTGGATATATTTAGAAGAATTTCTAATTTCTCTTCTATGTATTTCACAAACAAATGTTTTAGTATGCCAGATATTAAGAAATTCTTTTATATGTTCATAACTGTTTTGCATATATTCTTTTTTTCTTTTTTTATACACTCAATAGAACCTGATTTTGAAGGCATATTCTGTTTTCTTACTTCTATTTCTTTATGTATGTCTTTTTCTAGGTTGCTCAATGGGAAAACAGTTTCATTGTAGCTTTCCATTTATGAAGAAAGGAACTACTGGAATTATAAAACAAAAATACATTAAAGTGTGTTTTATATAAATGGAGTCACTTGTTGGTCTAAAAAATAGTCAACTTATATGAATGAATGGATGAAGGAATGAAAATAGCCTGTTTGTCCCATTGAGGGCAAAGGCCTCCTGCAAGTAGGGATAACTGCTTTATAAGAATTATACTGTCAGTCCACATAAGAACGCTAGTGCACAATATTGCACATAACACACATTGTTGTTGTTGTGGTCTTCAGTCCTGAGACTGGTTTGATGCAGCCCTCCATGCTACTCTGTCCTGTGCAAGCTTTTTCATCTCCCAGTACCTACTGCAACCTACATCCTTCTGAATCTGCTTGGTGTATTCATTTCTTGGTCTCCCTCTACGATTTTTTCCCTCCACACTATCCTCCAATACGAAATTGATGATCCCTTGATGCCTCAGAACATGTCCTACCAACCGATCCCTTCTTCTAGTCAAGTTGTGCCACAAACTTCTCTTCACCCCAATCCTATTTAACACCTCCTCATTAGTTATGTGATCTACTCATCTAATCTTGAGCATTCTTCTGTAGCACCACACTATGTGTTGAATTAAACTTGATCACTTAGTTTTAGTTCTACTTCTTTCCACTTCTTTCTGTTTCTGGCTCTACTGGTCCACTGTCTGGCTGCTTGTTTTCTCAATACATCGTCCCATTTGCGTCTTGGTCTTCCTGGGAGTCTCTTGCCCATATGGTAGCTAGTGCCTTCCATGTGTCGTTTTGCAGCCTCGCCACATAGCAGCCCCATTCCCATTTGGTCTTCATAGCCTGTTGTGCTATGTGTATTGTTGCTGGCATCTTGTGTATCAAGGTGTTCGATATCCAGTCTTTCAGAGTGATTCTTCTGCATTTTCCTTTGGCATACCTGTATGGTGTTTCTCTCTTTAGCTTTGAGAGCCCATGTCTGATATCCTTATAATAACAATGGAAGAACGCGGCTTTCGAGTGCCTCCATTTTGACTCTTCGATTCACGATTCTGTCCAGCAGTATGAACTTTAACCCAGAAAGCTTTCCAAGCTAAGGAAACTCTTTGTTTTAATTCTTTTTCCATTTTCTTGATAAAGGAAATTATTTGGCCTAAGTATATGTATTGTGATGCATACATTAGTTCCAGTCCTTCAAGATATATTGGGGTTTCTATTCCATTTCTCACTACTTGCGTTTTAGATTTGTTCATTGTGAGTCCTGCCATGCTGCTTTGTGTGTTCCTCCTGGACCATTGACTGCAGTTCCCTTGCAGTTTCAGTAAGGACTATGTTGTCAGCCAACCTCAAATTTGTTAGTCTCTTGCTGTAACTTACCTATAACAACAATACTGTTTTCATAATTGTTGATGAAATAATAATCTGTCGTTTAAGCAAAAATGTGGCTAAGCTTTTAGATGACAAAAAAATGGACAGAGCCTTTTCATCATCAAGTTAGTTTTACGTTAGAAATGTTAAAGCCCCCCAACTTAGAGGTATTGAAAGACAATGAAAAATCAACTATTTTCGTCGATGGAGAATGTCTTTACTCATTAACATTAAAATCGAAACAAGAAGATCAAAACAATTTAATAAATGTGTTACTCATCATGTTTTACCATCGATTCGAAAAAATGGTGAACGTAAAATATATTTTAATGTAAAACTACTCTATAAAGTACAAATAATATATTTAAAATATCTGAATAAAATTAGGGATAATTGTATAAAAATATCACATGGACAATTTGATACACCGATAGAAACTGAATGTGAAAGGAATAAATGAACAAATAGTTTACCACCATATGTTTTCTCATATTAAACAATCGAGGCTTTAAGGCCAATTTTTGTTATTTTAAGAGAACATGATTTTAACTATGAGTATTATGTTATTTGAGCACAATTCAGAAATGCACAAAATCAAATAGATATTATCAGAAACAGACAACTAAATTGCAAAAAACTTTAAAGCATTAATTTTGTGCCAAATTCAGTATATTAATATCAATGAATGAAAGAAACTTTAAGAATTATTTGTCATAAAAATTATTTCACTATTTTGGATAATTATTCATGAGAAGAATTGATTAATGATATAGTGAATCTTCGCTAGTATCTACTAGATACTGGAAAGAAGTTACAATGGGTGTCTGACAGGGTTTAGTTTTAGGTTCACTCTTATTCATTACATGTGTGAGCGACCCTCCACTTAAAGTTTAAAAAATCAACTGGTATTTTTTGCAGACTATAACAGAATTACAACAAATCATATGAGAGAGGAATCACCTGAAGAAAGTGTAAATGATATATTCCAAACAACTATAGAGTAGGTTTTGGAAAATCTGCTCTCCATAAACTTTAAAAAAAATAAACAAATGTTATTCATTTCTTTACAGCAAATGGTTTTACCAACAGTCGATGTAGCACATGAGCAGGTATCAATAAATAGCGCAGAATACTCGAAATTTTTGGGTGTACATATTAATGAAACCATAAACTGGAAGAAGAATATTAATGAGCTTCCCAAACAATTAATCACACCTACTTTTTCTACTCATGCATTTGCTAGTGTTGGTAACAAATGAACTAATCTCCTGCTTTGTTATGCATATTTCAACTAAACAATGTCTTATGGAACGATTTTCTGGATATTTCATCACTCTAGAAGTAAGAATCGATTGTACAAAAGCGAAAAGCAAGAATAATTTGTTGTGTTCACCCATGGCTATCATTTAGGTACCTCATCAAGGAACTCGCCATTTTAACTGCCTCTTCACAATATGTACATTTGCAAATGATGACCTGTACCAACATTTCTTCAAAATAACTGCTGCCATTCCACTGAAGAATTTCTATTTGTGTTTGCATGAGTAGGGTTACAATTGTTGTGTGTTCATTAATATTGACACTAAATACAGGTATATATCCTGCAAAAACACTCATCCCATAGCAGTTGCGGAAAAGAATGCAACCAACCAACTAACCAAGGGAAAAAGCAAACGTAGAAGGTGCAAGTAGATGAAAAGCAGATTACCTACTAAAGATCCTGAATGATTACTCTGATGATGTAGTTTTACTTCAGGAAACACACTGCTCATGAGACTGTGCTAAGAATCAATTGCAAACTGCCTCATTTCGCCATAGCTGCTGCCACATACCATACAGCATATGCCACTGCCATCTACGTCAGGAATAGCATCGAGACAGTGAATAACGTGGTATCCAATACAGAAGGAAACATTTATGTCACACACATTACAACTCCTTAAATGGATATTATAAACCTCTATAAGCCTCCAGCCCAAGCTTGGAATGACAACACAATCCGAGATATCCAACGCCCTGCAGTCATCATGGAAGACTTCAAGTGTCACAGCGATGAATGGGGATACAACTACACCAACCAAGATGGCGAAGAAGTATCCAAATGGGCAGAGACACAGAATACTTTTCTAATATATGACCCCAAAAATACAACCCTCAACCAAAATACCTGGGAGTAACGCTTGACTGCACTTTCACCTTCAGAGCCCACCTCGCGAAGACAACCTGCGAAATACAAACTAGAAATAACATAATCCAAAAACTGACAGAAAATGGCTGGGGAACGAATGCGATAACCCTCAGGACCTCAGCCCTTAGTCTTGTCTATTCAGCAGCAGGATACTGCAGCTCTGCGTTGTTAAATAGCGCCCATACAAGAGCAGTAGATACTCAACTCAATAGTACTGTGAGGCTGATATCGGGAACCATCAAGTTAACACCAACCCAGAGGCTCCCTGTTCTGTCCAGCATCTATCCTCCACACATACAAAGACAGTCAGCACTGAAAAAAGAGTGGCAAAAATGCCTAAACACCCGTCAACTTCCTATCCATCAAGACCTCATCTCCCAATCTCGACTAAGGTCTCGTAAACCATCATGGAAGGTGGGAGAGGGTTTAGTAAGAGACAATTTCAACACTGATAATGCTTGGCGCCGAGAATGGTCTTCCTCCAACTCAGACTCAAATAATTTCATCAAAGATCCGAGGCAACAACCTGTCGTATTTGAGGTAACAAGGAGAACCTGTAAATCACTCAACTGGTTCCGAACAGGGCATAGAAATTGTCATTACTGGAGGCATAAATGGGGCATCGTTGATAGTCCTGTCGGCGACTGTGGACATGACAAACAGACACTACAGTACATCGCCACTGAATGCCCTTTAAGGACCTTCATTTGCTTAAGGCTGAAGCTACTGCTGACTCAAAGGACTGGACATCCATCCTTGAGCAGTACAGTAATGCCAACAGCATGGAGTTATACATCACTTATTATTTTATTCTATGTGACTTGTTCATACATTTGTTGTTATCAGTATTTTATCTTATAATCAGTATATACTGCACATATATCTTCTATCTCAAAATGTACCAGATGTAATCTGATGCTGTATTACTGATGTAATCTGATGCTGCAATTAAAGCCATACGGAATAATAGCAATAATAATAAAATCAAGGGAAGCACTCCATTTCTAATTATGAGAAGTGTGAAACTATCTAATATTCTGAGAACTGGAGTGTCAACATTAAAGATTTTCTTTTTGTGAAAAAGACTCAAAAGTACTCGATTGCTAATTTGCGAATTGGTATAGAAAAGGAAGACGAGTTCATAATATCCGGTTGACAAAGCGGCATCTGTGAGGAAATGGGTGTCGACAACAACATTTCTGAAATGAAGAACTCTGCCCCGAGTCCTGACCTGAAGCCAATGAAAAAGCTGTGGTATGAGTGAGAAAGTAAATTCTCTCCAGACCCAATTGTTCCTTCTCTGCTTTTGGCTTATGAAGAAGAATGGGTTACCATAATGTGTAGGCTTTCGTGAACAGGGATACCAAATAAAAACTGACAAGGATATCCCTTGGGCTGACAGTCTCCTTCAATTTTTCGATAAAATGCATAGAATACATAATATGATGATCAGTTTTCCGGTATACGGTTGCAACTAGGAGGGCGAGATGTCTAGCTAACTCTTGAGTAGAGGATCAAATAGCACTATCTATTGGTCTCAGGAGGACATTTGGCTTCTGAATCTTGGTTAGTCCATATAATCTACACGGGCAAGCTTCCATTTCTTTATCCTCTGTAGGTTCAAATGGTTCAAATGGCTCTGAGCACTATGGGACTTAACTTCTGAGGTCATCAGTCCCCTAGAACTTAGAACTACTCAAACCTAACTAACCTAAGGACTTCACACACATCCATGCCCGAGGCAGGATTCGAACCTGCGACCGTAGCGGTCGCGCGGTTCCAGACTGTAGCGCCTAGAACCGCTCGGCCACTCTGGCCGGCTCCTCTGTAGGAATGGAATACTTTTTTATTAATCAATTGGTAACTGTTAACACTTTCGTTGTAGGATCCTTCTTAAACTTTTATAATTGGTAGAATCCAAGAGTTCACTCATCTTCTGTGGTAGCCTTTCCTCTTCAACACAACAGTAGCATTACCGTTATCAGCAGTAATCACGATAATATTCTTGCCCACATTAATTCCCTGTAACGCCTTCTTTTCTCATTAATACAAATTAGTATGAGGTGCTTTAGCTTTACATAGAGTCCTGGTTGTTTCCATGCTAACTGCATCAGCAAAATGTGATGCTAACAGACGTATCTCTGCCTCTGTATTAGCTAAAATATCCTCCATAGGAACTTGCAGTGGAGTAATTGCAAAATTTCTTCTTTTGAGACAACAGAAATTTCTTCCTTAGACAACTCCTTTCCTGATAAATTAATGACCATACAGGAATTGCCTGTACCGGTGTTTCCAGCCTGCATTTCTGTAAATTGTCAAACTTTTTCTTCTGCCTATTAGAAGAGCCTCCTGCACTAAGTTCCACAGATCTAAATGTTAGCCTATCCGCCTTATTCGAATCACAAAATGTGTTATGAATAAATAAACCGAGATTTAACACATGACAGCTGGTTACCGGCAGTCGACGTGTTTGGTGTATCTGCACCTGTACCATTGCCACTTCCATCTTTAAATAAATACAGTTAGCTTTCGCTGAATGAAACAAACTTATCTCTTTCAGAAACTTCGGGACTGTCCCGGCGTCACGACAGTGCAGCAAAACAGTGATCGTACCAAGCTGCTGAGCTTTCTTCTTACGTAGACTCTCCAGTCGTCATACAATACCTGACAAATCCTCCCTGGTGAGGCGTCTAATCACAACGCGAGGCTTTCTCGGCCGCCGATTTCTACTGTCGAACAGTAGAAATTTTTCTTCCTGACGTTTCGTTGCCAAATGCGAGTAACATATTCCGAGGCGACCAACTACTGGCTTCTAGGCCGCGGAGGTCCCGTTTATATAGAGCGCAAAGAGGGCACTACCACTCGTCACGTGCTGTCGACAGCCAAACTATCTCTTACTAACGTCATTACTCTCGACCAAAGGCAATCAGTTGTCACGTCGTTGGTGCTAAGTCTACTGCCATATCTTATCTAACTTCATGGACTATAATCGTCATGTTTAAAAAACTAATTAACAATATTTCCAAGTCGTTACTCACATTTTGATTTTTTAAATTGTTTTCAATCTCTGTCAGCTCAAAAATTGCACCTAACATGTAAAAGAGTGTACAAAAAAAAAAAAATAAGTCGCACCCGACCACCGCGGCTTAGGTTTTCCATGATTTCCCTCAATCGCATCAGGAAATCGCCGGAATGGTTCCTTTGAAAGGGCACGGCCGGCTTCCTACCCCACCCTCCCCTAAGCCGATGGGACTGATGATCTCGCTTTTAGGTTCCCTTCCCAAAACCAACGAATCAACAAAAAAAAAAAACACACACCAGCATGTTTTACCTGGGATTGAGGACAGACAAAAAGGCCGAGATGATTTATTATTGCTCCCCTATGCGCCTAGAATTCCTTTATTTAACGGATTAGACTGCATTTTAACCATTACTCTCTGGTTGCATAACAATTAGTCTGGAATTACTCTCTTTCTGCGTAACAGTTTCACTGTATTATAACTAGTTATATCCTTTCTACACAACAGTTGCGCTAGGGAGCTGTTGGATAATGTTTTAACCAGTTGCATTCTGTTTCAACTAATTACACACTTGATGTATGAAATTACTCTGTGGAGTTGCTGGCTAATTACTTTAAACTGTAACACTGGAATGACAAACAAACGTGCTTTTTAAAACAATGGCCTACTGCATCTTATATTACAAAAAATATCTGCAACACCAAAGTGGGTGTGTAGTGTGTCTGAGTCATATTTCTTTGTCTCCAAAGCAACAATATTTTGACATTGTTGTAGGTTAAAATGCTAACGGAGACACATTATGACACCTTTATTTCAACAATTTTGTGCTGAAGTTAACACGCAAGTGTCACAAGTGTGCGAGCTGATCGTGCCAAACAGGAAATGTTCACTGACGTGGTCAGCTCAGTCGCTGCATTTGCCACACATTCAGCATAGCACAGACACGTATGGCACTTGCCTACCGGAAGACCCACTATTCCGGTGGAGGGTGTCCCTGCCTGTCCTCTGCTCCATGGCAGACCAAAGGGCTGATTTTTTTTTCCTTCTTACAGATGGTAGGAGAGGGGACACCTGTCTGTAGCCCCATGGACAGCACAAGAACATCGAATGTCACATATGTAAATGTTTCTGAAAATTTTGTTTTCACTCGTTAATAAAATTGGAGCTCAGTTCACGATTGATGCAATGTTATGTCATACGCTGATGAATATGAAATGGGCCAAACATATTCAAACTGCATTTAATTTGAGACACAGGAAGACAGCTATGTTTATTGTTGGCGTATTGGGTCGTATTTCTGGTGGAGAGGTCATACATGGTGCACCCAGTTCACTTCACCTGCTTCAGAAAGGAAGTGTATGTATCACTGTTTGTTAGCAGAAGGTTGTAATATTCAATTGAGAAAAACTTCCACCAATAATTAGATGTTAACTAAATTGAGATCATAATTATTTGTAGCTACATACATAGTTTGTTGTATACTGGCAGTGCATCTGCAGCGATTTATGGTGCTCAGATATGGATGAATGCCTATCATTTGCATACCAGCCGTACTTGCACATGGGATTGATGAGTTCAGTGCTTAGTTCTCTAAGCCCAATAACCTACCAAGTAACCAACCAACTAACAAATCCAGCTACGAATGCAACAGTGAATAGCTCAAGTATTGGAAGACTGCGCAGTGTGAGTACAGACTCTGGCCTCCTACCTTTGTAATAGGCTGGTGTCATGTTTTCATTTTGGAGGTTTGTGACTCTAGGAGTAAAATAAGCAACAGGTCATTGGTTCTTTAAAATGTTGGTCTGCACCTTAATATTACACTACATTCTACAAATTTAGCAAGTCCAACTGGCCCTATTAGAGAGTTGCACTTGGCTCCAACAATGCAAATGAGGTAATGTAAGGAAATTACAGGTACATAATAATTGACATAGTCCCCATGACACATAATGCATGCATTACTCTGATTTAGAAGTACATTGGCATCTTGTGAGTAAATTTGCCTACCCCACATTTGTTCCTTCTCTTCTAAAATATTGTTGCATGGTATAGACTCCTTAGCAGACATACCTATTGAATTGAAAGAAGGGTAGCTCATTTAGCATTATTGCGAAGCGAGGGAGTGAGTGTCATGGATATGATGACAACGTTGGGGTAACAATCAGCAAACAAAGACATTCTTCATTATAGTGGGTTCTTTTCATGAAACTTCAATCACCAACTTCGCGATTTGAACGCGTAGTTATTTTGTTTACTCCATCTTAAACAGGAGCATCGTAGTAAAATCAGACAAATAAAAGCTCATATAGACAGATTTAGGCGTTCACTTTTCTCCCGTGCTATTAGCGCCTCAAGAGGTCAAGAAATCGTCTGAAAGTGGTTCTGTGAACCATATCCAAAGAACCTGCATATGAATTGCTGAGTAGTCATGAGGGTGTGGTTTTAACTATCTACCTGTAAACTACGTAAAAACTGGTAATACAGACCCCAAAAAGGACAACATGAGTGTTATACAAAACTGCTATATTAAAGAAAGATACGCCGAATAGGGATCTACACTCATGTTCATAAATTAAGGATATTGCTGATACATGGTGAAACAACGCTCTGGTGGGCGGTTTGCGGGTTTAAATCACCTCGGGGTATGACCATGCGGTGCATTTGACCTGCGGTCGTCACACGGTGGCGCTGGCAGCAGTCCACATGTGCAGAGATGTGTTGGTGTATGTCAGAGTACGGTACAGTGAGTATGTGTGCAGACGTTTTCAGACGTTCTAATGATGACTGTGTGTTGAAAATGGCTGAAAGAACACATATTGATGACGTTATGAGGGGTAGAATACTAGGGCGACTGGAGGCTGGTCAAACACAGCAGATCGTAGCACGGGCCCTCCGTGTGCCACAAAGTGTGATCTCACGATTATGGCAACGATTCCAACAGACAAGAAAAGTGTCCAGGCGCTACAGTACGGGACGTCCACAGTGTACAACACCACAAGAAGACCGATATCTGACCATCAGTGCCAGCAGATGGCCACGGAGTGCCCGAACCTTGCTCGGGACCTTACTCCAGCCACTGGAAGAGTTGTCTCCAGGCACATAGTCTACAGACGACTGAACAGACATGGTTTATTCGCCCAGAGACCTGCAAGGTGCATTCCACTGACCCCTGGTCACAGGAGAGCCCGTAAAGCCTCGTGTCAAGAATACAGTAGATGATCGTTAGAACAGTGGTCGCAGGATATGTTTATGGACGAGTCCAGGTACAGTCTAAACAGTGATTCTCGCCAGGTTTTCATCTGGCGTGAACCAGGAACCGGATACCAACCCTTTAATGTTTTTACCGAGCGAGGTGGCGCAGTGGTTAGGCACTGGACTCGCATTCGGGAGGACGACGGTTCAATCCCGCGTCCGGCCATCCTGATTTAGGTTTTCCGTGATTTCCCTAAATCACTCCAGGCAAATGCCGGGATGGTTCCCCTGAAAGGGCACGGCCACCTTCCTTCCCCATCCTTCCCTAATCCGATGAGACCGATGACCACCCTGTCTGGTCTCCTTTTCCAAACCAACCAACCTTTAATGTTCTTGAAAGGGATCTGTATGGAGGTCGTGGTTGGATGGTGTGGGGTGGGATTATGATTGGTGCACGTACACCCCTGCATGTCTTTGACAGAGGAACTATGACAGTTCAGGTATATCAGGATGTCATTTTGCACCAGTATGCCCGCCTTTTCAGGGGTGCAGTGGGGTCGCACCTTCCTCCTGATGGATGATAATGCACAGCGCCACCGAGCTGCCATCGTGGAGGAGTACCTTGAAACAGAAGATATCAGTCGAATGGAGTGGCCTGCCTGTTCTCCAGTACTAAACCCCATCGAGCATGTCTGGGATGTTCTCAGTCGACGTATCGCTGCACGTCTTCAAACCCCTACGACACTTCAGGAGCTCAGACAGGCACGGGTGCAAGAATGGGAGGCTATACCTCAGCAGCTGCTCGACACCTGATACAGAGTATGCCAACCCGTTTTGTGTCCTGTGTACGTGTGCATGGTGATCATATCCCATATTGATATCGGAGTACATGCGCAGGAAACAGTGGCGTTTTCTAGCACATTTGTTTTGGGGCGGTTTTCTCAACTTATCACCAATACTGTGGACTTATAGAAGTGTGTCGTGTATGTTCCCTATTGGCCTATGCTATTAGCGCCAGTTTTGTGTAGTGCCAAGTTGTGTGGCACCACATTCTGCAATTATCCTTAATTTATGAGCATGAGTGTAGTTTCACACATCTCACCAGCACTGCTAAAAATGTGGAACTCCTTGTAGTTTTTACCACTCACACTGGATGATCTCCAGCAAAGCACAACTGCCTGAGCTGCAGTTCATTCACATGACCACACCCTTCGTCCGCCCTGATAGCTCATTGGTCAGTGTGATGGACTGCTGTCCTTAGGGGCCCTGGTTCGATTCCCGGCTGGGTCGGGGATTTTCTCCGCTCAGGAAGTAGGTGTTGTGTTGTCTTCATGATTATTTCATCCCCCTCTGGCGCGCAGGTCGCCCAATGTGGCGTTGAATGTAATAAGACCTGCACCAAGGCAGCCGGACCTGCCCCGTAAGGGGCATCCCAGCCAATGATGCCAAACGCTCATTTCATTTCACCACACCCTTTATACTCTTGAACTGTCTAAAAATTAAATAATGCGTTATTGCTGCCTTACAGTATATGCACAATTGCTGTTGTTCTTGTGATTGCAGTTTTAACGCCCAGGAATGCACTTAGCTACATTTCATGTGTATCAATGTAACACAGTTAATCAAACATAAACTGAGTACATTCCCAATATTAGAGAAGGATTTTGCAAGTATCTCATGGAGTACCCTACACATGTTGGTCGGTTGAACTAGTGTGTGGTTTGGACCCAGCTCACGTGTCAAATGGAGGTGGGGGACAGGAGACAAGCAACTGTGACCTCTACCACTAGTCCTGTCACCATCCTATCAATGCATTTCTTTACCTGGTGCAAATACGAAGTGTATGTATTACACAGCAAGAAGTAATTATTTAAAATACAGTGTAATTTATTTTAAAAAATGAATCCCAAATAACCATAATGAAACTGTCATGCAACAAGAGCGTAAAAGGTCTGACATCGAATTTTCTGCCTGTTTATCCTTTCACATTGATGTCAGATACAAAGAACACATGAGAGCCTGGAAATATGACACAAACCACTCTACATTTTCACAACACCTAACAGAAAAAAAATCTCAAATCAACCTCAAGAGAAGAAGACATGAAAATAGTTAGAATCAACAATAAAAAAACACCTAATTCTGCAAGAAAATTACCTGATACAGAAAACCAAAGCAGAAAAGAAAATCCTTTTGAATGATCCAGTACACATGTAACAAGTCATGGTTTACACTAATAGATAAAAAAAAAAAAGGAGTAGCATTTCAACAGGGGATTATTATGATAATAATAACAGCACTTAAACCACTCACTTGTCCATGGACCCATCCACAAATCATTTAAACCAAAACTCAGATCAGCTGAATACAGAAAGTACTTTATTATGTTGGCAACATAAACAAACCAAACACAATGAGACAAAGTGAACACAGTAGTTACGACTTGAACCAGTTTTCGGTAAAAATCTACAGCTAAAATCAGAAGACGAATAGAGATCCACAGCAATTAGAACAAAGAATATCTAAACTATGAAGAAAAGAGTTCATAACATGGGAACGTACTTATCTTCGTAAGTGAAGCTGTAGTGCGAGATCCAATATGTGAGCAGATGAGAGGAAAAGCAGTTGCCAGCGATTTGCGCTATGAACTGTAAAACATAACTTATTTACGTAAACAACGAGACTTGAACTCTCTTATAATCGACAAATATCGCATGCGAAAATAAAACTGTATCATTTTAGATTCCGCTGACGATGTTGTAACGTCCCCTTAGTAAAAATTAATGAATTACTGTGCTGGTAAACATTTTATGTTATTTGATTTTCAAACAGCTGAGCAAAACTGAACGTGCTCAGACATTTCTGTGTTCATTCATTCTGATCATCACTAAACTGACACACAATATTTTTAGCGCAACGCAATCTTACTTTTAATAATCCCTACAAAAGAATGGCCCTGACTAACAATAACCTATACCTTTCATGAATCACTTACGTCACAAAAATCTTCATTACTCGAACTACTGCAATACAGCGAGCGCCAATACTGCCAGCTAAATGAAAGATTCTAACTACTGAAGGCACTAACTACTGACAGGCATAGTTAGCAAGTGAAAGATTTTGATACAGAACAAACAATGTGTTTACCTTAATAGTGCTCAAAAGTCATAATATATATATATCAGTTCATGACATCCAGTCTTACAAATTTACTCTCTCTGATGGACACACGTCCAGGTCATCCGCTCTCAAAACTCCGCCATCTCACTCCCCACATCCACCACTGCTGGCGGCTCTCCTCCAACTGCGCAACGCTACGTGCTGTTAACATCCAACTGCCCAACACTACAATAGCGACTATTTCAACAATGCCACCCAGCCACAGACTGCACACAGCACAGCCAATGATTTTCATACAGAACGCTACGTGGCGTTAACAATACAAAAATCTAAACAGCCTACTTACAATGTCTTACACTAAAAGGCGAAACGCGTCCCGAGGAAATGAAATACAGAGCAGCAAGGGAAGGCGCTTTTCATTTACAAAACGAACATATCTGTACTTGCTGCGGATGATGGACACACGAAGAAACTTGTTATCTGTTTCAGTTTGCAGTAAGTAATAGCAATACTACAAAAATCCCTCAATAGAAAATTATAGTTACATCTGTTAATTTCATGCTCATTAAAAACAACTTATATGAGTTCACCTGCTAGGAAGTTCTGAATCCAGTCACAAATCTGAAATGAGGTTTCTGATTTTTGTTCACTAAAATCTGTCAACACGCAACTCAAAAAGCTATCATCTCGATAAATGAATAATGCGATTTTCGGTAAGACGATTTAGAATACTTGAAAACACCGTGACCATACAGTTTTGTATTTATGGTCACACATTGTGCTCGAGAATGATGACCATTTTAGAGGTTCAACATCTCTTTTATAGCAATGAACATCAATAAAGTGGTAATAATGTGGAACTTAAATCATTTTCAAAAACCCAAGTCTGTAAATTATGGGCTCAGATGTGTATGTCACATGTCTTCCTGAAAGCCTTTGAAACTATTCGGTTTCTGAGTAAAGGTAGCACAGTGCTAAATATTGGCCAGGTAACTATTGAAAAATATAATTTGCTGTGAAACAGAAAAGACTTTCTCAGTGAAAAGTGACTGTAAAATTGAAAATAGCGCCACCTATTCAACTTGGAACCTGACAGGTCAGTTTCTATTCTGCAATACTACAGATACTTACAAACAATGACTGTACAGTGAGTTATTTGCTCCTGCGAAAAGTGTTTCTATATAAACGCCTCCAAGGTGCTGCAACCATATGTGAAATATCAGACTCTGAAATGGTATGGTAGATGAAGTATATAGCATTTTAAGGCTGTCTAGAGATGAGACAGCTTGCTTCAAGCTCGAATCGTTATTAAATTGAGCTCTCCAGCCAATGAAGCCGTATGACTTTACTTTATTGTTGGTAAATACATGCAAATAATGTTACTGTTCACAGGTTTTGTATTCTGCAAACAACTTTTCTGTCGCTAGATATGCAAGGTTCAGTCACTGACATTTAGATTGACACAGAGTCAAATTGTGAGTGCCGTTTATTGGTGTTTAATTCAATAACGTGGTCTTCCACTGAATCAAAGACACCATCAATTTTGTATTCATAAATAATAACATCCAGTTTTGTATTAAAACGTTCTTTGGCCATTAACTACATAAGAAACAAGGGTTGCTGTGCTTTCAACTGCCCAGTTTGAACTCCTTTTATAGGTTCTCAAAATAGCAAATTTCAACTAATTTCTTAATTGTCATCTAAAAGGAGCATTTAGATCATTGCAAACAGTATACTTATTGGGGTCATGAATAAGAAAGCAAATATTCTCGTGCCAAATCATTGTTATTTTCGCACACATATTACACACTAATAAAGGTTCTTCTTTCATGTTTGTTAACTGCAATTTGAATAGTATCCATACTACTGAATACTTATACATGTCTAATTTTCCAAAAAATGTTTAAATGTTCAAAAGTGTGTGAAATCGCATGGGACTTAACTGCTAAGGTCATCAGTCCCTAAGTTTACACACTACTTAACATAAATTATCCTAAGAACAAACACACAAACACCCATGCCCGAAGAGGACTCGAACCTCCACCGGGACCAGCCTGTCTAATTTTCTTCTTGTAAACTATCTACTGTATGGCTTCAGTAACTATCTCTGAATTATCTTTCGATTCTACAAGCTGTATTACATCATCGTTCTTGGATACACATCACCAACTTTCCTACTTATCATTATTGCAGAATTTCCATAAAGAACTTTAAGTTTGCAACTGTTTCAAATGTATTTTCTCTTCCAGTTTTAAACTACACAAGTGGATTTCCAGATGCTAGATCCACAATGTTCACAAGATCAATTTTAGATACAATGATTTACTCACATTGCAACTTCAGATGCCGAAATAATTTTAATAATAATAATACTATAATTGTTATTCCTTATCTAAATTTTGTGTAAAAAGGTACTTTGTGTGTCAAACCCTTGTCAGATGTAGGAAATAACCTCATGCCCCAAACCAGCATAGTTTAATTAAATAAATAAATAGGTGAATGAGTAAATATAAGCAAAATATGAATGAATCTCTCCTCAGTTTGTGTAGGTGTAAGAATATGCTATCCACTATAAGTGAACCAACAATGAGACAGATATAATCTACAATGTTCAGCTCATGATTTTGCAATATAACAGTTTTTTTAGGAGCCATTACAAGAACATAATTTTATTATCCTGCACAGCCTTCCCCATTTAAATAAAACATGTAATGAAATGTATCCTAATTGTTTTCCTTTCTTTTATCCACTTGCCTGTCTTGATTAGAGGGCAAACAATTCATGCTGTCAAAATTACCATACCAGATAGATAGCTATTACATTTACCCCAGATCTGCATCATGCCAGAGACATATGTTACTGACACATTATACAATAAAATACCAGAATATCAGATCCAGTAATTTCAAACCAACCCAAAATCAATAGTAATAAAAAACTATTTCTATTCTCTACAATAGATTTTAGCATACAAAATAATAACAGTTTTTGAAATGTAGAGAGACCTTAAGAAAATGTCTATTTTTTTCGTTTTTTGCCCTATCGTTTCGTTGTTTTATATTTATATGATACGTCAAAAATCACTTGTAATAATTATGCTGTATGCCCTTAACTTTACAGCTACTACTTGTAACCTCCCCCCTCACTTACCGACCTTAATGACAGTGAAAAATGAAACCGCGTGTACCTAATGGGAGTTTTGGAAAAGCAATCGTCACCGAAGTTAACCTGTCAGTAAAGAGGGAGGAAAGGGTTACATCTAAATGAAAGGAAATGTGCTAATGAAACTGGTGGAAATTAATTTTGAAAAGGGGTAAAGTTAATAAAGAAGGTAAATGTGCAGCCGTTACGTTAACAATTAACTAGCGGTAATTAGGTATTTGAGATTTGGGGAAAATCACGGTCGCCAGTCCTAAGGACAATTACTATAGTAACTGAAAAAGAAAGGTTATTACACATATAATTAACACTAGAAGCGTGGCAACTGAAGGTTGACACGTGTAGTGTGAAAACTGAAAGTTTGTCAGAAGTAATAAATTTCGCTACACTCTGACTTAATTTAGCAAAAGAATTAATAAAACCGGAAAATCGAAAGTTAATTTAGTGACTGAAGTTAATAGTGAGCTTTCTTTCTGAAGCACACCGACATTCAGTAAAATAAGGTTAGTCTTGGACTACCTCAACAATCATTTCAAAAGCTGCTTGAATCTACGCAATTTAGAAATAAGAGAATTAACTTTGAACTTGAATTAAATGATTCTGAACAATTAACAATAGTAAAATTTAGTACGTACCAAGCTGAGCTGCAGTCACAGGTAACTAAAATACGGTAACAAAACTCGCACTCTTAATTCGTGCTTGTGCAATCTAAATATTGTAGCCAGCTGAACTTTGAAATTAAAGCAGTGAAATCGAATGATGCTGGCGTTTGAATTTCAACGACCCTCGGGCTCATTTCGGAAAAGGAAGGGACCCTGCTTGGCAATGCAATTGGGACAATGAGCAACAAAGGTTCATGCTAAGTTGCTGTAATTTTGCGAGGCAAATGGAACAATTTGAAAAGCTGAGGTCTGCCATACAGTTCTGAAACTTTACGTGCTTTTAGTCTTCCTTGTTGGTTGATTGAAGGTTTGAAGCCGTCGATCGAGGAGGTGGCGACAGTCACTCATTGTCGGCCGTCGCTGTTGCAGAAGCTGGATGTTGGCGCGCCTTCTTCTCGACACGGTCACCAGGCGAAACGGGCTCTTGATGTGCGCCAGCTAATGCTTTCCGTCCGCGACACCATGTCAGAAACTATCATCGCGAGTCGAGCGCAATTACATGCTGCCAAACCCCGAAAGCGCGGCAACTCGCGGGAGCGTCACACAACACCTGCTCCACTCGCTACTCCCGCCAGACTCCTCACTGTTCCGCCCGCGCTCCACGCGGCAGAGTTAACACTACCAAAGATCCTACACACTTTGATTTTTCACACGACCTATCGACGTAATCGTTCGATAGCAGTTTTCCCTAGGCAAGACCCAGCGTAAAAATACAAATAATATTTACGAAACAAACCAATTATACATCGACATAAGTGCATAAATATATATATATCCAAACAGTAAAGCAATTACAATATATAAAGAGACAGAAATGTCATATCTTGAGGTAACAAAACAAGGAAAAAAATAATAGTACAATAGATGGAAATAGGAGGATATGCATTTCCGGCGTTACACGTGCCCCACATTGTCTGAGGATGTTCGTGTAACGTAAACAGACTCAGAAAATGTCCCAAAAAAGAAACAGCGGAAATGCATATGCTCAAAACATCAACAAAATTTAGCATTCGTCTAATTAAGCATAAATCAATTTTTAGACCATAATAATTGAGTGGAGACACTCCTAATCTTATTCCACTCTGTCATCTTGCACAAAATAAAACAGGTTGACAACATATTAAAATTCATAGAAAACGTAGAAAATGGTTTAGCTATTCTAAAATTGTCAAAATTCCCAACAGTATCAAGAAATGGAATACTATTTACAAAATTAATCAGAGTACATGGTCATAAAAACAGGTAGATGAAAATACGCAAATTAATAATTAATTACATAGAATACACATTTTTACATAACCCTTTCATAATTAATATTCTCGTCATGGGAGTCCATTAAACGCTAAACAAGAAAATAACACACATCAGATCGAAAAAAACATAAATATTGACAGTAGAATTCTTTCAGCTGTCCAGGAAGAAAAACAATTCCGCTTTCCGTACTCGCAAGTTCAAAGAATGCCGATAGCGGCCCAAGAGCCAACAGCGACACAAGAGCCGACAGCGGCTCGCCTCGCCAGTATTGTTGCGCCCGCGTGTGCGGCACGCTTGATCTCACTCGCCCTTGTGACGGCGTTTCCAGAACGTCCGTTTCACTGAATTCTTTCGGAAAAACTCACTCCCGAGTAATCTCAAGGAGTCCATAAACACTATCACAGTGGATAACTCAACACTGTCCATCATCACACGCATGTACAAGCCTGAAACTTAAAACAGCGTCTAAGTACATCGGCAATGACTAGTAAAACACATATTCATGAAATCTTACAGCTATTTACAAAATCATATTTACATTCCTTAATCTACTGTGACTCAGCTGAAAACTTAAACTAGCAGCTTGGATTTTTCAGTTGATTAGATCATGATTAAATTGATTAAAATTAAATTGATTAATCAAAATTAATTACTTATTAATTACAACTTCTTTAATGACCTTGGTCAGTCAAAAGCATGGCAATCTAGCAAATCGTTAAATCTTACACTCTATTTTACATACTGTATAAATTACCCATTGTGTGGTATTAATCGATCCTAGGTTGGTACAATTTCAAGTCTACAATATTCCGTAAGCATTTGTGTGAGGCATACCAATGACTTTATATGGTCCATTATAAACAAACTTAAATTTAGAGTTTTCATGGTCTATCTCGCTCGATTTCTCATGAGCTTTTACAAGTACTAAGTCTCCGATTGCAAACTTAGCAAAACGCGCTTTAGCGTCATGACGACGTATGCGAGCATCGGCTTTTAGCTTCATTACTTCTCGCAAACGATCTTTTTTCACACCAATACTAATGTTAATCCGTGGAGGGAATTTGATTATCTCTTCCAATTCACTTTCTACACTTTTGTCAATGCCGAAATTCCTCATGTTATGGCAGTTCAAACTCATTCCTACGTCAATGTCATCCGGCCAGTTAACAATGTGTATAGGCTGGTATTGCCTATGCACACCGTCTCCTGCCTCGTCAAAACCAACTACCATTGTTTTATCTAGTGACATACATGTCAAAGTTTTGCTTTCGCAGTTAATCACTGCACGGTACTTTAATAGCCAATCTAACCCGATAATTACTTCCGTAGTTAAGTCTGGCACGACGACAAACTCTTGTTCAAATCGTGCCCCACATATCTCGAAGTTGACAAAAATCTGTTTTGTGACCGGTTTACTGGCCTTCCCAGTAGCACCGATAATTTTCACTCCTGTTACTGGCATAACTACGATGCCAGGTCTGTCTTTCAGTAACTCAAATATTTTCCCAGATACAGCACTCAATTCTGCCCCGGTGTCAATCAACACGTTTAGTTGTAGGTCGTGCATATTAACAGACACTACTATCTGTCTACACTTCTCCTCGACTGTTTCTTTATTTTCCCACAGTAAATCCTCGTCTATATCTAGGTCATTCCAGAAAAAACCATCCGGCTTTGACCCCAAATCCGGTTTATCTGGCGGCTTTTTCAGCCTCTGTTCACATACAGTTTTAATTTCAACACGTCTGTCCTGAGGCTTAGTCTGTAGCTTCTCCTCCAATACCGAAACCTTTTCCTGTAACTCGTCAACTAGTGAGTGTTGCTTTGCTATCGATTCACTAATTGTCACCTTCGTTGATCCCTCTTTGGTCAGATTGATCTCATCTGCCAATCTACCTGGAGGAATGTGCCCAGTCGCATCTGAAATTACTTCCTCTGGATCTGCGCAACCCACACTGCTACCGTCTGACCGCATAACGTCAGCTCTAACCTCATACACGCTGAAATCTATGTGCTTTTCTACCAATTGTGTCCGGCTATCACTAAAATTTTCGTAATCTTTCCCCTTAATACTCTCGCAATGTTTAAACTGGAGGTTTGCGTCGGATGGGTCGGCTACTTCTACCACTATAACTTTCGGTAAAGTCTGCCGGTTAGGGCCAGAACTTTCCGTTACTCCTTCAACATCTAACTCCTGCGGGACGAAACACGACGAATCTTGCTCGTGCTGCCCATTAACATCAACTATTTCTGGTAAAGTCTGCCGGTTAGGGCCAGAACTTTCAATCACTTCACAAATACTATCTTCCTGTGGGACGAGACGCGGCAAATACTGCACGCGCTCCCCATAAACACTTCTCCCATACAGACCCCTATAATCTCTTAGTTCGTCGTATAAGCGACCGAACTGCCTTAACCAGACCTCATCCCTCTCTGCATCCCCTCGCTCAATGACGGACGTTTTATCCGACATCTGATCTTCTCTAAACAATTGCGAATCATTCTTAAACTCAATCTCCAGTTCCGCTGTGGGTATTACAGCTGCCACTTTATGATCGATTTCCGGAACACTACTTAAATTGTTCTCACTGACAGTGAATGTATTTTCTGCTGCCATGTATACAGCTGATTTACTACTTGTGGGCGCACTCCTTTCTCCTAACACTGGCACACTCTCCCGCCGTTGATTATTCCATACGGAATTTTCATAACGACGACACCTGGGTTTTCTCCTGTTATTGGCCCGCCAAAATTTCTCCACGCCCGGTCGGCCCCTCACCGGCGCGGCTAATGGTTTCCCTGTCTCGTCCCAGCAGATACGCTCCCCGGATACTGCTGAGGCGGCTGGTCACACCCTCTGGCGTTATTACTATTCTGCGCAGCCCGTATCACGTTAGTATGATACTGGTTTCTGTCATTCCTGTTATTATTTGCATTGTACCGATTGTTATTACGGTCCGAACCATTATTGTTATTGCTGCAGTATGCATTATTCCCATGGTTATCGTTGTTATGGTTGGGGTGGTACCCGTTGTTGTTACCACGGCCTCTACCACTGTCGCGATTATTGCGCCAATAGTCCTCGTCCTCAACTCTTTCCAGGAAATCATTGATTGTCCTGTAATTGCTTCCTACGTAGCGTTTTGTATCATCTGGAAGCTTCTTGTAGAGTTCCCAGACTATTTCGGATTCGGTGCGGCGATCACGCAAATATTCCAACTTGCGGATCCAGCCCTCACAAAACTCCCTCATCGAACCGCGCGAATTCGCATCGAAAGGTCTCGATACGACAAATTCGCGCCAGACACTTTGCTGTTTTTGCTCCGACCAGTATTCAGCCAGAAACAAATTTTTAAACTCGTCAAAAGTCAGGTTCGTAATGCTGAGGTTTAAGCCCCAACGCTTGGCATCACCAGCCAGCACATCAATAACCGCATTAGTTTTTCTCTCATTAGTCCATGATCTGGGTAAAACTCTTTCACAATTCTTAATGAAATCCGTCGCGTGTATACCGCCTTTTTTCAAGGGGTCGAACCGCTCCTCTTTCGTCAACAATTCCGAACTATGTGCACAGATTGGCACATAGCTCTGTTTTTCATCAAGTTTCTTTTCTAATTCCGACACTCTCGTAATTACTTGGCAAGTGGTTGTCGCAAGCGTTTCCACTTCCCTCTTTTTCTCTTCGCAGGTGTTAGCCTGCTTCGTCACTTTGGTATCTACTTCGGATACTAAAGCCTTTAAAGTTTCCACCATCTGTTGATCCTCTTTTCTCACTAATTGAATTTGTTCCGTCACCTTATTCTCGATGATCGGAGCAACTGCGTCTCCTACACTTTTCTCGATTCTGCTAATTTCGGAATCAAAACGAGTATTTATGCTCGCAATTTCCGCCTGAACGCCCATCATTTCCTGTTTAAGATTACCGATTTCGGTATTAATTACAACAATATCTTCTTTGATTTTATCAACTTTTGTATTAACAACTCCAACATTGTTGCTAACAACATTAATAGCTTTGTTCTGATTGTCTAGCTTTCGTTCAATCTTTTCAGACTGAGCTTCTTGCTTAGCAGACAGAGCTATAATTTCTGCCGATTGACTCTTGATTTCATTAATCAAAACATTCAATAAATCAGTTAAATTCCCGGAGACTACCGGTTTTACTTCCGTAGCTGGTTCCTCTATACATGTTCCCCCGTATTCATCATCAAGGGGTACAGATTTGATTTTCGCTTCCGATTCCGAAACATTTTCTAAAGTTTGGAATTCCATTTCTGCTCTTTGTTGCGTTTCGGCGGTCGCGTCTTTCATGCTAGCCGCCTGCCCCTGAACAATGGGTACCGCGGTGCGCGTTTCCCACTGTTCGACCGATTGTTCCGTATCCAAGTCTACCAAATTTTGGCAATTGTTGCCTTCACTCATTTTAATAATTTTCAATATAACTGACAAATCTCAAATGTAATTAGGATTACTCCCACTACTTATTCTCGCTGACGTAACGGCCTGTACGTAACCAGTACTTTGTTACGAGATTTGCACAATGCCAAATTCGTGTCCAGAACAACCTCAAATCCAAAGATTGTCCTGTCACCAGGTCGCCACGTGTAACCTCCCCCCTCACTTACCGACCTTAATGACAGCGAAAAATGAAACCGCGTGTACCTAATGGGAGTTTTGGAAAAGCAATCGTCACCGAAGTTAACCTGTCAGTAAAGAGGGAGGAAAGGGTTACATCTAAATGAAAGGAAATGTGCTAATGAAACTGGTGGAAATTAATTTTGAAAAGGGGTAAAGTTAATAAAGAAGGTAAATGTGCAGCCGTTACGTTAACAATTAACTAGCGGTAATTAGGTATTTGAGATTTGGGGAAAATCACGGTCGCCAGTCCTAAGGACAATTACTATAGTAACTGAAAAAGAAAGGTTATTACACATATAATTAACACTAGAAGCGTGGCAACTGAAGGTTGACACGTGTAGTGTGAAAACTGAAAGTTTGTCAGAAGTAATAAATTTCGCTACACTCTGACTTAATTTAGCAAAAGAATTAATAAAACCGGAAAATCGAAAGTTAATTTAGTGACTGAAGTTAATAGTGAGCTTTCTTTCTGAAGCACACCGACATTCAGTAAAATAAGGTTAGTCTTGGACTACCTCAACAATCATTTCAAAAGCTGCTTGAATCTACGCAATTTAGAAATAAGAGAATTAACTTTGAACTTGAATTAAATGATTCTGAACAATTAACAATAGTAAAATTTAGTACGTACCAAGCTGAGCTGCAGTCACAGGTAACTAAAATACGGTAACAAAACTCGCACTCTTAATTCGTGCTTGTGCAATCTAAATATTGTAGCCAGCTGAACTTTGAAATTAAAGCAGTGAAATCGAATGATGCTGGCGTTTGAATTTCAACGACCCTCGGGCTCATTTCGGAAAAGGAAGGGACCCTGCTTGGCAATGCAATTGGGACAATGAGCAACAAAGGTTCATGCTAAGTTGCTGTAATTTTGCGAGGCAAATGGAACAATTTGAAAAGCTGAGGTCTGCCATACAGTTCTGAAACTTTACGTGCTTTTAGTCTTCCTTGTTGGTTGATTGAAGGTTTGAAGCCGTCGATCGAGGAGGTGGCGACAGTCACTCATTGTCGGCCGTCGCTGTTGCAGAAGCTGGATGTTGGCGCGCCTTCTTCTCGACACGGTCACCAGGCGAAACGGGCTCTTGATGTGCGCCAGCTAATGCTTCCCGTCCGCGACACCATGTCAGAAACTATCATCGCGAGTCGAGCGCAATTACATGCTGCCAAACCCCGAAAGCGCGGCAACTCGCGGGAGCGTCACACAACACCTGCTCCACTCGCTACTCCCGCCAGACTCCTCACTGTTCCGCCCGCGCTCCACGCGGCAGAGTTAACACTACCAAAGATCCTACACACTTTGATTTTTCACACGACCTATCGACGTAATCGTTCGATAGCAGTTTTCCCTAGGCAAGACCCAGCGTAAAAATACAAATAATATTTACGAAACAAACCAATTATACATCGACATAAGTGCATAAATATATATATATCCAAACAGTAAAGCAATTACAATATATAAAGAGACAGAAATGTCATATCTTGAGGTAACAAAACAAGGAAAAAAATAATAGTACAATAGATGGAAATAGGAGGATATGCATTTCCGGCGTTACATACTGTTATTGTACTGGTGGAGTGTCCATAGCTGCAAGTGGGAGATGTGAGCTTCTTCATCTAGTTTCCCATGATGCAGTTTAAGAAATACCTCTGAGGAAGCAAAAAATTTAAACAGACCGAAAGTTAGAGAATTGTTTAATGAGTTGCACTTCAGTTGTAGTCAGTATATTGTCACTGTAATACAAGTTCCTTAAAGACAGACTACACCTGACAGATTTATTAGTGTGTTCCTTTGAAAAATTTTAACTAATATATAGTTTCTACCAACTAAAGTCTGCATCATATCCTAGAGATCAAAAGAATTCATACTGAGGAAGAAAGATGATATTCTCTTTTTTAAAGTGGGACGTCACTTACTGTAATTTGTCTTCCTTACACCGACACGTAGTTTTTAATCAACATCAGCATCTTCCACAAGAGAAACACGTTTCAGCAACTAACTTTCCATACAAGCAATGAATAAAGTTCTGTAGCATCTCTTCTCTGCACTGTGCCAATCTACGTAGTGGGTAGTCAGTCAATAAACACGTTTTCCATTATCTAATTACTTGGCTATCAACCGCTTAAAGACAATGCAAAACTCGCTCTTTTACTGTCCCAGAATTAATGTCGTGAAATCATTTTTACCACCATGACACTGACGTCTACAGAAAAAAATTATCTCTCTTTAAGAGCATCAGCCTTTATTTTTAAGACTATTCTCCTAAAATCAGTGACAAATCTAAAGCAGACAATCTCATGAAACATTACACCTCTTAATATTGTGAATTAGTTACGCCATACTTCAGAATAAAATTATAATTGTTTGGATTTACAAGAAGTCTTATTGGTCTTAAAGGTGTTCAGAAATTCTTAGGGGTGACAAATTGATTTTAAATTTATTACACATAATAATGACAGAGAGTTCATTCCTAAAAGAGACTAAAATAGTTTCTTATTAAGCTTCTGTAGAAGTATGGGCCAAATGGTATACGAGTAAATGCTGCTGCTTCTTTGCACTTGCCTCCTATGCAGCATTTACAGGCCATACTGTATTCTTAGATTCAGAAGCATGCTCAATGGGTATCAGTAAGTCATTAATAGACCAAATATGATATCATTTTATTTCTTAATCAGAGGCATTTCATGTTTTATGGTGTTTACAGGCAAGTCATTCGGCTGTTTGACGTATCAAATTGTCTACATGTAAACCCAAGGTTTTAGTAAGCCTTTTGAGCATTTTCAAAGAAGGAAGTAGACTCTTTTATGGGACTGATGGTACAGCCAGACAATGGATCATGTCATATCGTACCAAAAGAATGCAGGATATTGTAAATATTGTACTTAGTAGCAATTCAACCAACAGAATCCAAGGACTTATTTCTGACTGGGGATAAATCACATGTGGAGTTCCCCAAGACTCAATCTTAGGTCCACTACTGTTTATCATATATGTAATCACTCTCAGTATGCATACTGAAATGGAAGAAAAGTTCTCAAAAGTATCATTGACTGATTTCCTGGGAATAGTCTCACACTGAATTTCACAAAGATCGATCAAATTCACTTCTACACCTCTAGGGGTACTGCACCAGTGATAAGTGTAAAACATGGTGATGAAATAACACGTAGGGTGGAAACTTCAAAATTCTTAGGTGTCCATATTTATGAGAATTTAAATTAGAAACAACACATTTGGAACTCCTAAAACAACTTAGTTCAGTCACATTTGCACTTAGAATCATAGCAAATTTTGGGGAGACAAAAAATCAGTAAGTTGACATGTTTTGCTTATTTTCATTCATTAATATCGTATGGAATAATGTTCTGGGGTAACTCATCCTTAATAAAGAAGGTTTTCATTGCCCAAAAATGTGCTGCAAGAATAATATGAGGTACTCACCTGTGATCATCTTGTAGACATCTCTTTAAGGAGTTAGGCATTCTGATTACTGCTTCACAGTATATTTATTCCCTCGTGAAGTTTGTTGTAAATAATCCATACAGTCCAAAAGGAACAATGAGGTACATAATCACAATACTAAAAGAAAAACAGATATTGATTACTCAACATTAAGGTTGCCTTTATCGTAGAAAAGGGTGCACAACGCAGCAACAAAAATTTTTGATCGCTTACTGAGTAACATAAAATGCCTAACAGACAGCAAGGTAACATTTAAAAATAAATTGGAAAAGTTTCTCCTTGACAACGCCTTCTTTTCTGTTGAATAATTTCTATGTTTGTAATGTGTAAAAGGTAGTGGGTACGAATTGCTAACTCAATCTGTATATCTTGTTTCATTTTGGGAAAAAATACGGTAATGTTTAAAGTACAAATAGATGTACAATTTAATTTGCAATGTTGTTGTTGTTGTTGTTGTCTTCAGTCCTGAGACTGGTTTGATGAAGCTCTCCATGCTACTCTATCCTGCACAAGCTTCTTCATCTCCCAGTACTTACTGCAACCTACATCCTTCTGAATCTGCTTAGTGTATTCATCTCTTGGTCTCCCTCTACGATTTTTACCCTCCACGCTGCCCTCCAATGCTAAATTTGTGATCCCTTGATGCGTCAGCAAAACCTCCTACCAACCGGTCCCTTCTTCTTGTCAAGTTGTGGCACAAACTCTTCTTCTCCCCAATTCTATTCAATACCTCCTCATTAGTTATGTGATCTACCCATCTAATCTTCAGCATTCTTCAGTAGCACCACATTTCGAAAGCTTCTATTTTCTTCTTGTCCAAACTATTTACTGTCCATGTTTCACTTCCATACATGGCTACACTCCATACATTTACTTTCAGAAACGACTTCTTGACACTTAAATCTATACTCGATGTTAACAAATTTCTCTTCTTCAGAAACGCTTTCCTTGCCATTGCCAGTCTACATTTTATATCCTCTCTACTTCGACCATCATCAGTTATTTTGCTCCCCAAATAGCAAAACTCCTTTACTACTTTAAGTGTCTCTTTTCCTAATCTAATACCCTCAGCATCACCCGACTTGACTCGACTACATTCCATTATCCTCGTTTTGCTTTCGTTGATCTTCATCTTATATCCTGCTTTCAAGACACTGTCCATTCCTTTCAACTGCTCTTCCAAGTCCTTTGCTGTCTCTAACAGAATTACAATGTCATCGGCGAACCTCAAAGTTTTTATTTCTTCTCCATGAGTTTTAATACCTACTCCGAATTTTTCTTTTGTTTCCTTTACTGCTTGCTCAATATACAGATTGAATAACATCGGGGACAGGCTACAACCCTGTCTCACTCCCTAACCAACCGCTGCTTCCCTTTCATGCTCCTCGACTCTTATAACTGCCTTCTGGTTTCTGTACAAATTGTAAATAGCCTTTCGCTCCATGTATTATACCCCTGCCACCTTTAGAATTTGAAAGAGAGTATTCCAGTCAACATTGTCAAAAGCTTTCTCTAAGTCCACAAATGCTAGAAATGTAGGTTTGCCTCTCCTTAATCGATTTTCTAAGATAAGTCGTATGGTCAGTATCGCCTCACGTGTTCCAACATTTCTGCGGAATCCAAACTGATCTCCACCGAGGTTGGCTTCTACCAGTTTTTCCATTCATCTGTAAAGAATTCTCGTTAGTATTTTGCAGCTGCGACTTATTAAACTGATACTTCGGTAATTTTCACATCTGTCAACAGCTGCTTTCTTTGGGATTGGAATTATTATATTCTTCTTGAAGTCTGAGGGTATTTCGCCTATCTCATACATCTTGCTCACCAGATGGTAGGGTTTTGTCAGGACTGGCTCTCCCAAGACCGTCAGTAGTTCCAATGGAATGTTGTCTACTCCTAGGCCCTTGTTTCGACTCAGGTCTTTCAGTGCATTGTCAAACTCTTCACGCAGTATCGTATCTCCCATTTCATTTTCATCTACATCCTCTTCCATTTCCATAATATTGTCCTCAAGTACATCGCCCTTGTATAGACCCTCTATATACTCCTTCCACCTTCCTGCTTTCCCTTATTTGCTTACAACTGGGTTTCCATCTGAGCTCTTGATATTCATACAAGTGGCTCTCTTTTCTCCAAAGGTCTCTTTAATTTTCCTGTAGGCAGTATCTATCTTACCCCTAGTGAGATAAGTCTCTACATCCTTACATTTGTCCTCTAGCCATCCCTGCTTAGCCATTTTGCACTTCCTGTCGATCTCATTTTTGAGACGTTTGTATTATAATGACTCCTTTTCTTACTAGGCTAATTACTGTTTAGCTTTACAGGGCCATTATACTGAAATGTTTCCCCACACTACCTAGTATTGTCTTTCTATTTGTGTGAGTAACTGTATGTTCACTGTTGTGGGTAAATACATACAGCGTACACAGGGCGGTGTGTGAAACTGATGGCGATTACTCGCTTCCGCTGTTGTAGAAATCTGCTCCAGATGCTGCAGATACCATGTTGAGCTGAAAGTGATAACCAAAATACTGAGAAATATTCTTCGGGGGTCTGTTGCATAGCAATCAGATTCCTTTCAGTTCTGAGATATGTCCAGTTACTATTGTGGATTTGAATGATCCATGAAGTGTTCCTTTTCCGAAGAAAACATCGAACTATTTCACTAGAACTGAACGCTCCCATCGGAACTGTTCTCAACTGGTGTTTATTAGTAAATCACAATAGCAGTACATCGCTGGGTGTATAATAAGACGTACCTTCTTGAAATGAACAATATTTTATTGTTCTATTAACTGATTTCCTTCCATATGCACTTATATTTTACAGTGTGAATCAAAAACTCGCAAAGGCGTCGATTTTTTACATCACAAGAATGGCTCTCCTCCCCTAAAAAAATTACTCTTAACAAGAACAATAGAACTCTATATCCTAAGAATAATTATGTGAGCGCTGACCGCCACAGAGTAATAAACAATATCTTTGTCTCTCTCTCGCACTGTCACAGCAAGTTATGCTGCATGATACATCATATATGCTCCTCTTGTGGACGAACGTTTTTTGGCAAAAACAAACACGAGCGTTCACACAACACTATATCGGTGATTGTTTATGACGCTGTATTAACGTCCACTAGAGTATTAATGTCCACTGTATTTCTTATGATGTTTTGGTATTAGTGAATGACTATCTAAATGTAAATTATTGATTTGGGTGCATATACTGCTGACAAAGCCTGTGCTGAATTCCTGATGCAGCATATATGCATAGCTTACATGCTTGCTTTTATTCATTTGTTGAGGATGGCGTGAGATGTGATCAGAAACCTTTTTCATCATCACTCAAAGCTTCTGTCACTCGCCTTGGGATGTCTCAAACGGATAATCTAGCCATTCGGCCAAGCCCCACAAAGAAAAACCAAGGAAAACCTCGGGGTAGATTTACCATCCTCATATTTCTGATTTGCAAAGAAAATTAATTGAATTACAATGGAAAATAAAAAAAATATTTACAATATGGATTTTTTTTAAATGAATTTAAACACTGTTCACAAAAGAAACACAACACTGTTAATCTTCTGTGACTTGAGGTGAACCGTCGACACGTTGGTTTACGTCCATCTACGATTCCCTTCTATCTGTCATCTCCTGGTAACTGATGGAATTCTATTCCCATTTCACCGTCTCCTCGTGGGTATTATGGTTTTCCGCATATGATTAACATGAAAATAAGAGTCAGTGTAAGTTCTGTGGAAAAAGGTATTTGATCTATGCTGAGCTGAAATAGAATCTAATCTAAAGTTCATTCTAACTGTCTGTCCTGAATTCGAAATATTCGGAAGTCGTAAGGTGTTCTTCATTTCTATCAACAACCCTATAATGCACTATACACAAATCCAACTGGTGCTGCCGTGTCAACTTATGCTCATCATCTTTCAGATGGACTTTTACACTTGTTGATGTGCTTATAACTGAAAGGCATTTGCTCAGTTGGTAACTTCGCGAGTAACAATTGACATAACATAATTTACATACACAGGTATGTTACAACAATAGTACAATTATAAAGACAATGTTCATCACAAAAGATTGAAACAAAGTAATAGGCATCCTTTTAAAACTGAGAACGGGTTACCCTTTCCGAACAGCATGACTTCAGCTCAGCAAGTAAAAAAAAACCAAATACAAACATACACTGACATTGTTAAATTGACATAAGGAAAAATATCTTGCCATAGACCAGATTCATTTGAGTCACTAACCCATGGTCATTATGCATTGTGAAACCTGATTGAAATTACTATCTACTAAATAAAAATTTTTTAGAAGAAATCATTCATACTATAGCTAAATTCTCTGCATACTGAAAAGAAAACTTATCCTTACAGTGGAAAACCTATACATAATGTCTGCATATCTCTCGTACAGTATGCCTGAAAAGAAAAACTAACTACTAAATTGCAAAAAAAAAGAAACTACCCTACATATGATTCATAGGTTTAATGAAAATTCTCTAATAAATATTATTTGATAAGAATAGTATTTTCAATCTTCAGAATCTTCAGTCATCATGAAATTGCTTTAACAAGTGATGAGGATACATTCCTTTCACCTTTCCATTCTTCACATCCTTCAAAACATAAGTTCCTGGATGGGGTATTTTGGTAATCACAAATGGTCCTTGATAGAATAATTGCCATTTTGTGTTCTTCCTCTGTATAAGTGAAGCCTTAGGATGAGTTTTTACTAAAACTTGGTCTTTCACTTTATATGTTTTTATTTTTCCAAGTCGATTGTCAAAATATATTTTCCTTTTTCTTGCCTTGTCCATTATATTGAGTAAGGATTGTCGTACTTTATTTTGTAGGTCTATTTTGTTAATAGCTACTTTAGGAATTGGTCGAATCCAGTCATTCTGTTCCTGTTTTCCAAACATCAGTTCGTATGGGGTGTATTCTATCGTAGTATGTGTCATATTGTTTACAATTTCCTGAAAATCGTGAAGATAATCGATCCATTTGGGTTGCTGGTTGTGGCAATATGTTCTCATGAACCGGTTTAATTCACGAAAAATTCGTTCCACGGGATTCGCCGAAGGGTGGTACACTGATGTTAGAATTTGTTTTATACCACAACTGACTAATGTTTGCCTCCAACGAAATCCAGTGAACATTGACCCATTGTCAGAAAGAATAGCCTCTGGTTTGCCTACTTTGACTATATAATCTTTGACCAGCTTCTTGGCTATGGATGCAGCAGTAGCTGATTTTAATGGATAAAGTTTGACATACTTAGTGAATATATCAAGAAAAACTACAATATATTTGCATCCTCCCCTTGATGATGGTAGAGGACCACAGACGTCGACCGAAATGATTGACAGCGGTTTTGTGGGTATAATAGGATGCAGGAAATCTTTCACACAAAAATCCCCTGGTTTGGCTAGCTGACAAATTTTACATTTAATACTCCAAAATGTCCCCAAGTGATGTGCGTGTGCAAAATTAAGTCATTCTCATTCTTCTCGGGAATACACACCTTCCAATTATCTGAATCAAGATGCCCTTTGAAAAATAAGACATCGTCCTCAACTTTGTACAGTCTCTTCTGATCATCGTTTCCAGGCGTTGCTAAAGTTTCCTTTATTGAATGCCAACGAGGATCTTCATTCTGTAGTTTTTCCGTGTTCTTACACATGTCAAGGAAATGTTTCCTATATATTCTATCAGTCATAATAAGAACATTAAGTTCGGACGGATTGCCGGTGATGTTGATAGTTGACAAATCTCCATCTGGCATTCTAGACAGTGCATCAGCGATGAAATTATCTTGTCCGCTTAGGTATTTAATTTCAAATTGAAACTCTTGGAGCGAGAGCGTCCATCTTGCTAATCTTGGATGTAATAATTTACATGTTTCCAAAAAACTTAACGCTTTGTGGTCGCAGTATACTGTTGTCTTCGCTCCATATAAGTAATAGCAAAATTTCTTAAATGACCAGACAACGGCCAATGCTTCCCTTTCGGTAGTCGTATATGTTCTTTCACAAGCAGTTAAGAGTCGGCTAGCAAAAGCTATTGGACAGAAAGTTGATTTCCTATCTATCATCTTTACTTGGAAGAGGCATGAACCTATTCCAATTTCTGAAGCATCTGCCATTAAACCGAATTCTTGGCTCATATCTGGATGATATAATATTTGTGAATTGACTAAGGCATGTTTTATTGCTTCAAATGCATTCTGACATTGTTGCGTCCACACCCACGGAGTATTTTTGCGCAACAAGCTGTACAACGGTTCTGCATTAGTAGAGTGGTCGTGAATGAAACGCCTGAAAAAAGACAAATCCGAGGAAGCCCTTTAACTGTCTTTTTGTTGTTGGAACTGCAAAGTTTTTGATTGCCTTTAGTTTCTCGGAGTCTGGTAAGATGCCTTTTCCATTTATAAGATGACCCAAAAATTTGATTTTATCTCGAGGAAAATGGGACTTTTGCAGATTTGCGGTTATGCCTGCTTCCTTGAAACGTTCTAATACTCTTCTCAATAAATCAACGTGCTCCTCCCATGTGCTCGTAGCTATGAGCATGTCGTCCACAAATAAAGTTAAATTGCTTCGAAGTGCAGATCCCAATGCATGATCTAGAGCATTTATAAAAACTCCTGAGCTCACGTTTAGCCCGAAAGGTAAAACCTTAAATTGAAATCTTCTACCTGCATGTACAAATGCGGGGTACTTTTTTGATGGTTCGTCTAGAGCCACCTGCCAAAATGAACTTCTCAAATCAATATTTGTTAAGTATTTCATCCCCTCGAACTTTTGAATTAGCTCATCGATGTTTTCCGGGTGAGTTCGCACGGGCATGATAATCTTATTTATCTGCCGTGCGTCTAGCACGAGACGAACTTTTCCTCTCTTTTTCGAGACAACATGAAGCGGACTACAGTATGGACTCGTCGAAGGTTCGATCAGGTCCCATTCAAGCATCTGGTGGATTTCCGCATCAACTGCCTTTCGTTGGTGCCACGGTACTGGATAAAAAATACGGCAGGAAACTTGGTGTGGTATCACATCTAAATGGCATGTGTATCCCTTGATTACACCAGGTCTTTCTTGAAAGACTTCATGATATTCCTGTAGAAGATCATATAATTGCTTTCTTTGGTGTTGTTGCAAATATTCAGGTTCTTGCACCTTTTCATATATCATAACTTCAGGGTTTAAAACTGGTTGCAAGTAATTAATTTGGTAATACCGTACAGGTTTGCTATGTATCCACTTTATTTGCAGCTTTCGTCCCTGACAATACTTTCCATGGGTACTATATTCCCTGAGAAGATTCAGTTGATGTTTCTGATCCATTATTGTAAAACTGGCACGGCTAGAGAAAAATCGATATGCCAATTTCTCTCTCTAAATTCATCTATACCCAGGATACAGTCCTCAACCAATTTTTTATTACAAGGAACGTGCAATTTATAGCTACATTTCCTATATCTAACTGGAGTTGAGTCTGCACTTTAAGACTTATGACCAGTAGGACCTGCAATTCTACAACATTGAACAGGAAAAATCGGTGTATTTGCTTTCTGAAGTATTCTTTGAAATAACTTCTCAGAAACGACATTTACTGCTGCTCCTGTATCTAAAGTAACTTGCACAGTAATGCCTTCAATCGCCGCCTGAATTTTCGCAACGGGTACAGTGATATGTTCCTCTTGACAAGGCATCATATCCTGCTGAAGTTCTTCTATTAATAATCTGCCTTCATTGTACCGGAAAAATTTGACGCTCGAATTTTCGCCCCTGAAAACTTCCTCGACTGCACCGTCGGGGCTTCTGACAGTCGAGTTTAGTTTGACGATTGTCCATTATTAGTAGATGTCTGCTCCGTTACGTCGGTTATTATTGGTGGTTGATTTCTCCTTTCATTTGCATTATCATTTGGTACCCAACCTGAAGTTTGTGGTTGCTTGTGATATTCATGGGTTGGTTCCTGATATCGGCGTTTTTGCTGATAATTCCCTTCTTGATAGTATCCTTTCCTCTTCTTATTATTCTTCCTCCATTTCCGTTTATATGTTTGTTCACATTGTTGGTCATGATTACACTGGTCGGGATTTTCGTTACCAAATTTCACGTTTTTCTGGAAATAATTCACCTGTGGGTTTGGTGAATTGTGTGCAAAAGGTTTGTTTCCATACTGTTTGTTGTTACTATTGTATTTGTTAGGTTGGTAACTTGGTTGGTTATAGCGCACACGAGATTCTTCGAACAGAATGTCTATTGAATCCAGTGTGGCTAGAAATCTTCCACATGTTGTTCAGGCACATGTAGAAGTTTTTCCTTAACTTCAAGTGGAAGTTTGCCCTTTAATATTCGAATGATATCCTGCGTCGGGATTGGTTCATTCCAGTATTTACTTTTATTTATATACTTCTCGAAATACTTTCTTAAAGATCCATTTTTGAAAGAAAAAGGTTGTGTGTCAAAAACTTCCTTACGTAGTCTTTCTTGTACACCTTTATTCCAGTATTTGTGCAAGAAAGCGCGTTCAAATTGATCATAATCTTGACACCAATGGGATGCTTCTGGCGCCCACATCGATCCATCTCCATGTATGAATCCTGCAACGTACATAATTTTTTGTTGCTCAGTCCACATTCGCGGCAATATCCCTTTAAATTGCTTGATAAATACCACGGGATTAATCGACTTCCTTTCGGGAATAAATATCTGGAATTGACGATATTTAAGCATTTTTTCTTCATTCATAGTCACAGGTGTATTCTGGTGGCTACTACGAGGTGAATGATAATCTCGATAATTTGTTTCTGGTTGATTATGTAATTATGCACCAATACATGGATATTGTTGCATGGATTCGGTTTCACTGGTTTCATCAGGAATAATGTCTGCTTTTGATAAACTGCAAGTAGTATGTGCCCCTCTAGTATTAACTAGACCCTGCTGGCATGCTTTTAATGTATTTTCTATCTTTGCTTTCCAAGCAGGAAATTCATCTCCTATATTCTCCTTAATCTCTTTAACTTCTGCTTTAAGTTGTTCTTGTGCAGCTTCGTTGTTAACTTGCACGTTAGAAACCGTTTCTTTCAAGGTTTTGTCAACATAATTTCCCACTGTCTCGGTTTGCTCTTTCGCCCAATCTTCAATGTCCTTAGAAAATGCGATCTTATGTTCTTTGAAAAGTTTCTCTATGTGTTTCTCGCCTTCGAGACTGAGAGTGTCTATCCTCCGAGTAAGCTCAATGACAGCTTGCTCGTTATCGTGCTTAATTGTATTCACGTCTTGCGCAATAGTGTTCTGTACATGAATAACTTCTTGCACTTGATGATTAAGTGTATCTTGACGACATAAGATGTCTTTGTATTTGTTTGTTAATTCCTTATACAGTTGTTCTTGTGTAACTATGAGTTGTGCCTGACTGGTAATCAAGTGACTCTGCTTTGTTTCCAAACTCTGGAATTTTTCAGTAATCTTATCATTTATTTCTTTTAGTTTATTAGATTGCTCCTGAGTCAAATTAAATTGCGCACTCTCCAATGCCTGGAATCTACGATTCATGTCGTTTGCAAACGTGGATTGTGTCGTTGCAAGATTAGATTGCGTGGTTTCCAATGCCTGGAATCTACGATTCATGTCATTTGCAAACGTGGATTGCGTGGTTTCCAATGCTTTAATCCCTTGTGTTATGACAGTCAAACTTGACATCAGCTGGGATAACAAATCGGTATTCTCAGCAATTGGCGATTGCACTGGGCTTAATGAGGATTGTACCGACACAATTTTCGGTACAGTCATTTCGTTTTCGCACGCGTCTGTGTCAGAGATGAAATTCATGTTGTTTGTTGGTTGCTGCATATTTCTCTGGACCTCTTTCGACATATGAATGTCGGAACTAGCAACCGTTTGTGTCGACGGCATGAGCGCATTAATTATTGCTGGTTGCTCAGCCGTAATCGACATAGCACTAACTACGGCGGTATTAAATTCTGTGGCACTAGTTGACGATGCATTCACACTATTTAATTCATTTTGTGGCATTGTGATGCGTGCTTGCTTATTGGCTTTGAACATAGATCTAGTTATCACCATGTAAATGAGCAATTGACAGTTTCTCCTCTAAATAAGTCCTACAAAAGTGACTATTGAACTTTTACACACGCAAAAACGTTAATGTCCTAATGCTGTTAATGTACATTTTACAATGTGATACAAAAACAATGCATAGATAACACATAAAATGTTGTCTTACTATATCTACTGAAATACTGGAATTCTAGTAAAAGTAATATAGCAACTCTATTTATACTTAGAAAATTTCTACATGAAGGGTCACTACAATGCATAAATGCTCAAGAAAGCTAGTAATTCAAATGTTCTGGCCTTTTTGAAGTTTCTGCTCGGCTGCTGGGACGGCGCACTCGTTCTCTTCACAAGATACTCCCGCACGTTAGAGTTAGCATGAAACATACAAAGGACCATAATGTAGTTACTCTATAAGACTAGACATATATACACACAATGAAACATTAATTACTAAATTACTAACATATTTGTATTGCAGGTTCACTATGAGTGTTGTATCAGGATCGTGTCCTGTCTAACGGTAGACATTTATAATGACTCCTTTTCTTACTAGGCTAATTACTGTTTAGCTCTACAGGGCCATTATACTGAAATGTTTCCCCACACCACCTAGTATTGTCTTTCTATTTGTGTGAGTAACTGTATGTTCACTGTTGTGAGTAAATACATACAGCGTACACAGGGCGGTGTGTGAAACTGATGGCGATTACACGCTTCCGCTGTTGTAGAAATCTGCTCCAGATGCTGCAGATACCGTGTTGAGCTGAAAGTGGTAACCAAAATACGGAGAAATATTCTTCGGGGGTCTGTTGCATAGCAATCAGATTGCTTTCAGTTCTGACAAATGTCCAGTTACTATTGTGGATTTGAATGATCCATGAAGTGACTTCTTTTCCGAAGAAAACATCGAACTATTTCACTAGAACTGAACGCTCCCATCGGAACTGTTCTCAACTGGTGTTTATTAGTAAATCACAATAGCAGTACATCGCTGGGTGTATAATAAGACGTACCTTCTTGAAATGAACAATATTTTATTGTTCTATTAACTGATTTCCTTCCATATGCACTTATATTTTACAATGTGAATCAAGAACTCGCAATGGCGAATGGCTCTCCTCCCCTAAAAAAATTGCTCTTAACAAGAACAAAAGAACTCTATATCCTAAGAATAATTATGTGAGCGCTTATCGCCACAGAGTAATAAACAATATCTTTGTCTCTCTCTCGCACTGTCACAGCAAGTTACGCTGCATGATACATCATAGTATTCCCTTTTCCTGCTTCATTTACTGCGTTTTTATATTTTCTCCTTTCATCAATTAAATTCAATATTTCTTCTGTTACCCAAGGATTTCTACTAGCCCTTGTCTTTTTACCTACTTGATCCTCTGCTGCCTTCACTACTTCATCCCTCAGAGCTATCCATTCTTCTTCTACTGTATTTCTTTCCCCCATTCCTGTCAATTGTTCCCTTATGCTCTCCCTGAAAATCTGTACAACCGCTGGTTTAGTCAGTTTATCCCGTTCCCATCTCCTTATATTCCCACCCTTCTGTAATTTATTCAGTTTTAATCTACAGTTCATAACCAATAGATTGTGGTCAGAGTCCCCATCTGCCCCTGGAAATGTCTTACAATTTAAAACCTGGTTCCTAAATCTCTGTCTTACCATTATATAATCTATCTGATACCTTCTAGTATTTGCAATATGAATGTAAAATGACTCATTCCACATCACGACCATTTATCGTCCAAATTGGTCCATATAACATGAAAGTAACTAACTAACCAACTCAGTGTGTTGGGAAACATCTGTTGCTGAGGTTGTGGACATTCACTGCTGCTCATGTAACACCACATCAAGTATCCTCTCGCGTGCTATATTTAGCTAAAGCCACTCACTGATAGTCACATCTCCCTGAGCTGCCACATTCACAGAGCAATTGAAAGAGATTGCAGAGTGTTTCCAACATTTCGACGAAAAGAGTGGCGCTATAAATCTTGAAAGTGTCGAGCAAAGCAGACAAATAGAAGAAATGTAAGCAGGGAAAATAATAAAAACTCCAACGTCTAGAAACGATTGTGACTGAGAGTAGAGCTACCACAGTTACTGTTCACAAGGAACCGAAGCAAACCAGTGGTTTGTGAATGAGATCCACATACACCCTTCAGGCAGTTACATTATACATCACTGAAGGACTAACGAGCAACATGATAAGGATGAGGAGCAGAAAATGTTAAATAAGAGGCCTGAGAAAGGATTCGAAAATATAAGCTAGAAAAACAGGGTACAGTTGGTGAAGATCAATAAGACAACTGAGGCGCAAAATAAAGAACATCAGGAACAATTATTAAATCTAAGTCTTCAACTGCAAGAGAATTCGATGGAGAAAATGAAGAAATCAGGGAAAGAGTCTGAAAAAATTTAACACATTATTAGATGAAGTCAAATAAATGACAAAAGAAATAAAAAAAGGGGTGCAGACACAAGAGCGAATGTGGAAATCATTAGCAGACACGCAGGTTCGATTCCTGCCTCGGGCGTGGATGCGTGTGATGTCCTTATGTTAGTTAGACTGAAGTAGTTCTAAGTTCTAGGGGCTGATGACCTCAGAAGTTGAGTCCCATACTGCCCAGAGCCATTTGAACCATTAGCAGACAACGAGGTGACGTGGCAGTACAAGCTAAAACCACTGCAGAGGTCAAGCTGCTATGAATAAACAAACTGAACGTCATGCGGCCAGCTTTAAGAAAGAAGCCACTACAGTTACACACAGCAACATTTCGCAAGCAGATGAGTACGTCTGAGTGTTAAGTGCAACAACATTACAGCTATTGTGATTCTGTGTCCAAACGACCTGTAGCAGTTAATATCTGGGTACATGCTGTAATAGAAGACTTTCGAGAAGTCAAAAAATCTCAAGAGGACCTTAACCAAAGCTACCAATAAGCACTGATACAGCTACAGAGATGCCAGAAGCTCAGAAGTAAGGTTCATGAAGATCTACGATCCTTCCACAATCTACACCAGTTAAGGGGAGCTTGCTCCTTCCCACACTTCGGACTATCGTCATCCAAAGACCAGGATTAGTTAATTTGGAGATATGTTACTGTCGTCATGGTCAGATACATTAAACATTCGGTTTGTGTACGTACATTTGTGCAGAGAATCGATGGATCATATATATTTCATTGTGGAGCATTGTAAAACATACAAAGAGTTCACGGAGGATTTTCTGTAAGTAAACTGGGTGAAAAGTAAACAGGAGCAAGCGAAATTAAATAGGCTAAATACGTGACTCCCAGTATCGGATGTAACGGATACCACTGCCATACGTTTGAGGTGATCAGCCATTGAACCTGATTGTTAAACGTGTCATACATGCCACTGGAACTGATACAGATTTGATGTTGCGAATTTACTGCATTATGTACGGCGAGAAATTGCTATGGCTGCAAATTGGATGCATGTTGTGAAGACTTCTCGGAAGTTGTTGCTAAATTTGGAGTACGATCGAATTATAGAGGAATAACCATCCAGTCACATTAAGAAACACAAAATTTTGGCATAAATGTCGTGCGATTGTAACCTAAATTAACTTCTAACCGACGAAAACGGAAAATATACGAATGCAACTAATGAAACAGGCAAAAGTGAATACCGACTTTCACAAAACGAAGACGTAGAAGCATGTAAAAACACGGAATGGTAGGGAGCACCTATGGGGAAATCAGAGACGTTTGAAGGAAAGAGAAGCAGCAATATGGATATTAATGGCTCAGGTGGCAAGCCAGTACTAAGAAAAGAAGGGAAATCTGAAAACTGGAAGAGATATGTAGACGTGAGGTGAAATTTAAGGTCAGTGGTGAGAGGAGGGAAGCGAGTGGTATATCTTGGCCTGGATGTTGGAAAATGTCGACATCCTTATGGTTTTGAAAGAGGAACAGAGGTTAGTAAGCGAGATGGTCCTACATTTTAGTACAGGACATACCATAGTCGCTCATGGGGAACGTGAACACTTCACCAGATGTCTGGGGAATTTATGAAGGATTAGTTGATGTGGACCAACTACCAGAATAATAGGCGTATGAAGGAAGAGATCATATTGTCTGGTAGGGGGATGAAAGTGGGGAACGAGCAGTCTGTTTTAATCAAACCCTGATAGCACACACCTTCTGCTCATCACTGGAACCCCATATGAGAATCTTCCCACAGTTACCATTGGCCTCATAGGTACCAGTTGCAAAGCATTCACTGTCAGGAGTCCTGGCCTGAAACGCAGTCCGGTTGTGGTATAGAAGCCATGGGAACATTTTCCATGACAGCCGATTATTACAACCATGAAAGAAAAAAATTGAAAATCACATGAATCCATAATAAATTACTCCCATAATTCCCCCAAATAGGCAGCGTCCTGCACAACTCTTCCCCCTTCCATAGATGTGGTGACTACAAACCTTACAAGTTTGTCACACACTCCCTTGTTAAGACGAGTTGCCCATATAGGGAACTTAAACACCACACCTGGATGACTATGAAATGACTTTTAAAATATGTATGCAGGAGTGCAAGAGGTACAAAGTGGTTCAAATTGATAGCGAGGGTAATAAGTTTGAGGGGGCATAAAACAGCAAATTTGTCCTGTCCATGCAGACCCGGCTGAAGTCCAATGGTGTCAATGGAGTTGTGTGGTGAGTCAGAGTGGTGAGGTCACTAAGCCAGCAATGGAGCGTGGTGGCAGCCCCAACGGATCATTATTTCATACTTTAGGAAACAAGGTAGGGGTCTACAACACATGGTATAGGGGGTATTAGACGGTACCATGAACATGCGTCATACAATGAAAAGGGCACATAATTTAAATGGAGCTTTTCTTCCACTAACGATTAAGATCTTAATTTTGAAAAAGACAGGTTGATTTAGACATTTTAGTAAATTAAACTGTTTAGAAAGAGGTCAATACCAATTACGATGTTACAGGTTAATTCGGTTCCTAGTCGGATTTCATATCCTTGAAATGAACTGATGAAAACTGAAGTTATGTTCTTTATTTTGAAGACATTTAATAAAGTTCCATACTACAAAATGTGAGACGAGTCATCCTATACAATTTGTATGAGTTCAATCCTAACCAAGAGAAACATCAATGGTTGTCTTGGTTAGGGTGCACACATACAAATTCTATAGGATGACTCGTCTCACATTTTGTAGTATGGAACTTTACTTTATTAAATGTCTTGAAAATAAAGAACATAACTTCAGTTTTCATCAGTTCATTTCAAGGATATGAAATCTGACTATAATTTTTCATAGGGCTTCTCATTAATAATTCAAATGACCCATGCAAAAAAGATGGAGTTATTAATCAAAACGCGCAATTACCATAGTGAGTGCAACAGTAGGGGTCAAGAGAATGTGTAGAAGATTAGACATGAGCCAACTTTCAAGGATATAAAAACAGTATTCCTGTGCAACTGGATCGTTTTATGTACTACAACAAAATACCAAATTCACTGTAAAGATTCTAAAAATATTGCTGACAGCAGTCTAATTTAAACTGTAGTCCACGACAGTGCCAGTAGGAATTGTGCTTCAAACAAA
The DNA here is from genome assembly GCF_021461395.2 of Schistocerca americana. Taxonomy (NCBI): domain Eukaryota; kingdom Metazoa; phylum Arthropoda; class Insecta; order Orthoptera; family Acrididae; genus Schistocerca; species Schistocerca americana. Next base: position 90,365,239 of record NC_060122.1, read on the forward strand.
ATAGCTGTCAATAAGACATTTGTGATTAGAGAGGTGCAATCTTTAGCAAACCAAAATAAAACTTCTAGTAGCAAATCTGAAGTGACTGAATATTTCCAACAGTTAAGCCAAACAGATCACATTTACATTTCGGTATTTTGTAAGAAAACGTATCCCCCATGTTAATGAAGACATGGAAATTATATGACACCAGTTAAACAGAATTTGCACAGAGCACCTTACTATGGATTGTGGAGATGTTATTTTCAGCTTGACCCTTTTCCAACGTCGAGCTCCCTCCAGTGTTTCATTTCATTGGACGAATGTTTTATTTCTATGATGGCCACTTTCTATCCCTCTGTAATATTCCTGGCTGTGGCCACCTGTACTTTATTTTGTTAGACGTTCACTTTGATATAGCTTGATACACGTGAAGTAGCATATGAAACAAAAGTGGAGTGAGGTAGAAGCGACAGATGGTACAGTATGTACCACTCCTGTGGGAGGGTCCGCCAATTGGACTGGACTTGCTACTGGTTGGTCAACACATTTGGGTGCTAGGAGCCGAAACGCCTAACTTCTCTTATTAATTGTTTATATACTGTTCATTGTATTTAATCCAGTTCTCAGTATAACGAACTCTCATGGTTACCCTGCGGCTCTACCGTTCTTGTTTCTTAAATTTCACTAGTTTTGAGAGACATAAGAGTAACGATATTGCAACCGAAGTTCTTCGAACACCTTTGCGTAGCTTCGGCGCAACTGGGAGACGAAGTACTTCGGAAGCGCCAGTCACTCCGTTTCGGTCGTTCTGGAGGCCCGGACATGTTTCCGAAGTTGTCAGAAAAGTTACCGTATAATTAAGAGTTATGTAGAGTGTTGTATAAGACAGTGTAAAATCGATAAACATTTAAATAACAATAAAACAAGATTATTAATGAGAAGTGTCGCCTACCATCATTGTCGGTACTATAGATCTTGCCCTCTGTAGATACAGATACTAAACTGGGCAAGTGACATCCCCCAGAAAGCACAGTCACAGGTTCGAGATGACAGCATAGCAGCCTCCGCCGAAGAAGATCCCACGACCGACGAGCTGTCTTCTGCTCTGAGGACACAGCTTGAGAAGACGACAAGTTGGTGGAAAGAACGGTTATGGACTCTTATTCAATCTCTCCAGATCTCTCCAGCTTCCAGACCTGACTTCCAAAGAACACCTACAATTTATACATGGCATCCCTAGTGAGGAACGTGTACTTCAATAGGAGGCTACTAACCCGTAAAAGAGAATTGTGAAGTAGGTGAGAGATGAAAATCATAGTGTGAACAGTGGACTGTAATAATTATCATAGAACGCCCGAATAAGTAGTGTATGAACAGTCAAAAAGATAAAAAGCGACACTGTGTGAACTGTGAAATTACATCCCGTTTGAACTTTTCTAAGTTTCTTTAAACTGTTAGGCAAAAAAATTTATAAATGCTACTAATTAGTCCGCGTCGCGTAGTTGAAAGTGAAAACACGAAAACGCAAATGGAAGTGTAAAGTTATAAGTGTGTGCGCAGTCCAAATGGATTACGTTGTGTGTGCGCGGTCGAATGAAATTACGTTTTATTCCACTGCTACGAGAAACAACGCTCCAGGGAGCAGTTAGCAGAGCAGCGTACATCAGGCGAGACGAATGACTTGGAAGCAACACCTGTCGCATCCACCAGCTTTGTTCAACGTCAGAGAGCGGCGAACGGCAAGGATAGGCGTCTGTGGTTGACTCTGGCAGCCGAAGACACCCAACACGACAAAACCAATGCGGCGAGCAGCAGCATCGTGCCGGAGAAGAAGGTAGCGTGGGCGATAAATCATTTTACAGCTAGCGAGAGGAAACTAGTATCGACAGCCACAGCGATTTCTAAGAATATTGTTAAATTGTTTGGTAATTATTTTTCCAATGACAAAATGTTGGAGGAAAGTAAATGCGGTAAAATCTTAGACGTAGAGAGGCAGTGCAACCTCAGTGTAACGAAATTGAAGAGGCAGACCAATATTACAGTGCATGTAACATGAAGTTAGTAATATAAGTAAAGAGGAAGGTGTACAAAATGGAGGATAGCTATTTACCAGAATCATCTGATGTAGAAACTGAAGTTTTCCAAGAAAACATACTTTCAGATAGCAGCAATAGTGAATTTGGAGAGGTGGATTCTGATGTAGGTGACATGAGTGTTAACGATATTTAATTAAGGTGAATGGTGATGTCAGAGGTGATGACTCTGACACCGCCATTGCTAATGAATCAACAAGTAGAACAAATAGATTAAGCCATAGAACAGTATCAGCTGACGCATTGCCTACACAAGATAATAATAAAAGTATGGTTGAGATATTAATGAAGTTAGTATCTGGGCTAGAAGAAAAGATATACCGGGGGAATAAGGAATTTGAAAAAGATTCAAATGAATTAAACAAAGGTCAAAAATTACTTGCTGATAAAACAGAAGCAAAAAACGAGGAGATAGCAGAAATGAATCGTAATTTAGACACCAGGGCTGATTATCATGAAACTAGAATAGGAGCTTGTGAGGAAAGAATTGAACATTAGAGTAAAGAATGGGGTCAAAAATTAAATAACTGTAAGCTAGAGGTTAATGATAAGATTGATGATGAAGTAACTAAAATAAATAACCTCGTGCAAGCTCAAGATACTTTAGTATTATCAGTTATGGATGAAGTTATTCAATTACGTAATGATCAGTGTAAAATAAACAAAACTTGTTAAGATGCCCATGAAAGGCAAAACAAATAGGTCCTAGACTTAAAGGACGAAAATGCAGTCCCTAGTAGTAAATTGTCATGAATAGAATCTGTTTGCAATGGTAATACAAAGACGATTCAGGGTCGTTTGAGAGAAATAGAACAAAAGGTAGAAAATGTACCTAAACTAAGCGAGATGAGTAAAAATAAAGAAAACATGGAAGTGGCGTTAAAACAGAAGCTCGAAACGTGGTTGAACAGGAAAAACGAAAGGGCATTGTCCTTATTAATGAAGTAGTCAGTAATGCCAATGCTTACAAATTTCATAACTTTTCTAGCAAAGGTAGTACACACCCTATTGCTTTCATTCGTCAGTTTGAGGGCATCATATCTGAAAACATGACAGAAGAGGAAAAATTCAAATTTGTAGCCAGTCGTTTTGAAGCGGATGCAATATCATGGGGAACAGGAGCCACTAATACATGTAAAACATACCAAGAATTTGTTAGAGCATTCCTAAACCAATACTGGTCCACAAGTACACAAAACAGTATAAAAAGAGAAATATTCGAATCGAGGACCTTTGATGAGTTATAAGCAGTTCTTTCAGCACTACTGGAAAAAGAACCAGTATTTAACTGATCCTTAACGTGAATCTGGCCTAGCAGAAATAATAGTTCTTACGTTTCCAGTGTCTGTTCAGGAGAAAGTAATTCATGTCAACAAGAGTGAAGTGAACAACCTCCTGTATATATCAGAACAGGTGGGCGCGCTTTCAGGCAACAGACAAGTGCCAGAATGCTGGCATAAAACAGGTGTCGTGCAGGCCACCGCAAACACCATGACTCAAACAGGAGTAGCATGTCAAACAATAATAACTCGCAAGGTAGAAGGGAGGAAGACAGACGTCACGATAGTAACCGTAGTCCATATAGAAGGGGAAGAAGTGAATTTGGAATAGGTTTTAAGAGAAGATATAACTATAACGGTAGCAGGGAATATTATAGTAATAATGATTAATTTCAGGGCAGAGATCCTACTGCGTAGAGGGAAAGAAATCAAGGTGAGTGTAGACGGCTCGGACATGGTCTAATCGCGACCTGCCAAAATAGGTGGACCACTATTGAGATTCTTGGGACATGAGGAGAAGGAAGTAACATGCATCGAGATTAGAAAAAGTTACATTGATAATGGCTAGGCACTAGCCGAAATCTGAATTTGCGTAATAAAACCTACAAAAGAAGGACGACTGATTGCTACGCTCTATAATTTATAAAACATATTGATCTGTTTGTAGTTGGGAATATGGTAATAATAGCAGAAGAAGAACGACCAAATACAGACTCTAAAAAACAGCTACATCAAATACAGAACAGATTAAAGTACGACTCAGACAAGAATGACAACGTTCAGGAACACAGCACCAACAGGAGGATGTGCGTATAGTTTCCCAAAAAACTTGGGGGAGAGTTTCAATGATATACATGGAGTTCTCGAGACGAGTGTTTACACTGGTCACCTACGGCATACATCTACGTCACAGAAGAAACCAGATAGCAAGCAATACATGTCAGTCTGCTATGAAGAACTGCCATATCATTCGGTGTGGGACTGTAATAAAGAAGGAGAATGACATTAACTTCTGCAGCATGAATCAGTCGCAGTAATTCTGAGAGAAGAACCATAAAAAACAATACGATTTAATGGAGGGATGTATAAATCTAGCAGAAAGGAAGAAGATTTTTTGTGGTAACTATTATTTTTATTACCATTATTGGTATTAGTGGCAGCGGTTGTAGTAGGACACACACTGCCAGCATTAACTTTGTTAGTTTATAGTCAGTATTATTTACTCATATATATATATATATATATATATATATATATATATATATATATATATGTATGTATGTATGTATATATACTCCAGACGACGAATTCATTTTAAAACTATTTATATTACTAAAATTGTAATTTCTCAGGTAACTATGATGTGACAAAGTACTGTATGTGTGAATCCCTTGTCGGATGAAGGAAACAGGCTGATGTCCTTAACCAGATTGCGTTACATAAATAAGTCAATATGAGTATGATATCAAAGAATGTACCTTCAGTGTGTGTTCCCCCTTTAAAGAAAACCTGTAATGAGATATATTGTCATTGTTTAATTTTTTTATCCATCTGACTGTCTTCTTCAGAAGACACATAATTCGTGCTTATACAATTACACTACAGGATAAATAGCCATCAAATTTTCCACAGAAACATATAAATTATATTACTGTAACATTATACAATAAAATACTAAAATATCAGATCCAGTAATTTCAAATCAGTCTAAAACCAAGGCAATAAAAAACAGTTTCTAGTGTTTAGAAAAATGTTTTGCATACAAAACGGTTCTTTAAATGTACAGAGATTTTAAGAAACGTGCAGTTTTTTGTTTTCCACCCACTCACTTCATTTATTTATGATCATCTGATTCGTAAAAATCACATGTAAAAATTATTCTGTTATGAGCATGAAATTCAGAAATACTGTATCATTATAATGGTGCAGCGTTCATAACTAAGAAAGGAAGATATAAGCTTCCTCATCTAGTTTCCCATTATACTGTTGAAAGAATACTTCTGAGGCAGCGAAAGATTTAGACAGACAGAAAGTTACAAAATTGTGAACGTGTTGTAGTGCAGTTGTAGTCAGTCGGTTTTCACTGTAATACAGGTTCCCTAAAGGACAACTTTACCTTTGAGATTTATTACCATGTCCCTGTGAAAAGGTTTAACTGATTTATAGTTTCTAGCTCAAGATCTTTGTCTGAAGATGCATTCGTAAAAATTCCTGTAGGTGTTGTCATTCTGTATATTTAATCATAGAGGTTTTGTGAGAATAAAGTTGCTCCTGTATCCGGCAGACAGACGATTAATTATGCGTCACATCCTATAGATTAAAAGAAATCATATTAAGTAAGAAAGGTAAAACTTTAAAAAAAAAAAGCGGGATATCACTTACGGTAATTGGCTTCCTTACACCAATTGAGTTAGTTGTTAATCAACACCGGCATCCACCGAAAGAGAAACACGTTTGAGCAACTCACTTTCCATACAAGCAATGAATAAAGTCCCGTAGCACAGGTTCTCTGCACTGCGAAAAGCCATGTAACGGAAAGACAGTCGATAGGCATCTCTTCCATTATCTAATTACTCGGACTTCGACCGCTTGAAGACAGTGCGGAACAGGATCTAATTTCACAGAATGGATATCGTGACACTATTTTCACAACCACAACACTAACATCTCCAGAAATAAATTGTCTCTCTATTAGTGCATAAGCCTTTATTTTTAAAACTATACACCTGAAATAAGTAACACATTTAAAGTAGACATTCTGAAGAAGCATTACGTCATTTAATACTGTAAAATAGCTACACCATAGATCAGAATAAAAGGATAATTGCTCGAATTTACACGAAGACCTATTGGCCTTGCAGATGTTCAGGAATTCTTAGAGGCTGATAAGTTGATCTTAAAACGTATTAGACGTCATAACCTCGAAGAGTTCATCAAAGACACTAAAATAGTTTGTTACTAAGTTTCCGTAGAGGTGTGTGACAAATGGTACATGAGTAAATGCGGCTGTTTCCTCACTGTTGTCTCCTGTATAGAATTTTCAGGAAATGCTGTATTGTTAGATTCAGAACAATGCTCAGTGGATATCAGTAAGATATTAACAGAAAAAATATGAGATCAGTTTAATTCTTAATCAGCCACAGTTGAAGATTTATGGTGTTTGCAAAGATGACGTTTGGGTATCTGACGTACTATAAAGGCACATTTGCATGCCGAGCGTGAGTTTCCTCGGAAACGCGAGATATTAATTAAATAAATAATCAGTGACAAATAAATAAAGCCTATGGCACAGAACTGCAGCGCTGTGTCGCTGATAAAACAAAAGCAGAATTACGATACTCGTATGTTCGGTTAAGAAAGGAGAGCTCTCGTTGAAGTGGTGCGAGAAGCACGTATTTTAGTTTATTGTCTGGCACACCGCCATATTTCATGTTATAGAAAATTACTGCGAGTTGCAACCATACTAGGCACTCGATTCTGTAAAGAATTTATATTTATAAAAGTAAGTAGGATTATGAACTGTAGGCTTATTCATTGAATATATCTGATTTAACTAACTGTGTAATTTTTTGTTTAGTAGACAATCACCTCTGTACGACGTTTTGGCATGGCTGGCAAATTATTGTAATATTGAGATTTAGATTATGAGTCCGCACCTACCGCAGCAGTCTTTGGAAACGATTTAATTACGAAGTCCGATTATTTCAGTTTTATTTCACGGTCAAGTACGAGTAACATTGCCTTTACGAAAAAGCCATTGTCAAGCGTCTGATACCGAATAATCAAAACCTGACGACTCATAGGAGAGCCAATCATACAGATAAAAATAATTAATATTTTATTTTATTTTATTTTATTTATTTTATATTGGCGACCGTGACAGGACGTTGTTCAGTTTTGTCATTTGTTACATTGTTCTCTTTGTTTCATGTAAAAAATCAACCTTCTGGTCCTGGACTTGACTATATGAGAAATAAAAAAAAATCAGAAGATATTTGCCAATTATAAAATTTTGCGGGAAGACGCAAAGAAGCTTCCAGCAAAATAAGGTAAGACGCAGCATCTTTGCATTAGCAGGCTTGACCAGACGTATAATTCAGTGTATTAGCTTTTCAGTAAAATTCTGTAGTGTTTCTTTTCCGCATAACAGTTTCAGTGATAAATTCCATTCTCAGTATTTTTCCTTAAACAATAACGTATGCAACAATACCAATACACGAGTGTACAATATGGCCGACTTCTGTACGATATCATGTAACATGGCCAGCAGCCATTACCAATAATCTCAAATTCAGTTTATATTTTTAAATTAACAGACAGCCATTGTTGCTACGACCGATTCATGCTCAACTGCATTTTATTTTAAAACCAGTGTCAAACATTAATTTCTTGAAATATATAGCACGTGTGGCATGGTAATAACTAGAAAACAATACGCAAAAATGGAACAGCAAAGACGTACTATTCAGACGCAATCCGACTCGGACGAGAGACAAATGTTAGAAAATGACTTTACGACAGCAACCGGTAGTGACGATACATCAAATATTGACGCAAGTGTCAACGGAAATTTTGACAATAGGCCGTCCACCACAAAAATTTCAAAGTCTCAGTCAGAGCCCATGTTAATACATGACGTCACGTCTAATGACGCGGCGGGGGCAGAGACCTTGCAAACAGTAAACATTGCCAACATGTTACAAATGCTAATGAAACAAAACGCAGAAAATATGGCAACCTTAAGGATGCAGAACGCGGAAAACATGGCAACCTTAAAGACACAAAATGAACAGTTAAAGACACAAAATGACGAAATTAAATCTGATCTCATAGCACTCAAGAAAGGTAATGACACTTTATGTAAACGTGTGGAACTTATAGACGCCACACTGACCGAACAGATGACTGAACTCAGTACGAAATTTTCCAAGCTTAATACGAGACAAGAAAAGACTACAAATGACGTAGCACTTTTACAGAAACAATTAAAAAACCTTAATGTCACGTGTGAAGCTCTTACTGAACAAATTCAAACATATCCTTCAGTACACGACAACCTTGAAAAACGAATTACTGACGTGCAGAATAAATTTGACGATGTTGAACAACACCTGACTGACATCTTACAATCTGATGCCACAGCTCATTTTCAAAATATTAATAAAGAATTTCATGATTGGGTAGAGAACAAAGACAAACATTTTGATAGATGCATACGTGAAAATTTACCAACAATTGTGCACGACTCCGTAGCGGAATACATCACTAATAACAAACAGCTGATTAGTGACGCAGTACAATCCGTCACTGCACCCATGAGACAATTCACCGATCAACCACAGTCTGAATGTAACGAAAATATCAGTCAAAATGTACAGTTCAGAAACCAATATACATTCGAGTATGACGCACACATACCGCACACCACAAACACACAAGAACAAAACACACCACGACTACAACACATACCACGACGTGCAACCACAAACACAAGCTATTATCATGGTAAACCACAGCAACATTATCGTAATTACTCGCCAGCTGAGCATTGCAGTAATTACAGTGGAACAAATCCATATCATAATGCAAAGGAAGAAGAAAGCTTAATAAAACACAGGCAATTTCAGGCTTTTATCCCAGAGAAACGAACCATTCATCCGGTGATTTTTCTTAAATCTTTTAGTAACGCATTTCCACGCACTTGGAGTGACCGGAAAAAGATTTCATATATTGTCGGTTACATCCAAGGCGATGCAGCTGTCTGGGCATACAGTCAAGCTGACGTATGTACCACGTACAGTGAGTTTGAGCGTGCTTTTCTGAACAAATTCTGGTCGCAATCCGTCCAGGAGCGACTCAGAAGACAAATTTTAGAACCTGAAACTTTTAACAGTAAAAATGGTAACTTACGCAGATATTTTGAAAAATACTTGAACATGGGACATTTTTTAGACGAACCAGTCGCAACGCGTGATATACTCCGAGCGTTGAAGGCCAAATTGCCTTTCAACATTAAGGAAAAACTTCTACATATCCCGGATGACGATTCAGATTATTTTTTAACAGCTTTAGATTCGGTTGACATGTTACTTGAAGATCAGCGCTTCGCGCGGCAAAACAGCAGCCACAATGTTTACACTAGTGGTATGCAAAACATGCAGGCTTGCCAACACAATTCTGGCGCGCCCACAGTTGGATACGCGGTACAGCAAAAACAGCAAACTCACATGCCGTCTCAATACGGAAATCAAAATCAACACACGTATTCCAATACAAACAACAATTACAACAGTAATAACATTTCATGCGGCAATCCATACAAAAGGCACCGCGGTAATAACTGCAACGGTAACAACGGATACAAAGGTAATAACAAAAACACAAACAGAAATAGAAATAATAATAACTACGAGCCAAGACAGCATCAAGGTTGGACTCGTAACGATCAGTACTTTCATTCAAACTCTGCTTTACCACAGCAGCCACCAGGTCAAAATTGGAGCATACCTTACGACCGACAGGTAAGTTATAATGCGCAACAGCAACAACAACCGCAAAAGTTTGGAGATCATAATAGGCAATATCCGAATGTGAATATAATAGAAATGACACCTGATGCACAACCTCAATCTGTGTCAGTACCTAGTACAAATGATAATCCAACAAACTAGAAACAGTCACTACTTTGCCCCAGGTCGTGGCTGAAGAATCCTTGGGGGGCGGCTTCAATGTTAATCAGTTATTTGACACCACACTTGAACAACAGAATAATGATATGCCGAGTAATTCTAAACAAAAACTACCTGTTTTATTTATAAGATACAACCACAATAACAATATATCAGATGAACTTTTACAAGACAGTACACAATGTCGTTTAAACACAAATGAAATTGTTTTAGCATCCACTACTGGTGTAGTAGGTGGGATTCCAACTACTATTATCCTAGATCCAGGTGCAGCTGTGAGCGTTTTATCTTTTAATTTTTATAAAAAGATGTGTGAATTGGAACCTGTGCCTGAGTTTCCTGCCCAAAACTGTAAAATAACTACTGCACTAGGTAATAAGTCATGTAGGGTTACGAAGCAAGTTTTTGTAAACGTTAAAATAGGTAATGGAACCGTACAATGGCCATTCCTGGTTGTACAAAACCTTGTGACAAATTGCATATTAGGAATAGATATTATGAGCGAGAAGGACTGCATTATAGACTTCTCCAAAGGTAAATGTATTTTAAATGATAAAGGCAGTGTAATTATTATTGATTTGGACAGGAGAACTCTAAAGCATGACAAACACTGTACAGGGTACAAGGTACAGTTAGTACTTGACAAAGACATTCAAGACATGCAAACACACTCATCTGACAGAGAGCTAATGGACTTGAAAACATTGCTTGATCATAAGATAAGTGAAGCTACAGCTCTCAGTGTACATGAACGTATAAAACTACAGGAAGTGTTATCCAAATATTTACAAGTTTTTACCAAACGATTAGGTGTTATCAACACGTATGTGTACAAGATTGAAGTTAAGCCTCACAAGATCTTCTACCATAAGACATATAACGTACCGTTATCTCAACGACCTGCTGTGTGGCAAGAATTAAAACAAATGTTAGACTGGAAGGTCATTGAACCATCCACCTCACCTTATTGTAGTCCTCTACTTGTTGTCAAAAAATCAAATGGAGGCATTAGGTTAGTGTTAGACGCACGAGCTATTAATGAAATAATTTTACCGGTTCACACAAAACCTGAAAATTTAGAAGAGCAATTACAGAAATTTCTAGATGCAAAATATTTTTCCACAATAGATCTCGCTAATTCGTTTTGGCAGGTGGGTATCACTCCTGATTCTCGGAAATATACTGCATTTATGTTCGGGGGGCGAACCTATCAGTTTTGTGTTCTACCCTTCGGACTGAATGTCAGCTCTGGGGTATTCATTACAGCCCTGGATACCGTGCTTGGCGACGATTTAGTTGAGACAGTCACACACTATGTAGATGATATACTGTTAGCTACACAATCCTGGAATGAACACGTTGACACACTTCAAAGAATTTTAGAAAAATTTGCACAAGCTGGAGTCACAGCCAACCTAAGAAAATCAAAATTTGGTTGCAGTGAGATAAAGTATTTAGGACATATCATTAATTCACAGGGCATACGTCCGGATCCCAGTAAATTAGATGCTATCAGAAACTTTCCTAGCCCTCGAACTAAAAAGCAGTTAAAATCATTCCTTGGGCTATGTTCATTTTTCAGACGTTTTTTGCCACAACCACTTTTGAACAGTAAACATCTGCTAAATCTACTCAGAAGGAATCAAGTTTGGATCTGGTCGGAACAGTGCCAGAATGACTTTAATACAATTAAACATGCTTTAGTGAATGCTAACATTTTGAGCCATCCAGATTTCAATTTAGATTTTTGTATGACTTGTGACGCTTCACGTACTGGCTTGGGCTGTTGCTTATTTCAAGTTGTAAAGAATAAAGAGGAGGAACAGATAAGAATTATTGGGTTTGCGAGTCGCACTCTAACTGAATGTGAGCGTACATACTCCACTACTGAGTTAGAAACACTTTCCATAGTATGGGCATTCAAGAAATTCAATTATTATTTATTTGGAAAACATACGGTAATTTACACCGATCACCAGGCCCTGACATTTTTGTTAACTTGTAAACTTGTACATCCTAGACTATCACGATGGGCAGTTACACTTCAGAACTACTCTTTTGAAATTAAGTACATAAGAGGTAAGGACAACACCATTGCAGACACTTTGTCTAGACTTCCACAAGGTATGAATGATACCAACAGTGACTTAGAAAATATAAATGACTACAGGATTCTCTTAATGCAAGACAAGCAGTATCACCAATATTATATTGATATGTGCAGAAACATGGCTGAATTACAAAAATCTGATCCTCACTGGTATAAGATAATAACATTACTGGTAGAAAAACACAACCATCCTTTGACTCAGTATTACAAGTTACACAATGATGTGTTATTTTACCGCCGACATCCAAATGCTACTAACTGGTGTGTATGCATTCCCAAAGAGTCTGAACGTAATCTAATTTGGCACACACACTTAGTTTGGGGTCATTATGGGACGAAAAAGTGTTTGGCAAAGCTCAGTACATACTGTTATTTTAGCAATATGAGAAGAAAAATTTACAGGGAACTAAAAACATGTGTCATATGTCAAAAATCAAAACCTCAGAATTTATCCACAAAAACAGATTTACATTCTATTTTACCTGGTAGACCCCTGGAAATTCTGTGTACTGACATTAGTGGACCGCATCCAGCAAGCTCTGGAGGCGTCAAATATATCTTAGCTTTTTACGATATATTTTCTAAACATGTTAAACTTTATGCTTTAAAATCCGCCACTGCAAATGCTATAATACGAAGATTCTCAAGTGATTACCTGACGCACGTGGGAAAACCTAAAGCAATTCTGTCAGATAATGCAGCATACTACTCTGGGTACAAATGGAGAAATTTCTTGAAGGACAATAACATTAAAAGTATATTTATTTCGAGGTTTAGTCCACAATGTAACGCGACTGAGAGACTTTTCCGAGAATTAAATCGATTCATGAGGACCTATATTTCATCAAAACATACTAATTGGGTGTCCTACCTAAGTCTTTTCGAAGACGTACACAATAACTTAAATATTTACGATACAAATTACACACCTAACGAGATCATGTTCAATTGCAAACAGAACGATCAGTGGATAGAACCATTACCTAAGTTGTCAGACAAGGAAATCACACCTGAACAGAAAATAAAAGAAGTATTGACTACGCTGACACATCACGCACAGATACGAAACAAACATCACAGAAACATAATAAAAAGAAAACAAAAATTCGAGGTAGGAATGCTTGTACTACTTCGTACTCATCATAAATCTGTTGCACTCAAACGACGCAACGCTAAGTGGCGTCTGCTATATGAAGGACCTTATATAATTGTTAACATACCGCACCCTGGTGCGTATCTGTTACAACATCGTAGAACTAACAAAATTATTGGGCTATACGCACACCGAGATCTTAGAGCATTTCATGCTGAATAATGTAAAAGTCATACCCATCAAAATATTGCTAAGCAACTCGAAAAAACTCTGTTGCTACAACACAGATAATAAGTAGTATAGAAATTTTCATTTCAGCGTTCCAGAGTCGCAGTTGAAGACAGAAGAACTTTTCTTTCAACGCCGCGGTTCCACCGAGAAGACTGAATATTAAAGTAAAATTTATGATTACGTAGCAGTGAATGATATATAAATTTTTCACGGAACATTTGTGACTGTACCACTGTACCACTGACTTGCTATGACACCTGACGAACCGACAGACGTCATCTGTGAAGCGATCTTTTACTTCGAGAAATAGATTAGACGCACATCTCTCAGCAAGAAAAGCATCTACCAGTAGTCAAGGCCACACAGACACACTACACACACGCACAAAACGCGAGGAATCGAACATTTTCTCTCTCTTACTATTTTGAATATTTATTGAGTAGTGAAAACGCCTGGTCTTGCCTACTGATGTAATGAATGTTGTGTCTAACCTATCTTAATTTCAGATGACATCACAAAAAACATCGATAATATCCCAGCAAAACCGCTAAAGAGGATGTAAATATCTGCAATTCATGTAATCAAATATGACACAATGTAATAACCTATAGCTATGTAATGATGATGTAAACATGTTTATGTGCAACTGTATTATGTTTATGCTAAGAAAATATGTGACGTGTGTATGTATTATTACTTATGTTTTTTTTAAACTGATGTATAATGTAACTGTTACTGTGTGAAAATTTGAACGATAACGAGTGCCAAAATGTGAAAAACTTTTTTTAAAAAAAAAAAAAAAAAAAAAAAAAAATTGCGTAGTGAACCACTATTCACGGACATTAACGTACATTACTAAGTCTGCAACTACGCAGAAACCTATGTGAAAGAAACTGTTAATGACATTCATGATGCATCGTACCTTTGTTAACGCGATGAACGATTTCTTCGATGAGTAACCACGAACATTTAGGTGAGCTATATTTAAAAAAAAAACTGAATATGTGAAGTGCATTATTCGTGCATCGTCTAGCGACATTACTACAGTACCCAACTTCAAGATGTTAACTGGATTAAATGGACACAAAGTGCCTGTCCAGAAAACAACACGACGGGTGGAAGAATTTTGGTTGGAACTTCAGGGAATGAAATGTTCTCGAAATGTGACGGACACGCTTACCTGGACTGTCCAAGGATCGACGCCAGCTATGTGCCGTCCGAGGTTCTGCAACCAAGCTTCCACGGAATATCGAAAACGAACTGCATATGGACTAATTACTCGACGGGTCACGTCTGATCTGTAATAAACAATGCTTTTTGTCACAACGAACTGCATCACAACGACTATAATGGAAATAGGAAATGGACATGCTTATGTATCAATCACGTTGTTATACAACGATGTTACTGTGATCAAAAAAACTTTACCACGACGATACTAACCTGTAAAAAATTATTGTGCAGCAGATGAATATGAACTGTGATAACGACACCATGTGTATAGGTCAACGCACCTGAAAAATACGGACATTTTTCTTTGAAGCATTTCATTGCAATGCTATGTAACTAAGAACATTCAACAATCTAAAGTTGTATTGTATTATAACAAATATTGTAATTTTAAAACTAAGTTACCTGTCATAGAATGTAGTCTTCATATGTAATCTTGGTGGAATATTTTCTTTGTGCAACGACTAAGAAATGCGCGCGCACACGAACAATATGAACTGCAATACTGTGCCGCGTGATCTAAATTTACGAAATAACGGCAGTGCCGTAGTTACACAGACGCTTCTGCGCATGCGCGCACTCTGTTTTGCCAACATAAGAACTTTTTCGGCGCACGCGCGTCATTCAAATTTTGTATATAATATACAGTATAATGTAAGTCATGTAAATAGTTGTAGATAACTTAGATTTTCTTGTGCCTTTAGGTGAATTGCTCGCCTGCAGGTGTGTCCTTTCGCCTCGCAATTCAGGGGGCAATATAAAGGCACATTTGCATGCCGAGCGTGAGTTTCCTCGGAAACGCGAGATATTAATTAAATAAATAATCAGTGACAAATAAATAAAGCCTATGGCACAGAACTGCAGCGCTGTGTCGCTGATAAAACAAAAGCAGAATTACGATACTCGTATGTTCGATTAAGAAAGGAGAGCTCTCGTTGAAGTGGTGCGAGAAGCACGTATTTTAGTTTATTGTCTGGCACACCGCCATATTTCATGTTATAGAAAATTACTGCGAGTTGCAACCATACTAGGCACTCGATTCTGTAAAGAATTTATATTTATAAAAGTAAGTAGGATTATGAACTGTAGGCTTATTCATTGAATATATCTGATTTAACTAACTGTGTAATTTTTTGTTTAGTAGACAATCACCTCTGTACGACGTTTTGGCATGGCTGGCAAATTATTGTAATATTGAGATTTAGATTATGAGTCCGCACCTACCGCAGCAGTCTTTGGAAACGATTTAATTACGAAGTCCGATTATTTCAGTTTTATTTCACGGTCAAGTACGAGTAACATTGCCTTTACGAAAAAGCCATTGTCAAGCGTCTGATACCGAATAATCAAAACCTGACGACTCATAGGAGAGCCAATCATACAGATAAAAATAATTAATATTTTATTTTATTTTATTTTATTTTATTTATTTTATAGTACCCAGTTGCCCACATCTAAACCCAAGGTATTAGTAAGCCTTTCCAGCATTTCTAAAAGTAGGAAGTACACTCATATTAACTCAATGACTTTGGAAGCACCTGTTGGTGAGATGATGGAAGTTTTATGCCGTCCATATAATAGCATCTCATCTTTCCTCGCGTATGCCATATTTAACTGAAGCCACACACTGATAATCAGATCCCAGAGGGCTAACTTACGTAGAGCAATTTAAAGAGAATTCCGAGTGTTTCCAAAATTTGTACAAAGATAATTACACAGTAGGTAGGAAAAGTGGCAAACAAAGCAGACAAATACAAGAAACGTAAGCAGAGAAGGTCAAGACAGTTCCAAGGTCTACGAACGCTTGTAAAGGAGAGTAGAATTACCACAGTTATTGTTCCCGAGGAATCGAAGCACAGCCAGTGGTTTGAAAATAGTAAACACATACACAACCTGCATTTCATCTTTCCACTCTTTAGGAAGTCTTAGTACACATCAATAAAGGATTAACAGGCCGCATAAAAAGTATGAGGAATAGAACACGAAGACTGATGAACACTTTAAAAGTTTGAATAAAAGGCGTGACGAAGTGTTCGAAGATCCAAGCAAGGAAAACAAGGTACCGTTCGTGAATGTCAATAAGACGTTTGAAGCACAAAATAAGGAACATGTGACACAGTTATTAAATCTGAGTCTTCAATCCAAGGTAACTCGAAGGAGAAAATTAAGGAATCAGGGAAAGAGGTTGATAAAAAATTTAACGCAATGGTAGATGGAAGAAAAGAAATGACAGAAGAAGTGAAGACAGGGGCGCGGACGTAATAACGTATGTTGAAAACATTAGTAGACGACATATGAAGTACAAGCTAAAACCCACTGCAGAGGTCAAGATATCGAGAATAAACACACTGATCGTCATGTGACCACGTTTCAAAAAGGCCTTATAGTTCCACACAATAAGATTTCGGAAGTAGATAAGCAGGTCCGAGTGTTAAGTGCGACGACAGAACAATATTGTGATTATGTGTCTAATCAAACAACACCAGTCAGTATCTAGGAACGCGATGTAATAAAAAAAATGCAAAAAGTCGAGGTTCTCTGGTTAAGGTTAAGGTTAACCAGAGGTACCAAGAAGCGCTGCTAAAGAGAGGCCAGGAGCATACTTGGTCCTTCCTGACGCTCAAACGACCTCCACCCAAAGACCAGGATCAGTCAATTCGAGGGGTGTTGCTCCCATCATGGTCAGATACACTAAACATTCAGTTTTTGTATAGATATTTGCATGGAGAATCCATGGAACACATGTATTTTATTGTGACGCAATGCAAAACATGTAAAGATTTCTGGGAAGATTTTCTGGAAGAAAATTGGCTGAAGGCGAAATAAGAGCAAGTACAATTAAGTATGATAAGCATGTACTGCAAACTGTGCTTCCAAGTGTCTAACATCAGGGCTTTACCTTTGATGAGACTGTGCATCGTCATCGATTCTTAAAAGTAGCATACATGCCACTCGAACTAATACGAGTTTAATGTTGCGGATTTGCTGCATTGTGTCCAGTGAGAAATTGCTGTGTCAGTAAGTGGGATGCTTGATGTGAAAGCTTTCCGGGAGTTTTTGCTAAATTTGGAGTACTATTGGGTTACGAAGGAGCAAGTTAGTACTGCTATCAACCACAGTGCAGTTTGCTTGCATCATATACAACACAGGCAGTGCAGTATTGTATTTATCCACCATCACTGGGCAAGTGACTTTTAATTAATATGTCTCCCCACTATGGGAATATACATAATTATGTACCAACCTAGGCTGGAGACACATAGTTGATGACATATGGAAGTTTAATTTGGGCTGTAATCGTACTCAGATAGCCTAATGGTAAGGCAACTGCCCACAATAACTGGGAAATTTGGATTCTAGTCAAGAACTGGCACAAATTTTTATTGTTATTCCATTGTATTGCTGACGGTTGCCCATATTCGTAGTTGTTTCATTTACAGATGACTGGGGTGAACAATGGCTGTGGAGATGTGTGCTGGTGATTCGATGTGCACTTGTTGAGAAATCGACAGCCCAGGTGAACCAATGGGCTATCAACAGTGCCTCCTCAACGAGCGTTCAGCGAATATTGCTCGTATGTTGCCCCACAGCAGACGCCAAGTGGATGCACCCATGCTGAGCGCTGTTCATCACTGACGAAGGCTGGAATCTGTACACTAGTATTGCTGCTGGACTTCCACTGAATGGCGGCAGGTGGACATTTCAGATTAATCACGTTTTATGTTCCATTGGAGAGGCGGCCATTGGCGTGTGCAGCTTGGAGCATCTGAAAGCGAACACCCTCCAACAATGGTCCGGAGGGTCCAGGCCGGAGCAGGGAGGTATGTGGTCTGGGGAATGTTTTCGTTCCATTCCCTGAGTGATCTCATCATTTTCGAAGGCACAATGGATTAGAGAAGCTTTGCGTTTGTCCTTGTGGACAATATCCACCCATACATGTAGCTTCTTTTTCTCGGCACGATGTTATCTACAAAAAGTACAATGAAATGTTTCACACAGCTTGAAGTGTATGTGCCTGGTTCAAAAAGCAAGAGAATAAGTTTGCCGTACTCCCTTGGTAACCACACTCCTCGGATTTAAACTTAATCGAGAATGTATGGGACCAATTCTATTGGGCTGTTTGCGCCATGGATCCTCAACGAAGAAACCTAACACAGCTGGCACGACACTGTGAATTGACATGGCTCCGCGTCCTCTTTGGTGCCTTCGAAAACCTCATTGTTAATTTTCTGCATTTCATTGTAAGCAAGAAATAAGTCCTGCAAAACATTCTCGCATTTGTAGCCTTAATTTCATCAACGGTGTGCTCACAAGAAGACTTGACAGAACAAGTTATGTGCCAAGATTGCAAATGACATCATAATTATCTTGGTTGAAGTTTTAAACGGGTGGTATTACTGCAAGATACGAAAGAAGAAAAGAGAGACGTGGCAATAATGAAAAATCGACATGGAACAACTATTTACTTCTATGTGAATTTGTGACATGCCATATCAGAACTTTTTACTAACTGCGCCAAATGGATCCATTCGCGAGTACATTACTATATGTCGACGTCCTTCCCTATTATACGTGGAACACAACAAGAAGGTTCTTTCAACGACGAAAACAAGGAATTTGGGGAGAGGATCATCCAGGAATCATGAAAACTAGCGCTCTAGGCTGATTATACACCGTACATCCGGACAACGTCGATTGTTTCCATCTTCGGATGGTTGGTTGGTTGGTTTGGGGAAGGAGACCAGACAGCGTGGTCATCGGTCTCATCGGATTAGGGACGGATGGGGAAGGAAGTCGGCCGTGCCCTTTCAGAGGAACCATCCTGGCATTGGCCTGGAGTGATTTAGGGAAATCACGGGAAACCTAAATCACGACAGCCGGACGCGGGATTGAACCGTCGTCCTCCCGAATGCGAATCCAGTGTCTAACCACTGCGCCACCTCGCTCGGTCATCTTCGGATGTTTGCTACAGTAAATATGGGGACCAGACTGTTGACTGTAGACAGTTACCTATGCCACACGTACAGAGCAGCATGCCGACGATTACGACTACTGGAAAACGATAACCACTGAGAATTAGCGTTACAAAAAGACTCACTCGCAACCTCAACTGAGCAGTTCAGAAATTTATTCGTCCTAATTCCAACAACATGTAATCCATTTAATCCAAAACAGCTATGAGACTCCTTAAAAGAGAGTATGAGTGATGACATACTGTACCAAATCCGACAGGCTCATCATCAACTGACCATCGAATTCAACTTCGACATCTGCACTACAGGCCATTAAAATTGCTACACCAAGAAGAAATGCAGATGATGAACGGGTATTCATTGGACAAATATATTATACTAGAACTGACACGTCATTACATTTTCACGCAATTTGGGTGCACAGATCCTGAGAAATCAGCGCCCACAACAACCACCTCTGGCAGTAATAACGGCCTTGATACGCCTGGGCATTGAGTCAAACAGAGCTCGGATGGCGTGTACAGGTACAGCTGCCCATGCACATTCAACACCATACCCCAGTTCATCAAGAGTAGCGACTGGCGTATTGTGATGAGTCAGCTGCTCGGCCACCATTGACCAGACGTTTTCAATTGGTGAGAGATCTGGAGAATGTGCTGGCCACGGCAGCAGTCGAACATTTTCTGTATCCAGAAAGGCCCGCACAGGACCTGCAACATGCGCTCGTGCATTATCCTGCTGAAATGTATGGATTCGCAGTGATCGAATGAAGGGTAGAACCACGGGTCGTAACACATCTGAAATGTAACGTCCACTGTTCAAAGTGCCGTCAATGTGAACAAGAGGTGACAGAGACGTGTAACCAATGGCGCCCCATACCATCTCGCCGGGTGATACGCCAGTATGGCAATGACGAATACACGCTTTCAATGTGCGTTCACCGCGATGTCACCAAACACGGATGATACCATCATGATGCTGTAAACAGAATCTAGATTCATCCGAAAAAATGACGTTTTGCCATTCATGCACCCAGGTTCGTCGTTGAGTACACCATCGCAGGCGCTCCTGTATGTGATGCAGCGTCAAGGGTAAAAGCAGCCATGGTCTTCGAGCTGATAGTCCATGCTACTACAAACGCCGCCGAACTGTTCGGGAGGTTGCTGTCTTGCAAACGTCCTCATCTGTTGACTCAGGGATCGAGACGTTACAGCCATGCAGATAAGATGCCTGTCATCTCGACTCCTAGTGATTCAAGGCCGTTGGGATCCAGCACAGCGTTCCGTATTACCTTCCTCAACCCACCGATTCCATATTCTGCTAACAGTCATTGGATCTCGACCAACGCGTGCAGCAATGTCGCAATACGATAAACCGCAATCGCCATAGGCTACAACCCGACCTTTATCAAAATCGGAAACGTGATGGTACGCATTTCTCCTCCTTACACGAGGCATCACAACAACGTTTCACCAGGCAACGCCGGTCAACTGCTCATGTGTATGAGAAATCGGTAGGAAACTTTCCTCATGTCAGCACGTTGTAGGCGTCGCCACCGGCGCCAACCTTGTGTGAATGCTCTGAAAAGCTAATCATTTGCATATCACAGCATCGTCTTCCGGTTGGTTAAATTTGGCGTCTTTAGCACGTCATCTTCATGGTATAACAATTTTAATGGCCAGTAGTGTAGAATGAAACACTCATTCGCCTAGAAGTTAAACGCTTAGCTGTAAACAACCAGATCTTAGTACCACTTGAGATGCAAGCACTACGAAAGGATGCTATTAGTGTGCTAAACTTCGAGATTACAAAGGAAAAAAGCTACAGCATCAACGAACTACTTCGATACATTGGTCACAACAAACCACTCATCAATGACAATCAAAAGGAAATTTTCATCTTTGACACTGATTGGATCGACAACAACGTTGGCGGTATTATTTACCTGGACGCAGCAGGCGGAACAGCTTAAACGTTTCTAATAAATCCACTGCTGACGAAAAAACGTGCTAAACAATACATCGCACTTTCACTGCGATCATCCGGCATTGCAGCCACACTGGTGGATGGAGGACGAACTCCCCATTCTGAGCTACAATTATCGTTGAAGATAACCGAAGAACAATTACCGGTTTGTGAAATCTCAAGAGCATCTGTACCGGGTGGACTTCTAAAGGAAGCTAAGATCATCTCCTGAGACGAATCCCCAGTGGCACATAAAAAACCACTCGAAGCCGTGGAAAAGAACATTACAAGAGTTGTCATGAAATTCTGAAGTGATGGGTGGAGCGCTACTCATACTCTCGGGAGATTTTCGACAAACACTTCCAGTTATCAACAAGTCAATAGAAGCATACGTGATCAATGCATGATTAAAAAATCACATCCCTGGCCACACATACAAATACTGCGACAAATAAAAAAATATGAGATTTGAACTATCGAAAGAGGAAACAACAGTGCATTTTCATCGAACTTTTACAAATAAGCGAAGGAACATATCCACTTAGCAGACGACCGGCCTCGTTAAATTAAACAGTTATTTCTGCAACTTAGCCACTCCTGGAAACGAACTGGTCGACAGAATTTATCCAGGCATTGTTCACAACTTTAAAAAACCGGACTGGCTATTTGAAAGAGCAATTTTTGCAACTACGACATCATCTTTAACATTAAAAAGAAAATTCCCAAAGATGAGAGAATATACAATTCGATCGACACGATTGTAAGCGTTGCAGAAAGTGGGAACTTCCCTACAGAAGTTCTAAACTCGTTGCAAGTAGTAGGAAAGCCATTACACTGCCTTCGACTTAAAATCCGATTATACTACTCAGAGATATCAACTCACCTGAGCTGTGTAATGAAACAAGGATGATCGTCAAACGGTTATCAAACAACATCATCGAAGCCGAAATTCTGACTGGAAAATAAGAAGGACACACACTCTTTATCCTCAGAGTACCACTAATCTCTGCTTAACTGCCATTCAAATTTAAAAGATTGCAATTGCCAATAAAATTAGCCTAGTTTTACAATTAACAAAACGCAAGAACGAATTTAAAATATTGTGGCATCAACCTCATAGACTCCTGCTTCTCTCATGGTCAATTACATGTAGCTTGCTCTCGAGTAGTAAATTCGAAATTTTTTTACATATATACCCTGGATAAGAAAATGAAAAATTTTATTTATAAACGGGTATTGTGAAGAGTTAGAATATGTTTTCAATTACTTTAACGTCTATGCTTTTATTCCAGCTACCACACAATCTCGCATCAACTCCCTGAGTGAAGCCGAGTACCCCAGCTACTAAAACATAAAACTAGGTGTTATCAGTGAACGTAATAATAAAAATGTCATTGTAGACGGTAAATATGACTTACCAGTTTGCATGGAGAAGCTTTCGCGGGTATTTTGTCGTAGTAACAAGTCCTACTAACGGTACTTCCGAACCAATAACACAGTTATGAAAGGTTGGCCACAGGGTCAAAGCTACTAGCTCCGGGGTTTGTTGATTTTCTCGCACATCCATCCCAGCTCGCGTGATGTTACTACAAGATCCATCTTGTGTCATTTGTAAGAACTCAGCTGCTCCCTGTTTTGACATTCTGGAAGGAACTTCTATGCCACTGGCGACATGTGTTACAACCTTTTCGATAAAAATTCTGAAAATGAATTATTTTGATTAACTACCTTTCCCGTGTCAATGCCTCAATTCATCTTAAAGTTCTCTCACTTAAGCAGTGAAGTTCCTTGTTGTTTTCACACCACCAGGACTCACATTATTTAGTCCACAATGTTACGGCAGCAGGGCCACTAATAGCTGTATGATCGTTAATAGTGGGGTTCTCAATTAAGTGGAACTACGTGTTGTTGTTCTTATGTGTGACAAAGGATTCCCTCATATTAAAACTTCTCTGAATGAAAAACGCCACCACGGTGTGTCAGTGTTTGCGTATAATCCGTAGTTTTCTGAAGAAGAAGTTGAAACCACTTACAAAATAGCTTCTGTGCCTATTCGTGTGGAAGTTAACATAAACTAGTCTTGTAGTGTTGGACGCCTTACCCAAGACATTCACTCGAGTACAGCTGATTTCACCTCTCACCAATAACTTCTTTTACGCATCTACATCTATATGACTACTCTGCTATTCACATTTAAGTGCTTGGCAGCGGGTTCATCGAACCACAATCATACTATCTCTTTACCATTCCACTTCCGAACAGCGCGCGGGAAAAACGAACACCTAAACCTTTCTGTTCGAGCTCTGATTTCTCTTATTTTATTTTGATGATCATTCCTACCTATGTAGGTTGGGCTCAACAAAATATTTTCGCATTCGGAAGAGAAATTTGGTGACTGAAATTTCGTAAATAGATCTCGCCGCGACGAAAAACGTCTTTCCTTTAATTACTTCCATCCCAACTCGCGTAGCATATCTGCCACACTCTCTCCCCTATTACGTGATAATACAAAACGAGCTGCCCTTTTTTGCACCCTTTCGATGCCCTCCGTCAATCCCACTTGGTAAGGATCCCACACCGCGCAGCAATATTCTAATAGAGGACGAACGAGTGTAGCGTAAGCTGTCTCTTTAGTGGACTTGCATCTTCTAAGTGTCCTGCCAATGAAACCCAACCTTTGGCTCGCCTTCCCCACAATATTATCTATGTGGTCTTTCCAACTGAAGTTGTTCGTGATTTTAACACCCAGGTACTTAGTTGAATTGACAGCCTTGAGAATTGTACTATTTATCGAGTAATCAAATTCCAACGGATTTATTTTGGAACTAATGTGGATCACCTCACACTTTTCGTTATTTAGCGTCAACTGCCACCTGCCACACCATACAGCAATCTTTTCTAAATCGCTTTGCAACTGATACTGGTCTTCGGATGACCTTACTAGAAGGTAAATTACAGCATCATCTGCGAACAACCTAAGAGAACTGCTCAGATTGTCACACAGGTCATTTATATAGATCAGGAACAGCAGAGGTCCCAGGACGCTTCCCTGGGGAACACCTGATATCACTTCAGTTTTACTCGATGATTTGCCGTCTACTACTACGAACTGCGACCTTCCTGACAGGAAATCACGAATCCAGTCGCACAACTGAGACGATACCCCATAGGCCCGCAGCTTGATTAGAAGTCGCTTGTGAGGAACGGTGTCAAAAGCTTTCCGGAAATCCAGAAATACGCAATCAACCTGAGATCCCTTGTCGATAGCGGCCATTACTTCGTGCGAATAAAGAGCTAGCTGCGTTGCACAAGAACGATGTTTTCTGAAACCATGCTGATTACGTATCAATAGATCGTTCCCTTCGAGGTGATTCATAATGTTTGAATACAGTATATGCTCCAAAACCCTACTGCAAACCGACGTCAATGATATAGGTCTGTAGTTCGATGGATTACTCCTACTACCCTTCTTAAACACTGGTGCGACCTGCGCAATTTTCCAATCTGTAGGTACAGACCTGTCGGTGAGCGAGCGGTTGTATATGATTGCTAAGTAGGTAGCTATTGTATCAGCGTAATCTGAAAGGAACCTAATCGGTATACAATCTGAACCTGAAGACTTTCCCGTATCAAGCGATTTCAGTTGCTTAGCAACCCCTAAGGTATTTACTTCTAAGAAACTCATGCTAGCAGCTGTTGGTGTTTTAAATTCTGGAATATTCCATTCGTCTTCCCTGGTGAAGGAATTTCGGAAAACTGCGTTCAAGAACTCCGCTTTAAGGGCACAGTCGTCGGTAACAGTACCATCGGCACTGCGCAGTGAAGGTATTGACTGCGTCTTGCCGCTTGTGTACTTTACATACGACCAGAATTTGTTCGGATTTTCTACCAAATTTTGAGACAACGTTTCGTTGTGGAACCTATTAAAGGCATCTCGCATTGAAGTCTTCGGGATTTCGCGTTCTTCTGAACTTCGCATGCTTTTTCCGTTGCCTCTGAAACAGCATTCGGACCTGTTTTATGTACTATGGGGGATCAGTTCCATCTCTTACCAATTTATGAGGTATGAATCTCTCAATTGCTGTTGGTACTATATCTTTGAATTTGAGCCACATCTCGTCTACATTTGCATAGTTAGTTCGGAAAGAATGGAGATTGTCTCTTAGGAAGGCTTCTAGTGACACTTTATCCGCTTTTTTAAATAAAATTTATTTTGCGTTTGTTTCTGGTGGATTTGAAAGAAACGGTATTGAGCCTAGCTACAACGACCTTGTGATCACTAATCCCTGTATCAGTCATGATGCTGTCTATTAGCTGTGGATTGCGCTAGAGGCACTAGCGGTCACAAATGTTGCATTCGCACGTTCCCTTGAGGCGTGCAACGTGTTCATACTTCAGCTCTCTTAACGGAGAAATACGGTATGCCTGGAATTCTGCTCATTCCTCTGCCTAGGAAAAGGAGTACTCAGCCGGAAAGAATGTTGTATTGCCTTCCGTTTTTGAAGCTTTCTTCAATTAAATCCAATACATCGCGTGTTATCCGAGGATTTCTATTGGGTCCTGTCTTTTTGCTTGTCTCATTCGCAGCTGCTTCCAATGTTCCATTTTTCAAAGCTTTCTATTCGCCTTCAGTATTGTCCCTGTCCCTGTTTCACATTAATGTTGTCTAATGCTCCCTTTCGTACTGCAGGCAAACATTGGATCTTTTATCTCATACAGGCCCCATATTCTTAATTTTCCATTTTTCTGCCAAGTTATAACATACATTCATAATTTTCGGACCAATTCTTATTGTTACCGACGTTTAATCTGTGCTCCACACAACATAAAATGAGGTGTTTTCCTCCTTCATTCCTGTAAAATACGTATGATAGTATTAGAGGTTCAAGCCGTACAGTTATAGTTGTAATATGTCTGCATTATTATATTGCTTCTGGAATAATATTACTGTAAAAGAAATCTGACTTTGTACAATATGTGATAATAGTTGCACATATTGACAGATTCAGTATTTTCGAATTTTAATGTTCATGTTATTGAGAAATTACATACAGGGTGAACACTAACAAAAAAACCGGTAGACTGCCGGGACGGATTCCTGACTGGAAACGGGCAAAAGTAGGTCCTAGGAACATGTGTCCGACAATGTACAGTTGCCACGATAGATAGCGCTGACCAATGAAAGTTCTTCTGACCACATGCCGCGTGTTCCTTATGTGTTGCAGTTTTCGTGATTGACGCAGCACATCGTAGGCTGCGTACAAGCCGAAATGGTATTTGTGTACGCCCAAACAGATGGAGACGGTCGAGAGGCAGTACAGTCATATCAAAACAAGGACCCTCACAGCCGTTTTTGGCCGTTTGGGTGCTCATAGGTCTTGTCAGACAGATGAACGTGTAGAGTGGCTGTGAACTGCGCGCACACCAGATTTGGGGGATCGGGTTTTATGCGATATTGAAACGAACTCCATGAAAGTGACCCACCAAAGTGGTTTAAACCAAATTATAATTATGTGTATCCTGTTTGACAACCGCTGCTGTCCCCACCACCTGCAGTCCTATGGAGGCCACTTTCAACATATGTACTGACGTGAATGGGATGCAGCTCTGCAGGGTGTTCTGGACGAATTGTTGCCTTGCAAGCTTACCATCCATTTCAGTGCACATGTTCATAGGATATTTTTCCCTCTATATCCATTCAAGAATCTATCCCTGAAGTTTGTTTTATTAGTGTTCACCCTGTATACACTGACCGAAAAAAATACGCAACACCAAAACAATTAATGTAGAGTTATAAAATTTCGGGAATATGTTTGTTCCGGTAACATAATTAAGTCATTAACACTACAAGATCACAGGCCCATGTAAGTGCGAAGTAAGCCACTGCAAATGTGAATACTGGCATATTAATAACCGCTGTAACACAAGAGTGTGCATGCTTTGTGTTGTACAGGTGCCGAACATTAGATGATGTCCTACACGTACTGCTGCGCTAGTATTAGTCGTAGGAAGGGGGAATTTCGTTAAAAGTTCAGCAAAGTCGAGGTTGGGCGATGAAGTCTGGGGCTGCTGACAGTGTGTGGTACCAGTCGGCAGCCAGTAGGCCAGACAGAGTAAACATGGCGTGAAGCTGCAGCGGTGTATTGCATGTACGATGTGTTTGGAGTGAAGCAACAGCGAGGCATGGGACTGCGGCGTTGCTTTAAGTTATTTCGATGTATGAGGTGAGGCAGTACGCCCCAGCCAGGAGTGGCGATGTGGAAGGGGCTGACGTATGGGAATTTACCCCTGCCATAGTTTCTGTCTTTCTCTGACACTACGTCAGAAGCGAGGGGAAAAGCACTATAAATACACTCCTGGAAATTGAAATAAGAACACCGTGAATTCATTGTCCCAGGAAGGGGAAACTTTATTGACACATTCCTGGGGTCAGATACATCACATGATCACACTGACAGAACCACAGGCACATAGACACAGGCAACAGAGCATGCACAATGTCGGCACTAGTACAGTGTATATCCACCTTTCGCAGCAATGCAGGCTGCTATTCTCCCATGGAGACGATCGTAGAGATGCTGGATGTAGTCCTGTGGAACGGCTTGCCATGCCATTTCCACCTGGCGCCTCAGTTGGACCAGCGTTCGTGCTGGACGTGCAGACCGCGTGAGACGACGCTTCATTTAGTCCCAAACATGCTCAATGGTGGACAGATCCGGAGATCTTGCTGACCAGGGTAGTTGACTTAAACCTTCTAGAGCACGTTGGGTGGCACGGGATACATGCGGACGTGCATTGTCCTGTTGGAACAGCAAGTTCCCTTGCCGGTCTAGGGTTGATAGAACGATGGGTTCGATGACGGTTTGGATGTACCGTGCACTATTCAGTGTCCCCTCGACGATCACCAGTGGTGTACGGCCAGTGTAGGAGGTCGCTCCCCACACCATGATGCCGGGGGTTGGCCCTGTGTGCCTCGGTCGTATGCAGTCCTGATTGTGGCGCTGACCTGCACGGCGCCAAACACGCATACGACCATCATTGGCACCAAGACAGAAGCGACTCTCATCGCTGAAGACGACACGTCTCCATTCGTCCCTCCATTCACGCCTGTCGCGACACCACTGGAGGCGGGCTGCACGATGTAGGGGCGTGAGCGGAAGACGGCCTAACGGTGTGCGGGACCGTAGCCCAGCTTCATGGAGACGGTTGCGAATGGTCCTCGCCGATACCCCAGGAGCAACAGTGTCCCTAATTTGCTGGGAAGTGGCGGTGCGGTCCCCTACGGCACTGCGTAGGATCCTACGGTCTTGGCTTGCATCCGTGCGTCGCTGCGGTCCGGTCCCAGGTCGACGGGCACGTGCACCTTCCGCCGACCACTGGCGGCAACATCGATGTACTGTGGAGACCTCACGCCCCACGTGTTGAGCAATTCGGCGGTACGTCCACCCAGCCTCCCGCATGCCCACTATACGCCCTCGCTCAAAGTCCGTCAACTGCACATACGGTTCACGTCCACGTTGTCGCGGCATGCTACCAGTGTTAAAGACTGCGATGGAGCTCCGTATGCCACGGCAAACTGGCTGACACTGACGGCGGCGGTGCACAAATGCTGCGCAGCTAGCGCCATTCGACGGCCAACACCGCGGTTCCTGGTGTGTCCGCTGTGCCGTGCGTGTGATCATTGCTTGTACAGCCCTCTCGCAGTGTCCGGAGCAAGTATGGTGGGTCTGACACACCGGTGTCAACGTGTTCTTTTTTCCATTTCCAGGAGTGTAGTTGGGCACTTTTAGCTTGAGACGTGTGCCAGGTCAGTCGAGAGTCGGGTCGGACCTGTGCTGGTCTACGCTTATAGGGGCCAGTCTGGCAGCGATGTTGTAAATATCCTGTGTAAACCTGTACTTTATTTCTATGTACTTGTTCGGGTTGCATTCTGCCTCCGCGGACACAACACTGGGGTGGGACGGAACGGCAGCCAGGTACTTGGAGATGGCACGGTCTGCCTGAAGGAGGGCAGTGACAGCGGTCTGCAGCCGGTCCAGGGCAGACCACTTTCGCTTCCCACCTGGCGTACTGGGGCCTGGGCGAGGCGTACGCTGCGGGAGGTGCGACAGCGCTACAGCAGCGTAGGGGACGGCGGCAGGTGTTGCCATCTGGCAAGCACCACTAGGGCAAGTTGCGGCACCGCAACCAGGAGGTCGCGGGTTCGAGCCCAGTCCTGTCCTGGGAGCAGCAGTGGCCGTGGGCCATGGGTGACCAGTACAACCACCTTCATCCCATGGTCGGACAGAGCAGGCCAAAGGGGGTGGAGGGCGGGCGGGGACCAGGGTCTGCAACAGTCTCCGGAATAGCGGGCAGCTAAGCGACGCAAAACGCGTCGCCTCGGCGGGTGGCGTTTGGGGAGACGCAGCCGGCTTCCATCTGAGCGGCCTTGATGACGGCAGCAGCGGTTTCGGTATCCCAGAAGTTGCTGAGCCGGCTGGACTCGCGGGACAATGCTGCGGGCAGCACGCCAACACTACGCTGCACCCATCATAGTACTGTAAATTACCGGATGATCAAAAAGTCAGTATAAATATGAAAACTTAATAAACCACGGAATAACGTAGATAGCGTGGTAAAAATTGATACACATGCTTGGAATGACATGGGGTTTTATTAGAACTAAAAAAAAAACACCCCATATTGCTAGACGCCTCAAAGATCTCTTGCGCGCGTCGTTTGGTG
Source organism: Schistocerca americana (assembly GCF_021461395.2). Taxonomy (NCBI): domain Eukaryota; kingdom Metazoa; phylum Arthropoda; class Insecta; order Orthoptera; family Acrididae; genus Schistocerca; species Schistocerca americana. The sequence goes on from NC_060122.1 coordinate 90,395,609, forward strand.
ATGATTGTGTGCTCAGCCGCCACTTTCGTCATGCTTGGCCTCCCAGGTCCCCAGACCTCAGTCCGTGCGATTATTGGCTTTGGGGTTACCTGAAGTCGAAAGTGTATCGTGATCGACCGACATCTCTAGGGATGCTGAAAGACAACATCCGACGCCAATGCCTCACCATAACTCCGGACATGCTTTACAGTGCTGTTCACAACATTATTCCTCGACTACGGCTATTGTTGAGGAATGATGGTGGACATATTGAGTATTTCCTGTAAAGAACATCATCTTTGCTTTGTCTTACTTTGTTATGCTAAATATTGCTATTCTGATCAGATGAACCGCCATCTGTCGGACATTTTTTGAACGTTTGTATTTTTTCGGTTGTAATAAAACCCCATGTCATTCCATGCAAGTATGTCAATCTGTACCTCTCTATCTACATTATTCCGTGATTTATTCAGTTTTCAAATTTATACTGACTTTTTGATCACCCAGTATTTGAATAAAGGAATACTTCCGAATACCGCTGTATCAGTCTGCACTGCCCCTTGAGGCTATTGAACTTTCTCGGCCTCCTGACGAAATACGGCGCGCTGGGCCCCGGCTTCAGTTCGGCCACCTGGAGTTCCAGGTTCGGCCATCGACGGGCCACAATTAATACTCGACTGGAGACAGAATTGGTGATCCGGCAGGCGACGGCAACATATCGACGTTCTGTTGAGCATGTTGGGTTATAACATCCGTATGTGAATGTGTGTTATCCTGTCGAATCGACCCCTTGGAATACTCTTCTTGAATGGCAACCCAAGTCGAATCACAAGAGTGGAGTACAAATTTGCAGTCAGAGTGAGCGAGATGACGACGAGAGTGCTCCTGCTGTCATACGAAATAGCACCCCTGACTGTAACTTCACTTTTAGGTCCACTCTATCTAGCACTTAGATAGGTATTGTATTTTAGAAGCGGAAAAATTTACTTTAATCTCTATAGAACTTGCATCTGTTTTACCTTACATATAACAGAATAAGTAATGAATAATTTTATTTGTTTTCGAGATATGGACTCTGTCATATTTTTGGGAGTTGTCACATGTCTCTCTGTTACCGTATTCTGTCGTCTCGTGAGTGTGCATAAATATAGCAACTCGCTCTGTAATTGAAATGACGTAATAAACAGCCTTCTGTCTTCTTAATATTGAACACTTGCTTCTTTCCATCCTTCCTAACAGGATGTTTGTAAGTCTTTTATGTTACGTGTGTCACGTATTTTTATAAGATCATGATGTTATTTAATAGTTGATTACAGAAAATACAGCTCTTGAGCACATGCCCGCAAAAGGCAAAGATCCCGAGTTCGAGTCTAGGTCTGGCACACAGTTTTAATCGGCCAGGAAGTTTCACAGTCTATAAAGCTTTTAGAGAGCTATAGTTCCGATTGGAAACTTCGTCAATAGTAGTTATTATACATAACCTCGAGCAGGCATGCTATGTTTGTAATAATTGCAGTAATTGTCATCAAATGTCACAGATTAAATTTATCTCGTGTATAGCAAGCTGCGTTACATTTATTCCTCATAAAATAGTGCTTGAGAATCATCTACACGTTGAAATATTTAATTTGAGGGCGCGTTATGATTTATATCAAAATTATGGAGTAATTACTTCTGTTCAGCCGCTCAATCTGCTTGAGTATTTGCCTGCTTGAAACAGAATTTTCTGCAGGTATAACCTTAGTTGAGTTAGTTTCACGACATCGAATTCGTAGACGTAACTTTTAAAATGTCAACTACTATGTGTGACTGTTTAGGCATCTAAATTAAAACTATGATACTTCACGTACACATCGCACTTTCTTTGCCTCGCAGAGGTATTTTTACAAACATTTCACAACATTGTGACACTTGACAAGTATCATAGAAGCAGAAAATGGTGAACTGTTAATTAGGTATAGAAATAGTATTTGAATACTTCCTTCAGAGTTTTACATACTAATTTGACTACTCTGTGTGTGTATACGCGGAAAATGACATTATAATAATGGGCATAAACGTATCATTTTCTTCCGTTGCAGATGTATTTTTGCAGACTTTTATATTTGACAAGAATAATGTGATCTTTGACAAGCATCATAGACGTCGGAAATAATTAATTTAAGGCTCTGTTGCCTCTTACTCCAAGTATTGTGAGTAGAACGAACAATTATCGTTTTTACCTATGCAGACATCTGTTTGTGACAGTAAGAACTTCGTGGTAGGAAGATTGGATAATGCACATTTTCAACAGTGCAACCATCCCTTGGTAACACTAACCCATTTTTGGTACGAAGAATGAACAACTGATGTTTTCGACAGTGCAGCCATCTCTTGGTGACAGTCAGCAACTGTGGCATAAAGCAGGAGTTGCTTTTATTTCCCTGATTTCAGAGCATGCTGAATAGTTTTTAAACTGAAATTCTTTTCCTACATTTATATATTACTAATTTGTTAATTATATTTTATAAGCAAATGTTTGTATTTAGTTATTTCTAGAGTTCATGTGAATACTCGTTCCAATACTCTGTAGAGATTGGTAAATAGCTTTCGATGAAATTTACCAATTTGAATAGTGAGCCAGACCACAAACAACTTTTTAGAAGTCAGTAATGCTAACATAGTTATTCATTTTTATGCCATTGAAATAGTTTGAAGTACATTTTCGATATTTTTTTTATTTTGGCGAGACATAGAGCCTGGTTCCTGCTGTTGGCAGACCCTGACTAAGGGGTTCCACGTAATTAGATTTTTATAGTGAAAAATGGGAGTGTGAGGGAATTTGATTCCTATTGGCCAAGAGCATGATGATGCTTTAGTGTGATGTGCTGAGAGGAAAGAGGAGGAGGGGTAGAGAGAGGGATGCAGATTGGTGAATTTGATAATAACTCATGCAATTACATCAGCTGTAATGTGTCACTAGTGACCTTGAAGATTGCAAACACAATTGCGTCTACTCTAACCTGACACTGTATGTGGTGACACTGTGATTTGATCCGGAATATGCACTGCCAGCATCGTGCAATCTCTATTATAAGTCAGATTCCATTGCTCTGTCAGTGTACGAATTACTCTTTGTTACTGATCTGTATTTCAAAACCATGCTGGGATGTAAGTGCTGCAGATTTAACAAAACATTCAGTAACGACTGTAGGAAATATCACACTCTATTTAAGAAGGAGGACTGATGTGCATATTCTAATCCATTTCTTGGTGCTAATCTTTCTTCTGAATATTATTCCATTGCTGTGATGGAGTACTGACTACTTTCCACAAGCAAACTGCATTTCAAAATCAGTATGGCATATACGTGCTCTAGTTTTAAAGGAATATTAGGTAATGGTGGGATGCAGTAGGACACATACACACACAGAGATACAGACACAGTATTACTCTACTCAAAATAGAGGACTGACTGGCATATTGTAAACTATCTTTTGATTGTAATCTTAGTTATGAATCCATTGCTGTGCTGACATATTGGCTATACATCACAAGCAGAGTACATTTCAAAATCAGTATGCCTGTATAAGTGATAGTGTTAGTGGAACAGTTAGTAATGGTGGGGAACTGCACCATACATTAATACTCTGCTTAAAAACGTGGAGTGGGGCACACACTCTGTACACGATTTTTACTAACATAAACTCAAACACAGATAATATAGCAATTAAACAAGGGAAAACATTTTTTTCAGAATCTAGAAACTTATTAAAGTAATATACCACACATCAAACATAATACTGAGCAGACTTAAGCTACCCCCTGTTAAAGAATTCCAGCATACGTTACATAAGTGACAAGACAGTCGCTCTGCGGTTTTGTCTGCTAGGGGAATTCACTGTCTGCTTATGGTCTTTTTGTATATATATACCTACAACCAGGAGGAGACGATTGTTAGTAAAGGTAAAATAGATATAAATGATTGGCAGACAAATGAGACTCAAACATCCGCCACGACACGACGATGCAATATTTGTATTGAAAAGTCATCTCCTCATGGGTTAAGAATGTATCCAACTGGGGGGATGAGACATCAGTTCCTGTTTTGTTGAACGTGGTAGGCCGCTAATAGATCCACAGCTGCTGCTGCTCTTACACTTCCTCCTCCGACTGAAACCGACATCTATGTATGTCTTCCCTCAAGTCACCAAAGACGTGAAAGATCTGGACTGTTTGCAGGATGTTGTGGTATTTCCCAAACAAATTGCTGATGGGTAGCCTTCATCTGATTGGTAGTGGGGGGATCTTAGCATGCAAGGGGATGATTCAGTCTGACAGCACTCTGACAGCCCTAGGACAAATGGTAGAATCAGAAGTGGAAACCTCCCACATCTCCCCCACCAAATAAATCCAAAGCAGTTCGCACAAGTTCTGGTACGGTCGTGATGACCTCCTTCTTGAATGCTATGGCCCTTTGTTTGTCGAGTTCCTTGTGCGTGGAACCACAGTGAATGAGCAGTGCCATGAAGCCACTTTGAGGAAACTGTGATGCGCAATAAAGCCAAGACGCACAAGATGTCAGTTGCCATCATCATGTTGCACGATAATGATGAAAGTGCATATATCTAAAGAAAGAACAGCATTATTGATTCGTAATTCCAGTGAAAACAAGAAATAAAACTATTATTCTCTACATCGGACAGTGTTTGACTTGCATTGAAAAGTAAGTATACTGATTAGTCCTAATAGGTCCACGGATGTACTTGCATAATAAGTCACATTTATTCATCAAGCAGTAGAGAGAAGCATAGTGTCATCTGCAGTTAAGAGCTTCCAGGATCTGTCGACATGGCTGGAGTAAAGGTGCAACAAGTCACATTGGGTATTGAAAGGTATTTCCATACATTCCAAATTGCACAAAACCGATGTGTTATGCGAACAAAAAAATTACCATCACAATCAAGTTACTGTCCGTGTGCCTCTAATAACGCTGCTCACTCCAGATGCGAACTTCCTCTAGGCTAGGCTGGCGTCAAAAAAATTTCCACATTTACCGAAAAATTAAAAATTACAATTTCAGGCAAAAAGATCGTTGCCTCACTATTTTGGGACCGTAAAGGCATCATTTTGGTCGAATTTCTGCTTAAGGGGGACACCACCAATCTACACTGATATTTTGAGATCCTAAAAAGCTTGAAAGGAGCATTTTTAACATCGTGCAGCCCATTGGCTGGTGAGAAAACTCAACACCTGAGAGGAGATAACAGACTTAACAGTTAAGAACTGTGTCCTTCTACAAGTTAATACTGCAAAACAGTTGCTTACTCAGAAATTCTTCGTTTATTTATTTAGTGTAGCAATATTCAGAACATCGAAAAGTCATCTCATTGGCGCACAGAAACTTCTGCATTCGAAGCTAAGTCTGAAGAGCAAGCTGGAATCTCTTCTTCGTCAGCAATAAGCAGTGAGTAGAGACTTCTCTGATAGTGGACAACGAGCTATGACTTCTTCTTTTCTGGTGGACGAAGACAAAGCACTTCCTCTCAAACAGCAGGCATCAGCAGAAGGTTATGTGACACACAATCTTCAGTTCACTGACTTACAGAATTTGGTGAGGTTTGCAAGCACAGGGAAGTGGGTGACGAGCCTATTTGTAGACTAGATGGTAGGAATGAGTAATGTTGGGAACCCTCTAATTTCATGTATAATTGGAGGGTTCATTCAAAGTATCTTTCATTAATATAGTACGCATGTATTAGCTAACTACTCTTTTACTGTAATCACTCAATCTCTGAAAAGGCACCGCGAGTTTGTGCTTTCACAACTGATTTCTTATATGATAATCTCACATATTCTCATTACTTTCTGCTCTTTGACAAGACTTTCGAATCTGTCCTGCTAAAATATTGCACATTCTTTGTTGTTCTCAACGTTTCTGGACTTGTGTTAGATGTTCTGATCAAATGTGTATTCGCGTATTTAAACAATATAACTTTTGGAAGAATCTAATTTCATTTAAAGTTGTATTTCATTTCGTTGTTGGTTAACCGTATATATTGCTGTGTAATTGATCCGTGTCTCATGTTTTATCAGGGCCATTCTTTTCCAGTTAATATTACCTGTTGCATATGGTTTTAATTAGTGTATGTGGTTCTATGATAGCTTACAAATTTCATATAATCACTAGCATATTTCTACGTAGTGTTCAGTTTAGTGGTCGGCCGTACAGGGTCGACCAACATCCTCGTTCGTAAGATGTGGAGAGCTCATCCCCACATACCTTAAAGTATTTTGGCTGGGCTGTTCACAGACACAGTTCCTTTCTGGGGAGTCATTAACTCCACGAAAATTAGCTAATCAATTACCATCAAGTTCCATCAGCATATAGAGGGAATTAAGATATTAATTTATGTCCTAATCTCTGCAGTCACTAAGGTTCCTTCCCATAAACGTAAGCGCTCATCAACTGACAGTGACTCAACTTAGACTAAATGAATAATATGAAAATGAAATAAGAGACATGTCACTCCAGCAATAGACTGTCACGTATCATCATACCTATGCTCGTGGGAAAATTCACAACGACTGTGAATCACTGAGAGTGCTCATAGAGTGACAGCATCACACAAATTTTGTTATTTTGATCTGCCAACGTAGATTACAATGAACTAACTACAATTTCTCACACATTCCTATAGCCACTACATCCAATCATTGCAAGCACTGGTGTGGATATCAAATCTTTGAGGGCACAAACACTATAAGTGGAAAACCTCACACAAACCTCCACTCATTATCATTATGTAAAAACATTAATATTTTCAAATATTAATGAAAATTCTAATTAATTCCGCATAATTCTATAAATTCCTTTTCTTACTAACTCATTTCTACATTCATATCAGTGATGCCTTGTCATGTAATTACAGTCATTACATTACTGTAATAATTAATGACTAACTGTATTCCGTCATTACTAAGACAATTCATTGTGTTTAGCCAATTTCACACACATCCATATACACTCCTGGAAATGGAAAAAAGAACACATTGACACCGGTTTGTCAGACCCACCATACTTGCTCCGGACACTGCGAGAGGGCTGTACAAGCAATGATCACACGCACGGCACAGCGGACACACCAGGAACCGCGGTGTTGGCCGTCGAATGGCGCTAGCTGCGCAGCATTTGTGCACCGCCGCCGTCAGTGTCAGCCAGTTTGCCGTGGCATACGGAGCTCCATCGCAGTCTTTAACACTGGTAGCATGCCGCGACAGCGTGGACGTGAACCATATGTGCAGTTGACGGACTTTGAGCGAGGGCGTATAGTGGGCATGCGGGAGGCCGGGTGGACGTACCGCCGAATTGCTCAACACGTGGGGCGTGAGGTCTCCACAGTACATCGATGTTGTCGCCAGTGTGGTCGGCGGAAGGTGCACGTGCCGGTCGACCTGGGACCGGACCGCAGCGACGCACGGATGCACGCCAAGATCGTAGGATCCTACGCAGTGCCGTAGGGGACCGCAGCGCCACTTCCCAGCAAATTAGGGACACTGTTGCTCCTGGGGTATCGGCGAGGACCATTCGCAACCGTCTCCATGAAGCTGGGCTACGGTCCCGCACACCGTTAGGCCGTCTTCCGCCCACGCCCCAACATCGTGCAGCCCGCCTCCAGTGGTGTCGCGACAGGCGTGAATGGAGGGACGAATGGAGACGTGTCGTCTTCAGCGATGAGAGTCGCTTCTGCCTTGGTGCCAATGATGGTCGTATGCGTGTTTGGCGCCGTGCAGGTGAGCGCCACAATCAGGACTGCATACGACCGAGGCACACAGGGCCAACACCCGGCATCATGGTGTGGGGAGCGACCTCCTACACTGGCCGTACACCACTGGTGATCGTCGAGGGGACACTGAATAGTGCACGGTACATCCACACCGTCATCGAACCCATCGTTCTACCATTCCTAGACCGGCAAGGGAACTTGCTGTTCCAACAGGACAATGCACGTCCGCATGTATCCCGTGCCACCCAACGTGCTCTAGAAGGTGTAAGTCAACTACCCTGGTCAGCAAGATCTCCGGATCTGTCCCCCATTGAGCATGTTTGGGACTGGATGAAGCGTCGTCTCACGCGGTCTGCACGTCCAGCACGAACGCTGGTCCAACTGAGGCGCCAGGTGGAAATGGCATGGCAAGCCGTTCCACAGGACTACATCCAGTATCTCTACGATCGTCTCCATGGGAGGATAGCAGCCTGCATTGCTGCGAAAGGTGGATATACACTGTACTAGTGCCGACATTGTGCATGCTCTGTTGCCTGTGTCTATGTGCCTGTGGTTCTCTCAGTGTGATCATGTGATGTATCTGACCCCAGGAATGTGTCAATAAAGTTTCCCCTTCCTGGGACAATGAATTCACGGTGTTCTTATTTCAATTTCCAGGAGTGTAATACAAAACAAAACTGATCATAAAATTTAGATAATTTACCTCACATGGATAATAAATAATATAAAAAAAAAATCTCGAAATGCTGATAATAAATTAAACTTTATCAAATTTGCATCATGACTAAGAATTATTTTACGATTTGCAGACATTTCATCATGCATTTGTTGTGCACAGATAAGTAGTAGCACAAAGTTATAAATTCACCAAAAAATGTCAAATAATTACACATGTGCATAAAACTTAAGTATTGGCATTATTTATAAACCGACTGTCTCCTCTGCATAGGTTAATTAATTTTGTATACAAACACTGACAAAATTACAAAATTGTAGACACATTTTACAAGCCACACTGAATTGAAAGGTACTTAATTGTATATGCACCATCCTCAGCGTTACTAAAAATGTACTACTTGTTTGTCATGATTGTTATTGTTTTTAACCGAATAGATAGACCCATTACTGTTACAAGTACGAAAAAAATCACATTAATTAAAGCTGAAAAATAAGGCAACAAAATACATTGTAAATGCCTACTAGATGTCCTCTGATTGTCACTCAACACACAATTCGTAGCAATTCAGCTAGTTTGTATGAGAACACTTGTTTTGACGCAGGCAGCGGACAGGGTTTCACAAATAATGCGTAATGGTGTACAATATGTAAGAGAATGGTGATGAGATTTTGATACGATTCAGCTCAGATCTTTCACATCTACATCTTTCGGAATCCGCTGATGCAATGTGTGGAGTGCATCAACTGGCCAGTGGGCATTTAAGCAGCCGTGGATGAATAGTGTAGTTCAGACTGGAGCTGGTCGTGTGATGTGTCTGGGTTAATTTTTTGTACCACAGCTTGTGCCAACTCATTGGATTTCCAGGGAGCATGGATCATTATGTTTATTTTAGGGTTTCTCTTCATCTCGGTCATGAGCGCTGAAATTAGATGCTCTCAAACACGCTGATGTACTGAGAGTGTTTTTCCTTCTTTTAGAAATGTTAGAAAGGCTTACTACAGTCTCAAATTCCTTCCTTGCACACGCCATAAAATAACAAGTGCAGTCGATTAGGAATTAAACTGTTCTCGTATTTTATCCAGTAATTATTATGTGTTGCGCAATTATTCTGAGTCTGAAACTACATTATTTCCTAAAAACGCTGTACAGGAGACAACAACAACGAAATATCAGTAGTTACTCTCGTACCGCCTGTCATGTTCTTTTACAGACGTTTCAGAACAAACCACGCTAGTCTCTTTGAAAACGAAATTTCTCTGAGATGATGTGTAATGAATTAAAATCAGGTTATCGACCTGTATGGATTCCCGAATATCTTTAAAACAGATGAGTCTTTGTATAAATCCAAACTATTATCATTTTATTCTGTACCGCGGCGTAAGTTTTTCACTGTTTTAAGTGGTGTGATGTTTCGCGACAGTTTCTGCGTTAGATGTGTTATTAATTTTACGTGAGTAGTTTAAAAATAACGGCTGATGCACTGAGAGAAAGAAAAATTTTTCTGGATGATGTTAGTGTTGTTGTGGTGAATGACCCGACATTCACTCTGTGATAGTAAAATAAGAGCGTGTTTAGCGTTGTCTCCCAGCGTTCAATGTCCGACTAATTAAGTAGTGGAAGACAGGTTTATCGACTTACTTTCCGTTACGTGGGTTGTTACAGTACAGAGAAGGGACACTACGGAACTTCATTCATTCGTTCTGTGGAAAGTTGCTTGGTGAAATGTGCTTTTCTTTTGGCGGATTCCGCGGTTGATTAACAACTAGGTCAATCGGTGTACGGAAGCCAATTACGGTAAGTGAGATCCCACGTTCTTTTAAAAATACTTTTTCTTTCTTTCCTTTACTCTGCTGTATAAGACTCAGAATTTAATCGGTGTTTGTCTCGTAGAGGAGAAGGTTTATTTTCAGAATTACGCTGTGATGAGATATTCAGAGTGACAAACATTATACGCACTTTGACGAGTACATCCTATGACATAGTTCCTGAATCGTGAACTATAGATTAGCTAAAATTTTTGAAAGGCACACGTTAATAAACCTCATAGGTAAACTCTGCTTTTAAGGGAAGTCAGAACAGAAAAAAGTGACGTTTTCGGATTTTTATCTCATTATTAAATACTCAATTCTCCATATAAAATGATATACATATCACTTATAACCCCATATGGGAAATATTTTATTTTATTTTTTAAATACAATCTACACCGGTTGAAAATGTTAGCATTTTTACGTGTATTACCTCAAGATCCAATAAAATGTGTAATTTTTTTATATAGGTGCCTGTGGATTGCTGTGTTATAAAGGTAGAACTGTCAGAAACAGTATCGTATCGTTTCATAGTTGTATGTCAAATTGCTAATGTTTTTCCTAGGAAAAGTGATGAATAGACTGGTAAAACTCTCAAGAAGTAAAGTATAGCGCCAAAACGAAGTTTTTTTTAAGAAACGCAGGTTTCATGGTAATAGATTTTCGAGTAAAGGGCAACACTGTGTTGAACATGTGGCATGTGAAGTTATAGACTATGAAATAAAGGCAAACTCGTCAGCATCTAGAGAAACACCCATTAGCGATTCGAAGATTAAAATAGAACGTTGTGATACACAGTTTCCTGAAAACGAAAGTGATATAAATGGTAGGTTAGGTTATATTCTGATAGATTTACAAATCTTAACAAGGGTGTTAGGTGAATGTGTGTGTTGTAAAATATGTGGAGGGGCAGTTAGTTTACATGAAGACAGTGAAGTATCAAATGGATTAGCCAGGAAACTTACCATTAATTGTGTCAGTTGCAAATATACTCATTCATTTTGGAACTCTGATTAGTGGAAAGATCATTATTTTGAAGTAAATATTAGGTGATTTTATACATTGAGAGCTATTGGCAAAGGACACACTGCCGTGATGAATATGCCACGCCCACCTTGTAAAGTATGCAGGATTTATTGGAGCTGCTGTGGAATCTGTTGCATGTGAGTCAATAAAGGGTGCTGCAAACGAAGCTGTTGAAATAAATGATGGTGTGACTGACGCACCAGTAGCTTTTGATGGCACTTACCAGAAGTGGGGGTACAGTTCTAAGAATTCTGTTGCCACAATGACCAATACGGCTGCTGGATAGGGAATAAATTCCCAGATTTTGAACAAACACTGTTATAAGTGTAAATCAGGGAATGAAGAAGGGCTTATCTCTGAAAGAAATAATGAAGGAACAAGTAGTGGTATGGAGGCTTCTGCAGCTACTGAAATTTTTAGTCGATCTGTGAACGAAAGGGGAGTGCATTACACTAAGTTCTTAGGTGATGGAGACTCAAAAGCATATAACAGTGTACTAGCACAAATTTGGAATGTGTTGGTCATGTCCAGAAGAGGATGGCTACCAGGTTGAGGAAATTGAAACGAAGTTTGAGATGGTAAAACCATAAGAAGGAGGCTGACAGACAAAATGATTGTTAAACTACAAAAGTATTATGGGATGGCCATTAGAAATAATACTGAGGATTTGTTGATAATGAAGCAGGCACGATGGGCTACCTCCTTCCACAGAATGTCAACTGATGACAAGCCAGTACACCACCTCCACCATCCTGGACCTGATTCATGGTGCAATTACCACAATGCCCAGTACTCAAACAGTTCATACAGCCATAAACATTCCATCCCAGCAGCAGTCATGGATATCATAAAACCTATTTACGGAGACCTGGCAAATCCTGAATTACTGAAGAAGTGTCTGCATGGTCAGACTCAAAATCACAACGAGTCGTTCAATAATCTTATATGGACTCGCTTACCAAAAACTATTTTTGTTGGAATGAAGACACTAAAGTGGGGCATCAGAGATGCTGTTATTGCTTTTAATGATGGCAACATCGGTAGTCTGAAAGTGCTACAGCATGTGGGAATTAATCCTAGAGTAAACTGCATGGACAAGGCTTGTATTGATAAAGCAGAGTACGTAGCATAGTTGGCCACTAAGGAGTCCAGAAAGAAGGAAAGAAGAAAAAACTGGGAAAAAGATCAAGACGATATATACATTACGGTGGAAGGTGCTTCGGAGTGACTAAAAATACAAAATTGAGTTACAGTCGTTTAAATCTTTAGGAGCCGTTCCTGAAACATTACATTTTCTATTGCATTTTTCCATAAATCTCAGAAACCACTTCAAGTAGAATATTCACATTTTCAAGGAGTAATAACATACATATCCTGAGTATACTGAACTAAGAGAAGAACATAAAGTTATGCATAATTAAAAATATTTAGAATAACGTACAAAAACATACACAAAATATTAACCGTGTAATTAAAAAATTGTATTTCCCAAAGCAGTGGCTGAAATGCAATTATTGTAGTTCAGTAGACTCCGAACATACAGTTAATGTCCTGTAAGAGTTTCATGTCAATGACTACCCTGGTTCCTGAACTACAGCGAAGCCAAGTCACTAAATTTACATTGCCGGGTAGGGCGTTCCAACTCCCCTTAAGGAAACTTTATGACAGCGACAACTAACGGATTACAACTTCTGCGCAACACGTTACACAGTTTTGTAACTTTCGATCAGTCTACGATTTACACTGCCTCAGAGGTACTTTTTAAACTCTATCATGGTAAACTAGATGAAGAAGCTCACATCTCCCGTGCGCAAATACAGATACTCTAACAAATAATAAAAATAATAGTTGTAAATTTACGGGTGATACAGCATAAATTTTACTAGTGGTATCTAACGAATCAGACGAACGTAAAACAACGACACGATTGGGCGAAAAAGCACAAAAATGCACGTTCCCTTAAGATCTCTTTACTTTTAAAGAACTGTTATTGTCTTGATGCTAAGATGTTATTGTACAGATTAGAAACAGTTCTTTATTGCCAATGGTTTTATGTTAGTTTGAAACTACTAGGTTAGATACGTCTTTTGTTGTCCTGTGGCACAGGACAATTTATATTCATTGGCACGATGAAGACGTGGGAAAAATTTGTCAGATAATTACCTGCCAGTATAATTGTTTATGTATGAATTGTCTGTCCTTTGAAGAAGGCAGTCTGATGGATGGAAAAGTGAAATAATTAGAGTACACTTCATTATAGAGCCTTTAAGAAGGAATATTATACAGACTAACAAAATTCTGTTCTACTAATGACATTTCCCCAGATATTTATTACATGACAAAACTGTGAAATAATTTTGTAGGCTATGTACGTCTCATAGCTGGCTTACTTGTTGTAGATGCTAGTATTCTTACAGCAGTGCATGCTGAGGAGAGATTCTTTGATAGTGCATTGACTGATTGTTCCATCTGTTCTTGTTATAACTCTCTATACACTATGAATGAAAGCACACATAACACTGGTGTAATATTCTACAACATTTATTACTTAAGACAGCACTCAAGTTTTTGAAGAGAGAGGAATATACATAGTTACTTACAATAATAGCAAATTCTATGCTGGTGAGTCTGCTTGAACGTACACCATTAAAGTTGCAAACGTAGAAAAGCATACTACTTTTCAGACCACCTGTTTTAAGAAGGCCATAGATACAAGGTACAAAATGAAATATTACATCATGTACATAAAGGAACGAAGATGAATTACCTTGAAAACGTAGAAATTAATAAAGCTTAACGCTGAATAACCATACACAGTTCTCTTGCTCGCCACATCTAACTGCACATACTGCTCTTAATGCCATCCAGACCATGTTGTAAATTACCACTTTTACTCACATGCCCTCCAGTTCTTTTTTTTTTCAGTTACTGTAATTTCTCGTAACCTGGTCAAAAATTTTACTTTGTCGCTTCAGTTTTGTGCATAGTCTCATTACTATAAAGAAGTGAAGCGCCAAAGTTTCACTGTTTGCAAGTTACGTCCTGTTGAAGACAAGATTATTTTGTTCAGCCATGTCTTGGGAACATGTTACCAAAGTTTGTAGTTCAGCTTAGTTTCTTCTAAGATCATTTACTGTGAGTTGTCTATAGATCATTCGTGAATGTGTTACACATTTCATCTTAGTTAGATAAACTTACATTGCATTGTCTCTCACATAATTACTGTGGTTTTATTCCTAAATCTAACATCAACATTAACATTTTTCACCTCTGGAAATGGAGATCCTGTTTAACCACACCAGTTTAAAATCTTGAATCCTGCAAAAATTTCACCGCACCATTTATTTATATTTGTAGCCGATGTTTTCGTAACAGCAGAAAACCGGTTTCTGAAATAAACAATAAATGTTTTAGAATATGACACCAGTGTCAGACGTGTTTTCAATCTTAATGTATTCCTTTATATGTTGCTTTGATGGGTATCCTGTTTCATATCCTTCTCTTGGATCCAGCAAACATGTTACTTTTGCAGTTAAGAAAATTTATTTTTTTATCTAACTGTATTTTCAGTATGTATAATTTGTTCTTAACATCGTTCCAGAGATTTATCTCTCATTGACGGCAACCATTCTCGCCCACGCACAATACATAATGGCCTGATGCCTGCAGTATGTAGGCTTTTCTGATTACTGATACAAGAATGTGTACAGAAGTCTTCTACATAAATCGGAATGAACACGAGTCTTAGGCTTGCGACCAGAGGGACCCAAAAGGAAAATTTCATTTTTGATTTGGTTCTTACAGTTGGATAAACACAGATACCTTATGTTCTTGTTTTCCTAATGTCCAAAGAACATAACAATTTTTCGCTACAAACCCAATGCTTTTCTGATTATTCACAAAAAAATTATGAGAGCTGGGGCATATAATACATTTTATAACTTAAAAACTTCTGGGATTAACATAGTCTTCGGCAACGTATACTACTGATGGGTAGCTCTTTCGTTTTGGGCCAGGTGGCAGTGTAAAAAATAAAACATTTTGAAGAATGTCACACTAATCTCTTTCTGGTGAAGTCCCGGGATATTGCGGATGCTAAATCTGCTGAGTTGTTCTCATGCTGATTACTGTGTCCCGCAAGGATTTCTAGAAGCATCGCCTGATATTTGGCCCGTCTGTAACTGCGTGACTTCATGGTGCCAAGCACTGGCCACAAAGGCACCCCAGACTTGTAGATTTTGAAAAGACCGCACTGGTGCACTGTCGCTGACGCCCTGGCTTACAGCCGTTTCTTCACTGCCTTTGGTAGACCTGAGCTCTTCAACAGAGCTGCAATTTCCCTGCTCATCGTCTGCTGGTAGAACTACCATGTCAGCATCATCACTGCAATCGCAGAGCCCTCTGATCCGATGCATTCATATTCGCTTTCGGATGTACCGAAATGTTTATTTCTTCCAGCAGACAACTGGAAAGCAACCCTACTGATATGCGCTGGCGAATATCAATAGAAAATTTCTGTAGTGGATATTCTGTGGGACCAACTGCCTGAAAAATTGCAGAAGCTCGTGTAGACGACTATTAACTTAAGCATCTGGATACAGAGCGAGATACTGCTGCGATTTTTAACAAAATGGAGATGTGTGATTATCAAGCATCAAACCACGACTTCTGTTTGCGAGAAGTCTACCAAATGTGATTATCAACAACGATCAGACAGCTGAAATAGCCTGTTTAATGTGGATGAGCTCCAATTGCAGAATAGCGACGTACAGTGTAACAAATTTATATGTCAAATCACGATCCATGGAGTGAATAAAATTGTAAGTAACCCTCTAACCCATTTCATACTTTGCCCTTCCTGGCACGTCTACAGGAAATGTTTATGTCTTATTTGGTTAACGAATATCGTATTACCAGTCAGAATGCTATGAGTTACAGCAGGAGAATCGATTATGTTTTGAACCTGTGGAGGACTGTTTAACGATTTTAAATGCCAGTAACAATTATTTACAATGTACTCTACTCTGTGTCAATCTCTTCTATATGTTTTAAATTATCAGACAGCTTACAGAACAGAAGCTGTGTTGCGTTTAACAGCGCTCTGCAATTTGTCAACTGTGACAATAAGAATTCCTGAAAGTTGGCTCCTATAAGAGTAAATCGTCAAAACAATGAAGGCCAAGAAAGATTATATTATATGATCTGCTGCCCATAATTTTAATTATTTTCCTGCAACCTATGTGCAAATGGTTAATAAAGACTCTAACAAAGACAATGTATGTATTATGTACAGCCGTTATATTACAGCTGGAAAAAAAATCTTTTCTATATCTAGGTCATTGATATGTACAATATCACCAAATATAAATACTTCCAAATCAGGATAAATGTAGCACAGATGTATCACACAGATTTAAACCATTCCCTTTTAAAGAAATTGTTCCTTTAAGTGCAGTTAATCTGTCAAGCGTATGAAAAACAAAACTAGAAACAGTTGAGATCGAAGTCAGAAACGAAACCTGGAATGGCGAAATACAAAGACAGAATATTGCTGGAAAAAGAATAAGTTATTCCAGAAGTGCAAACGAGGCTTACAAATTACTTCAAACATTGTGTATGGGAAAATCTGAATACAACTGGAGAAAAGATATTGACTTTTACTGTAAATAGCAATGGTTCAAATGGCTCTGGGCACTATGGGACCTAATATCTGAGGTCATCAGTCCCCTAGAACTTAGAACTACTTAAACCTAGCTAACCTAAATACATCACACACATCTATGCCCGAGCAGGATTCGAACCTGCGACCGTAGCAGTCGCGCGGTTCCGGACTGAAGCGCCTAGAACCGCTCGGACGCCGTGGCCGGCAAATGGCAATATTGTGAGATATATGAATAATCTGTTTCTAGAGCTCCAATCGCTGTTGCATCAGTCTAGATTGTATCTAAATGTGGTAGACTGGATATTGCGCATCTAGCAAGCGAAAAGACGTTTTCATAGCTTAAAGCTGGCAGGATAGCTACATTTAATGGACTGTGATTTCCTAGAGCTGTAAACTTGAAGTTATGTATGGACGTTCCAAGATAATGTGAAGTAGGAGATTTGGTAATGCAGATCCAAGAAGATGTGGAAAATTTAAACTTTGGAATTCTCTCAGGTATGAGTAATGCATGAAGGTGCGGAGCTAATTATTAAGGCCATAGGAGAGGTAGTTTACAGGAAACAGATACATATTAGAATTCTAGAACATATTTTCTTAGTATTTACTGAATTACTGGTTAGAGAAAGAATTAGATGATTCAGATACATATCAAAATTACAAGACGAGATTAAGCTGGAGGCTGTTGAAACTACAACAAACAAATGTAAAGAAAGGATTGTTATCAGTGTGTAATAAAAACACAAAAATTAATAAAAAAATGTCTGGTTTGATGTGTGGTTCTGAGGAGAAAAGATGGGTTGCTGACGCAACTACTTAGATCTGAAGATGATCCCTAGTGATCAAAACATGCAATCCCATTAAAAATGTGCAACTGAGATGGAACAACAGGTGAGAATTATCTGAAGTATCTACACAGTTGCTAAATCTCTCAAGACTATTAAGTCGACTATAGAGAAGATTATTGACCTGCATCTGACGTTGTTTTCACTTTTTACACGGACTTTCCATTGAGAAAGCCTACTGTTTTCCCAAGGAAGTCATATTTTTCAGTTGTAACACTACCAACACTAAACGCCATGTTTCGTTGACTAGGCAGCAGAGCTGTTCCAAAGGCTTTCAGAAACCCAAACAACGTGGTCCATATCTGAGTCCCAATACTTACAGACATGGTTTCTTGGAAGCAAAAAAGGTAAGCGAAGTTCCACATTATCAGCACTTCTTGAATATTCATTCTTGTAAAGGAGATGTTTGATCTACAAAATGGCTATCATTTTCGAGCACAGCGTGTGACCGTTATTTGAGAACTGTGGAGTCAAAGTATTTCCTAATACTGCCTATTGTCCTCCCAAAAATTGCTTATACAGTTTTCGAAATAATTATAATGCACGGTGTGAGCTGTTATCCGAGTTGCTTGTTAACCAGAGTAACGTTCAGTGGACAATTTGCTCACTCACACAAGGTCGTGTAGTGAACAAGATATACTACCTCAGGTCAGATTTATGACTGGATTTAGAACTTCCTAGCAGATGGAACTCCCATACGTTGTTCTTAATTCAGACGAAATCAACAGATGCAACAGTATTTTCAGGCTAAAGAATTGTATTAAAAACGCACTCTGTTTTAAATGATTAACTGGTCCTAAGTACGAACTGTGCTGTCATTTGCACTGGACACAGAAATTCATTGTAGGTGGTGAGACAGGACTAGTGCAGGCACCACGATTGCCTCTCTCCATGTGGTGCTAGTACTAGAAGGCCGCTCCCCCCTCCCTCCTCCTCACCAACCACACCCTCCCCCAAGCTATACGTGTGGGGAACTCTATTACACATTTGCACCATGGTGATATAATTTTAAGGATTTAACGGGTTTATGTTTGATACACAACAGGCCATACATTTCTGTTTATGAAATGTAGCTAAGCACACTTCAGGCCACTAAAATTGCAGCAGCAAGAAGGATAGCAACTGTGCCTGTACAGTAAAGTAGGAAGAATACATAATGTTATTTTTAGGTGAGTGAAGGGTACAGAGAGAGTGGCTATGCAAAAGCACTAATTGCTCTTGAAACTATAGTCCGTTGTAGATCGTCCAGTGTGGTTGGTAAAAATGCAAGGGGTTCCACCTTTTTGGAAAGCTGGTGAGATACATCAAACCAAATACATGTCTTATTTTTTTAATATGGCTCTTCTGCGTAATACCTATGCTGTTGGGGCCTTTCTTCAGCAATTTTCACGTAGGTAGATGATTAAATCACTTCTACACGACTACTATGCAGTTCACATCCAAGAACCTGGTGCATGGTTCACACAACCAGTTTCAACCATTTCGCTCTTGAACAGCGTGTGGGAAAAATGAGTACATAAATCTGTCTATGGGAGCTCATCTTTCTATGAGTTTAGTGTGATACTCGTTTCTCCCTATATAGGAGGGGAAAAAATGTGAATGCGTACATATGAGACATTTGTTGATTGAAATTTTGTGAAAAGGTCTCACTGTAACGAAAAATGCAATTATCTTATTGATTGCCACCCCAACTTGGGCATGATACCCACGACACCTGGTCGCCTATTTCACTGTAACACTAAATGAGCTGCCCTTCTGTAAACCTTCTGGATATCTTCTATCAGTCTTATATTATAAGGAGTCCATATTTCAAGGCAACACTCTGGAAGAGCATGGACAAGTGTAGTGTAGGGAATTATTGTCATGAGGTATCAATGCACTTCTGAAGCAGTTTAATGCACGCATTCACTGTCATGGTGACTATGTTAAAAATTATGTATGTGTAATTTTCCTCCATTACGTCACCTGTTTTGTAATAGATAATGAGGTTTTAATTCTTATCACCTTCATTACTATTAGATTGCATTAAATCATCTAGTTTACATGTGGGCCAGCATAAATGCAAACAGACAAGATCGCAATACATTAGCCCTGGTTGCACACAAATGCACACGTACACACATACACACACACACACATACACAAACACACACACACACACACACACACACACACACACACACACACACAGAGTATCGGTTCTAAGAACCAAGTGCAACTGTTTAACACGGTCAATTGGGCTGTATAATTTGCCAGAACATAATGTAATGTTAAGGTGCAGACTAGTATTTCAAAGAACCAGTCGCTGTTACTTACTTTACCTCTACAGCCCTGTGCCTTCAATGTGAAAACTCGACAACATCATTTATAATACTAAGAGACAGAGGCTCATGTTGCATGCAGTCTTCCAGTATTCAAGTTATAGAGTAATGCATATATGGTTTTATTTGTTTCCTGGTTGCTTGGTAGGTTAGAGGTTAAGGGAACAAGCAGTAGGGTCATGAGTCCCATATTTGGTTGAGATGCAAATGGTACGCTTTGACACATGGGCAAACACCACATATCATGGATGACTCACTGTCAGTATGTAACAAAAAGCGTATGCGCCTATACATTATTGTAATAATCACGGTTTCATTGATGTATAAGTATCATTGGGAGGGTTCCCAATTGAACAGGACAACTAATCGCTAACGCGCATTATCAAGAGCAGCGCTTCTTATAGACTTAACGTAACTAATGAGGAACTACTGAATAGAATAGAGGAGAAGAGGAATCTGTGGTACGACTTGACTAGACAAAGGGATCGGTTGGTAGGACACCTTCTGAGGCATCAAGGGATCACCCGTTTAGTACTGGAGGGAAGCGTGTGGGGGGGGGGGGGGGGTGAAATCGTAGAGGGAAACCAAGAGATAACTACACGAAGCAGATTCAGAGTGATGTAAAATGCAGTGGTTATTAGGAGAAGAAGAGGCTTGCACAGGATAGAGTAGCATGGAGAGCTGCATCAAACCAGTCTGTGGACAACAACGTTTTCGAACTAACGATATGGTTAATTTGTTTTTTATGTGAAAAGAACAACTACTCAATCTACCATGACTCAATACAATGCTCAAAATACGAGTGGACCACTTGTAATTACGTAAATATTCTTTCATGCTGCATTAAAGGATCGTAAGAAAAGAATGTCGAAAAAATATTGTTACTTTCATATCTCGATAGACAAAAAACGTTTAGAGCATTAGTCATATGAAAAAATACGATGCTATCATGTGCCAAAATCATATCATTCCAATATATTCAGGGTTTACAAAATACGACGATTGTTACAAGCACTTCATCCGTTGCGTGTATGAATTGAACTGGGTGCATCCACGCATCACCTCTCCACCAGACATAGAAACCAGTGTGTTAAGAACAAAAGTAGCTATCTTTCCTCTCTGAGCTTTAAATCTAATTGCAATGTGCTTACCACATAGCATACTCAACGGCGTATGGCCTAAAAGTGTGTCAAATGTGAACTGAGGACCAACCCTAACAACTAATCGGGAAACTGAATTTTAAGAAGCATTTATCAGAAAGGAATTTCATTGATTTATGATGTCCTTGTTTATCCAAGGGGGCTGCAACCATGTGCACCCTTCGCTACCATCTGTATATAAGCAAGAACGTCATTCCTCGTTCTTCTATGACGATGAGGGAGGAAGAGGGGAGGTGTCATGGTGCAGAGTGGTAGTCGCCTTCCTGGAGGCGAGTAGTACAAACGGCTGTGCTATTTTTCCTTGTGACCAGACCTTATAAAGCAACTGAGCCGTTCGTGTGTCTGAACGGGGCCGGCGCGACATGACCAACTTGCACGCGTGCGACACTTGGGTCTTTGTTTGAGCACAAAATTGTTTAAATATTTATGTCGTAATGTGCCTCCTGCAACAAACAAATGTGACGCTGATTACTATTTAAAACACTTCGCACAGACCTGGGGATGGCAGCAATTGCTTATAATAATAAAACATGGTAGACCATTGCTTAAAAAATATAACTGTTCATTGTTGTTCCAGTGAAGTTGTTTCAAATAACGAAATGAACACCTCCACAGTGTAGTTGTTATACAAAAAGAGTGTAATTCGTTAAAATATTGAAACAACAATAGTAACATCCGAACGATGAAAGCCTGAAAAGACACAATACATTTAAAGTCCGAAAATCCAATGTACATAAACTAAACATGCCACAATCAAAATTTGGAAGGAACATCCAAAATTTAAAGTCCCGAACAGACAAGCGAAAGTTAAAGTCCTGGTGAGATGCACCGATTTTAAGCCTGATGTATTGCCAATGAAAAATGCAGACAATTGTTACAAAGTCCAATTGCTCATTACGGTGTCGGAGGCCATGTCACTTTATTGTAGAGGCAGCAGATCATGTAGTACATAGGTGGCAGCTCCTGGAGGCGAAGGTCGAGGTGGATGGAGGCAGCATCGTGCGGTGCCTCCGGAGTTGGATTCTGATTAAGGGAATGCTGTTGTAATCTACATCATACTCCCCAAGCCACCTAATGGTGTGTGGCGGAGGGTACTTTCGGTACCATTATCTGATCCCTCCAATCCCGTTCCAATTGCGAATAGTGCGTGGGAAGAATGATTGTCGATAAGCCTCTGTATTGGCTCTAATTTCTCGAATTCTCTCCTTGGGGCCAATACGCATGATGTATGTGGGGGAAAGAAGTATGTCGTACGACTCCTTCTGAAAAGTGCTGTTCCAAAATTTCAATAGTAAATCATTCCGTGATGCACAATGCCTCTCTTGTAACGTCTGCCAGTGGAGTTTGTTAAGCATCTCGTAACGCTCTCTCGTCCTTCGTTGGATCTTCTCTATCACTCCTATCAGCCCTACGTGACAGGGATCCCAGATGGATGAACAATACTCAAGAATCGCGCGAACAAGCGACTTATAAGCCACTTCTTTCTTTGGATGAGTTACATTTCCGTAAGATTCTTCCTTTGAATCTGAGTCTGGAGTTTACTTTTCCCACTATCTGTTTTATGTGTTCATTCCACTTAAGGTCGCTCTGGATAGTTACGCCTAGATATTTTACAGCAGACGCTGTCTCCAGCTGTTTGTCATCAATAGTGTAGCTGTACAGTAGTGTACTTCTTTTCCTATGTATTCGCAGCATGTTACATTTGTTTACGTTCAGGAACAACTGCCAGAGCTTGCACCATTCATTAATTCTCTGCAGGTCGTTCTGCAGATTCTTACTATTTTTTGACGTAGCCACTTTGGTATAGAGAACTGCATCATCTGCGAATAGCGTTCAAGAGCATCAGACGCTTTCTACTAGATCATATTTATATATACTGCAAACAGCAACGGTCCTATCATACTTCCTTGTGGTACTCCGGGTATTACCTTTACATCTGTCGATTTGGATCCGTTAAGAGCGACGTGTTGAGTTCTATCTGCAAGAAAGTCTTGAATCCAATCGCAAGTCTGCTCCGATACTTCGTAAGCTCGTATTTTTTTCATTAAACTGCAGTGCAGGACGGTGTCAAATGGGTTACTGAAATCAAGGAACACGGCATTGACCTGAGCACCGTTGTACGCTGTGTTGTGGATCTCGTGGAGGAACAGAGCCAGCTAAGTTTTGCAGAATCTTTGATTGCGGAATCCATGATGATTTATATAGAGGAGTCATTTATTTTACAAAAACATCATAGTTCTCGAGCATAAACATGTTCCGTAATTGCACAAGAGATTGACGTCAAGGATATAGGTCTATAATTCTGGTGGATCTGCCTAACGGCCTTTCTTGAAAATGGGAATGATCTGCGCTTTTTTCCAGTCGTTTCCTTTCGTTGCTCAAGCGACCTACGATAAATTATTGCTACAAGGGGAGCAAGTTATTTCGCATAATCTTTACAGAATCTTATAGGTATCTCATCTGGTTCTGATGCCTTTAGACTAGTAAGCGATTGTAGATGCTTTTCAATTCCGCGATCGGTTAACTCAATATCTGTCGTTTCGATGTTTGTACGACGGTTGAAAGGGGGGTCAGTGTTACGATATTCCGCGGTGAAACAATTTCGGAAGAGGGAATTCACTACTTCGGCCTTCTCTCTGTTACTTTCCGCTTCTGTACCAGTGTAACCGCTGAGAACGGACAGATGATTCTGACCCACTTACTGTTTTACGTATGGTCAAAATTTCTTAGGGTTTTTACTGAGGTCGGGTGACAATGTCTTACTTTCAGAATCATTGAACGCTTCTCTCATTGCTCTCCTTACGCTCATTTTCACTTCGTTCAACTTTTATTTGTCATCTAGGTTTTTACTTCTCTTGAATCTGAGATGAAGTGCTCTTTGTTTACGTGGGGCTTTTCTAACAGGGCTATAAAACCATCGTGGATCTTTCCCATCCCTTAAAACCTTACTCGGAACATACTTGTCTATGGCATATTGAACGATGCCTTTTAATTTTTTCCATTTGTTCTCCGCATCTTCGTCCTCATCACCGATTATTTGATGCTGACTGCTGAGATATTCTGAAATTTGTATCCTACCTTTCTTAATATTCCTTGTAGTACCTCTCGTCATAGATGCTGTCACAGCCTTATGATCATTGATACCTTACTCTACGTTAACTATTTCGATAAGTTCATGTCTGTTTGCTTCCAGTAGGTCTAAGATGTTATCCTCACGAGTTGGTTCTCTAACTACCTGCTCAAGGTAATTTTCGGACACGACCTCCAGAGCAATGCCACACCACTTAGGCACCAATTTTGACAGCATAACACTCCCAAAGTATACCTGTCAAATTGAAGTCACCCCCTATTACAACGGCATTACTGATGATATTCTGCAAGCCCTTTCTGAAGCAGATCCTGACTCAGGTGGTCTATAAAAGCATCCGATCACTATTTTGACCGTTCTTTGGTACTCAGTTTCACCTAGGTTAGTGCACGTTCGGAATCCGTGATAACCTCACTATAGATTTTATCAATTTTTTTACTGCAAAAAAACACGCCGCCACCACTGGCGGCTAACCTACCCTTACGGTAAATATTCCAGTCTGAACACGGGATTTCGTTGTTACTGACGTCTGGTTTCATCCAGCTTTCTGTTCTCAATTAGTGTCTGGCCCAGGAAAATCCTGGGAAGTGTAGTGCAGGCGCCAGCCTAAATACTCACTGTGCACCGGTATACTTCAAGTACTAGTTTTGGTCACGTGGCCCATGGAGGAGAAAAGCTGCGATGGACCAATGACCTCCAGTGGCATTCCGATTGCCAAGCACAAAGTGGCCACCCGTAGCTTGTCGTCTAAAGAGCTGCCCCTGTGACTTCCATGCCCACATAACGAGCCTGTGTTGTTGGTTGCTGGCTGAGTAGGCGCAAGGCCTCGACACCTCGACACAGCATATATAATTTACAAGTCACCAGCAGGAAATATCTTTAGCTTCATAAAACAGCTAGATATACTTTAGGTAAGATTAAAAGAACGAACACAGAGAGGTACTGTTTGCGAAAACTTCACGTTGCCAGTGAGAGACCCATTTACATTATCTCAACAGAACTATTCAAACATTTATTAGTGGATATGGGATGTGTTCCTCACTGTGTCCTCTCGCTATTCTTTATGCCTACGAGCAAAGTCTTGAGCGACTTCTCAGCTGATGATGAAGAGCTTCGCATTAGTCACAGACGCGAAGTTTTCCTCTTGGAGCCTTGCAACGAAATCTCTCATAACAGCGTCTCACAATAAAATTTTATTTCGGGTTGCTTACGTTAAATGTGGATACAGGCGAAATGATACCTGTAACATAAGGTATAAATCCGTTAGTTCCCGTTTGCAAGAGTAGTGGTGAACATCTCCATCATGTCGCGTCATGTAATATTTAACAGTAATACTATGAAGCTTATGAAATGGGATAGTGACATAACATCAGTACAACGGAAAGTGTTATGAAGTCTTGCAACGTATCTGAGAAACTGCACTTCTTCTGAAAACAAATCAGCTACGAGACAATGGTGCGATATTCCAGTGTTTGAACTCCTTACAATGTACTCATGACGGGAGACACCGAACTACGGCAGATAAACGCTCCTCGCATTGTGACAGGTCCTAATACCACATATGAGAGTGTAAGAATAATGATAGGCGAACTTAAATGCTGATCTATGGATGAAAGACTATCACACAGACCAACTGAGTAGATTTAAACAACTTATATTTGAAGAACTCTGAACAACTCTGCTGCCAACACCACTTATCTCACGTAATGATCTGAGAATAACACAACAGAGATTTTGACACATACAAAGAAAGCTTGATACACGAACTGAGTAGAGCTGGATATTGGTAGTACTGGTAGGAATGCCCTTCAGTTAAAAAAACCTGATCTGTGAGATAGTGGTCAATGTATAAACTGTGGTAGACCTCTTCAGAGATAACATGGCAACTCTGAACATGTTTCTCAAAACGGAGTGAAAGGCCAGTTGGTACTTTTTTATGTCTGCCACACCCTCTCAGCCACAGAGTCTTAAAATCAGTAAACATCCGCCTTTAAAGCCTTTAGTGCATTGGTATGAAGTAAACTCCCCCATTCACTGAACTCTTGCTTCCAGAGCACATACACAGATATAGGTGCAGCGAGATTGCTACTTTTAATGGTAATAATGATGAAATTATTCCATTAGACCATCATTCTTGAAAATCAGGCTATAGTTAACAGAATATTTTATTAGAGAGAGACATAAAGGAAATTTTTATT
This sequence comes from Schistocerca americana, assembly GCF_021461395.2. Classification (NCBI taxonomy): domain Eukaryota; kingdom Metazoa; phylum Arthropoda; class Insecta; order Orthoptera; family Acrididae; genus Schistocerca; species Schistocerca americana. The sequence goes on from NC_060122.1 coordinate 90,422,138, forward strand.
TGGCTCAAACTTATTAAAAGTACCAAAACAATCAGTTAGAGATAATCTTAATTTTTTAAATATTTTAAGACAAGATGACACTGTTTTAAAACATATTTATCATGAGTTTGTTGGAGGTGATTTAAAATTTGGTGACGTTTAAAAAAATGTGTAGTACATGGGTTGGAAAGATCAGTTTGGATTTTCTGTGGTAGACATGACTAGGAAACTAAATGATCTAAATGATGGCAAGGTCAGAGATAGGATAAAAATATTCTTAAAATAATTATTCTTTATGTTTTTCATCTACAATAAATGTTTGCAAAATATGACCTGGAGATTGAGGCAAAGGCTAAACGAAACAGAAGGGTAAAAGAATAATTAAAAGAAAAATTTAATAAATAAAAAAACAAGAACAGACTATGAAAGAAAATCAACCGATTATTTTAGCAATTCAACAAGTTAAACAAGGAATTGAAGAAAACAGAGAACCTGAAAAACAAATTGTTTCTTATAATCAACATCATTTAGAAGAATTTAACAATATTCCAACACTTACGCAATATGATAGTGATAGAAAAGATTATACATTAAGTGAATCAGATATACAAGACTTATTGACAAAATATGAAGACTAGAGAAAAAAGATAGCTCCAAAAGAAGGACAAGCAGTTCAGAAAATAAATATACATGAAAGATTGTAAGAATGTATTATACACAGAGAAGATAAAGTTATTGGATTAAGACCTGTTGCCACATTTAAAGTTGTTGGTAAATTATTAGTAAAATTTGATGGAATTAAATTAACAATTGGTGATAGAACATATGAAGGTATAGATGGGTTAATGAATCTTTTACTCAAAAACCGATTACTATTTCAAGCTTCAGATGTTTTCAAATTATGCAGATATATTTATTCATTCAGGTGCATTATGTTGTGATAATAATCCAAATAAAATAAAGGTAATAAATGTAAATATTTGATAAAAGAAATTGTTGATCTACATCTTTCAATGAAATTGCCATCAGGTTTAGATTCAAGTGTAGATGAAAAATTGTAAAATTTTATTTAAGAAACATACAGAAATACCAACTGAATATGTTTGGATGGATGATGTCTGTCAGTTAATTAATAAATTAGCTGTAATTCATGGAGGAGAATTAGCTGGAAATAAACATTATCAAAATGAAAAAGTTGGAATAACCGAAATGTTAATGAGTCAATTTAGTGGTGGCCTAATCAACTATCCAAAAGGAATTCTATATTTAATTAGATTATTGTAAAACCTCCTCACACATTTGCAAAAGTGAAAAATATCGAGAAGGTCTAGTAAACTGGGTTTTAAACAATTTATCAATGCCAAAGATAGAATAAAGACTAGCATGTGGTGATCGAGGAGTAAATAAATTAGACCAAGCTTGTAAAAAACACGATATTCCTTATATAGGTGGTAATGATTTAGGAAATAGACATGAAGCAGATAAAAACTTCAATTATCTGTCAAAGAAAGAATGATGCTTCAGCTGGTAAAAAAGTAGCTACAGCTCAAGATAGAGGAATAACGTATGGAAAACGAAAATTAGGAATGAGCTTAGGTGTGGATGAAAATAGTTGAGGAGTAAAAAAATTTATCCTTAAAATTTTTTACCTATATAAATGAATAACTTTACAATTGATTATACTTTGTTATCTAGTGGCAAAATTAAACGAAAAGAATTACAATCAAAACCAATAATGATCAACTACACAGTGTTGATCAGTTTTTAGCTTATGCTCAAGAATGAAAGAGAGATAAGAGAACTGGTGGCAATTTACAGAACAGGCTCTGCCAGCAGTATACTGCGCCTTCTACATAACTGGAAATGGGTTCTACACAATGCTGGCCACTAATTGGAAGGACAGTAACAGGAGCAAACATGTAACTCTTTTGTATAGGTTGTAAATAAATAGTTGCCACTATTTAAGTTACAACCCTCATATTTATCTTAATACATTAATACTGTCATTACAGTCCTGACTTCTCATATGTTCTATAATTAAATGCAGGAAATTATTGAGATGGTAGTTGGATAGTTTGAAAGAATCAGAGACTCTTTAGGGTTTAAAAGCGAGTATGAAGTATCGATAAATGAAATACAGTAAAAGACGACTGAGAACCCTGGAGTGAGGACAGCAGAGGAACAAATAACCAAATTATCGAAGCTCATTAGAAATCAATGTATAATTCACAAAATACTGATTTTGATGTAAGAAAGTAAAAATGTAAATATTGCAACAAATAAAACACTGAAACAACAATACAAACATAAAAATGATGGCGATAGAAAATGCAAAATAGTTAAGCAGGTACAACTAGAGGACAAATGTGTCTTAGGTTCGCCTTAAAGGTAGCCTTGATGGGCGAAATACTCATTCACAGTGACCAAAGAGATACTGCTACATGTTAAACTTTCTCATCGCTTCCAAAATCAAGGCTACTTCTCCACATCTCCTCAGAAGGGATTTAATTTACTGGATAGTTATTTCGATGTCATAACGAACACACTGGAGAGTGAGACCACATCCTTTGTGCTTGAAGGTGGCATGGATTCAGACTGTTTCATTTTGATACTGTCCGACGCCATGAAAACGGTGCGTCTTGCTTGCCACAATCACGTAATTATATTATTATTGTAACACTCCTTTGACGGAAGGTCGTGTGTGTGATCGTCCATTAGTACAACAAATGACGGCGTGTCCTACAAACGAGGCTTTCAGGCACTGAATTCGTTGAGCGATGCCTCAAATGAGAATTCTCCGATGGTGGTGACAAATCTGATAATACTTGACAGATTAGCTATACAAACTTAAAAAAAAAAATCCCTGAGAATTCTAGGTTGATGATGTCATAAGAAGCTCTGAATAAATTAACGGTGGGGGAGGGGTCAGTACTTCACATTACATAACGACTTAGACGTTTCTTTCCCTCACAGCTGAGACACACTAGCCAATAAGCAGTAGTTTAACAGCGGTTTTCAAACAGCATTAATCTATATTGAATAATATCCTTAAAATTTACTCTATTTGGAATATTAAGGTTTTTAAAATATGTGATTTATAAATTTCAATAAAAACAAATTATAATGCTAGCTTAAAACACAGAATTGCCTGAGATTTCTATGACGTTGTCTTGATTTTTCCAGGCAAAACGTAATTCCTTGGGAATTCTAGATTTTCCAGGTTTTCCAGAAAAACCACTACCTGTCATGTTCTATGATGAGTCAGCTTTCTTCTCAGAATATGTTGTTTTCCTGCAGACACAACTAGGTTACTGACAGAATCGAATAATCTCAGAAGATAGTTGTTGTAGTCAAATCAAAAATAGGAAGACAGGTGCTGATAATCAATGTGACTCGCTCATCAACCACAGACCACATCAGCTGCGTGATAACCCTATCTTCAGTACACCAAGGTTTGCAGTAACTGTCCTACACGAGTATTGACAGCTGTTATTGTAAGGCTAGTAATTTTACTCTACAAAGTACTCTAGGGCAAAGAGTAAAACAGTCACGAAAGCGTAACGTCCCATGAGCTTGAGTCTTACTGCGTAACGTTGCTCGTTGCGTTTGCTTTTAACATCAGCAATGGAGAATGAAATACAGTGAGCCATATGAAGACATGAAAGCTTCACATAATGTCCATTGGAGACATAAAATGGTGTACAAAACTTTAAGTCGAAAGCATGTTTCGCCTGATGTGTCACTCTCAAGTAACACAGCTCGATAAAACTTGGACCATACATAGAAGGAACTGTTGCAGTATACTGCCTATGAAGGCATTTGAAAGAAATACGCAATACGACGAACATTTTTATTGAAACACAATAATTGCGAGTTTTGTAATGGCCCTCTGGACTTCACAAAGGCGTGACAGGGTTCTTAATAAGGGGGTTTTATCACCACTGACGGCAGTGCACACTGTGAATCGTGTTCCCGTGCTGGCCACAAGGCCACTGAGGAGTTCTTGTGGTAGGGCGTTGTAGTCGTCCACCAGCGTGATTGACAAGTGATGGATGCCCGTTGGTGCCTGTCAACATGGTTCAGCACTTCTTCCAAACGCGTCCCACAGGTGGATGATGGGATAAAATTCTGGGGAGTGGGCCGGCCAGCCCATTCGCCGAATATCTTCTCATTCCGAAAGCTCCTTCACCTGGGCAGTTGGATGAAATCACTCATTGTCACCTGCAAAAATGATGTCAAAACCGAATGCACCCCAGATAACACACACGTGGGTGAGGAGTACAGTGTCACGTAGACGTTGACCCGTGAGTATGCTATGTTCAAAAATATGGAGTTCAGTACTCCAATGCAAATTTATGCACATCTGCATCATAAAATTTGGACCCCCAAGACGATCATGTTCGACAATATGGGTGCACAAAGTACGTTAATGTGGCGAGAGGTAGGTACACGTAAGGCCCCTGGGAATATTCTCTGGTGTGAGAACTGACCCATGTCACAGAAAAGGAGTAAATGCCTCGACAGATGTTAGAAGCACCTTCCTACCTTTGGGGTAGGAAATTGCCCACAAAGGGCTGAAGATTCAGCAAAGATCAAAGGCATGAGGGGGCGGTAGACAGTGGAAAACACTGTATTGACATGCATAATGAGAATCCCCAAGATATGTAGCCTCTTACATAAGTGCCATGACCTCTCCATTGGCAAAAGATTCTGTACCAGTCCCACATTCGTGTTTACAGGAGAGGAGTGCCAAATGGAAGGCTGAAAAGCAGCTCCTGTATTAAAAATTTGACTACCGATGTAAGTACCATAATTAAAACCTGATTTAATGAAATTATGCTCTGTTATAAAGAAATTCTTGATCCAATAAACAATTTTGTAGTGCTATTTGACTGCAGATATGTATGAAAAATTTACGGAAGCGCTCATACTTGCAATAAAGTTCTCAACTAATGAAGGCAGCCGTAGCTTGTGTAAATGAAGGTCAAACAATATTTCAATCACTCCCAAGGTCTTATAAAAATTACAGGAGCATAATAATGACCAAATAGTCGTTGAATAGTGTGCAATGGTGATCGTGGTACGTGTTTGTGGTCACAATAGAGAGAATGTTGTAGCTGGAGGATCGTTTACCTACGAACACATGTGTTTCCTGGTCGGCCTTTCAGTCTATTGACACTCTATACATTTAAGAGCTGGATAGTATGTTAAAGCTATTTGCAATATATTGTTGATTGTTCACATACAGAACTTCATGGCGAGTAAAATATATTGATCTGATTTGATTTTATCAGGGACGCAAAAACAACATTGGTCAAGCCCGCTGCTGCCCGCAACGAAACAGGCTTTATTGTGCGTTATCGTTCCCTGTGTCTCTAGTAAAGTCAACCAATACCCCTGAACAGTGCGAGGAGATCCTTTACCAGCGCTTTGCTAGACGCAATTTCTTCAGGTCTGGTGGACTAGAATATTCTGTGTCTTTTAATCTAAAATGCCTTGCATTCGAAGATCAAATGTGATGCGGATTCCTCGCCCACACCACACATCCTACATTTTGCGACTTCTTCTATTATCCCCATTGTATGTAGGTGTTTTTTGAAATTCCCATGGCCTGTCAATTGCCCTCCGTGAGTTTCATTTTTCTCCTGTTCAAGCCCAGAATTGAGAGACTTCTCTTACAAGGGAACCTCCCCATCGCACCCCCCTCAGATTTAGTTATAAGTTGTCACAGTCGATATGCCTTGAAAAACTGAATACAGATAAATCGAGAAAACAGGAAGAAGTTGTGTGGAACTACGAAAAAAATAAGCAAAATATACAAACTGAGTAGTCCATGCGCAACATAGGCAACATCAAGGAAAATGTGAGCTCAGGAGCGCCGTGGTGCCGTGGTTAGCGTGAGCAGCTACGGAACAAGAAGTCCGTGGTTCAAGTCCTCCCTCGAGCGAAAAGTTTGATTTTTTATTTTCAGACAATTATCAAAGTTCAGGCACTCACACATAATCAACTTCGCTCTCCAAAATTCCAGGACATGTTCAGATTTGCTTGGACATATGCAGGATTTGACGGTCTACGCACGGAAAAATTTGAAAACGTTAAAAACATATGTTTTGACAGAGCACAGAGAAAACTGTGGGACCGTGAAACTTTTGCATTCATTTGTTGCAGTTTATGTGACAAACTCTTATGCTTTCATCACTTTTTTGGGAGTGATTATCACATCCACAAGAAAACCTAAATCGGACAAGGTAGAAGAATCTTTTTACCCATTCGCCAAGTGTATAAGTTAGGTGGGTCGACAACATATTCCTGTCATGTGATGCACATGCCGTCACCAGTGTCGTATAGAATATATCAGACGCGTTTTCCTATGGGGGAATCGGTTGACCTATGACCTTGCGATCAAATGTTTTCGGTTCCCATTGGAGAGGCACGTCCTTTCGTCTACTAATCGCAAGGTTTTGCGGTGCGGTCGCAAAACACAGACACTAAACTTATTACAGTGAACAGAGATGTCAATGAACGAACGGACAGATCACAACTTTGCGAAAATAGAGAAAACTTTTCACTCGAGAGAAGACTTGAACCAAGGACCTCTTGTTCCGCAGTCATTTACGCTAACCACGTGACCACGGCGCTCATGTGCTCACACTAGCCTTGATGTTGCCTATCTTGGCATGGGCTACTCAGTTTGCATATTTTGCTTATTTTTTCATAGTTTCACACAACTTCTTCCTGTTTTCTCGATTGATCTGTGTTCAGTTTTCCAAGGCCTATCCACTGTGCCAACTGATAACTAAATCTGAGGGGGGTGCGATGGGGAGGTTCCCTTGTTAGAACATGGCTTCGGCATCAATACCTAGCCATGTTATTGCTTTTGGACCTTAGCCCAATATTCTACGTGCTGTCTCTCTGTCTACTCCCGTAGTTCTATATTGTTCATCGCCTTGGTGATTGTCAGGATAGGTTCCGGTCCAATAAATGGTGTCATCGCCCCCTATCCTGGCCAACCTATCGGCTTCCTCATTACTGTTAATCACTGAGTGACGAGGGTCCCATAATAGGTTTACCCTATTGCTTCCCCTAGCTAGTGGCATTCCGCCACGATCTTTGATATTGTTGCAGAGGCTGCCAGTGGTTTCAGGGCTGCTTGGCTATCTGAATAAATGAAAATGCTACAACCTCTGTAGTACCTCCACGCAGGCCCTGAGAGCAGATATTTCTGCTTGAAACACAGTGGCCGTCTTCCCTAGAGAGAATGCACTCTTCAACCTTGGCTGCACTCCGTAAGCTCCAGCTACAACACCTTGGTCTGTTTTCGAGCTGTCAGTGATCCAGACTATGTCCCCAGTACAGGATCGAAATTTGTTCTCCCAGAGCTCTCTACTACCCATTACTACAATGAAAGGCTTGTTGAAGCAGCTGGGAGTTATTATAAAATCGGCCGGCATTTCTCCAACCATACCTATGTCTACCTCACTCAGTATCTTTGTTGAGATCCTGGATACCCCAGTGAGTTCCAGTTTTTGCCAGTCTTTAACCTGTGTGCTCCAGCTGCTACCATCATCTTTACCCACAGGTGTAATGGGGTTTTGTCCAGCATCGTTGCCGTACCAGCAGTGACTGTGCTGCTGATCCCGCCTGTAATGGCTAAGCAGGTCAATCTCTGCACCTCAGCAAAGTCCTTATCAGCTACCTGCTGTTCTGCCTTTTTCCAGCACCCTGTAGCCCCATACGTGATCATAGGTCCTACTCTTCTGGTACTCACTAGAGTGCATTTCGAATTAGAACAGGTACTCCTTATGTGAGGGGTTACCCCTAGATATTTCACTATCCCCTTCACTGGAAGTGTTTCATCAAGAACCTTGAGATTCCAATATGCGTGTTGGATTTACTTCCTTGTAAATGGTACTACAACAATCTTCTTAGGACTGACCCATAGATCCTGTTTCCTGCACAAACTTTGCACGTTGTTAATGCTGCTTCTGCTATAGCTCTGACTGTACTTGGAAATTTGCCCAAGTATTACTATGACAAGATCGTCTGCATATTCCTGGCAAAAGTACTGTCTAGAGTTTAATTCTACAATGAGTTCAATCGCCATAAGGCTACACAGGAGGGGGAACAGGACTCCTCCTTGTGGACAGCCTCTGGTACTGTTGATTACCATTTTTCTTGCATTATGGTGGCTTTTACCTTTCTGCCACTAAGCATGTCTCTAATCCACCTGCAAATAGTGGTCTCCAAACCATGCACCTCTGCTGCCTTAACCATGGATTCCAAGGTCGTGTTGCTAAAAGCCCCTTTGATGTCCAAGAAGATGCAGAGGACTATTTCCTGAAGATGTAGTGGTTTCTCCACCTTCCCTACAAGTTGGTGGAGTGCATTTTCACACGATTTTCCCGGTTGGTATACATGTTGGTTTATGTGTAGAGGGACCCTAGTTGATCTCCTCTCCCTAACATGCACGTCGACCAGTTTTTCTAATGTTTTAAGAAAAGGGAGGACAGACTGATTGGTCTCATATCCTCGGTCTTGGTATTATCAATTTTCCCTGACTTTGGAATGAAGAAATGTTGTATATTGTTAGAACTAATTATGTAACTTGCGGACAGTTAAGTCATACTCGGTCGTCGTGCACCGTTTTGACCTTGTAACAGAAGAAACCATATGATACATGTGATACTTGCAAATGAGCTATGTGTGTTTAATCTCTTAATAACTTTCCCACTCTTGGAAAAGGAAATTTTGCGTTGGTTACCATTGACTTTTATTACTTTTATTACACGTGCAGATTATTGGTGTGTAGTAGAGTAATAATGTAATACATAGACTATTAAGTACTGTAACGAAGAGATTTTTTTTTTAACTGCAACAGTTTTAAATTTGAATAGTATATTTGTTGACAGGTACATGACCATGTCGTACCTTGGAACAGTTTTTCTCATTTGGAGAAACCTCATTGTTCTGGAATAACTTCCGTAATTTACGAAGGAGACTGCAACACACATAAAGTGGATGTTACCACTTCAATTACAGTACTGTCAAGAGGTGATACTTTGAAAAATGTTCTGAGGTGCAGCTCCCATCCACCTACTTAGCTGTGAAACTGTCTGACTGCTGACAATACCTCTCGAACGTTTACTGAATGCTGCAACACATCAGTACACTGATCTAAGCAAGTACTTTCTCGGAAGATGAAAAAATATTCTGCAGAAAATTCTCCACAGTAATTCTGCATGCAGTAGCCGATGACAAAACTTAACTCCACACCTGAAAATGTGTGTGCAGAGAACAGGGTGTTTATCGCTATTAATAGGGAAAACTAAGACACAACGGAAATTCTTCATTATGTGTACTATGTCGAACCATTATTTAGACACAAGGGGTGCTTTCCAACATATAGTGCACTATATACAGTCGGACGCAACATGCTCCAGAAATAAATGTAAATAGTGGTTTTAATGACTTAGAACAGCAGAGATGAGTGACATGAACAGCAAGTAAATGATACACTAAGTTCAAATCTAGCAAACGAAGCATACGATCCACGTGGCTTTCAACGTACGCGTGGAGCATAATTCTAGCACTGCAATAATCACGCAGAATCAAATTAATAAATGGGTCTGAGTACTACGAGACTTAATTTCTGAGGTCATCAGTCCCCTAGAACTACTTAAACCTAACAAACCTAAGGACATCACACACATCCATGCCCGAGGCAGGATTCGAACCTGCGACCGTAGCGGTCACGTGGTTCCAGACTGTAGCGCCTAGAACCGCTCGGCCAATCCGGCCGGCCATCAAATTTATATTTACAACTTACAGAAAAATTAGGATAGCATGACAAAATTTAGTGCATAATTATTCGAACTGAGTGAACAAAACTCGATCTCTCAACAAGCTTCAAGTTATCGTAAAACACAAAGACTGAACTTCTCTTATGTCTCGTGGCTAAATACACTGCCGGGAAAAAAAGTGAATGCACGTGAAAAGGCGACGTAGATTTTGATGTGATGAGAGCATATGCTACCTGTGGGATATTAGATGTTCTGGTTATGTTTACAATGGACATCCTAACGGCATCGCTACGAGAGTGCCATCTATGTCTGGCTGTTAGTAGGGGACGCTCACAGGCAGAAGGCTCAATGTGGTGCAGAAGTATGAAGCATGTGGGCAGTTATGCCAAGGCTACACGCCCGTGCTTATTATAGCGAAGTGAGCGAGTTTGGAAGGTGTCAAGTTGTCGCCTTTGAAAGGTGTCAAGTTGTCGCCTTCCGAGTGACGGAGTAGTCCTTTCAGAGAATTGTGACCCAAGTTGGACGTGCTGCATTAGCTGTGGAACAGTGCTGATTTCAATCGTTACCTCAACATTCTCACCCCGTAGATGAGGTTCTGGACGTCCACGCACCACAGTCGCCAGCCAGGATCGTCGTATTCTAAGGGCAGCAGAGTCAGGCTACACAGCTACCACATCACGGATAGAGTGCTTGCGATCCCAGACGTGTCAACACGAACTTTTGCGAAACGGTTATTAGCAGTGGGACTGCGGCCAGGCACACCCCTCACCCCTCTTCAACTCACGTCACAGTATCGACTTGCACGGCTCAACTGGTGCCGTCAGAGGATCACTTGGAAGATGTAATGGCGCGCCGTGGTCGTCAGCGATAAAAGGAAATTCTGCCTGCATCAGCGAGAAGAGCAGATTCTGGTCGTTTGGACGTACAATGTAGACCTGGTGAGCACCGTCTCGCAGAGTGCATTCGTCCAAGATAGACAGGCTCCATCCCAGGCCTTATGGTCTGGGGTGCGATAAGCTACAACTCTCGTTCACTTTTGGTCTTTCTGGAGGGGACGCTAACCAGTACATGCAGAGCGTTGTTAGCCCAGTTATTTCAGCAGGAAAGTGGTGTGCTCTTCCCACAGAATAATGCAGGCCCACACGCTGCCCGTTAAACTCAATTTGTTCTGCAAAACGTGCTGCTAGTTCTCTGGCCAGCATAATCTCCAAACGTGTCTCCAATCGAGCACGTGTTGGTCTATGATGGGACTACAAGTGACTCATGCGACTCGTCAACCAATAAGTATTACAGAACTACACTGACAGGTAGAGGAGGAGTGGCAAAACGTATTCCAGGACAGTATTCACCGTCTATATGATAGACTGGATGCTGGAGCCAGGGCATGCATGGAGGCTACACCACATACTAACATCGGTGTTTCAGCATGGGTTGGTACTTGATACCTCCGAACCGGTTGTGCTATTAATCTGTTAATGTAATCATTGAATAGGTCTACATGCACTGTTGTAACAATAAATCTGGATTGAACAGGAAACTGCTAAAATGCTGTACTAATTTTTTACCTGCAGTGCATCACCTCTTCTTTGCAGTTCATCATAGTTTCGGCACAAAAAATTTGTGAAAAATAAACTGTGCGATACGAATACGACTCGAATGAACTGAATGAAGAAACTTCTCAACTATCAAGCACTATGAATAAACGACACGTTCTCACCAAAACAGCAGAGCTGCTGCAGCCCCCTACATCCTTCGTCCACTCCTAACACACCTCCAGTAAAAAGTGCCTTTCACCCTTACTTGCAAGCACGTCCCGGCTAATCGCCAATGATATGATTGGTTGGGAAGCCGCGGAAACGACCAGAGGTAACCATGTTTCCACCACAACACGTCCGAGCGAGGCGATTGGAAGAACACCGTTACATAATGTCCTTGTAATACATTATGAAGACCAATTCGCGAGCTATTGAAAGCAAAGCTCTTGAAAAATTTAAAGTGTAGTTTACCACGCAACGTTCAATGTGAGTATGAGAAAATGTGTGAATAACCAACGAAAGCATAACTTTCAGCCAGTCTGTGTGGCAGAGGTCTGAATGTGTTAGAGAAGCTAAAACAATGGAAAAGCGAATTGCAAAGGCCCAGTCTACATATAGTGGGGTCAGCAAAGTGAAATGGAAAGAAGATAAATAATTGTGGCCAGACAAATATTGGGTAATATCAACAGAATTCTGTGATATGTGAGTAGGATTCCTCAGGAATAGGAAGTTGGACCAGGGAGTGAGTTACTGTGAACAGTTCAGAGTTTGGATTATTTTCGCATGATATGACGGCAATGCAACGCCAAATACACGCGTATGTGGCAAGCAGAATGTAGATTGTGTAAATATATGAGGCTAATGAACATGTAATTCAGCATGTAAAGGGAGGTGAAAACCTAATACTCATTAATTAAAGGAATGCCATAGTAGAGGATGAGACAGAAGACAGAATTATGGGAGACAATAGGATTGGCAGTAGGAATGAGAGAGGAGAAACACTAACTGAGCTGTGTAATGAATTTCAGCTAATAATTGCGAAGGCATTGTTCAAGAATCACTATAAGAGGAAGTATTCCTGGAAAAACCCTGGAGAAATGGGAAGATTCCAGATGGATTACATCATCGTGATGCAGATACTGCATTTTAAAGTTTTCAAAAGAGTAAGAGCTATAACGAATCATCCAGCAGAATGAGTGAGGAAAACTGAACTGTACTGAAGTACTGAGGAATGGTGGGTTCCGCTTGAATGACCGATTCAATATATATAAAAGCCAAAGCAAAATTCAGTGAAATTAAAATCAAGGCTGCAACCACAATTCTATATTTGAACGCAGAGAACAGAGCATGTAGGTGTAAAAAGTACATTGAAGGCATCAACGACGGGGAGCAACTACGTGATGACGATTTAGAAGAAGAAATGGGAGTCTACATGAAAGACATAGGGGATCAAGTGTTAGACACGGAGTTTATAAGAACTTTGGAATGCTTGTGGTCAAATAAGGCGGAACACAGGATAATATTGTTTCAGAATTACTAAAATATTTCATTGCCAGTGAGAACGCAATTAGTTTCTACTGGCGCAATTTCCCTCCAGCACTGTATCAACATAGCAGGATGTATGGTAGGTGCTTCGCTAGACTCAGGTGAAAACTTTAGCAATAAGGCGAAGTCTCCAGTATAAAGAGATGTTACAAAGTGAATCATGATCTATGGGATACCAGGAAAGAAGACAATCGGAGTATTTAAGAATGGTGCTATAGAAGGATGTTTGAAATAAGACGAACTGATAGGGCAAGAAACATGGAGTTTCTTCACAAAATCTGTACGACGAGGAACGAGTAGAAGGAAAAGGATGACATGGCCTGTCTTACGACGTCAAGAAAACTTTCATGGTACTTGAGACAGCTATAGAGGGTAAAAACTGTATGTGAAACGGAGATCAGAATATTTCTAGGAAATTTAAAATGAACATAAACAGTCTCAACAAAAAGAAACCTTAATTTTTTAATTTTTATGGTTACCGGTGTCGGTCAGTTCCTGACAAACATCTTCAGACCTCATACCATGGTGGTAACCGGTATTGGTGAACGGAGCAGGCGCTACGAACTCCATAAACGTCAGCTGCTTAGTCGACGCTCATGGGATTCGCAACGAATGCTCCCTTCGCCGACACCGGCTACCGATGTTGTATGAGGTCCGATGCCGTTAAGTAACTGTCCTAAACCGGTAACCACAAAAATAAAGGTTTCTTGTGGTCGAGTCTGTTTATGATCATTTTAAATTACTAAGGAGAACTGCTGTTCTCCGGGAAAAATGTTCTCAAAAGTTATCTTCTAATAAATAATTGAGGATATTTGACGTAAAGGTTACTCTGAAATGAAGCGGTAGCCGCAGGAGTGGAATTTGCGGTGGACGGCATCAAACTAGTAAAAAGGCTAATGACCTCCTTCCACCCTCCCACCATAAAAGTTCCCTTTACCCTCTACGAAGGCCGGCCGCTGTGGCCGAGGGGCTCTAGGCGCTTCAGTCCGGAACCGCGCTGCTGCTACGACCGCAGGTTCGAATCCTCCCTCCAGCATGGATGTGTATGGTGTCCTTAGGTTTTAAGTAGTTCAAAGTCTAGGGGACTGATGACTTCAGATGTTACGTCCCATAGCGTTTAGAGCCATTTGAACCTCTATGAAGCTTCCTGTTTACTGACTTCCCAATGTCGAACTCACAACCACTGTTGCATCATAGTCAGTCGTATTTGTTCGACACTGACTTCAAATCATCGACTGCACCAAGTTCTTAACTCTCTTCCATCAATTAGAAATGAGTAATATTCCATTATTTCTGTCAAAATAACTTAATAAACCCATCAACACATCACTGTCATGAGATGACGACACATAACAAATGGTAATCAACGACTAAACACGGATAAATCACATTGGTCTCATTTTTAGTAGTCAGATACATAACTGGACAACATGCAACATACGCTCAGGCCCTGTATTTGTAAGTTTACTGCTGTCTACAGATATTCTTGTAACTGCACCTTTCTATTAAGCTATGTGTCAGTTGTTCACGGAGTTCTGGTTGAGGCTGAGTTTTGTACCTGGTCTCCAGATGAGCCGGCACTAGTAAAACGCCTAATGACCTCCTTCCACCCTCCCACCAGAAAAGTTCCATATTCCCTCTACGAAGGCCAGCCGCTGTGGCCGAGGGGCTCTAAGCTCTTCAGTCCGGAAACGCGCTGCTGCTACTGCCACAGGTTCGAATCCTGCCTCGGGCATGGATGTGTACGATGTCCTTTGGTTTTAAGTAGTTTTAAGTCTAGGGGACTGATGACTTCAGATGTTACGTCCCATAGCGTTTAGAGCCATTTGAACCTCTATGAAGCTTCCTGTTTACTGACTTCCCAGTGTCGAACTCACAACTACTGTTGCATCCTATACAGTCGTATTTGTTCGACACTGACTTCAAATCATCGACTGCACCAAGGTCTTAATTCTCTTCCATCGATTAGAAATGAGTAATACTCCATTATTTCTGTCAAAATAACTTAATAAACCCATCAACACATCACTGTCATGAGATGACGACACATAACAAATGGTAATCAACGACTAAACACGGATAAATCACATTGGTCTCATTTTTAGTAGTCAGATACATAACTGGACAACATGCAACATACGCTCAGGCCCTGTATTTGTAAGTTTACTGCTGTCTACAGATATTCTTGTAACTGCACCTTTCTATTAAGCTATGTGTCAGTTGTTCACGGAGTTCTGGTTGAGGCTGAGTTTTGTACCTGGTCTCCAGATGAGGCGGCACGGCGGTCCAGTGCCGGACTCCACTGTGCAGCTGCTGGTGGCGGGCAGACCCCTCCACGTGGCGTGCAAGCTGTTCGGCCTGACGCCTTTCACAGTGGTCCCGGAGAACGCCTGTCTGAAGCAGACTGCAGCTGACATCGGCCTCTTCCTCCTCGCCAGTGCACTCCAGCTGACTTCTGCGTGTGGTCTTCTGTATTTTCTAATAGCTTCTCCACGCAAAATGTCAGTACTCGTTTTTATTGAAGTTTCATTTTCTATTGAGCTTGTAGTTCTGTCGATGTTTGCCATGGCTGCTGATTTCTTTTGCAACACCGAAAAGTACAAAATTATTATTCAGTTAATAACAAGATGTGATAAGATTTTAATGTCTTATCTTGGACCTGTTAATTCATCATCAACCATGTTCGTCAAGATTCAACTCTTTTTGGCATCTTATTTCTATTTTGTAGTTGCTGCCTACACATGTAGCCTTCTCGGTGAGGGACACATGAGGCTGTACATTTTACTCCTAATGTACTGTGAAATACCATGTACAATGTCACTGCTGAAATTTGTGGATCTGCTGTTACTTACAATGCAGAGAGTTAGGCTTGTAAGTGGATGCCTCGAATATATGCAACGTGAAATGCTAGGAGGGAGATACAAAAGCACAATAGTGACTGAAAATCCCACTGTTTCAAGAATCATAAATGACACACATACAGATACACGTGTGAGACAGCCATCTGTACAGGGTTTGAGGAGAGCATACATTACCCTGTGTGAACTATCGACTGCAGTCACAGCTGTTCACGAAACTTTCGTGGTATTTTACTTTATATCAGCAGTGACACAGGCTGTTGCGATCATTTACCTGATGGCTACAGTTGCCTCTGATGTGTCAGTCACTTACACAATGACATATCTATGGTTTTCACTGATGCTTAATGTTTGGCTACCGGTTGTCATTCTGACGCCTGCCCACTTGCTGGCGACTGAGGCAGACAGGACCACTAGGCTGACGTCACAGCTGCTGTCACAGAGCCGGCCCCACACTGCCCGCCACGAGTTGCAGCTGCTGCGCCTGCAGGTGAGCTGCACGACACCAGCACCAAACTTGCTGGGCGTCCTGCCACTGCGGCTGAGCCTCGTAACCACATATGTGTCCATTGTGACCACCTACACCACGCTGTCACTTACGTTCGGTGCTCCAGATAAACCGTGAAGTGTCCTTTGTGCAAGATGTTCATTCCACTAATCAGCAACATGAAAAATTCGCTCAAATACACCATCCATTGACAATTCAGGTTAATGTACAATATGTTCAGCAAAACAACAATACAAGTACAGTTAAGAAACTACCACAGCAACATTTGTTGATGCATGTCACCAAGTAACCATACGAGGTAATAGTGGATACCACTAATATGGGGGTCCAGGGGTGGAAAAGAGCAGCAAATAACCGAGAAGTGTGGAGGAAGATTGTTGAAGAAGCCAAGGCTCACCAAGGGCTGTAGCGCTACTGAAGAAGAAGAAGAGTATATGACCATACGATGTATGGTGGAAACTGCAAGGAGTATCGCAATCAGTTCTCAGAACTTCTCCCATTTCTCTCTCTTCCCCCACCATCCCCCCCACCCCCCTCTCAATCCTCCACGCCAACGTCACTCCTTTACTGCTGTATTTGTGAATTGCCCCATGCTATAGTCATGCAAGCAAGATAGCTGTCATGTGCTACCAAATATATTACTGTTTACATGTCAGTGGAATATGTGCACTGTGCAACAGAATAAGAGACTAGTAAATTACTATTATGTGGATACATATATCATTATCTGTGGCCTGAAGCAATGACAGTGCCACACACTCCCCAAGTATGTGAATGTGTCATCAATCTTTCACAGGATGTGTCTCACAGTGTGTGCTAATATTTCAACAAGTTGTCAAATGTCACTTCATTTGTCAGAAAGCCCTAGTGAAAGCGATAATCATAATGCTCAATGTCAAGAGAGACTGGCAGCGTATATGTCATGTACTACAAGTCACTGGGAACTATGATACAAATCATTCAGTAAATGCCAGGGCTTCAGTAGTTCAGCCGTGTGTCATTTAACTGCGAGAATTCATGTAGGGTGGGACATGAGATGGTCTGCATGTGGCAACAGCGGATTTCTGTAGCAACTATGGCAGCATAATTGCATTGTGAAGGAGAAGAAAATAAGCAGCCTATGCCTTAGAACTTTGACAACACCTGTTTAATTCTTGGCGCAGACAGTAAAATTTTTGTTCATTTTCTATGTTTTTTTCTACAATATATACAATCGCATTTATGGAACTTTAAAAGGAAGAAAATACCTGTAGTGTTCCTTCTCTACTGCTGGCATCTGATTCTTTCAATATTTATCTATTTATATGATTTAGTTTGTAAAGCACTTGCGAAATGTCTGAAATATAAAACATACAAATGTATATTGGCAACAGACGCCAATCACTAAATCTCATACTCCTTGGTGTTATTAGACTGTGCCTAATGCATAAAAATAAAATTTTGTTATTTTTCGAGTGTTCTGATGATGTTAATATCTGACTGCCGTTTTTCAAAAACAAATGTAAGGTCATAGTTTTTTGCAGGTGCTATTTTCGAGCAAATTCCACATAATCCGTCAAGGTTCGCCGAAATCTTAGGTTTGCGACAGTAGTCCCTCTTCATCAGTTACATGAAGCAGAAGCAGCACGCTCTTCAAACGGCAGAATGAATGAAAATGTAGCCTTATTATTATATGAAATTGAATCGACAGGAAAAGTAAAAGATATTGAACTGTTTGTTGTAGAGAATATGATAATAAACCATACATTATGAAGGAATATGACAATACACTATATATATATATATATATATATATATATATATATATATATATATATATATATATATATATACTAAACCACTGGACCGATTTCACCCAACTTGAGGCACATATGACTTATTGTCTCGAATGACCCGCTTTGGGGGGAGGGGAGCAAGCGAGAAAATAGTGTAGCCCACAACGCTCGAATACCCTTACTTTAGTCAACCCGCACTTGAGAAGGAGAACACTTAGTGATCTGCAACAAACTTTACACAAAATTTCCCACCTTTAAGGGGGGTAGGACGCCAAACGGGCCGACTTGCGGCAGGAGAGGCACCACAGGACACTTTAAATTCCACTGTCTATACTTTTACAAGTAAATTCATAAAACTTTGTCAGCATGACCAGGAAGGATTCAGGATTCACACTCGTAGCAGCGCAAGTTCAAAAACATAACAAAATAGTTTTTTAAGTAAGAGAAACTGTTCGATGAATTTTGCACAGCATACAAACCATACTTACAGGTGTCTGAAACTCTAGAATCTATTTAATTTATGAAAAAATGATTAAGCTGTTACGTTTTAAACTTCATGTTCAGAAAAAAATCGAATTTTGTAGTTAATTCTCTCAATTTTTACCAGAGTTTTTAATAGATTTGGAAAATTCTAGAGTTTCATACACCTATAAGTATTGTTTGTATGCTGTGCAAAATTCATCAAAGAATTTTTCTTACTTGTGAAGAAAAATGTACCTATAGCAACAAATGTAGCCAATAGTAAGCGAAAAAATGATGAAATTTCACATGTAAAAAATTTATTTTGCTATGTTTTTGAACTTCCACTGCTATGAGTGTGAATCCCAAATCCTTCCTGGTAATGATGACGAAGTTTTATGAATTTATTTCTAAAAGTATAGACAGTGGAAATTGAAATGTCCTGTAGTGCCTCTCCTGCTCCAAGTCGGTCGGTTTGACGTCCTACCCCCCTTAAGAAAGTTTTCTCCTTGACAATCTTCACGAAATGGTGGACGAGGAAAGGTTCATGGCTTACTACACCTTCACTGTTCATACAGAAGAACTGCCACATGAAGCATGACGTTTTAATTTATTAGTCTTTACAAGTAACTGCGTTCATGACATATTTTCCTGGCAGTATTCACAAAAGCCACTGAATGTGCCAGCAATATTATATCATTGTATGACACATAGTTCAGGAGTTACGAATTCAAATACTGAGATACACGAAAAACTGCAGCATTATGTATGACGTTTTATTCCTTATATACTATTAAGTCTATTCACAAAACATTTCCCATACGACACCCAAATATGTTGCTGGATGTACCAACAAAGATATATACGACACACAGAGTTCAGAAGATACGATGGCATAAACATTGAGCCTCTTGGAAACTATCTGTAGGGTGATATTCGTTAGATATAGAGGTGAAGTAAGTGTACAAACAAGTGTGAAATATGTTAAACATGTGTGAAACGCATTTTACATGCGTGTACACCGGCAAAGCCAGGGGTAAAAATGTATTCCATAATCCCTGGAATAAATTCAACCAAATTTGGTACACGTACTAGTTACCATCTGGAAAGAAATACTGTGGGGGCAAGAGTCAACAACCTCCTATTGAGATGAATGTGATGAAATGGAGAAAGAAGGGTGGAGGAAGAGATGGACAGAAAGAGAGGAGAAGGAGGAGGGGGCCTCAGACTGGGAGGAAGAGGAGTAGATTTGGACAAAAAGAGAAGGAGTAGGAGGTGGGATTAGGGAACTGGAAGAGGAGATGGGCAGAGGTGGATTGAGTAGATTGAGGGAGGTGTAGGAATCAGAGGCTCAGACGGTTCTGCGACCGTGTAGGCTGCAGATTCCTCGACTTGTGCCAAAGGGTGGTTGGTTTTCGGGTTCCGCTGAAAATGTCAGGTGTCCACTATACAGGAGTCGGCTACACGGGTAGCAGCGGCTGTGTGGCGTGGACTGGGCGGTTTTTTAAGTTAGAGGGTCTCGGTAAAACGCAAGAAAGGCTTCAATCACAAAGGATGCAGGTCGAACACAGGAGGAACTTAGATACAGGAACCATTGGTATAACAGTCGTAAATTGTCGTAGCTGTGGTGGCAAAGTACCAGAGCTCCAAGCGCTAACAGAAAGCACTGACACTCAGAACGTTATAGGCACTGAAAGCTGGCTAAAGCCGGAGATAAGCTGAGACGAAATTTTTGGGAAGAACCTAGCTGTGTTCCGGAACGATAGGCTAAACACGGTTGAGGGTGGCGTGTTTGTTGCTGTTAAAAAAAGTTCATCTTGTCCTGAGACTGAAGTGGATAGTTCCTGTGAGCTAGTATGGGCAGAGGTCATTTTTGACAACCGGAATAAAATAATAATTGGATCGTTTTACCGACCTCCCAACTCAGATGATATAGTTGCTGAAAGGTTCAAAGAAAACTTGAGTTTGTTTTCAATCGCGTACCCGACTCATACGATTATAGTTGGTGGTGACTTTAATTTACCCTCCATATGTTGGCAAAGATACATGTTTAACTACGGAGGTACGCAAAAAGCGTCATCCGAAATTGTGCTAAACGCATTCTCTGAAAATTGTTTCAAGCAGTTAGTTCACGAGCCCACGTTAGTAGTAAACGATTGTGAAAACACATTTGATCTCTTCGCAACATATAATCCTGAGTTAATAACGAGCATCAAAAGGGATACAGGGATTAATGAACACAGGGTCGTCGTAGCGAGACTGAATATTGTACCCCAAAATCCTCCAAAAATAAACGAAAAATATACTGTTCAAAACATCAGATAAAAATTCACTTGACGCCTTCCTGAGAAACAGTCTCCACTCCTTCCAAATCAATGATATAAGTGTACACCAGATGTGGCTTGAATTCAAAGTAATAGTATCGGCAGCAATTGAGTGATTTATACCAAATAAATTAACAAACGACGAAGTTGATCCTCCTTGGTACACAAAACGGGTTATAACACTGTTGCAAAAACAACTAAACAAACATGTCAAATTTAAACAGACGCAAAATCCCCAAGATTGGCGATATTTTACAGAAGCTCGAAATTTAGCGCGAACTTCAATGTAAGATGCTTATAACAGTTTCCAAAGAGATTCTGGTGGTATGTGAAGTACGTTAACGGCAATGCTTTTCATTTTTGGAACACAACCTACGACCAGCCTAGGGACAGAAGTGATGACACTTTCTGCAAGATCTGGCCATCATTTTACAGGATAGCTCAAGCACGTACAGTGCAAGCTGTTACTGATTTGTTTGACTGATGGGGCTGCCAAGTGCTATACCACCTATTGCACTCCCCTGACTTGAGCCCTCGTTAAGTTCAAATCGATTTCTGAACTGGATAAAACACTTCACGGCATTCTCTTCAGAACTGCTACAAATTCGTCGGGCAACAGACCGCGCTGCTCGAACTGTCAACACAACTGGCACTGCTAAGAGTATCCTACGATTTCCACATACCTGGCAACGGGTTATACACAATGCTGGTGACTACTTCGAAGGTCAGTAAAACCTTGAAACACGTATCTATTTTGTACGAGCTGTAAATAAATAGTTGCCACTATTCAAGTTCCAACCTCGTACAATATGAAGATCTGGAGTCCCCCTACACGTATCACTGGGTCACGTCTCAGGTTAAGTTCAAACAGTAGCTGCTCATAGTCTTTTGCATAAAATAATGAACCTGAAATGAAACTTGATTTGCGCCACACTGGTTATTGACTTTAGTCTAAGACCTTTAACAATTCGTTGCTTTCCAATTCTGGCTTAGCTTTGTGTTACCTCACGGCTAGATTCCATTGTGATGATTTCACTTTGCATGCAAGAAGGTAACTGCTAAAAGTTATTTGTCCGTCCACATCCGTCAAGTTGCCAGCGTGTTTCCTCTAGTCGTAACGCCTGCAGTTTCATGCCATTACTTTGTGATCGTCAACACGTACGTCACCAGCGCACATCAGGCTGCTCTCGCGTTCACAGTACAAAATAAAACTGTTTCACTAAGTAGTATATTGTTTCATTAGTCACTTGTAGCAGTTCTCTTTACATTATATTCACCCATTCTGCTGCTTAACATTTGTTCGGGTGAGAAACACACACAGCGCTAAATCACACAATTTAAGAAGGGCCTACCTGTTGCCAAGGTTGTTTCGAGAACGCAGAAGTTTCGCTGGCAAGCCCTTAACACATCCTCCATGGAGTTACGATCTCTAACCCGTGGAATTCCAATATCATTTTGAGCCCTGAGTAAGACATTCGTGGTCATCGATTTGCTTCGGGTGCACGCCTGGGTACGAGCATTGTCCGATCCATAGGCAGTCCGAAAATATTTTTCCATATAGGCACTGACTGTAGTATTATCAGTTATGACAATTACTTTTGTAATAATAGACAGTTTACTTACTATTTTTCCTCCTGTCAAGCTCCTGTTCGCTAACGCCATGTCGTCTGCATTCGCAGCTCATTATATTAGTATCTCTTATGACTTTCTCCAGGGTCAGATTAAACAGTATACACAACAGTGCATCTCCCTGCCCTAAGAGAGTACTTATGGGGAAGGTTGGGGCTATGTTCCTCCTCTTCTTTCTATTTCTCTTGATTCATCGTACACACTATAATCACTGCAATGAGTTTATTTGGGATTCGGAACCCCTTCAACATTTTATAGAGGCTATGTCGATTAATACTGTCGTAAGTTGTTTGAAAATCCGTGAACAGTACCTTTTCTCTCCCTTTCCCAGTACGTCGCAAGAATTTGCCAAAGAACAAGAACATTTGGTTCAAATGGTTCTGAGCGCTATGGGATTTAACTGCTATCAGTCCCCTAGAACTTAGAACTACTTAAACCTAACTAACCTAAGGACATCACACACATCCATGCTCGAGGCAGGATTCGAACCTGCGACCGCAGCGGTCGCGCTGTTCCAGACTGTAGCGCCTACAACCGCTCGGCCATCCCAACCGGCGAACAAGAAGACTGTTAGTAGCTCAACAGCTTGGACAAAATCCAATCTCATGTTCTCAGATGACATTTTCTTCCAAAAGTTTTTGCTTTCCTAAAATAATTGTAGGGAGTACCTTATATCCTACATTATCTAAACTTATTCTGCATTAGAAAAGTCCATCTCGCATACTTTTTTTTAAACTGGACCAATGACTGCAGTCTTGCAGTTGTCTGCCAACGCCTCATTATTCTAAATGAGCTGAATGAGTTTGCCCAGCTCAGTATGCAGTCTGCTTCATCCACGCTTCAATAAGTCTGAATAAAGTGTACTCTCTCCTGATGCTCTATCGTCTTTCGTTTTCCATCTGGCTTTCAATATGTCTTCGTCTGCGAAGTAAATCTCTGCCTCGTTTTCTTTTTTTTTTTTTTTTTTTTTCACTGAATCTTAGCTCTGACTTAGGACCGTTAGGTAGCTCGCTGAAATATTCTTTCCATCACTCTAAGACTGACTGAGAACCCACACCGACGTTTCCATTTGTATCATTGATATACTGGCATCCTCTGTTGAACATTCTTCTTACTGTTTTCACACGTTGGAAATAATCTGTAAAAACCTAATACATCTACATACAAACTCCACAAGCTACCTTACGGTGCGTAGCGGAGGGTATCCTGTACCACAACTAGTCGTTTCCTTTCATGTTCCACTCGCAGACAGTGAGGGAGAAAAGACTGTGTATATATGCCTATAAACCCTAATTTATCGTATCTTACCTTCGTGGTCCCTACACGAAATGTATGTTGCTAGCCCTGTCTCAGATGAACACTCGCCGAAGAGGACAACAAACTGGATCCCAACGCTTAAGAAGTCTTCGAGCCTATTCCGTATGCACGTAATTTCGTTAACAATCTGCAGTGGGATACTGAGTCGAATTCTTTTCGGAAATCTGGAAATATAGAAACTGCCTGTAGCCCCTCAGCCATTGTTCGCAGTATGAGAGCAAGCCGAGTTTCGCACGAGCAATGCTTTCTAAAGCCGTGCAGATTCGTGAACGTTAGGTTTTCGGTATCTGGGAAATTTTTTATATTCCAACTCAGATTATGCTCTAGAATTCTCCAGCAAACCGATTTTAAGGATTCTGGTCTGTAATTTTGCGGGTGCTTTCTTTTACCCTTCAAATAAATACAGGAGTCACCTGCGCATTTTTCCAGTTGCTGAGCACTTTGCGCTGGCGAGAAATTCGCAATAAATGCAAACTGAGTAAGGGGCCAATGACGTAGAGCACTCTTTGTAAAACTAAATTGGGATTTTCCAAAATGAGATTTTCACTCTGCATCGGAGTGTGCGCTAATATTAATCTGCCAGGAAGTTAAATTGGGATTCCATGCGACCCTGACGACTTATTTGTTTCCAGTTCTTTCAGTTTCTTCTCTCCAGCATTGATACCTATTTTTACGTCACCTTTATGGGCCTCTGTGCGATGGTCAAACGACGATTCTCCTGCGTGAATTATTTAAAATTTCGGACTTCCTTTTGCTGTATTCTACTGCCACGTCAGACTGGTCAAAAAGTGATTGGATGGAGACCTTAGACCCGCTAAGCGATTTTACATAGGATCAGAATTTTTTTGGCTTCTCCGCCAGCTCTTGTATGCACGTGCATAGATCTTTTCACAGACCACGAACCTCTATTAATATTTGCCTGTCGTCATTTGCGCGTCCTCTTTCGAACGAGAGTGCAACAGCCTTTGTTTCCTCAGTATTTTCCGAATTTCGTTATTAAACAACGGACGGTCGTTTCCGTTCTTAATCCACTTACTAGGCACATGCTTGTCCAGAGTACGATTTACAATGTGTTTAAAGTTTGCCCATAATTCCTCTATGCCAATCAATCTGGAACTACATAATTGCAGTTTATTGCCTAACTGAGATACTAACAACTTCTTATCTTCTCTTTCTAACAGATACTCCCTCCTACCCTCTTGACTGGTTTACAAACTTTCGTAATCATAGTCTGATCACTAATCCCCGTCTCTATACTGACACCGTCGATAAGGTTCGGTCTGTCTGTAGCCACAAGGTGCAAGATACTTCCATTGCCTATGGTTACCGAACTAGTTGCTCAAGACAGTTTTCGGGAAACGCGTTCAAAAGTAGCTGTCGAGACTGATTGTCAGTATCCCCTCCACTGAATCCATCACGTCCCAGTCTATACGCGGAAGGGTAAAGTCACGAACAACTGGTATTGCATTCTGGGTATTTACGCACAACTGACCGTAGGCTTTCTTTGAATAACTCTAGGACTGTTACAGCGGAATCGGGTGGTCAGCAAAAACATCCAACAATTTACTTGTTTTCACCTAAACCTATTACGTACGACCAGATAACTTCACTATCACACTCAATTTCAACCCCAGTAGAGGCAAATTTTTGTCGACTGCAATGAACATTTCCCATCCTGCGGCGTCCAATCTGTTTTTTGATAAACATTCCAAAACTCGCTAAATATATCGGAGCTATTTACTCCGGGTATTAGCCAGCTCTCACTCACAAGAATAATTTGATGTTGAGAACCTATCTGTAGGGCAGTAAATTCATGAGCTTTGTTACGAATACTTCAACAATTTACAGTTAACCTTTTTGCAGTCGAACTGACTTTACTCTGAACACGGTCTGGTTCCCCTATGTGCATTTTTAACTGGCAAGAGTTCATGAGAGCACCTCAAACTATCACCTAGTCTAAAAAATTCCCATGTGCCCTTCACAAGTACTTTGCTTCCCGAGTAGCTACTTTCTTCACGTAGTCCACCTCTGACCGATCAAGGGGAGCCCTACAAATCCCCTCCCGACAACGCAGATCTACAAATCGGCAGCCACGTTTCTGGTAAGACGGCGTCAGCCGTCGAGCTGCCGCACGAACTGCAACATCGACACAGATTGGTCATGCCGCGTTATTTTAGGAGCAGTCTATAAAGCTGTTGATAATATATTTATTAGTACGAAGAGCGTAGTAGGTGTACAAGTTATTCTAATCCTGACGGTAGTGCACATGGTAATGGTTGGGTTACTGTAGCTCTAGTTAGTAGTGGTAAGGTGGAGACTGTATCAGGGCTGGAGACTTTTAATAGCCGAGAAGTTAATGCTTATCGTACATTTCAGATATGTGAAGTGTATAACAGAGATCGTGGTTCATCTTACTATATGTCTGCAATGCCGTTGGTTCTTAGGACAAGGAATCGTCGTAAAGTATATGAATCAGAGCCTGTGTCCGTTGGGGTTAAAGGTACAGAGACGACGAAGCCTTTGATTGAGACCCTACACTTGGTTCCAAACCAAAGGACCGCCATCGATTCTGGGAACGATGCTGCAGGTTGCGAGCTCTGCTTGCACACCAGGGGAGAGGCCAGCAGTCTTCACCACCACCACCAGCCGCCTCTAAGAACTGAGGGACGAGTCAGAACCAATGCGACAGGCGTCGCTGGTGCCAACGTGAGCCACAACTTGAGACGACTGCCCTCTGCACGCTGGATAGTATCAGACATGGCCACCTCCATACCTCAGATCAGGGCCCCCGCCAGACATACCGAGTGCACATTGGCTTTAATTCCTGAACGCTAAGGGACTCCACAGCGCGCCCGCCATTGGCGTTCCCAATAATTAGCAAACCTCTTCCTACTTCTTCCCGCTCGGACCCTGCTGAAGAAATAGCAAGCTGTTCGCTCATGTGGTGAATAAGTGAGGCCATACGGCCAACCTCCACAGTGGTCCTCTGCCTCCAACGACGCGAATGCGTTACCACCAGTCACTCAATCTGTGAGTCTACCGCGTCGGATACACTAGGAGCTGCCTCGTCAGCAGAGCCTCTGCGCGAAACAAATGACACCTGAAGTGTCCCATGCTGTGCTCCAGAATCTCCGCCAGCGCTACACCCCCAGGCGGTAGCCTGAAGGCGACTGTTCAAAGCCAAAACCACACATACTGTCCTGGTTTAGGCCTGGTTTAGGTACTGAGTCTCAAGAATAATTCTCAGGTACGTTTTCGTTTTAGATTTCAGAGCGCTTCTATTAGTTGCGGTCAAATGAAATAGAACACCTGCCACAACAGGACAAAGGAATGACTGTGGCGATTCTTACATTTTATGGCTTGAAAGATCTGATTCCAATTATAAAACTCTAATCTCCATCTCCCAAAAGCTCGTTTCCTGCACAGCATCAGATCCACTATTCTGACTCGCGGGAATGTCCATAATAAGAGGCCTAACATAAAACTCCCCGAATATGCAAAACAGATCCAGTACTAAAATTTAAATGGGACACTAAATTACTGTCTGACTGCGCAAACACATGTAATTCTTGCAATAAACCAAATTCCTCACTTCGAGTGAATAACAATGTCAAGGGATAATCACTACTATCAATGAATATTTCATTAAAATTGTTATTATTTGTCAAATGAAACGAAATTCGTACTGCAGTCGATTCAGTTTCGATTGATAACATTACCACTCATGTCCATTTCTAAAATAAAAGTACTATTACTGACCTAAATAGTTGCTCATATTCTGATATCACATTTACTGTAACGGACCAAGTAATGATCCATTCTGTTTCATAATAACTTAAAAAAAATTCTGGCCTGGCATCAGTCTCAAACGAACACAAGCCAATGACGGATGTTTTACAAATTGTTACAGAATCTCAATTTAGCTCTGTAAGTTTGTGATTCCTGAGTCACCAGCGTTTAGCTGTCACTGCTCACGCATCCTCCATCCATGTAGTCCGTCCACTGGTGGCACATTACTCAACGTGAAGTCCGCCCCCCGTAGCTCAGTGGTCAGCGCGACAGTATGTCAGGGCCCGGGCTCGATTTTCGGCTGGGTCGGACATTTTCTCCTCATCGTCATCATTTCATCCCCATCGACGCGCAAGTATCCGAAGTGGCGTCAAATCGAAAGACTTGCACCTGGCAAACGGTCAACCCGACGGGAGACCCTAGTCGCACGACATTTATTTACTCAACATGAAGTAAATTTCCAAAACAATCAATAAAAATGATTATCTCCACTTTCGGCCCTAATTACCTCAATCACCAAACGTTTTTTAATGCAACCACCAAGCATTACTACGAGAGGGATGGAAATAAAAAAGTCAAGGTATCACTAATGTAGTTGGGTAGTTACTTACCTTCCCTCCGATACAAAACCAAATTCGACTAGATTTTCAGATTCCATAAAAGAGGCTATGTATTTTGATAAATGTTAATAATTTGAAATTGACACCATGAGCAGAAACAGCTGCCAGGTTGGAGTAGAATATCTCTATGATTCTATGGATATTGGTTACAGAATTCTTTTCTTTTTCTTCTTCTTGGCTCATTGTTTCGTTGAACACAAAAAAATCGTGTTGATTCCATCATAGACAGTCCCTGCTCCAAGTCAGAATCCTCTGATGTACGCGTGTGGACAGTTATATTCATTGTTACCATCGTATCGTTTTATAAAACTGTCCATTTTGATGTAACACAATTCAACTAAATATGTATTAGATTTCCGTAAGCATACACTTCCTCAGTCTCTCTCACTTTATGCTAAAAACATTCTCCTCAACATAAGCATATCTTCCACTACTGTCTTTCAACATTTGACTTCTTCATTAAATTTATATATAATCACCTGTAACATCCACGTTATTAGCATATTACCTCATATGATATAGTTCTGTGATAAATGTCTACCATCTCTAAAATTTTCCACGCATTCCATATTAATATATGACAGGTTCCAATAACAGTTAAACCCATGTGTGATCAATAGTATAATATTATTCTCTAACTTCCACGAGTATTTCCCCACACTGCAGCTTAATGATATTATACATTATTTACGTTACAGAGCATAAGTGGGTTAATGTAAATACACATTCATATTTCCATTAAAATTTTCGTTATGTAGTTGTTACTCATCGGTGTTGCCAGTATACCGATTTATATTCAGCCTACGCCATGAAAACATATAGTTTAATACATTACACTTAATGTCAGCAGTAGAAATTGATCAGCCACGCTGGGAATGCGATTTACAACTAAGGCTGAAAACTATCTGTAAACACGTTTTACTCTTCGTGTACATGACCACTTCCTGCTTATTTATTAGCTAGTTCAGCCTATTTCAGAACGTTAATGATTTAAACTCGTACTCGTGTAAACGCATAGCTTCTTCCCTCCCTTATATTCGAAATAAATATTTCATTTTACTACATGATTACACAGTGTCGTTAGATATTCATTTATTAAGCCATGTCACTAAATTTTCAGTGAAAGTCTTGCAGAAATTCACATTTACACTCTGACTAGTAGTTCACAGTATATTTTCGGAAACCGTTACAGAAGATGTCCTGTCGATATATTGCCATCCTCTGAGGTTTAATGAAAGAAAACTTTCACATTATTCACATGTCTACACATTTATCACAACTTTTCTTGGCACAACACCTTTCTTTGCGTTTCTTAACCATTTTTAACACAATGCAGAGTCCAACTTAATAAAGCAAACAAGGAAACAGACATGGAGATCAAGGAAATATATTTATGATTATATTAATATAAATACACTGTTTACCTTTGCCTACCCTAAGCGTGCCTGTTTGAAATCAAAAAAATATCACTTTCTTTATTACGAGGGCTTTGCTCGTAACATTCTCAGTGTCGTTGCTAGCTGTCGCTAATGACTCGCTGCAGTGATGCCATTTCCGCTACCCTGTGCATGTTCACTCCTATTTTAATCTTCGCAGGCGGCGAGTTGCCATATCACCTGCTTCGTCATGCAGCACTGCTCGTCTCCTTTGTTAACCATTTCTGAATTATAGTCACGTTCCTGATTATCTCATCATATATATTATCTCAAATATTGATTACTTCTCTACAGTTTTCATCATAGTATGTTACTTTGTTTTTCTTAGATGTACAGTTGTGATTCAAATATGTGTTTAGAGAACACTTCTGATGTCCTTCGTCTCTTAAATATCGTACAGTACTCCGTTGTGAAGACATTGCTTCTCTCAACTGTAAGACTTTTTATTCCTTTTCCACTCGAGTGTGAGTGTTGTTACAAATACTGCTAGCGGAACTCCATTTTTTATCTGTTGTGTACATTTCCATCAGCTTTTACAGGATGTTACAGTGTCAGTTGGCATATATTAGTGTCATATAAATCTTTAATATTCTGGGTCTGATTATTTTTCTCATCGTTAGACCTTTATTTTGCGTTTCTATTACTTCAGCTAAGTGAACAAGTTACATTGTATAATTTACTTAACGTGGGCTCATACTTACATCTTATTCGTATTGTGTTTATATCCCTTGACAGATCTTCATCGTTTGGCTTGGTTCAAATGGCTCTGAGCACTATGGGACTTAACATCCGTGGTCATCAGTCCCCTAGAACTTAGAACTACTTAAACCTAACTAACCTAAGGACATCACACACATCCATGCCCAAGGCAGGATTCGAACCTGCGACCGTAGCAGTAGCGCGGTTCCGGACTGAGCGCCTAGAACCGCTAGACCACCGCGGCCGGCTCTTCATCGTTTATTGTTGTGCTTTGCAACAATAGATCTACTGCAATGTATTTCGTAAACAACAGGCGAAAACCACCTCATCTACAAACAGAATGTTACATAAAGAATGGACATACTTACACATCGTCTTATGCATGTCTTTCATCAGCCTTCATATTGGTGTTACCTATTAAATACTCTTTATTAACTGTAAACCTCATTGCGACGATCATCCTTTGCATATCAACATATAATAATTTATTTCGTCCGAAACCACTTCGCCTTATCAATTCATTTGGTGAAATCTTAATATATATTTATCACGTTTCACACAACCATCACATATCTCTTATCTCGAGATCATATACAAGCTGTTACTTTGTTTCGCCACCTACTCTTCCATTCGTCATGTGCACTGACCTGGTTTAGTGCAGTACCCCTCTTCTGCTGCAGCTTGCTTGTACAGTATTACCATGCAATTTATTTTATTCCTATATTTAATTATAATAGCCCTTATCTTATCTCCTATCTGTTATATGTTGCTTAAAATGTGTTGAAAAATTATTAATCGCCCATAGTAGTTTTAACATAAAAAAAATTGTTCTACTGTATTTTGTTGTTCCACTGAATTTTTGCTACTTGACTGGGACTTGAATGGTTGACCTTCCCCTTGTTATCTGGGGAAATTAGATGCAAGCCCCTGATAGTATGGGGCACAAAACATTTACTTCTCGTGGTATATGTGTAAACTACTTCTCTGTCTTACCCAGGCGAAGGCGTAGCTGTGTGGGTAGACCTTTAGTTCCATAGGTACTCATGGGACCGAGCCAGAACCTTCAGACTGGCAGCTGGGTGGGGGTACCACTGTTGAATCGGATGGATATCAATAGCCAACACATTAACCGCTCTCATGTAAGCAGCACTCCCGAAAAACGTTTTGTTAAACAGTATAAAATATGAGTAACAGAACACATGGTGCTCCTGAGAACGTGGTTTTGATCATAAAAAGGAATCGATGCTTGTTCGACAAGTTCAGCTTTTCTCTGTTTGGGTCTTGCTATATTGACGATAGAATTACGCACTCCTCATCATATAGAAAGCCCCCAAGAAGCCAACAGCCTAGCAGAACAAGCCATTGAGACAGAGTTGAAGAACAGTAACATGGGAGATAGGTCATGCTAATGTTTAATGGATGTGACAAAAGGGGAACTTAACAGCTCATGGCAATGTCCCGGATAATGTGTCGCTGTGGCTTTTGACATTGCACTGCTACTGTATGCAACACACCGGGAAGGAGTGGAATGGTTACGTGTTGCTATTGTCCAATGTGCACTCTGTTCCGTACCGTTCCGTTTTAACATATTCACATTAGAAAATCGAATGAGAGGAGAAGGTACAACACTTCAGCAACTTCTCTTTTGAGAAATATAAATATATTTACTCTGTACACTTTGTTCCAAGCAATTAGCTCTGAGCACTATGCGACTTAACTTCTGAGGACATCAGTCGCCTAGAACTTAGAACTAATTAAACCTAACTAGCCTAAGGACATCACACACATCCAAACCCGAGGCAGGATTCCAACCTGCGACCGTAGCGGTGGCTCGGCTCCCGACTGTAGCGCCTAGAACCGCACGGCCACTCCGGCCGGCGTTCCAAGCAATTCATTACCTTTTTTCAGATAATAAGTAATTTATCAGCTTGGTTAAGCTGGTGGTCACAACAGTCTGTTACACGATATTGTTTGTTCAGCAACTTGTGCTTCATTAGGATTACATTAGTAGGTCTTCAAACATCGATATATAGTTTTACCAATGAACGACCTAGCTGGAATTTAGAGCAGACTGATCTCTGTATTTGAAAAAAAAAAAAAAAAATTTCATTTTGCTACAGTTCTTATTCGGTTTTAGCCTTTGAGCTGAAGTACTGTTCCTGTGTGTAGGGATATATCCTTGCAAGTGGGGATCTGCCTTCGAGTGTAGGACGGCTTTTAAAATTTTGTGAATCCTAAGCTCATAAGCTGAAAATTTTAGAGCGGCGGAGAATGTCTGGCGGATCCTAACTTACTCCAGTGATCAGCCAGCTACATGTATATGATTTAGACTCATAATCAGATCTTGATTGAGCTTTCCCTAGATTATGTAAGGTGCTTTTAATAAGTAATGCAACACATTTTGTAAACTGAAGGAATATTGGTTTTATTCAGGATTCCAATACACCATATTATTCTCCAGTCGTTTGGCTATGAAACCCCATTTTTCAACATAATCTGCGATCAGTGCGATGGCCTTACGACGTGGTACCACTCCACTGGTCGGCATCGGAGCCATCGTCTTGCTGCATCTTTAACATCCCCATCAGCCATGTACTGCTCCCCGCGGAGTACATCTGTCATCAGGCCAGACAGGTGAAAGCCGGAAGGTGCGAGATCCAAGCTGTAGGGTGGATGAGGAAGATTACTCCAATGAAGTTCTGTGTGGTCGTCTCAGGCGTGCAGTCTCGTGTGAGGACTAGTGTTGTCATGGAAAAGGAGGAGTTCGTTCGCATTTTTGTGGTGACAAACCGGCTGAAGACGTTTCTCCAGTATCCGGAATGGTAGCACATGAACTTCACAGTTGATCGTTGCACCATGAGGAAGGGTATCAAACAGATTAACCTCTCTAGAGTCCAGGAAGACAGTAGTTATGACTTTAGCGTGTATGGCTGAGGGTGTGGCCGGGAACTTTTGCTTCGGAGGAGAAGTGATATGGCCCCACTTCATGGATTCCCGAATTGTTTGCGGTTCGAAGCGGCGAATCCATGTTTCGTCGCCGATGACGATGTTAGACAAAAATTATAACGCCTAGCCTCGTAATGCGCAAACAGTTTCGCACAGATGGTCCTTCGTTACTGTTTATGGTCTTGTGTTAGGCGGTCAGGAATCCAGTGAACAGACACCTTTGACAACCCCCAATGGTGGACAAATGTGTCAGCACTATCAACAGAGACGTCCACTTGAGAACCGAGGTATTTGACTGCGAACCGTCAATCAGTTCAAAAAATGTTCAAATGTATGTAGATTTCTAAGGGACCAAACTGCTGAGATTCTCGGTCCCTAGACTTACACACTACTTAAACTAACTTATGCTACGAACGACACACACACCCATGCCCGCGGGAGGACACCAACCTCGGGCGGGAGGGGCCGCACAGTCCGTGACACGGCGCCTCAAACCGCGCGGCCACTCCGCGCAGGTCTATCACGTCGAACGAGAGTGTCCAAACGTTCCAAAATTGTAGGAGTCGTAGCTGCGTGCGGATGGCCTGCACGCAGGAGATTGGACAGGTTTGTGCGACTTTGTTGCGGTGTTGACAGACACGTCGCCCAACGACTCACCGTGCTTTTCTTCACTACCAGGTCTCTGGAACGCAGCTACCTTAGAGAAGCCATTTTCAAGGCTGCGTATAGCGTCTCCAGCTATCGGAACTTCATGAAAGTATAGGGACTAAAGCGGGAACATTCCACGATGTCCCGCAACAAATTTCGCAATTTTTCAACCGAAATTATCAGAGAAAAATTATACTTTGCATTACCTTTTGACAAGCTCTCCTAATTTTGTAAATTCACAGAGAACAAAGATTTCTCGTGTGTATGATTGTGTACATGGTTCTCTCTCTCTTTCTCTCTCTCTCTCTCTCTTTATGTCTCTCTCTCTCTCTCTCTGTGTGTGTGTGTGTGTATGTCTGTGTGTGTTTATACCCCTGCAGACGAAATGAGTTACGAATAATATGGGGATGTACAATGCTATTTTCAGTTCGAGGTTAATAAAGATGTTTCAGACTTAACCAAGTGCTTTGTACGCTTTTATCAAGAAAATCGAAGGGAGTACATTCTCCAAGTAATTAGTAAAAACACTATTATGCTTCATTACTTCAAGCTTTCCCTTTAACTTCGTTCCGTTTGAGTTCCTAGTATTATAATTTCTTATGCTGCATGAGGTTATCGGAATGTCTAAGAAATGACAACATTTAACCGTGACACAAGTTATGTGCCATAAGCTCTTAGAGTAAACATGACAAAAATTATAAGTACGGCAACTTATTAGGCCGACAATCTCATTGCACACGATGAATATACAACGAGCGCCAATCAGCTAATGGCATATCCGTGTATTGATTGGGCAGTTGTAAGCTGTGCGTCACGACGGTGGTCATCGGCAGCAGCAGGCGAGAATGAAAATCGGCAGTTTGATTCACCGAACAACGCCCATCACACCTAACTAGTTGGTGTTACGTGCTTTGTTGTTTCTTTTGTATATAAGAGCTTCGTTAACTAAAGGAATCTATCTAGGATGGAGTGAAAGAGTGAGAATTACAGGTACGAATGGCAGTGCACGTATGATAGAACCGTCAAACGAAGCCTAATCTCTTTGCTGCTTGGGAAAACGTTCAGGTTAAAGGCAAGTATGATAATTAGGTAAGTAATAAACATATCAGTAAACAACAGTAAGAATAACAGTCAAGTACTTGGAATATCAAAATTGAAATTCACGAAAGAGAGATCCGTTTGAGAAAGAATTTAAGGAGGTCTGGATCTTATCACCATTGTCATTTAAATTCAGTGTCGGATAAGCAGCAATGGAAGCGAAGTAAAGTAAAATTTGAGGGGTAGAATACAAATGCAATGGGAACAAACGTCGAAGATGGAAATTATGCGATCATTCAATGTAAAACAAAAGAAGACTTACAGGAACTGCAAGTAGAAAGGAGACTGCCGTGATGATTGTTGCGTGGTCTGTGGACACAAACTAGTCCCTGACAACAACAGTCCACTTTTTCCCACGCTAACAGCAGGTGTTCCGCCAGATAGTTCATTTTTCTTGCATAAATCATCGTGGAAAGAATAACATCAAGGTTTCCTCAGTGGATGCTAAATGCTGCCGGTGCTGCTCCTTGGCTGGAGGTTTACATTCTGTGCGGGAGCAGAAGCTGTGCTTGGATGACCCACCGAGTGCCGTGTTATTAGTGGCTCGAGGTACTTACTCCCCACTCTGCACTGCCTCTGGTGAGAGATCACTCCCCAGCACCATAGCAGTCTGTTGTAGCTTGACGCTATCACCGTCTCTGACGCAAACGATACCCCTCCCCCCTAGGTTGGTCACCAGGAACCATGTATCATAACTAGGGCGCCAGCTGATGTAACATGCATGAGGGGCGGATACCAGGCTAACCAACATCGAGACGGCACCAGTTCTGTTGGCAGCGGTGGCATTAACTTCCTCCTCGAAAGGCTTCCCGCCATCGTGGACGTTAAATGGGTGTACAGGGTGGTCAATTGACAGTAACTGGGCCAAATATCTCACGAAATAAGCGTCAAACGAAAAAACTACAAAGAACAAAACTTGTCTAGCTTGAAGGGGGAAACTAGATGGCGCTATGGTTGGCCAACAAGATGGCGCTGCCATAGGTCAAACGGACATCAACTGCGTGTTTTTAAAAATAGGAACCCCCTTTTTTATTACATATTTGTGTAGTACGTAAAGAAATATGAATGTTTTAGTTGGACCACTTTTCTCGCTTTGTGATAGATGGCGCTGTAATAGTCATAAACGGATAAGTACGTGGTATCACGTAACATTCCACCAGTGCGGGCGGTATTTGCTTCGTGATACATTACTCGTGTTAAAATGGACCGTTTACCAATTGCGGAAAATGTCGATATCGTGTTGATCTATGGATATTGTGATCAAAATGCCCAACGGGCGTGTGCTATGTATGCTGTTCGGTATCCTGGACAACATCATCCAAGTGTCCGGACCGTTCGTCGGATAGTTACGTTATTTATGGAAACTGGTAGTGTTCAGTCACATGTGAAACGTCAACCACGACGTGCAACAAATGATGATGCCCAAGTAGGTGTTTTACCTGCTGTCGCGGCTAATCCTCAAACCAGTAGCAGACAAATTCCGTGAGAATCGGGAATATCAAAAACGTCCGTGTTGAGAATGATACATCAACATCGATTGCACCCGTACCATATTTCTATCCACCAGGAAATGCATGGCGACGACTTTGAACGTCGTGTACAGTTCTGCCACGGGGCAGAAGAGTAATTATGGGACGAAGGCAGATTTTTTGCACGCGTTCTATTTAGCGACGAAGCTTCATTCAACAACAGCGGTAACGTAAACCGGCATAATATGCACCATTGGGCAACGGAAAATCCACAATGGCTGCGACAAGTGCAACATCAGCGGCCTTGGCGTGTTAATGTATGGTGCAGCATTATGGGAGGAAGGATATTTGGCACCCATTTTATCGATGGCAATCTAAATTGTGCAATGTCTGCTGATTTCCTACGTAATGTTCTACCGATGTTACTACAGGTTGTTTCAGTGCCTGACAGAATGGTGATGTACTTCCAACATGATGGATATCCGGCACATAGCTCGCGTGCGGTTGAAGCGGTATTGAATAGCATATTTCATGACAGGTGGATTGGTCGTCGAAACACCATACCATGGCCCGCACGTTCACCGGGTCTGACGTCCCCGGATTTCTTTCTGTGGGGAAAGTTGAAGGATATTTGCTATCGTGATCCACCGACATCGCCTGACAACATGCGCATTGTCAATGCAAGTGCGAACATTACGGAAGGCGAACTACTCGCTGTTGAGAGGAATGTCGTTACACGTATTGCCAAATGCATTGAGGTTGACGGACATCATTTTCAGCATTTATTGCATTAATGTGTAATCACGCTGTAACAGCATGTGTTCTCAGAAATGATTAGTTCACAAAGGTACATGTATCACAGTGGAACAACCGAAATAAAATGTTCAAAAGTACCTACGTTCCGTATTTTAATTTTAAAAACCTACCTTTTACCAACTGTTCGTCTAAAATTGTGAGCCATATGTGTTTACTATTACAGCGCCATCTACCACAAAGCCAAAAAATTGATCCAACTAAAACATTCACATTTCTTAACGTACTACACGAATATGTAATAATAAATGGGGGTTCCTATTTTTAAAAAACGCAGTTGATATCCGTTTAACCTATGGCAGCGCCATCTAGCGGGCCAACCATAGCGCTATCTGGTTACCCCTTCCAAATGGTTCAAATGGCTCTGAGCACTATGGGACTTAACTTCTGAGGTCATCAGTCCCCTAGAACTTAGAACTACTTAAAACTAACTAACCTAAGGACATCACACACATCCATGCCCGAGGCAGGATTCGAACCTCCGACCGTAGCGGACACGCGGTTCCAAACTGAAGAGCTTAGAGCCGCACGGCCACACCAGCCGGCTTACCCCTTCCAGCTAGACAAGTTTCGTTTTTAACAGTTTTTTGTTTAACGCTTATTTCGTGAGATATTTGGCCCGGCCACGATCAATGGACCACCCTGTATACATGAGGAGGGCTCTGACCCGCCAGCCATACTAATCAGCCGCTGCCAGTGCTGCATTGCGCGATGCACTCAGAAACAAGGTGCAGGTGTGGCCAGTGAGTGACTATCATTACCCGAGGTTCTCACTCAGGTGGGCATAGACGTGTTAAAGGTGGAGTGGATGTTACGTGCAGATTGTCGCCCATGGTGCTGACGAGTGTGGATCTCCATCCAGGAATTGCCAATACTCTGGTAGTGGTGAGTTCCACTGCTAGTATGGCGTTGGTGGTGGCGTTTGTGACCCCTTTGCTGAAGCTGATTATGTGGTTGCCAATTGGTGCCATCTGTGGTAGTTACTATACATAGCAGGTGACCAGGGTAGTGGTTACCTGGCAGGCAGACTCCTTAAAAGTCTTTGCCTGTACTAGAGTGTCAAGGCAAAAACGTGTAACCCGCGTAGACTAGGGTGGTTTCGGTTCCAGATGCAAAAGATGTAGCAGTATCCTGGTCAGCAGCTGTAAAGTGCTTTGGTCGGATTTTGCTTTTACCAAAATAGTACGATAGTATTGAAAATGAATCAGGGGTGGTCTTTTTCACTGTCTTCAACATCTGCTTTCAAGTCTAGATCATTTTCTCCATATGTGACTGGAAAAGTGTGGATGTAATATGATGCATGTCGTTTCTCCTGCAGAGTTACTGAACACGCGAGCTGTAAACTGTGATCCAGCTTCTATAAACGATGGTCTGAGGCAAACTTCAATGAACAGAATTTTCGTTGAAGCCATAATGACTGCCTTGCTCACGGCGGAGTGCATATTAACATATGGGAAAGTGGACAATGTGTGTATCACTATATATGACATGGATTGCGAAAAGGTGCTAGTGAAATCTAAATGAATTCGTTCTATTGACTGTATAAA
This sequence comes from Schistocerca americana, assembly GCF_021461395.2. Lineage (NCBI taxonomy): Eukaryota > Metazoa > Arthropoda > Insecta > Orthoptera > Acrididae > Schistocerca > Schistocerca americana. Next base: position 90,460,932 of record NC_060122.1, read on the forward strand.
GGTTGGCCATAGTGAGAACGTGATTCTCATTAATGCCATACTCACCCAGACATGTCCTAAAGAACACATACCACTCTGTATCTTAATTGGTAGACCTTGGTGGCCATCATCGTTAGTGTGAGCACACAAAGTGTCCGATCTCCTGTTAGGATTTCAAAGTAGCAAGCATGGAGAACATGGACGGGAACTGTGAATAGGTAGTGCTGGATGGGAATGTGGGTCAGCTGGATGGCACTCCGAGACAGTCTGTACAATTGTGATAAACACTGTGCATGGATGGTGCTGTGGTTGACGCCACTGCCTAGTAATCAGGAGATCCCAGGTTCGAACTCTGGTCAGACACACGTTTCCACACGTCGTCTCTGATTCTACATAAAGTCCTGATGCAGCCGATATCAATAATCCCTTTCCTTTCATACCCCCCCCCCCTCCCCTCCTCCTCACCATCAACTTACTTGACAGAACACATGTTGCTTGAGAGAGATTCTTCATGCAAGTCACACGCCAACAACTCCTGTGAAGCAACATGTAAATCTGTCGTTGCAGAACTTGGGGAATGGTCACGCTTTGTTGAACATTAGAGATTCCTAGCAGCAGAATTACATCCCCTATCACATGCTGGTGCTGTTGTGGAAGGAATTCCGATAACTGGCCATCGTTCTCTGCTTTGTCCTACCAGCCCAACGAGACATATTTCATGATTTATGTTTCGAGACTGTTGGTGTAATCCGAGTTACAATTGCTAAACTGTGCACAGTATCCCACAAGGCTTTAGCCAACTGGAAATATGTTATTTCTGTTTTGTCGATCTTCGGTCTTCGCACCATCAGTGTGTGAGACAGCACATCTCCATTGAAACGCCTCCCAGTGCATTTATTATGATACGAACTCAGAAATAAAGTCAAATGTTGCACGCTCTGGAGTTGAGATGCTCTCTAGTTGCAAACATCTCCATGAGCGTTTTATAGCTGTCCATGTACTGAAATTTTTCATATAATGAAAAACTGCATTTGACATTATCTCTAGAGGGGAAAAGGTGTACATATACTTGTGTGGGAGCATCTCTCTCAGAAGTTGGGAGGGTCATTCATCTATTCTTTATCAGTTGTTCAAAATCATGGGCGTGCTATGTGTGGGAGCTGCACCCACACCATACGGCAAAATATCAAGTGACATTAGAAAACGATAACACAGTACATAAGACACCAGCACAATTATTACTTTTTAACATGTTAAAAGTTTGTTCACAGTCATCTGACCTCACGTATGGCACTCGTTTGTGGTGAATTTTGTTCAGTACTGAATGGTTGGGAAATAGTTTTGTTCTGCAGAATAAATATAGCATACTCATTCACTGTGATTAAAAGCATTGCAGTTCCGTGTAGTTAGCAGCTAAGTAGAGTTAGCTAATTAGATAGTTTCATGTTTCATGGAACATTTTGCAGTACATCGTATTGATGTGGAACGACAGATATACATCCAATAGCAAATTAATTTGTGAATGTGGATACATACACAACACTTTCTAAAATATAGATGTGAGGTAGTAACTCCACCACCATTCACACATTACAATAACAGAAATTCGTCTATGGATTTGAAGGAGCTGTAAAGGAGAAGCTTTTGCAGTTTGTTTCCAAATTTTACTTTACTGTATGTCAGACATTTTATCTCACTAGGTGAGTGATTAAGAATTTTTGTTGCAGTATTATGCACCCCTTTTTGTTCTAAGGACAAACTTCATGTGAAGTAATGTTTGGTACTGTAATGATATACATAATTGTTCCTTTTGAACTATAGTGTATATGTACAAAAACGTATGAGGAAATGATTATACTGTGTAGTAGCAGTCAGAATGCTCTACTCCGTAAACAGTTCTCTACAAAATGATGGTAGACGAACACAACGTGTTATGGAGCAACAAAGGCTTTCATTCTTAGATATAAGTTACTCCAGAACACTATTCCGTATGTCACCACTGAATAAAGATGTACATAGTATATCGACTTACAGATTTGTCTCTCCTTTAGATTGACAATGATTAGAAGTGCAAATGTGGCTGAATTAAGTTGTTTTAGGAGTTTATAAACGAGCTTTCAAGAGTTTCTGTTCTCATCAATGTGAATACCTAAGAATTTTCAAGTTACCACCATATTTATTATTTCCTCACTATGTGTTACCATTGCTGTGTCAATCTCATAGAGATGCTTCTCGGTAGTCATAATGCCAAACACACTTAACACATGCTCTAAATGCCTTACTTTCCCTGCAAAAAGTTTGCAGTTTTTGGGGTTTTATTTTAGTCCTGCTTCGTGTAAACGCGAAAGTGTGGTTCGTAAATTGGAATGGAGGTCGTCTTTTCTCTCACCAGTGACAATAATATCATCTACGTAATTTATCCAATAGAAAATGGTAGGTGCCAGACCTTCCAAATACCTTGAAAAACAACTATCGCACTAAATGGGAAGCAAAGATACCAGTACAGTCTGTAGGGAGTGTTTATCACTATGTTAGGAGTCTCCATCTCGAAGTAATTTCAAGAATATATCTGCCAAATCTACCTTTGAGAAATATTTTCCACCTGCTGATTTAGATAGCATTTCTTCTGACTGAAGCGTAGAGTAGGAGTCTAAATTGACTGTGTATTTAAAGTCGACACATAATCTCAGTGATCCATCAGTATCCTTAGTTACAACGAAAGGTACAGATCAGTTACTGGAAATTACAGTTCACCTATCACGGCTGGTTTCTCTGAAATTAGAGCAGGTCGGTGGGTAAGAAACATGGAATTATGTGCGGTCTACAGCTTTCTGTCCATCAACACATAGGGACCCACACCAGAGAAATTAGAAAGGTCTGTCTTTTGAAACTCTGGTTTGTGCCCCCTTGTATTTGTAAAATAAGTAGATGTTACATATTTGTATGTAAGTTTTGGCTTAAGTTTTCAACTGATAGTCGATACAAGTGAGCATTCACCGCACAAACCGCACACTTCCTCCTGTCAAATGCCCAGTGACACTCACGATAACATTTCCAAGATTTTTAAAAGAATAGTTAACGATATTCTGGCAGTTTGAAGTGAGTTTATATCATGAAATACCGATCTGATCCATACCTCATTCCGTACAAACCAGGATCCAGACAGAAAATATTTAGATAATATTACAGATTAATTATTTATTGTGAGACATATGAAAGATATCTTAACGTCCACAGCTTCCTGAATCACAACATCATCGCAAGGTTATGGGACCATTATGAGCGTTTTACCAGAAAACTTAAAAGTCAGGACAACAGATGCATTGTTGGCTCAATATAAAAGTATTATTATCAAAACATGTTAGTTCTCTCTATAATTAAACCATTACCAATACGAGAAAACTCTAAACACTTATGGACATCCCAACAACAGTATTGTGATGTCTGCAACCACTATGAAGATCTTATAAGTAGTTTCCTTAGTATCAAGTGAAGGCACTAACCAGTTGTCTGTAAATATTATCTGAAGCTTTCATTTTAATACTGAGTGCTAGGGCGAAATGTATTGTATTTCAGTGAAATGTAACATTTATTTGCTTGGTTGTAACATTAATTATTATCTTACATTTATGTAAATAATGTGTTTATTTACTCATACACCACGTTATTCTTGTAACTAAAATACTGATTTTGGCACAGATACTAACCTCAATTTTGGTTGTTTGGATAAATGTAGCTTCTCATAGCAAAAATGATAATTCACATTGATTAACTTAATGACATTAACTCTTTTCATTTACAAAATTATCGAGGCTTCGCCCCCATTCGTTGACACATTGCCCAGTGGTAGGAGGGAGTGCCATGAACAACATAACAAAAATTCTGAGTACTAGTGTGTGAGCATGGTTATGGGCTGCCCTTTAAAGGTCACTTCCTTTTGTTTCCCTTATGCTGTCCTTGATGAAGTCTGTGTTAACAATTCCCACACAGTTTACAAGTAAATCATTATAACCACTGTTAGACAGGACACGGTTCATAAGATTCTCACGGTTTTGACTGTCTGGCGAGTTTACCTGCATATGAGTCAAATTTCGCGTTTTCTTATTGACCCACTAGAGAAATTGTGCAATACTACTAAACAAAAAAATTGCACTTTTTCTGTTTACTATCTGATAGTTTATACAACATAGAAGTGACTGTCATAGAATGCAGCGGAGTAGATTGTGAATACCGTTTGTTAGCCAATCAATAACGTCATTTATCTTTTCCCACCGTAAAACGTAATCCATTATGGTCTTATCTCCCTGAAACAGTGGTTGGATAGGTTAAACATCACAAAAGAGATTACGAAAAAGGTAGATGAAAATGATACATTTATTGATTCATTAGTATAACATAACCTCATGAAGACTTAAAACTGGAAATTGTAAAAGGGTATATTATGTAGTCAATAATTTCGGTTATATTTTTCTAGTTAACAAAGTGATACATTATTTTCTTATTCCCTAAAACAATAGTTGGCTAGGTGACACATTACGGAAACTTTTAAAAAACAGCACTTTATGAAAGCCTGTTTACTGTACCAGAATTTTCGTCCAGAGACACTTCTCTTGAGACTCATTGAATTTACCTGTTGACTGCAGTTTTCCCCAAAAAATATCTCTTAGACAGCGCAAACAATGGCGGGTTTTTATGAGCCAGAGAAGTTGAAGTATTTGTTGACAACTATACCTTAAAGAGTAAGTTATACCAATATGTGAGATACATATGGTGTTATGGAAAAGCAATGTTTCATTATTTTGATAAATAAAGTAGATAAGTTTGGAGTCATGCACAGTGCTATTTTTTCTGGTATAAAGACCGAAAAATAGTTCGGTTTTATCACCAAGTGTACCTTTACCTGGGAGTTACAACAGTAGTGTCACTAAGTGAGTACTGTTTTTCCCATAGTGTTAATAACAAATCTTTGAGTATTTTGATAGAACTCAGGGACAACTTTTAGTTAGTGAGCCTTGAGCAGCCGCTGGTGAAGTATCAGTGCAGCAGCATTGCAGTAGCGAGTCGCATATTTAGCTTTCTAATTGTTTTGTAGTTTGATTCTTTAGTACTTTCCGAGTATTTGTGCGCTTGCATATTTAATTACATAAAATCCTTGCGTATTCTCATATTTGAGAGGAGTAATATTGCTTATTGATAGCCGTAGAGTATAAATTCGCGGAGTCATTAGATATTAGCAGTAGAGTGGATGGGTGTGTGCGTGCTGTGTGTGGACGCAGGAGGAACTGGCCATGGTTCGCGAGCAGTTCAGGGTGCTGTTGGCCACAGTCAGCCGCCTTCAGGCTGCTTCCTCGAGGTGCAGCGACGGCAGAGGGACTGGAACGTCCATTGAGACACCCCAGGTGTCGCTTGCTGCGTCCGCTGACTCAGCTACTGAGGCACCTTCTAATGTATCCGGCCCGTTGGGGCCGCCCTCACCTCAGGGTGAGTGGCGGACTGCAACGCGTTCGCGTCGCTCGAGACGGAGAGCCAATGTGGAGGCTGGCCGGTTGACCTTATCCGTTCGTCCTGTCAGTGGGCAGGTGGCCACTCCTTCAGCAGGGCCCAAGCAGGCACACAGGGCAAAGGCTTGCTGGTTATTGGGAGCTCTAACGTCAGGCAAGTGATGGAGCCCCTTATGGAAATAGCGTACAGGGCTTGAAAAAAATCCAACGCGCACTCGATTTTTCTGCCAGGGCGCCTCATCCAAGATATGGAGGTGGCTTTGCCTGCAGCTGTCGATCGTACAGGGTGCAGTCGTCTGCAAGTAGTTGCTCATGTCGGCACCAATGATGCTTGTCGCTTGTGTTATGAGGCGATCCTCAGTTCGTACAGGCGGCTGACGGATTTGGTGAAGACTGCTGGCCTCGCACGAGGCAAGCAGAGCTCTCTATTTGCAGCACCGTTCCCAGAGTGGATCGGGGTCCTTTGGTTTAGAGCCGAGGGGAGGGTCTCAACCAGAGGCTTCGTCGACTCTGTGACGGTCTTGGCTGCAGATTTGTAGTCTTGCGCTATTGGGTGGAGAATTGTGGGACGCCCCTAGATAGGTCAGGGGTGCACTACACAAAGGAAGCGGCTACTCCGGTAGCAGAGTACTTGCAGCGTGCACATGGGGGTTTTTTAGGCTAGGCAGTTCTGCGAGGTGTCCTGATGAACACTCACCAGTCGAAGTGCAGGCAGGGAAATCAGAATGCGCTCAGTGTAAAGACACTTCACATATCAAGATATTAGCAGTAAATTTTCCGAGTGTTTGGATTAAAGTTCCTGAATTTACTGCCCTCCAGGAAGCGTGTGGCGCGCAAATTATTCTCCGGCTGAATCCTGAGATAGTAAGTTCTGAAATATTTAGTGAGAGTTGGAATGTGTATCAGAAAGACAGATTAGACGCCTTAGGAGGTGGTGGCTTCATTGCAGTTGACAAAAATATTGTGTCTACTGAGGTCGAAGTAGAGTGTGTTTGTGAAGTTATCTGGACACATTTAACAGGGCTAGGGGAAATAAAGTTAATTGTGGGGTGTTATTACCGGCCACCAGGTTCCACCGTGACAGTTCTAGAATCATTCAAAGGGAGTCTACATTCTGTATCACAGAAGTACCCGCATCATGCTATATTAGTCGGAGGCGACTTCAACCTACCTAGTATAGACTGGGATGTCTATGGATTCACTGCAGGTGGTACAGACAAGCCGTTGTGTGAATTACTTTTGAACACATTATCCGAAAACTGTCTTGAGCAGCTAAATCGACAACCAATGCATAATGGAAATATTTTAGATCTGGTAGCCACGAACAGACCAGACCTCATCGACAGTGTCAGTGTTGAGACAGGGATTAGCGATCATGATGTTGTCATTACGACTATGGTTACGAAAGTTAAAAGTCGGTCAAGAAGGATAGGAGAGTATTCTTACTAGAAAGAGCAGATAAGCAGTTGTTAGCATCCCACTTAGTAAATGAATCGACTTCATTTACTTGGACGTGGAAGCATTATGGGCAAATTTTAAACACATTGTAAATCATGCTATGGACAAGTATGAGCCAAAAGGTGGGTTACAGACGGAATAGACCCACTGTGGTTTAACAGCGCAATTCGGAGAATGCTCAGGAAGCAAAGGCAGCTCCACTCCTGGTACAAGAAAGATCGGGAGAATGAGGACAGGCAAAAGTTAGTAGAGATTCGTGCTGCTGTAAAAAGAGCGTTGTGCGAAGCATTCAACTACTGCCACCGTCATACCTTGGCAAAAGATCTTGCTGAAAACCCAAGGAAATTCTGGTCTTACGTAAAATCGGTAAGCGGGTCGAAGGCTTCCATCCAGTCACTCACTGATGTCTGGCCTGGCAACGGAAACAGAAAACGAAAGCTGAAATTTTAAATTTAGCATTTGAGAAATATTTCACACAGGAGGACCGTACAAACATACCGCAGTTTGAGTCTTGTACAGATTCCCGTATGAAGGACGTAGATAGACATCCCTGTGGTCGTGAAACGGCTGCATAGGCCCCTTACTTAGCTTGTGTTTATCGCGAATCTCTTGCCCAACGCAAAGACCCAAGCGACTGGAAAAATGAGCAGGTGACGCCTGTATATAAGAAGGGTAGAAGGACGAATACTCAAAATTACAGACCAACATCCTTAACATCGGTTTGTTGCAGGATTCTAGTTCTCAGTTCGAATACAATGAATTTCCTTGAGACAGAGAAGTTGCTGTCCATGCATCAGCACGGCTTTGGAAAGCATCGCTCCTGCGAAACGCAACTCGCCCTTTCTTCACAAGATATCTTGCGAACCATGGATGAAGGTTATCAGACGGATGCCATAATCCTTGGCTTCTGGAAATCATTTGACTCGGTGCCCCACTGCAGACTCCTAACTAAGGTACGAGCATATGGGATTGGTTCCCAAATATGTGAGTGGCTCGAAGACCTCTTAAGTAATAGAACCCAGTACGTTGTCCTCGATGGTGAGTGTTTGTTGGAGGCGAGGGTATCATCTGGAGTGCCCCAGGGAAGTGTGGTAGGTCCGCTGGTGTTTTCTATCTACATGAATGATCTTTTGGATGGGGTGGATAGCAATGTCCGGCTGTTTGCTGATGATGCTGTGGTGTACGGGAAGGTGTTGTCGTTGAGTGAGTGTAGGAGGATACGACTTGGACAGGATTTGTGATTGGTGTAAAGAATGGCAGCTAACTCTAAATATAGATAAATGTAAATTAATGCAGATGAATAGGAAAACGAATCCTGTAAAATTTGAATACTCCATTAGTAGTCTAGCGCTTGACACAGTCACCTCGATTAAATATTTGGAGTAGGACAAGCATGTAATGGCAGTTGTGGGGAAGGCGGATAGTCGTCTACAGTTCATTGGTAGAATTTTCGGAAAGTGTGGTTCATCTGTAAAGGAGACCGCTTATAAAACACTAATACGACCAATTCTTGAGTACTGCTCGAGCGCTTGGGATCCCTATAAGGTCGGATTGAGGGAGGACATAGAAGCAATTCAGAGGCGGGCTACTAGATTTGTTACTGGTAGGTTTGATCATCACGCAAGTGTTACAGAAATGCTTCAGGAACTCGGGTGTGAGTCTCTAGAGGAAAGGAGGCGTTCTTTTCGTGAATCGCTGCTGAGGAAATTTAGAGAACCAGCATTTGAGGCTGACTGCAGTACAGTTTTACTGCCGCCAACTTACATTTCGCGGAAAGACCACAAAGATGAGATAAGAGAGATAAGGGCACGTACGGAGGCATATAGGCAGTCATTTTTCCCTCATTCTGTTTGGGAGTGGAAAAGGGAGAGAAGATGCTAGTTGTGGTACGAGGTACTCTCCACCACGCACCGTATGGTGGATTGCGGAGTATGTATGTAGATGTAGATGTAGTTTGTGTAATTTACTGCTATACTTTTCCTGTAAAGATCGGTCCTTTGTTGGCTTTTGGTGCCAAGAACACCTTAACTTCTCAGTTACCCCAGTACTACTAACAGGTGAACAAAGTTTGTTTTGTACCGCTATGAAACAAATATTAACCTTTTTTAAACGTGTTGTAGGCTTCTTTAAGGTGCTTATTTACTTTTTGTGCAAGGGTCAAACTACTGTCCATGGGTCAGAGATCGAACTTCCATAAGTTTGGCACCAAGTCAGTTATAGAAACTGAACTACAAGAACAAGATGGCGTCACTGAGGTATATACCCAATTAATGTCTCATTTTCTTTTGGTAAAATATAGGGTTACCCAAATGTGTGTGTGTGTGTGTGTGTGTGTGTGTGTGTGTGTGTGTGTATGTGTGTGTGTGTGTGTGAGTGTGTGTGCTTCAATGCCTATGCTGTTCCCAGGTTGTTTAAGAACTAATACGTCTTGTACTTGTCTTACTAATTGCAGTTTTTTGATTCAGGCCTGAGGATATATTTGATTCTGTGTCTCTTTAGCAGTGAGGTTATCTTACGCAACACGTAAGCAAAGAACTCAAGAAAGAAAACTACTTCTCTTATTCCTAGTTGGTGGTCTATTTCAGCTCTTACTTTAGATCGCCTCATTTATTTGGTGATTGTTGTGGTCATTGTCCCTGGAAACCTTGTATAAGTAGATTAGCTCAAATGGCGCGATACTGATCTCAGATAACGCTATTGCACGACGTGTCAATATTTATAACACAGTTCGTTTCTGTGCCGGACGATGGTGGCTGACGGCTTACAAGTACAGATCGTTGTGTGTACTTTTTCTTTAGATGCTGTGATCACGGCATCCTTTCTGTTTGCGGCGTACAAGGACGGTAGAATGGCAAGACATCATCCATTTACAGTTACTTAATTAACTGGTCGTCACTGTTAATACTGCAGACATATTCCGGGAACCTTTCTACTTTTTCACACCCCTCGGGCCAAATGATGAACGTGTAATCAATGTATCACAGGAGATAGCTATGTTTTAATTGGTCCACATCTATGGCAATGTCCTCGATCTCTCGACCAAGGTATTTGCTAACCACTGAAGCTAATAGGCCTCCCGTCACAAAGCTGCCCTTCTGATAGTAATGCTTGCTATTGTAGATTAAACAAAACGATAGAGAGTGTGACTAAATAGCTGTAATTCGTCATTTCGAAAGAAGTGACGTGCTAGGTCCCAAGAGTCTTGGACAGACATATTCTTAAACAGTGCCACCATATCAGAACTTGTCGTAATGGCACACTCACAATGTCGAAGACATTTATTCACTTGAGCGAGCTAAGAACACTCTTCATCACGGTATTTTCAGTTCCAGTATTACGATCAGACGTACGGATTTGAGACGGGAAGTTCATTACCTCCTGCAGTTGCAAACTTGATGCAGCTGGAAACCCGAAAACATTTTATTCAGCCTTACCAGCGTGAGACTCTGCATTCTTACATTGCTTTTGTGTTTCAGATGCAGTCAAATGAAGTAAGAAGACCTCCACTTCCACTTACTACAAAACAACTTTTGTTGGACATAAAGCCATTCCTGTTTTCTTGCAAGATACTTGGTTTGATGCCATTCTCAGTTGATGGGGTAAATACTTCCCTCAAGAAAACTAGGACGGAGTTAACAATTTCTACCGTTCTCGCCAGCCTCCATATTATTTTAAGCTGCGTAATAATCATTGTCTACATCGATTTCCTGCCAAGACAATCTCCCATGCAAATTGTTATGTTTGTATGTTCTGTTGGCTTTAACATGTTGGCAGTCATGTCTGTCGTGCACGATGCGTTATATAGCAGAGACGAGTGTGAAAGAATGCTACGGCTGCTATCGATCTGTGACACTAGCATCATGATCAATTTTGCACCAGCCCCAAGATCATACGCAAAGTTCGTGAAGCTACAACTAATCTCTTTTGTCATATTGCTCATTGGAAATGGCATTTTTCTAACTACAGTAGCGCAAAGCTTATGGAACAAACTAATATGTTTTATCCATACCAAGGATGTAGCAATTATTTACGCAACAGTTTTAAGATTTGCCAATCTGCAGTTACTTCTGAAACAGAAACTGAAGAGTATAAACTGCTGTTTGTCCGCCTGGAGCACTGATGCACAGGGAAGAAACGAGAGAAATATTCGATGTTGTCGACCAAGTCCAAGCAGCATGAAGATCTGCAATGCCAACCAATACAAGCAGTTCACACAGTCCGAGGTACGCTCTCTGAGGAGAGGCTATCATGCGGTCTATGATCTATCCACAGTAATCAGTCACGTTCACGAAAAGTTTCTGCTCCTCTTTTTGATTAATTCGTTTCTAATTTCAGTGGCAATTGTGTGTTTTTTTGTTAGAAAGGAAAACATCTTCCAATTGAATGCAGATTTTACATCAATGCATGGCTTGTGGCTGGTGCTCCAGGTAGGCACGGTGTCCCTGGCATCGGTGCCCGTGCACTGTGTGTCGGTAGAGGCTGGCTGCACCGCACGCCTGGTCTCCCTGCTATTGCTGAAGGGCGGTCCCGTCACCAGGGGTGTCCACGGCGAACTTACACTCCTGTCACACCACACCGCCTCAAGGACACCTGCTGCCACCCTCTTGGGAGCCTTCCCACTGCGCCTGGGACTCTTTGTTGTGTATTTCTCTGCGGTTGTCACCTACTCCACTGTGCTATTGTCTTTCGGGTAGTGCGGCTGTTGTTTGTGTAAGCAACATGTAGAAACACAACACTGAGATAAATTCATTCTAACAGCAGACAATACTGAGTTATATATCGTAGTGTGTTGGTTAACAACTTAATTATGCTGATGATCGTGTACTACTCAGACACTACTTGAAATGAGTTGCGTATTCTGGATCAAATGTAAATTCATAACAGTGACTGATGGCCATTGTGTACATTCATCCTCTGAACAGCATCACAACGAACAGCATAACAACTTCCTATATCTCAGTTTGTGGCAAGATCATTACCATATTTAGATACTTCTTTATACAGAAGTCTTGAGATAAATATTTTTAAGACAAATGACGATTTTACTTATGTATTCCTGTTAGCTATAACAATAACTGAAACACCGTTTATTGAAGGTAACTGCCAACGTAACTGATTTCACGACCTTACATTATCCATAGTGAAGCACTTCGTTGACAAATATCGTTGTTCCTGACAAATATTGTTTTTCCTGAATTAGAAAACAAAGCATTTACAAAAACGAAATCCCAGCTCAGTTTCACACAGAGTGCTCTCTGGTATTCACCCCTTACTTAGCTTGTATACTGTATATCGTTGGTCTCTCATGCAATACAAAGTCGCAGGTGACTGGTAATAAGCGCAGAGGACTCTTGTGTATAAACAGGATAAAAAACAGGCCTGCAGGCCAATATCCTTAACACCGGCTACGTGCAGATTTCTTGAGGATATTGTGAATTCGAATATAACAAATTAGCTTCAGATAGAAACATTTCTGTCCACAAATCAGCACATATTTAGGAACCACTTCTTGTACAAACTCAGTTTGCACACTTCTCGTACAATGGCTGCAGGTCAGTAGCTAGGTTCCATATTACAAGATTTCTGGAAAACGTTTGACTCAGCGCCCTTCGAAATGTTAACAATAGTCTAAGCATTTTTCATAGATTCTCAGATATGGAAATCGCTGACCTTTTAACTAACACAAACCGTTATGTTGTCCTGGACAGTGCGTGTTCACCAAAGACAAGGGTATTGTGAACAGTTCTGCAGGAAAATGTAAACTCTGAAGTTCTCTATGTACATAAATAATCTCGCAGACAGGGTGACTGATGATGACTTTAAAGTGTCCAAGAAAATGTCTTGAGTGCCTCTAGGAGAATACAGCATGATGCACGCGCAATTCCACTTTAATTCAGTGAATGGTAGCTTGCTCTAAGTGTTTGCTCTTTACTGAGTTACTTGTAAAACGTTAAGCACTCTCAGCTGCCTCTTTCAGCCACTCCCCTCCCTTCCCCCTCCCAACATCTGTAATGGAAATCAGTCGGGACACCAGTATCGCTGTAACAACCTCACTCCATGACACTAGGATATTTATTTTAAATAGGAATCACATGCCCCTCTGCAAGTCGTGAAGAGCGAGTGAAATGCAGTGATATTATTGCCGGAAGACTATGAGCTATAAATAGAATTACACAAAAATTACTGCAGGTACAGAAAAAAACGGCGGTACGAAGTCCCATAAAACACTTAAATCTGAAAACAAGAGCTGTTGTAAGAATACATCGACATAAATTAAAAATGAATGTATTTTATCAATTCACAATGAGATTTTCACTCTGCAGCGGAGTGTGCACTAATATGAAACTTCATGGCATGTTAAAACTGAGCGCTGGACGGACATTCGAACTACATCTACATCTACATCTACATTTATACTCCGCAAGCCACCCAACGGTGTGTGGCGGAGGGCACTTTGCGTGCCACTGTCATTACCTCCCTTTTCTGCTCCGGTCGCATATGGTTCGCGGGAAGAACGACTGTCTGAAAGCCTCCGTGCGCGCTCGAATCTCTCTAATTTTACATTCGTGATCTCCTCGGGAGGTATAAGTAAGCGGAAGAAATATATTCGATACCTCATCCAGAAACGCACCCTTTCGAAACCTGGCGAACAAGCTACACTGCGATGCAGAGCGCCTCTCTCGCAGGGTCTGCCACTTGAATTTGCTAAACATCTCCGTAACGCTATCACGGTTACCAAATAACCCTGTGACGAAATGCGTCGCTCTTCTTTGGATCTTCTCTACCTCCTCCGTCAACCCGATCTGGTACGGATCCCACACTGTTGAGCAATACTCAAGTATAGGTCGAACGAGTGTTTTGTAAGCCACCTCCTTTGTTGATGGACTACATTTTCTAAGGACTCTCCCAATGAATCTCAACCTGGTACCCGCCTTACCAACAATTAATTTTATATGATCATTCCACTTTAAATCGTTCCGCACGCATACTCCCAGATATTTTACAGAAGTAACTGCTACCAGTGTTTGTTCCGCTATCATATAATCATAGAATAAAGGATCCTTCTTTCTATGTATTCGCAATACATTACATTTGTCTATGTTAAGGGTCAGTTGCCACTCCCTGCACCAAGTGCCTATCCGCTGCAGATCTTCCTGCATTTCGTTACAATTTTCTAATGCTGCAACTTCTCTGTATACTACAGCATCATCCGCGAAAAGCCGCATGGAACTTCCGACACTATCTACTAGGTCATTTATATATATATTGAAAAGCAATGGTCCCATAACACTCCCCTGGGGCACGCCAGAGGTTACTATAACGTCTGTAGATGTCTCTCCATTGATAACAACATGTTGTGTTCTGTTTGCTAAAAACTCTTCAATCCAGCCACACAGCTGGTCTGATATTCCGTAGGCTCTTACTTTATCAGGCGACAGTGCATAACTGTATCGAACGCCTTCCGGAAGTCAAGGAAAATAGCATCTACTTGGGAGTCTGTATCTAATATTTTCTGGGTCTCATGAACAAATAAAGCGAGCTGGGTCTCACACGATTGCTGTTTCTGGAATCCATGTTGATTCCTACAGAGTAAATTCTGGGTTTTCAAAAACGACATGATACTCGAGCAAAAAACATGTTCTAAAATTCTACAACAGATCGACATCAGATATAGGTCTATAGTTTTGCGCATCTGCTCGACGAACCTTCTTGAAGACTGGGACTACCTGTGCTCTTTTCCAATCATTTGGAACCTTCCGTTCCTCTAGAGACTTGCGGTACACGGCTGTCAGAAGGGGGGCAAGTTCTTTCGTGTACTCTGTGTAGAAACAAATTGGTATCCCGTCAGGTTCAGTGGACTTTCCTCTGTTGAGTGATCCAGTTGCTTTTCTATTCCTTGGACACTTATCTCGATATCAGCCATTTTTTCGTTTGTGCGAGGGTTTAGAGAAGGAACTGCAGTGCGGTCTTCCTCTGTGAAACAGCTTTGGAAAAAGGTGTTTAGTATTTCAGCTTTACGCGTGTCATCCTCTGTTTCTATGCCATCATAATCCCGGAGTGTCTGGACAAGTATTGTACGCTTGTATACTTTTACACACTTTGACATGCAAGGTTTAATTTGACTCAGTAACACCCTTAGACACTTCAAGTCCTTCTCTGGCCCGGATGGCCGAGCGGTTCTAGGCGCTACAGTCTGGAACTGCGCGAACGCTACGGTCGCAGGTTCGAATCCTGCCTCGGGCATGGATGTGTGTGATGTCGTTAGGTTAGTTAGGTTTAAGTAGTTCTAAGTTCTAGGGGACTGATGACTTCAGAAGCTAACTCCCATAGTGCTCAGAGCGATTTGGACCATTCAAGTCCTTCCTTACTGCTTGTTAAACGGTAGAATACGCAAGTCTCCAGTCTTCTACTGAATATAATTCCTTGTTCTCACATTTAAATAAATACAGAAAGAACCAACAACACGTCACTTATCACAGTGACCAGTGCGTCTCTCTGCTTCCTACTGTGCCAGGGTTAACTGCCAATCAACTCCTTCCTGCAGGTTCTATCACCTCTCACTCTTCCAATTCAGAATTAAGCCCCAACCAAAGCATGGTGCCCGACAGTCTCCTCTTTTTGATTCGCTATCTCATAAACAGCCAAGGAAATGTGCTCACATTGGTCGCTTGACTTCTTACACCTACGTTTCCTCCTGTATACTAACTCCCAGTATAACTGCCGTCAGGAGACTGTAACCATTGCATTCAACCGGAATCTAACATTGGACAGCTGCCAGTCAACATCCTACCTGTGTTTGCAAATAACCTCAAAGTTCCTGGAGCCACTGTGGTTCCACAATGAATATGCTGTGACTGGGTCTTGCAGGGCACTTGTACCTGAGCCTTAGGCAAGCCATCTTTTAGGCTTTCCAGAGACATGGAACATTATTCACCATTACGACTCTTTCGCCAGAGACCATTATACACAGGGATATTATCCATGTGTCTTCCGAATTAACCCTTCAACCAAATAGCGACCAGTATGGTGCTTATCCGTAGCTTCAGTTTAAAGCCTCACTAAATGAGTCGTGGCAAATGTAAACTGTTATGTACGACTTTGTAAACAATGGTACGAAGAGGTGGGCTGCAGAACGGTGCAGCAACTGTCGTTATAGGAAAGCGGACAGGAGCTGATTAGTGAACAAGTTAACAAAATACACAGAGGAGCTACTGAACTTGTATTTCATCGAATGTACGAAGACCCGTCACAAGTAACACAGCAAGAAGCAGATTCCAGATACCACAGTGTCTACAAGGATGAGGCACGAATGGAGGTGTCGCAACCAGATGATTCCGAGAGGGAGATGGCTGACGTGCTGCCACTGGCCCAACTACATAGTGGCACCACAGGGCGCTCAGAGTACTGAGCCATCACATGAGTGGCTCAGCCGGTGTGATCCATTGGGTCTGCAGGATCCTGCACGATTTCTATCAGCGTTTCAGAGAAACTTGCACCTCCATTGCTATGAGATAAGAACGTGTATCTTGTATAAGGACAGCGAAGACAAGATAAGAGAAATTAGAGCTCGTACAGAGACATTTGAGCAGTCTTACTGCCATCGACCCATTTGCGAGTGGATTAGGAGAAATAATGGCTACAGTCCGAATAAATTTACTTGCTAGTTGACACTTCACGCGTTACCTCTGATTTCCTCCAATAAGAGCTCTCGACATCGTGCCCGAACTGTTCGCAGTGGCCGAATTGCCACGGAAAATGATCACTTCACTTCCACCACCTTGCCCGGCTTTTTTTCTTCATATTTTTGGATCCTGATATCTATTTCTGCCCTATTTACCCCACGTTTCATCAGACATGGCAAGTACACCAAAAACTACACACGTACAGCTATTGTAACGAAATGTGTACGTTTCATACAAATTACTAGCCTAAACCCTAGTGGATCATTTACACACAAGATGAGATTCGACATCACATATTGAATTATTATCATCACAGACATCAGCTTACAGTAGGTAAGCTTCATACTACATTGCATGAGGGTTAAATCTTTGTAGGTAGCAAATCGTAGTTGTGATTGGAACTGTAGAGAGGTATGTATAAAACTTCTGAGGCATGTGGTTCTGTATCATAGTGGGTAAGTTGGTAAGTAGCATCTCAAAGATTGTGGGTTCGATAGTGGTTGGGTGACACATTTTTTAATTATTAAATATTTATCATAATTACTTTGATTATAATTTTTATACCATTAATTGACTCAAATGTGAATTTTTATCGCGCAATTTTTATAATAGTGTTAGCATTTTATTTATTCTTATTTTTTCCCTATCACTCATTTTTTGTTTGGAATCTGTCCGTTTCACCTATAAGCTGTAAGCCGGTGCCAACAGTACTGCTCACTGGTTGGTGTTGTATCATCTCATATAGCCAGCGTGAGGATAGTTTCAGGTAACCAATGAAAGTGAGAAATCCAGTTCGCTTTTAGTGCTGAAACTGACATTTTTCTCTCTTAGGTTTGCTCGTAGAGGCAAGCTTTAAAAACCTAAATAATGTGAGCATGGTTAATAGTTATGCTGCATGTTGTTGACTGCTATATTCTCGGATACATTGCACATCACAAGGGTTCAGTCACTGTTAGGACATGAGTGTAAATTGAGGGCTACAAAACTTCTTCGTCTCCGAGGATCAATCATTGGTCATTTAAATCATCTATGCCAGAAGAATCTCGCTTTCTGTTGATACCTGAAGACATTTACTTGCGACACTCATCGGCATTGCATGTAACAGCACTTCAGTACTTGTGAATTGACCCCCTGTGTTTAAATGTCGCCTTTATCAGATCAGCAACAGATATGGCGAGACTATAGACGTCAACTAGCAAGTAATTTTAATTGCACTCTAGTGATGTTACAATGTGCCCTACATAATGAACCACATCACAGCTCGCGGGCTATGTGTGTAGATGAAGGCATTGATTGTTTTCTAAGCGTTTGGAAACGTTTCAGGATATTGCCGGTATACAACTGCGTAGTAACGCTACATATTTAAAAATAGAGGTCATCGCGACACCTACATGTTTTATTCAACTAATTATTATGCAATGGAGTCGACATTTGCTGCAAATCAGCTAAATATGATAATTAATAACCTAAATAATCGCTGATGTATATACTGTCATCCTCATAATCATAGCTGCTCATAAACATACACAAAACAAATTCTTGTGTATTAAAGCTGTGAACACATAAATAACATTTGTTTAAAAATAGATCGACATCTTCGATAAGAATTCTGTTACTGATACAAAATATGACAACACAGGTAAATTAAAACGATTGCTGAGGTATCAGCCAACATAAGTAGGTAAATACTGAGTAAACATGTGAATAACTGCACAGTCTTACTATCACAAGTATTCTTTTCACAAGATTAACCTGACCTACAACGCAATTAGAAAATTGACATTATTTCCATACACCACATTTATTTGAAAACTAATTTATCACTATTAAGGTTTGAGAATTCACACTGATACCCTCATATCATCACGTGGCATGGTTGGCACTTAAACAAACACAGTAACTAAAGGTACGTGAAAAATAATGAAGCATGGTCTTACTTTAATTAAAAGACATTAATGGAATTAGCAGAGGTAACTGAGCTGATCACTCAGTTTTCTGATGATATAGGGCTAAACGAAAACGAAATCTCGAAGTAAACTCAGCCAAGCTTACTAACAAATACATACAATGAATAAAAGCTAAATCAGCAGCCCCAACAAGCAGAAATATATCCATAAGCTTTTGACTTCATGCTTCTTGGCTATTTGGATTCATGACGGCCAATTAGCAGTCAGTCAATACTTGTACACATTTAGCCACTTGACAGAGATGGGAGCTAACCACATTGCTCTGAGATAATGGATTCGTGGAAATACTTCACTGAAGAGCCAATGAAACTGGCACACCTGGCTAATATCGTGTAGGGCCCTCGCGAGTACGCACAAATGCCACAACACGATGTGGCATGGACTCGACTAATGTCTGAAGAAATTCTGGAGGGAATTGACACCATGGATCCTGCAGGGCTGTCCATTAATCCGTAAGAGTATGAGGGAGTGGGGACCTTTTCTGAACAACACGTTGCAAGGGATCCCTGATATACTGAATAATGTTCATGTCTGCAGAGTTTGGTGGACAGCGGAAGTGTTTAAACTCAGAAGATTGTCCCTGGAGCCACTCTGTAACAATTCTAGACTTGTGGAATGTCGCATTGTCCTGTTGGAATTGCCCAAGTCCGTCGGAATGCAAAATGGACATAAATGGATGCAGGTGACGACACATTATGCTTAAGTACATATCACCTGTTGGAGTGGTATCAGGGGTCCAATATCACCCCATCCCTACATGTTCCACACCATTACAGAGACTTCACCAACGATGACATGCAGCGTCCATGGATTCATGAGGCTGTCTCCATACCTGTACACGGCCATCCGCTCGATGCAATTTGAAACTAGACTCGTTCGATCAGGAAACATGTTTCCAGTCATCAACAGTCCAATGTCGGTGTTGACGGACCCAGGTAAAGCGTAAAGCTTTGTGCCATGTAGTCATCAAGGGTACCCAAGTGGCCTTCAACTCCGAAAGCCCCTATCCATGACGTTTCGTTGAATGGCTGGCATGCTGACATTTACTGACGGCCCATCCTTGAAAACTGCAGAAATTTGCGGAAGGGTTGCACGTCTGTCACGTAACGATTCTCTTTAGTCGTCTTTGATCCCGTTCTAGCACGTTCTTTTTCCGGCCGCAGCGATGTTTTAGCTTTGACGTTTTACCGGATTTTTGATATTCACGCTACATTCGTGAAATGGTCGTACGGGAAAATCCCCATTTGACCGTTACCTCGGAGATGCTGTGTCCCATTTTTCGTGCGCCGACTATAACATCTTGTTCAGACTCACTTAAATCTCGATAATCTGCCATTGTAACAGCAGTAACCATCTAACAACTGCACCGGTTACTTGTAGTCTTATATAGACATTGCAGACCGCAGCGCCTTATTCAGCCTGTTTACATATCTCTGTATTTGATTGCGCATGCCTATACCAGATCCTTTGGCGCTTCAATGTAATTGCAAAACGCTTCTTTCATGCAGATCCTATTGCCTCTCGCACTACCCATTCACAAATAAGCCCCAACCACAGCTTAGCACCCGACTGACTCCACTACTTTCCCGTACTCTGAATCACATTTTTGGCCACTTCCCTCTTTTGAATGGTTGCGTCATAGACAACCATAGAGATTTGCTCACATTGGTCACTTGGCTCCTCACAGTGCCGTTTTCCCCTCTGTACTTACTCCTCCCAGAAGAACACCCCAGTATAACTGTTTTCAAGTAACTACAACTATTGCCTTGAACCGAAATCTAACAATGGGCAGTTGCCAATCCATGTACGTTCGGCGTTTGAAAATATCCTTAGAGTTCCTGGAGCCACTATGGTTCCACAACAACCCTAGGTGTCGTACAGTCCTCTTAGGAAATACTGTCGAGAATGAGTTAACGTTTCTGTGTACGAGGCTCACAGGGCAGTTGTATCAGAGCCTTATGTAAGCCAGCCCTTCTCCAGGGCGATATTATCATTGTGTTTCCCACGACCAAATACCGACCAGGATGGAGCTTATTGATGTCTTCAGAATCAAGGCTTACAAAATGAGTTGTGGAAAATATTAAGAGTGTATGACTTCATACAAAATGGTAAGGAGAGGTGGGCTGTAGAATGGTGCAGCAACCGTCGTCATAGGAAAGATAGACAGGAGGGGAAACGATTACTGAGCAAATTAACGCAATAAACAGATGATTTACTTAACCTGTATTTCTCCAAACATACGTAACCTCATTACAAGTAAAACAACAAGGAACAGGGTCCATTTATCACAGTGTCCTCAAGGATGAGGCGCGAACGAACGAGATTGATCCGAGAGAAATTGGGCTGAGGTGCTGCCGCCGGCCTTCCCACGTAGTGGTTGAAGAGGACGCTCAAGGTACTGAGCCATCAAGGCCTGGCGCGACGGGTGTAATTTTGCAAAGCAGTCTAAAATAGAACCAACAAGTAAGTGGAATAGGGGAGGCAAATGGTCGACTTCAGTTTATTCAGAGAATTCTATGAATGTGTAGTTCACGTACAAAGTAGACTGCATATACAAAACTTGTGGAATTTATTCTTGAGTACTGAACGAGTGTTTGGGATCCCCACCAGGTAGGATTAAAATAAGATTCGAAGCAATTCAGAGATATGCTGCGAGATTTGTTACTAATAGGGTCAATCAACACATGGCTATTACGCGTATGCTCCATGAGTGCAAATCGCATTTGCTGAGGGGAAAACGTCTTTCTTTATACAAGACGCTATTGAGAAAAATCAGAGTACAGGAATTTGTGGCTGACAGTCGAGTTGATTTTCCGCCACCAACGTACAAATTGCGTAAGGACACTGAAGACAAGATAAGAGAAATTAGAGCTCGTACAGAGACATTTAAACTGACGTTTTTCCCTCGAACCATTTGCGAGTGGAATAGAAGAAATAATGATTACAGTCAGAATAAATTTTCTTGCCAATTGACACTTCACGCGTTGTAATTGATTTCCTCCAATAAGGGTGCTCGACATCAAATCCGAACTGATCACTGTTTCCGAATTACCAAAACAAATGATCAGTTTACTTCCAACGACTTGTCCGCTTACTTTTTCATATTTTTGGATACCAATACAGAGCTCTAGCTTTTTACTTCACATTTCATCAGATATGGTAAATATACTAAAAACATCAAACACACATACAATTATAGTATCAACATACACACGTTTCATACACACCACTAACCAAACACTTGTGGATCCTTTACCACAAAATGCTATTCGGCGTAACATTTTCACTTACGATCATCACACACGTCAGCTTATATCAGATAAACTTCATACGACAGTGCATAAGGTCTACCTTTTTGAAGACAGCATATCACCATTGCAGCTGGATCTGTAGAGGAATAAATACAAAACTCTAGCAATATTTGGTGCTGTATCATAGTTATGATATGTGAAAGATTGTAGAATCGAAAGTCGATGGGTAAGAATGTTTATTTTTTATTTTTGAATATTTATTAGAATAACTTTGATTGCTATTTTCATACAGTTAATTGACTTAAATGTCATATTTTGCAATGTAATTTTCATAGTCGTGTTGACTTTTTTATTTGTTCGTATTTTTTTCTCACTATCATTATTTTTTCGTTTAGACTCTGTCTGTGTCAGCTATAACCTGTAACCAAGAGCCAACATTAGTGCTCACTGACTAGTACTGTATCAGCTCATATGAGGGTAGTTTCAAGTACTCAATGAAAGTGAGAAATCACAGTTCGCTTTTAGTGTTGAAACTGAAATTTTTCTGTCTTGGGACTGCTCGTAGAGGTCAGCTTTAACCACCATGAACAAAGAGAGCATGATTAATAGTTCTACTGTATGTTCTGACTGTCATTTTCTCAGATACATTGCACATGATGAGGTTTGAGCTATTTCGGACATGAATGTAAATTCAGGGCTACAAAATACGTCATCCATCGCAGTTAAGTCATTGGTAACTTAAAATCAGCTGTGGGCAGGGAATCTGGCGTTCCGGTCATACCTAACGGCATTTAATTCCAACACTGATCAGCATTGCATACAACAACATTTTACCACTTGTGAAATGACCTGCTGTGCGTTGCAGTGATGATCAGCAGCAGTTATGGCAACACTGCACTGGAAGTGTCAGACGTTAACTAGCAAGTAATTTTAATTGGACTTCAATAGCAGTACAATTACCTCCACAGTCACCATATTATGGCTTGTGAAATATGACAGATGAAGATATTGACTGTTTTCTAAGCATTTGGAAACGTTTCAGGCCACTGACACTACACAACTACATCTACACACAATGCTAAGGCTGCATACTTAAAAACAGGTCTCTATGTTTTATTCAGTTAATTATTTTACAATGGAGACATTTGGACATTTTCTTCAGATCAAATAATTAATAATCTAAATAGTCGCTAATTTATGCAGAATCAACTTCAAAATCGTAGCTGAACAAAAACACATACACACAAAACAAATTCTATGTATTAATGTTGTATGTACATAAAAAAGATTTTAAAAGAAACCTGATATCTTCGCTAGTAATTCTATTACTGACACAAACTATGTTAATACAGGTAATTTAAAACTATGGCTGAAGTGTCAATCTATATAGGTAGATAAACACAGACAAAACCTGACTTGCATAACTGCATAGTCACAACACCTGGTATTCCTACTATCCTGGTATTCCTCACTATCACAAGTTTTCTTTCTATAATAAAGCAATTAGAAAATTATCGTTATTTCCATACACCGCACTTATTTGAAAACTAATTTACCGTCATTAACACATGAGAATTCAGTCTGATGTCTGATACCATCATCACACAGATTTACAGCACCTGGCATGGTTGGCTCATGAATACGTTAACAAAAGATAAAAGTAGCAAATTAATAAAATTTTAATGTCGTGTGACTAGGGCCTCCTGTCAGGTAGTCCGTTCACTGGGGGTAAGTCTTTCGATTTGACGCCACTTGGGCGACTTGTGCGTCGATGGGGATTAAATGAAGATGATTAGGACAACACAACACCCAGCCCCTGAGTGGAGAAAATCTCCGACCGAGCCGGGAATAGAACCCAGGCCCTTAGAACATTTTGTCATGCTGACTACTCAGCTACCAGCGGAGGACAAAAGCAAATAAACGAGCTTAATGGAAGTAGCAGAAGTAACTGAGCTGCTCATGCAGTTTTTTAACATAATAGGGCGAACTAAAAAAACCTAAAAGTAAATAAAGACCTACATTAGATCCTAGCTTTCTACAAATACATACAACCATGAGTAAAATCTTATGTTTCAAGCCAGATGGAAGAGATATATATTCATAGGCTTTTGACTGAGAGCCTCTTGACTATTGGAATTCAGATTGGACAATGTGCAGTCAGTAAAATCTTATGCGTATTCAGCCACTTGACATAAACAGAAGCTAATAACATTGCTCTGAGATGATGCATTAATGGGAATACTATAACGATATGAAGAGTAAGCCAACAGCTACATTTTGAGATTTAATGTTACATATTATAATGCTACTAGAATAAATATATACATATTATAATGCTACTAGAATAAATATATACATATTATAATGCTACAAGAATAAATATTTCACCAAACGAAATAAATGACAGCAGTGATGCAATTACTTGACAAATTATTTTTATGTAAGAGCATAATACAAGTATTTTTATGTATCTAAAAATGTTATAACAGTTTTTTCAACTATTTCTAATATTATTTTGATATACAACAAATCATTAATATATATATATATATATATATATATATATATGACAATATGTTATATCTTATAACTAAATCCAGTTTGATGATATTTTAACACAATGTTTGTAGGCCACAATAATGTTCACTGTCTATTGCAGAAACGAAAACTCTCCAATGAAATAAAAACATACGCAAGTGGTTCAAATAATAAGTCACTACTAGAAACTAAAAACCCACTGTTTGATTGAAATTTGCAATAAATAAAGTTTATTTTTTTTAAAGATATGCATGTTAATTTCATCAAGAAATGTTTTATTAGGTTGTAAGTGATTTAGCAATTCATATGCCCCTTAGTTTGTATGAACAACACTGTTAGCATAAACTGTTTGAAGCACTATAGATATCACAAAAAATTAGAAGCCCTAACTTATGCAAACTAATGTACATAGAAATCGTGAAAGTTATGTGTTGTTACCATTTAAAATATGCTTATGCATTTTGAGCACCCAGAATTACCTTTAATCTATCCTGAAATAGTACCAAAAAATGCATAATCTAAAACTTTGGATTAAATAGGTAATTTCTGTTGACAATATTATTTCATTCAAATATGGTATTTTCTGTCTTGCATATCGAAACAAGGTGTGTACCATCGTTTATCATTCTGAAATATCTGTTTACAGAAGCTTAAGATCTTCCTTTGCAAGACAAATGGAACCATTCACTCATGAATAATTGTATCCAGCAATTTATAGAAGGTGATAAACAGAATTAATGATCAGTAACATGTGGCAACACTGATCCTGTGGCATGGGATTTATTAATCATTTTCAGGCAATTGTGGTCTTCTGAATATGAAAATAATATTATTTTTGTTGAATTGACTCTACTTTTTGAGATAAAGGCAATCCATTTACACTGGACATTACATAATAAGAAAGAGGAGAATATTTGTTAAAACTTTTGTTTTAAAGTTATCAGACGATTTCGAGGACACAAAGTGCTATGATTGATACAAAGATAATAAGAATAATCTGTGATATATTTTTCGGTGTTTTTCGCCCAGACCGTCTTTTTGCAAGTTCCAGCAGTTTTCTGCCATCATATGGCAATCACAACGGCCTTGATATCTTTCCTCTATAATTGTGATGTCCTGATGAAACCGTTCCCCTAGTTCTTGCCTGTAACCGCCCAAGTCGATAAAAAATTTATCTAAATGACTGTGCAAAAAAATTTAAATTGACGCTTTTATTAGTTCCTAGATTGTGAAAATTCTTGAGCAATTAGTCAACTATTTCGGAATAATTTTCAGGTTTTTAGTTTCCCAAAAAATTTTTGACAAGTGACAATTCAGTTTAAGCCATGTGGTCTGTGAAATCTTCGTTATTTATAAGAGTGCGGATTTGAGCCCCATAAAAATTTTCTGATTTTAGCTTTTCTGTACTGAGACAAGGAGATTATTGACAAATATATTTGAAGCAATCGCCAGTCCTGTCTAAAGCGTCAAAAAAGTGTTTTAGAAGCCCAAGTTTCATATGTAACGACAGAAGAGTAACTTTTTTCTGAGTGACCCAATGAAATTTAACAATTTTTAAGCCTTTGCGCACTGAACACTGATGTTGATGAAATGAAATTGTCTCTAAAACATGTTTAACATTTAAATATTCTTCCTTAAAAGTAGTTGAATGAGCTATCTGGATTGAGGCAAAATTTTTTTCGTATGCAGTTAACATGCATTTAAAAAGTTTTCAGCTATCTAGAAAAAGGCACCAGTTTTTGGTTGGTGTAATGGAAGACCCACTAAATTTAAAAGCCCAGAAATATTACTACAATATACGATACCATTCGTCTCTTGAAATGTACGGAAGAATGTCGTGCAACATGGTTTGATAGGATGTTATTGATATGCCAGGTTGAAGGCAATGTTTTTCTTTTAGCCTTGGCGCAAGAAGCTCAGCTGATTTCTTAGATAAATTTAAATCTCGAATCAAGTCGTTTATCTCATCCTGAGAAAACCCTTGCAATATAGGACTGCATTTTTCGAATTCACTGCCACTATTGCTTTTTCTCCGATTGTCTAAACTTTTGACACTATTATAGTAATCGTGTGATGGGGGAGGTAAATACCGATATTGGCAAGTCTTCACTATGTAAAATTGGTGGCTTAGGGCTGTACGTTTGGGTAAATCCAAGAATGCTTTTTCTATCAATTCATACGTGTTACACTCACAGCACAAAAGTAGCAATCATCGAGATGGTATGTTGGCCCTGTCCATGTCGTCGGTATTCCAAACGTAAGCCCTTTCCATCCTCCATGATTCCAGCATCGAAGTAAAAAGTGTATTTTTTTATAGATCTGTTTATCATGAGAACCAGTGTCTACTCAAACAAAATAATATAAGAATTTCATCACCATATAAATCAAAATAGATTCCTTTAACTTAAGGTGCAGAAAAAAATTGTTTTTGTTCCTCTGTGCAGTTTTAATATTTGATATATTATTGTGTTTATAGCGGTGGCTGTTTAGGAAGCACTTAGGCCTATCTAAAAATGTGTATGATACAGTGAAGACACATTGTCAATTTGAACCAGCATTGTGCTTAAATAATTGGAAATGAATAGCATCAACTTCATGGGACCTTTTCTTAGTGAATCAACAGTGCTCTTGATTTACGTATAAGAAGATGTCATAAATGTGATTAGTTCTTCCACTTTAATCATTATACTTTGTATACCCTTGCTTTACCTCTTCAGCTCACTGTGCGACTCATGTGAGCTGTAACTAAGAATTGAATAAAGAACGTGTTTGGTGTCAGACTGCCTAACTTGTCACGTACAGTCTTTCTTTAATAACTGAATGCTCGTGTTATTTGCAGATTTTGCGCTTTCCCGTGACATTTGACCGTCTTCTAAACCTGCTGGAAAAATATCATTAAGTCCTAAACAGCCACTACTAACTTTTCGCATATGCCCGATTTTCAGTCAACTTTAAAGACCGTTAGTACTTTGTATATGGCTCTAAGAAATATAATTCGATATTGCCTTAACTAAAGTTTTATCAGTTATTTAGTATGTCAAGCCACAGTACTACTAATACCGACACGAATTATAAGTATATAGACCATCCTTAGATTTTTTTTTTGTTTTTTTTGTCATCAGTCTACTGACTTGTTTGATGCGGCCAGCCACGAATTCCTTTCCTGTGC
The DNA here is from genome assembly GCF_021461395.2 of Schistocerca americana. NCBI lineage: Eukaryota > Metazoa > Arthropoda > Insecta > Orthoptera > Acrididae > Schistocerca > Schistocerca americana. The sequence goes on from NC_060122.1 coordinate 90,488,478, forward strand.
TAACCTCTTCATCTCAGAGTAGCACTTGCAACCTACGTCCTCAATTATTTGCTTGACGTATTCCAATCTCTGTCTTCCTCTACAGTTTTTGCCCTCTACAGTTCCCTCTAGTACCATGGAAGTCATTCCCTCATGTCTTAGCAGATGTCCTATCATCCTGTCCCTTCTCCTTATCAGTGTTTGCCACATATTCCTTTCCTCTCCGATTCTGCGTAGAACCTCCTCATTCCTTACCTTATCAGTCCACCAAATTTTCAACAGTCTTCTATAGCACCACATCTGAAATGCTTCGATTCTCTTCTGTTCCGGTTTTCCCACAGTCCATGTTTCACTGCTGTACTCCAGACGTACATCCTCAATGATATTAGTAGACTTCTCTTGGCCAGAAACGCCTTTTTTGCCATAGCGAGTCTGCTTTTGATATCCTCCTTGCTCCGTCCGTCATTGGTTATTTTACTGCTTAGGTAGCAGAATTCCTTAACTTCGTTGACTTCGTGACCGTCAATCCTGATGTTAAGTTTCTCGCTGTTCTCATTTCTACTACTTCTCATTATCTTCGTCTTTCTCCGATTTAATCTCAAACCATACTGTGTACTCATTAGACTGTTCATTCCGTCCAGCAGATCATTTAATTCTTCTTCACTTTCATTCAGGATAGCAATGTCATCAGCGAATCGTATCACTGATATCCTTTCACCTTGTATTTTAATTCCACTCCTGAACCTTTCTTTTATTTCCATCACTGCTTCCTCGATGTACAGATTGAAGAGTAGGGGCGAAAGGCTACAGCCTTGTCTTACACCCTTCTTAATACGAGCACTTCGTTCTTGATCGTCCACTCTTATTATTCCCTCTTGGTTGTTGTACATATTGTATATGACCCGTCTCTCCCTTTAGCTTACCCCTACTTTTTTCGAACAGCTTGCTCCATTTTAAATTGTCGAACGCTTTTTCCAGGTCGACAAAACCTATGAAAGTGTCTTGATTTTTCTTTAGCCTTGCTTCCATTACTAGCCGTAACGTCAGAATTGCCTCTCTCGTCCCTTTAGTTTTCCTAAAGCCAAACTGATCGTCACCTAGCGCATTCTCAATTTTCTTTTCCATTCTTCTGAATATTATTCTTGTAAGCAGCTTCGATGCATGAGCTGTTAAGCTGATTGTGCGATAATTCTCGCACTTGTCAGCTCTTGCCGTCTTCGGAATTGTGTGGATGATGCTTTTCCGAAAGTCAGATGGTATGTCGCCAGACTCATATATTGTACACACGAAAGTGAATAGTCGTTTTGTTGCCACTTCCCCCAATGATTTTAGAAATTCTGATGGAATGTTATCTATCCCTTCTGCCTTATTTGACCGTAAGTCCTCCAATGCTCTTTTAAATTCCGATTCTAATACTGGATCCCCTATCTCTTCTAAATCGACTCCTGTTTCTTCTTCTATCACATCAGACAAATCTTCACCCTCATAGAGGCTTTCAATATATTCTTTCCACCTACCTGCTCTCTCCTCTGCATTTAACAGTGGAATTCCCATTGCACTCTTAATGTTACCACCATTGCTTTTAACGTCACCAATGGTTGTTTTGACTTTCCTGTATGCTGAGTCTGTCCTTCCGACAATCATATCTTTTTCGATGTCTTCACATTTTTCCCGCAGCCATTTCGTCTTAGCATCCCTGCACTTCCTATTTATTTCACTCATCATCGACTTGTATTTCTGTATTCCTGATTTTCCCGGAACATGTTTGTACTTTCTCCTTTCATCAATTAACTGAAGTACTTCTTCTGTTACCCATGGTTTCTGCGCAGCTACCTTCTTTGTACCTATGTTTTCCTTCCCAATTTCTGTGATGTCCCTTTTTAGAGATGTCCATTCCTCTTCAACTGTACTGCCTACTGCGCTATTCGTTATTGCTGTATCTATAGCGTTAGAGAACTTCAAGCGTATCTCGTCATTCCTTAGTACTTCCGTATCCCACTTTTTTGCGTATTGATTCTTCCTGACTAATGTCTTCAACTTCAGCCTACTCTTCATCACTACTATATTGTGATCTGAATCTATATCTGCTCCTGGGTACGCCTTACAATCCAGTATCTGATTTCGGAATCTCTGTCTGACCATGATGTAATCTAATTGAAATCTTCCCGTATCTCCCGGCCTTTTCCAAGTATACCTCCTCCTCTTCTGATTCGTGAACATGGTATTCGCTATTACTAGCTGAAACTTGTTACAGAACTCAATTAGTCTTTCTCCTCTTTCATTCCTTGTCCCAAGCCCATATTCTCCTGTAACCTTTTCTTCTACTCCTTCCCCTACAACTGCATTCCAGTCGCCCATGGCTATTAGATTTTTGTCCCCCTTTACATACTGCATTACCCTTTCAATATCGTCATACACTTTCTCTATCTGTTCATCTTCAGCTTGCGACGTCGGCATGTATACCTGAACTATCGTTGTCGGTGTTGGTCTGCTGACGCTTCTGATTAGAACAACCCGGTCACTGAACTGTTCACAGTAACACACCCTCTGCCCTACCTTCCTATTCATAACCAATCCTACATCTGTTATACCATTTTCTGCTGCTGTTGATATTACCCGATGCTCATCTGACCAGAAATCCTTGTCTTCCTTCCACTTCACTTCACTGACCCCTACTATATGTAGATTGAGCCTTTGCATTTTCCTTTTCAGATTTTCTAGTTTCCCTACCACGTTCAAGCTTCTGACATTCCACGACCCGACTCATAGAACGTTATCCTTTCGTTGATTATTCAATCTTTTTCTCATGGTAACCTCCCGGAGATCCGAATGAGGGACTATTCCTGAATCTTTTGCCAATTTAGAGATCATCATGACACTTCTTCAATTACAGACCACATGTCCTGTGGATACACGTTACGTGTCTTTAATTCAGTGGTTTCCATTGCCTTCTGCATCCTCATGTCGTTGATCATTGCTGATTCTTCCGCTTTAGGGGCAATTTCCCACCCCTACGACAAGAGAGTGCCCTGAACGTCTATCCGCTCCTCCGCCCTCTTTGACAAGGCCGTTGGCAGAATGAGGCTGACTTCTTATGCTGGAAGTCTTCGGCCGCCAATGCTGATTATTTATCAAAATTTAGGCAGTGGCGGGGATTGAACCAGAAACCGAAGACGTTTTGATTATGAATCAAAGACGCTACCCCCTTTTCTTTCATTTTATTCGTTGTTGATCGCTGTGTTTGGTCGTTGCGGACGTCGCAAGACATCCTGTTCAAGTTCGGTGGTTGATCCTTCCACTCAGTTATTTATTACAGAGGCCAATCGGCTCTCTGGCCGAACACGCTGAGCTACCGTGCCGGCTCCCTAGACCACGGGTCTACATTGTGATTCACCATATCCAACCTGAAGATGTGGTGCCTAGGGTACGAAACCGGTCGTTAAATAAATTACTTAAAAGGTCAGTCAGGCCGTTATTATTCTAGGTGATTGTGGTTGGCCCACATACCAGGTAGTTATCCCATATACATACTATACTACATGTATTGAAACTTCATTCGAACAGGCCTTGTAAGACCTCTTGGTGCCAACCAGCCACCGTGTAATCCTCAGTCCATAAGCGCCACTATATGTGGATATGGAGGCCCATGTGTTCAGCACACAGCACTCCCTGTCATTGTCAGTTTTCATGACTAGCACCGCTACTTCTCAGGCAAGTAGCTCCTCAATTGATCTCACAAGGGCTGAGTGCATCCCATTGCCAACAACACTTTGCAGAAGCGGACAGTGATCAATTCAAGTTCTAGCATAACTCAACAGCAGCTAACTTCGATGACCTGCCAGCAGCCGGTGTTACCACTGCTGCAAAGCCATTGGTGTACTGAAAGAATTGCACACATAGTAAGTGGAAAGAGCTGATTAACTGAAATGTAAATATACTGAAAGAAACTCTGATTATATTAAATGATTATATTGGAAAAGTCTAGCTTTAGTTTACCTGATAGTCATAAAAAGTGCTTTGTAAGTAAAGTTAATGTGTAAATGAAACAAAAAATTGAAAATTGTTGTGTATAAGGAAAAAGTTATTTGTAAAAAAAGCACTACACACACACACACAAGCACACTCATGTTCAGAAAAAAAACAGAACACCTTGAATGAGTAAATATAGGACATTCATATTCTCAGGACATGTAAATTAGTATATTCTTCAGAAGTGATTAGAATTTCAGTCGCCTTGGTTCAACTACGTCCTGTTGTCTTGTAGAATAGGGTATGTCATGGGTCCTTGTATCTTCTTCCACGCACGGAAGCGTTGATGCTTATATGGTGTCTTGTAGTAGAGCCATCTATGTTGCAGTCACGTGGCATCAAACTTCGTCTGTGGCGGATTACAATGGATTACAGTGCTGCACCCTTCGTTCCACCATATCCCACACAGTTTCGATTGGTGACAAGTCTGGTGATCTGGCGGGTCAAGACAACGGCTGACATCCTAGCTTTGTGTAGCAACATGTCGTCATACATTGTCGTGCTGAATAATGGCGTTTGGTGTGTTGTGGAGAAGTGGTATGGCTACGGGTTCGAGACTGTCATTCACGTAGATAATAGTGAGCTCAGTGTTCTGGACATGAACCAACTGTGATTAGTCTTTGTACCCAGTAGCAACCCGCACCACAAGGCCTTGAGTTGGTGCTGTATATCTTCTGTGAATCCTATCACTGTGATGCTGCTCTCCCTGTCTCCACTGATTAAAAATACAGCTGTCATTTTCAACAAACAGAATCTGGATTCGTCCAAAACACTCTCTGATTCCATTCCTGTCCCCAGTGAAGGCGATCCATACACCATTGCCGTCTAGCACATTTCTGTACATTCGTTAAAGGTAGGCGGAGAACTGGACGTAATAAACAGTGTAGTAAACAGCGACGGACCGTCATCCCTGACAGCGTATGAAACGTTACAATATTCCACAGTTGCGCCAAAGTAGAGGAGGATATGCCCCATGGTGGCACTCGGACGGGTGTCGATCCTCTCGTGGGTGGTCTGGATGGTGCGGCCTGGCTCACCCTGCCGAGTTCTGCGGCCTTCCGCGAATCATTTGTCACACGTCCGTAGCACTGCCGAACCACTTCGTCCCACACGAGCGGCTATTTTTCAGATGGACGCATTACATTCTGTCATGCCAATAATGCGCCCTCTTTGAAGCCCACTGATTTGATGGTACAATTCGTGCATACTTCTGCAACAAGGCATCCTGTACAACTGCTTAAGTCATACGGATCCATTACCTTCAGTTTATAGCGACAACGGGAAACGCAGGCACATTTTACCGGAGGGTGCTGATGTGCTGCAATATCGATGTTGACGTTGAAACTGCAAAAAAACTAACGCATATGTCCTGTAAAGTCGTTCAAGGTGTTCTGTTATAAAGTTGTTAATAAAATAGAACAAGAAAATGATTGTAAATTGAAAATGCACTGTAAATTGAAAATACACTGTAAACAAAAACTAAAAAGGAGCGTTAATAAACAACAGATATTGATTGTAAATATGTGTTGAAAGAAAATAAAATTGTTTCTAGTAAATTGTTAGTCAATTTTTTATACCATTCTTATTATTATTTATAGAGAGAAAGAAAATTATTTCTGAAAATTTTGCTGTTGCTTTAACTGACCTGCAGCCCTACCCAACGACGCTCAAACTTGGAATTAAGAGGCTTACGTACAGTTGAGCTAGTTATATGAGATGATAAAGGGGAGAAGATGGAGGTGCTTGGCCCATTGGCTAAAACAGGTTACTGCAAATATTGTCAGGTGATCAGTATCGACTCCATTTAGTAAGATGTTTGGGCAGGACCAGATGACTAATATCAAGTTACATCATGACCTCAAATACAGCTCTCACGGTTACCTGAGTGATTCCCTTGGGTGACCTGGATCAATTTGCAGTGGTTCGACGGAGCAGAGGGAGTGGGGGTGACACTGGATATAATTCGGCTAAGTGTGTAACTTTACAATATATCTCTTTATCTTATCCGAAATGCCCACTCTATTTGGACCCGCACTGGTTTCCTACTTCTGTCAACCGTTTAAGTTAAAGTGAGAATAGCTATATACTGTGAACAAAGGAGCTGTTTTTCTGGTGTCAACAGATACACAATTTTCATGGAGGGTCACGTGAGTAATTTCATGGTTTGCCCTTTTCGCAGCACTGTACATATTAAGTGACTACAAAAGAAGGAATGGGCCACGTGGTCTGAGCGCACCATTGCTAATCATATTTGTTGTTACAACAGGCACTCGTAGACATCATTGTGTGTGCTCGTGTGTAACAACCTCCACTTAATTTTTTCAAAAGAACGCATTGAATATCGTAGGCTGTACTACAGGTGATCATCGCGTCTTGGTAAATGTGGTAATCAGTACTACCAAGTTATTTACTTAAACAATGTTGTGACTATATCGTCACTAATGGCAGCTTATTTTCAGTAGTTGTTTTTCGTCATATTGTGTCTTGGAGAACATTGTGTTACTTATCGCCAGCAAATGCAGAATTATCCTAGCACTGTTGTCATAATTCTCAAGTGGCAGAGAGTATAAATCAAACACTACAAAGCATAGAAGTGTTGTGGGAACTAAGAATTGTAAACTCATATACGAATAATTGTTTCATTCATGGTGGTAGCGCCTGGTAATCAGAAGTACAATTGAAAGAAAAGTCAGCACTCGGTCACTATTTTCAATAATTAACCTGGTTTCGACACTGCTAGGAGTGTCTTACTCACAATTTAAAACAAAGTATTCTGAGTAAGACACTCCTAGCAGTGTCGAAACCAGGTTAATTTGTTAAAAATAGTGACCGAGGGCTGATTTTTCTTTCAATTGTAACTATTCACGGTCTCTGAACGTGCAGCCATGTACAAGATTTTGTAATCAGAAGTAGTTGTAGTCGTGTAATCTCCGTGAATCCTTATACACACACTTTGCATAATTTCTGTGATGAATCTATACCAACTAAATTGTAGGACACTTCGCCCCAATAGTATATTATGTCGCGTGACTAGGTCCTCCCGTCGGGTAGACCGTTCGCCGGGTGCAAGTCTTTCAATTTGACGCCACTTCGGCGACCTGCGCGTCGATGGGGATGAAATGATGACGATTAGGATAACACAACACCCAGTCCCCGAGTGAAGAAAATCTCCCACCCAGCCGGGAGTCGAACCTGGACACTTAGGATTAACATTCTGTCACGCTGACCACTCAGCTACCGAGGGCGGACAACAGTATGTCAAGATTTTACCAGTATTTTTTGCTCTTTATTTTGTGGTTGGTATGACAATCTCACCCAGAGTGCACTCATGTTAGAGTAATGTGTCATTCAAGTTCGTATGTTTGAAGGCAGCATGTGAACAACAGCACTACAGTTAAGGTGACGTGAAGAGAAATGTCGAGTATGTGCAGACTGGTCTCAGGGATGTTTTCGATCTGTCACTGTAGTATGGACATATACTTTTAAGATCTATGCTATACAGATGCACAGCAACATGGAAGACAGATTTGTGGTTTAAGGTAGCTACCGATGATGACATCCATTGGCTACCACAGAATCAGCTTCAGCAAAGGTACACCACCACCACCAACGCCGTAACAGCAGGACGACCCACGGCTGCCACAGGACCAAAGGTATCTGCCCAGAGAGCCACGCTCGCCAGCAGTGACACTGATATTTAGTAACGAGACTACCTGGCCTGCTGACCTGGACAGCGAATGGCAAGAGTATATGTAACACAGTTGTATTTATCTCAGCGAGGACCACAGGTAAGCATAATTAAGCCCTTACCACACCTGCACCTCGTCTCTAGACTTGCAGCTCACTGGAGCTCTGGGAGTGAATGTGAGGACGTAATGACAAGCACCATTGGCAAGGTCCACACTTGACATCCATCAGGCCAGGGTGCCATTCCAGAAGGAAGCCGCCAACATGACAGCTGCTGCTCCCTTACTGGATACTTCGATATCCGCCACTAATCCTCTCTGAACAAGCCAGCATTGTACGTAGTTTCCATTGATGGTCGTGGCTGACGCACGTAGGGTAGTATCCAGTAGCGATATAGATAGAAGCCATCTTCTAGCACTTGGCGGCCAGAGATAGCTATGCTGCTAGGGACGATCTCTTGTGTGAGGGAAGTGCCTCCACCGCTAGTCTCGTGACGCTCCATGTGCCACGTAAGCAAAGTTCCTTTTCCCTCTGGACTCTATAAATCACCGGCTGGGGAGCAGTGCTGGTAGCCTTTACCGTTCGCCTCCAAACTACAGGTCACATCCTTTCATCAGTGTGTATTACAATGTGCATGCGAAGAAGGAATTCTGTTCGAATACTTCTGTGAGCCTGGACAAAGGCAGATAATTTTCATCAGGGACTTGTGGATCAGCACCGACCACTGTGGACTCACGACAGCCCTCTCCTCCCGATTCTAGGTCCTTAAGCCTTCTTTCGTTTTACACTGAAGGATAATTTAATTTAATTTTATAATGTTTGCGTGCGTCCACCTCACACTTGCATTCTTCTTGAAATTTTGGGTTGTTACATTATCTTTATTATTATTTCGACACCAAAGTTATAAAAAAAAAAACAAGATTAAAGACTATCTTACAGTCTTTGTAAAATAGACACTAACAGAAAAAAGTCGCTATGCGACGTAAACTAAAATTGGTAGGCATATTCCTACATCTCAAAGACGATGCCTATTGAAATTTGTATCCATTTGCGTAATATAGGAACTAGTAGCGCCACTATGAGAATAAAAGCCAGGTACTGTAACAGTCGTGAACGTTGGTTACCTTGGAGTTTGGACGTGGTGAGTTGATGTTAGTCCAGAGTGCCTCTAAGGCGACAACGTCACCGTTACGAGCAGCTCAATGAGTTTTGATGAGGTCGTGCAATACAGCTACGAGAGCCTGGATATTCGTTTTGCGATACTGCATAAAGACTTAGCATATTGTTGCCAATGTACACATGACAGCAAAAAAAGTGGGTCACTGCCGAATACAACCAACATAACGCAGCTGTGTTGCAGGTCCTCTAAACGCCAAAACCCCGTGGGGTACAGTCGTTTGACTACACACAATGGGTACCGCAAGAGACTACTAAGAGATCAAAGGTCTTCATGGCAGTCAGTCTAAGCGTCAACTAATATTGTCATACAAAACATATTAGAAAACACGTTATTAGTGATGAGACACCCCATAACAGTCATAAACTAACCTTAATTACAACAAGTGACATTCCAAAAGTTCTGAGAAAACAGATTATTTTACATACATTGTACAGTAATCCTTAGTCAAAAAAATGGCTCTGAGCACTATGGGACTCAACTGCTGTGGTCATTAGTCCCCTAGAACTTAGAACCACTTAAACCTAACTAACCTAAGTACATCACACACACCCATGCCCGAGGCAGGTTTCGAACCTGCGACCGTAGCAGCAGCGCGGCTCCGGACTGGAGCGCCTAGAACCGCACGGCCACCGCGGCCGGCAATCCTTAGTCAAAATTAAATACTTGAGACAATATATGGAGTTACAAAGCTGTACGCCAATTGGCCAGCTGCGGTGGTCTAGCGGTTCTAGGCGCGCAGTCCGGAACAGCGCGACTGCTACGGTCGCAGGTTCGAATCCTGCCTGGGGCATGAATGTGTGTGATGTACTTAGGTTAGTTAGGTTTAAGTAGTTCTAAGTTCTAGGGGACTGATGACCATAGATGTTAAGATCCATAGTGCTCAGAACCGTTTTATACGGCAATTGGAAAAAAGTTTTTCGCTCTCTAAAAGGTTTTCCATCCACGTGCTGAAGGTCGCTCAACGGCGAGTGGCTCTGGAAACTGGATATTGGACGAACGAGTAGAAAAACGCGATTAACGGCAACAAGCACTCAAAGGAAATCTCAAAATTAACAGCATTCTTCTCGTAACACATCAACAGCTACGTGTAAACAAATTTGAACTTTAAATGACATGACCAACGTCATCGTTCTGGACCTGGATTGAAACCCAGCACCTATAGCCATTGCTAACTAAGCCAAGCTTTGTTTGTGCCTTATTGACATCGGATCACTAGGCATAAAGAGACGTGAAGTATAGACGTTTGCACCAGTATCAGTTATCAATTCAGATCCTGAAAATAAATGAGGAAAATGTTTGTACTGAACTGGGAATCCTGTTACCGTCCTGGGAACTACCCCCAACGACGTTTAATATCGTATCATTCATAAGGAACAAGGTATGCTCATGTTTAAAATTGAAATGCCGTCATATAAAGCTTTTGACAGGGATGCGAACCCAGCACTTAATCGGATAGTTAACGAAGTAGAGTCATGCTAAAAAATATCCGAACGACCTGGATTGCATTTCGCCTGATTCCCGTGCAACACACGTAACGCAGCTGTCTAGCAGGTCCTCTAATCGCTCCTTGATACAGTCGTTTGACTATTGAAAATGGTTCCAACAAATCACCACTAGAAAACACTGCTCTGTATCGCAATAACTCAGGATGTAATATAATACCATGATACTAAAAATATCAGGGAACACCTCATCACAGATAAGACTGTGCTTAAGGCTTGTAAGCTCGCATTTATTGCAATAACTGACATACCAGAAATGTTAGCACTCTCATTATTACGTCAGATAGGTAATACACGTAGTAAGTTCGTCGTATTCATGATTTCCTCTTCAAAGTAACATACCATACTTGTTATTTAACACAGAATGTCACTAAAAATTTACGATACTCACGAGCAGCTAATTGAGAATATGTATGAACTTCAAATGATACGACGAACCGACTCGTTCTGCATACGGATTCAAACCCAGGTCATGCAAACTAAGATTTCGTGACTGACGGAAATTAACAGTCATTTCTGACTAGGCATAAAGAGAGTGATATACCTCGATTTTAGACAGTATCAGTTAACAAATATCAACTTTAAATTACACAACGTAAACATTTTTAACGGTCGCGAATTCCTACCCAGCACCTATTGTCCCTGTTAACGAACCACGAGAGATGTTAAATACTGCTTCTTCACAAGTAACTTACTTGAAATTCAGTGAGGTAAAGCTTTGTGTTGGACAGGGATTCGAACCCAGAACCTAATCGGATTGTTATCGAAGCACAATTAACTTTGACATATCGGATTTTCTCTGCAGTAGCTAGATGTATTAACTGAAATGACGAGACGAAACATTAATTTTTTCCTTCCCAGGACTTCAACCCGGCACATATCGCTGTTATATTCTAAAGGAATGTTAAGTATGGGTTTGTTACACCAGCACCGACATGTGAGCATGTTTGAACTAGAAATAATATGACAAAGACTTCAGTGCTGACTAGGAATCGAACCCCAAACATATCGTTGTTGACTACACACAAAGAGACGTCAGCTACCGAATTTTTCTCCATCAGCAGCTCGGAATAACATCCTTGAACTTATAGTGATCTCGCAAATAGTTCTGTGTCTCACTGGGAATCAAAACCGTCAGATATCGTTAGTGTTGACAACGAATGAAAATGCATTAAAAATAAAAATTATTATCCACCAGCAGATAGGTGTTCTCATGCTAGACCTTGATAATACATACTGAAAAGTTTAGTGCTGGGCCAGGATTCCAACCCATTCATGCGCAAAATGTGGAGATGTTGAGGAATCTGCAATTTTGAACAAACAAGAAGTTGTAGTCGAGCTGTATTGTCACGAAGGGATCAAATTCCGCGTTAAGGGCGGTCTGAGTTGCATTCCCAGTTCAGAACCAATTTTATCGACATACAGAAGCTCAAATAAAAGACGAAATAAGTGTCCTGTTACCATACACAGGGTTTGTTTCGTCACTAGAAATAAATAATTAGTATAAGAAAGATTACCGGTTCAAATTCAAATGGCTCTGAGCACTATGCGACTTAACTTCTGAGGTCATCAGTCGCCTAGAACTTTTAACTACTTAAACCTAACTAACCTAAGGACATTACACACATCTATGCCCGAGGCAGGATTCGAACCTGCGACCGTAGCAGTCACGTGGTTGCGGACTGAAGTGCCTAGAACGGCACGGGCACCACGCCCTAGCCTGCATGACCTGGGTTTGTATCGATATACAGAACGAGTCGGTTCGTCGTATCATTTGAAGTTCATACGTATTCTCAACTAGCTGCTCGTGAATAACGTAAATTTTTAATGACATTTTGTGTTAAATAACAAGTATGGTATGTTACTTTGAAGAGGAAATCATGAATACGACGAACCTACTACGTGCAGTACCTATCTGACGTAATAATGAGAGTGCTAACATTTCAGTTATGTGATTTATTCCAATAAATGTGAGCTTACAAGCCTTAAGGACAGTCTTATCTGCGATGAAGTGTTCCCTGATATTTGTAGTATCGTGGTATTACTTTACATCTTTAGTTATTGCGATACGGAGCAGTGTTTTCTAGTGGTGATTTGTTGGAACCATTTTCAATAGCCAAACGAATGTACCAAGGAGCGATTAGAGGACCTGCTAGACAGCTGCGTTATGTAGGTCGCATGGTAATCAGGTGAAATGCAATTCAGGTCGTTCGGATACTTTTGAGCACGACTGTACATAAAATCAGAAGTTACATATCAAATGTTTTCACCAATAGCGAAATGCTGGAACCTTAATTGACGATAGAACTGCTTTTGCCTGACTGGGATTCGAACCCAGCATCTAGCACCGTCGTTTTCTAGCCAGGAACAGACGATAACTAGCTATTGATGGTTCACCAGTAGCGAGATGGGCGCTTGTTTAGCTAGACATCATGCGACGAAAAGTTCTGTGCTGAATGGAATTCAAACCCCGCACACGTGGTCATGAAGAATCTTTAACTATCAAATTCTTTTCCAATAATAGCTAGGAATGGCATGTTCGTACTTTCAATGATGTGGTGGAAAATACTCTGCTGTCTAGAAGTTGAATCCACAACATGTCGTCGTTGGTGATCACAACGAACACGACGTCAACCCAAATGCGTTTTCACCAGTAGGATGGAGAGGAATGTTTGAACTTGAAAAGATGTAAGGAAACGTTTGATCTTGTAATGTTGTGATAAAAAGCTCATCATGTGGCTGTGAGTTGAAACGAACACGTAACAGCTGACAACGCACGAAGAGACGTTGAAAATGCAACTATTTTTCACCAGTAGTTCGGAGTGCACATGCTAGGTGTTGAAATCAAATAATAAATATTTTGTGCTGATCAGGATTCCAAACCTGATAGGTGCCTTTCGAGGACGCCTAGAAGAGTTTGCAATCTTCGGGAACACAGTGAAATCGAATTCTAATTCCAGTCCAGCACCACAATTTTCAACGTCTCAGTTTCAAATAAAGTAAGAGCCTTGTGAACTTACATGGCCATTGATTCATTAAATGAAATACGTTTTCTAGTTTACGACGGCTTGCTGGTGACAGTCTGCCTTACGGGGTTTCTCCATCTGTCACTGCTCAAACGAATGCCACTCTGCTCCAGTCGGCAGCGAAGGGATGTTATCTTTATTGCGGATATTGAACTATGGAGCTTACTGGCGTTCTGCACTTGACGTTACTAGGGGTGAAGGAGAGCTACTTGTGTGTGTTAAAAATCTACGCCTGACGTGAGATGTGAACCTACACGTTTTACACATCAATACAAGATTAATCCACCAGACCACAGAACCCCCTGCCAAGCACATAATTTTGAATTGCAGAGTATTCATTTGGATGTAAATGTAGAAGTCAAGTGACGCGTAACAGGAAGGAGGGCGGGATCTGGGAATGGATAGAAGTGCAGAAGTGCAAAATATAAGCGTGAAATGCTTGTAAAGTATTGCTTACTTAGATGTGTGCCACAGTTCGTTTTATCTTAGGACCGAGAGATGAGGAAGGACTGTTCTCAGAACGAAGAATGGGTTATAGGGAAGAGGAGATCAAAGAATACGGTTTCATAGGTGGTGAGAGAAATGATAGAGAGTAAAGACAGCAGCAATTAAAAGAGAAAATGTAGCGTCATTGGAAACCGCTAGATTTGTTTACAAAGTTTTTGGGTAGTGTAATAGAAGGGCACTTGCGGCGATAGTGTCAGAGAGAAAGCGAGTGAGAGAGAATAGAAGAGATATTAACAACGAGTAAACATAAATGTTCAAATGTGCGTGAAATCTTATGGGACTTAACTGCTAAGGTCATCAGTCCCTAATCTTACACACTACTTAACCTAAATTATCCTAAGGACAAACATACAGACCCATGCCCGAGGGAGGTCTCGAACCTCCGCCGGGACCAGCCTCACAGTCCATGACTGCAGCGCCTTAGACCGCTCGGCTAATACAGCGCGGGGAGTAAACATAATATGAAATCATTGGCGTATTGTGTGGAGGACTGAGGGTATATTCATGGATGGAGGGGAAGAGAGAGACGTATTTGAAATCACAAAAACTACTGTGACAGAGTCCATCTACGCTGGTTAGTTTGTAAGTATGTAGACAGGCTATAAATGAAATCAAAATAGAATACTTAACTAACTGTATATTCAAAAGAAACCCACTTGAAATAAAAGGGCAACTCAAAGGAAAGCTAACCCATGTATCTTTTCTGTTGCCACGCGATTTTCCACTAGCTCCCAATGAGGAAAAATGAAGAAAAAGAAGACATAACAAAACATTTTATGAACGCAAATATTTTATCCAGAATCCTTCATTATTTTATACTTCTATCACGCGTCTTGGCATAGAATGTATAAGCCGTCGGACGTAACAGCCTGAAGAAGCAACTTCCTCCCAGGCTTCCACGACGCAGTCCCAAAGAGTGTCCGCAGTAGTTGGTTGGTTTCGTGGCCAGTTCTCTGTTAATGTTCTGGCGACCTCAGCCAACATGTTTTCCATGGAGTTCATATTAGCCGCCCGTGGCGGCCAGTCCATAACGTTGACGCCAATCGTGGAGAGCCGCTGCTGAACAAATGCAGACTTGTGAATGGGTGAATGGTCCTTTTCCAATGTGACGTCCCCTTCTGCGGACAGCATTCGCACTAACGGAAACATCACATTTTCCAATATGTGGGCATACTGCCCGCTGTCCAGAGTTCCTTCTATCCTGTGAATAATTCCCGCCCCTCTCGTAGAATTACAACCCCAGCAAGTAACAGATAGCCAGCCACTTCTTCTCGTCGCGGTTACATATTCGCGTCGATGGCAAGTCCCTTGCGGCCTGTAAACGATTCGTGGACCGTCGTTATTGGTGGAAAACACCTTCTCGTCAGTGAAAATGACGTTGTCCCACGACGCCCTCAGATGGAACTCCGCAAATTCTAGCCGGTATAAAAAGTTGTCTTCGCCGAGCTCTTGTTTCACGGCGGATCGTCGTGCACGCAGTCCAGCGTCCTCTTTCAAGGCAGATCCTCCACCATCTCGTTGCAGTGGCATGTCGTATGCCATACCGTCTGCCAGCTTCTCTGATGGAACATCCTCCCTCAATGAGAGCGACGACTCTACCTCGGCCAGCCAGAGTGACCGAGGGGTTCTAGGAGCTTCAATCTGGAACCGTGTGACCGCTACGGTCGCAGGTTCTAATCCTGCCTCGGGCATGGATGTGTGTTATGTCCTTAGGTTAGTTAGGTTTAAGTAGTTCTAAACTCTAGGGGACTGATGACCTCAGATGTTAAGTCCCATGGTGTTCAGAACTTTTTGAACCATTTTTTGACTCTACCTCGAATGGACCTCTCCCAGTGAGCTATTACGGCAGACAGCCTGATGTGTATTTCTCCTTGCCGCTCTTATACTGATTCCAGGAGAGGAGGTAAACATATTTACGTCAAACGGCGCGGCAGAGGCAGAGGCATGCGGCGCAGCCGTGCTGGCTCGTCCCGGGCTGTTGGCCCACCAACGCCACCGCCAGCTCGCTCACTTGCGTCTCGCCTCGGCCAGCCTGGCTGGCCCGTAGCTCACGAGCCGCGGCTAGTACAGACCCGGGCCGCATGGCCACGATCACCCCTTGAAGGATCAAAAGTTACACCTAACCTACCCAAGTCTGTAGTGCAAACTAACGCAGCTACAGCTATTATGCTATAACATGTGCAGGCACACCTACAGTTGATGATTTATTCAAATATTTGACGAACAATACTTTTAAAAATACATTCATTTTAAACATAGATACCACAAAATATTTCACCTAGCTAGCAATAGCATGACGCAGGAATCTATACTTTCATGTAAGCGCTGTGCATTAGATGTAGCCTTAAGAAAACCTGTATTCAACCATGACAACTAAGCGGAATATAAAAGTAAACAGGTTTGGCGGCAGCTTCTCCAAATAATAGTATATACTTAGTATATAATACACGTTTTGTGCACTTATAACATGTACTCAGTGTCTCTGAAACAATACGTTCAGCACGACGGAAATTACTTTCTGCTGAGGCACTCCATTTACATCTCAATGATACACGACTACTAGAAAACATTGCTCTTTACGGCAGTCAATCCACTTGTAAATTAACATCATGATATCGCAGATATTAGGCAACACGTTACTAGGGATGAGTAAGGCCTTAAGGTTTGCAACTAAACATGCTACTTCTAGCTACTACTGAATATGAAGTTGATTATTAACGCGTCTTCATAACCATGTGTGCGGCGTTCGACTCTCAGTCAGCATAGACGTTTTCGTCACCTTATTTCTAGTTAAACGTGTGCATATCTCGCTGAGGGTGGGCCAGCATTGGACATTTCTCGTCTGTTCCTGGTTAGACAACGACTGCGGTAGGCGTCGGGTTCGAATCCCGGTCAGGCAATACAACTTCAGTCGTCATTTAAGGTTCCAACCCCACTACTGGTGACAAACTGTGATATCGACATTCTGATTTTAAGTACTTATTCAACAATCCGATTAGGTGCTGGGTTCGCATCCTTGTCCCTAGCATTACATGATGGCATTTCAATTTTAAACATGTGCATCCTTTATTCCTTGACAATGCAACACTATACAACGTCTTTCGAGGTCAATTACCAAGAAGGTAATTGTCATGTTAGGGTTCCTGCTTTCTTACAAACATTATCGTCATTTACGTTCAAGTTGAGAATTGATAACTGATACTGGTGCAAACGTCAATATTTGACGTCTCTTTCTGTCTAGTGATCGAGTCTCGATAAGGCACAAAGCTTTGCTTGGTTAACAATGGCTTTACGTTCTGGGTTTGCATCCGGATCCAGAATGAAGACGTTGGTCATGTCATTTAAAGTACAACTTCGTGTACAAGTAACTGTTGAGTAATGTGAACAATGATATTACTTGTGATTCGCTGTTAATGTTGGGATTTCCGTAGAATGGTTGCCGCCGTTAATCATGTTTTCTTTTAACTGCTTAGTATTACATAAAGTTGATGCGAAACCACTCCCCGTTGAGCGTTGAACGATTTATGTGACAAAACAAGTTTTCCCATAACATTTGAAATGTCACTTATTGCAATTAAGTTTAGTTTACAAATGTTAAGCACTGTCTGATCTCTTCTGTACTATCGTGGTGTTACTTTACATCTGGACGGACTGTCATAAAGACCGGTGTTCTCTAGTAGTCTCTAGTGGTACCAATTGTGTTTCTTACAATGACTGTACTGTGGAGGGTTGCGACTATGTGCAACACAGATATACTATGTTGGTTGCATACATTCAGGTGCAGGCTACACGTTGGAATTCAGGGGTAACCCACTTTTTTTGCTGTCGAGTGTACATGATTGCTACCAGTGGTGGTCATGTGAATGTACGGCCCAAAGAAGAGTGGGCTCTGGATAGCCATTTCGCTGTACCGATAAGGAAGAACATCATGTTTGGTGTATGACTCCGATGCGTTGCGCTATACATGCTGCAACAATTGGGCAGTTGTCAGCCCCACAGTGACACAACGAACTCTTCCTAAATCGGTTAGTTCAAGGACTGCTCCGTGCCGAATGCTCTGATGCATACTTTCCACTGACCCCAATTCATCGCTATTTGCAACTTCAGTGGTGTCAAGCGAGAGCTCGTTGGAGGACAGGAAGGAGATCTGCTGTTTTGAAATGAAAGCTGGTTCTGCCTCTGTGGCCGAGATGGCCATGTGTTGGTTATATGGAGGCTAGTTAAAGACCAGCAACTAGCCTTCCTGTGTGTTAGGCGCACTGGACGTACAACTAAAGTTGTGATCTTGGGCGCGATTTCGTATGCCAGCAGGAGCAGCCTCATGTTTATTCCATGCACCCTTACTGCACTGTGACTCGACCTGTTATCCTGTCATTCATAAGCGGCAAACCAGGGAGTGTTTTCCAACAGGATAACGTCGTCCACATACCGCTGTTGTACCCAGATATGCCCTACAGAGTGTCGACATGTTACGTCAGCCTACTGTATCACCAGGTCGGTTTATAATCAATATTTGCAGTAGCACAAGATGCTGAAGAAGCACTATCGTGTAAAAGACAATTATCACCAGGTCATAAACGAGTTTGTCGTATTGTTTGGTAGAAGGATAAAGATTCCTTGAAACAACATAAGTTATCGTACACACTGAATGTAGAGTCAAATTTCCCGCAACAGAAGTTGCTACGTCCTCCTGCATGCTTCCCTTATTCATCGAAGTGCAAATGCGAATCAATAAAAACAGAGCGGAATGGAATAGCATACACACCTGACGAATAGACGTGCCACGTTGTTTCCAGTGTGCACGCGCTGCAACAGTGCAATATCGAAATTCACAGTATCTAGATCTTTTCCACGAGCTGTTCCTTTCCTCTTTCGGTTCATCAACCATACTGACATTTAGCGTGACACATCTGCCTTGTCACTTCAGCTTTGTTTCAGTGGCGTATTGCGATAGGTAGCTGAATTTCAGGAGTCTTGTTGGTTGTTGCGACGTGCATATTTCTACCATCTGCGTACCAAGACCCAGATGTAGAAAGGTGGACCTTTTTGAACATGAACATTTTTCCTTTTGTGATTAAAACCTCATTCTGAGACGTAACGTCTATTCTGTCGATCATATTTATACATGGTTTAACAACTTATTTACTTCTTAAGTATGTTTTGTTTTCCAAATTACCCTTTTGCGTTTGTTCACTATAATGACTCCAGCCGGTGTGGCCGAGCGGTCCTAGGCGCTTCAGTGTGGAATCGCGTGACAGGTACGGTCGCACGTTCGAATCCTGCCTCGGGCATGGATGTGAGTGTTGTCCTTAGGTTAGTTAGGTTTAAGTAGTTCTAAGTTCTATTGGACTGACGACTTCAGATGTAAGGTCACATAGTGCTCACGGCCATTTGATCCATTTGAACTATGACATTGTAATTGAGAATAAGAATATTTGTACTAGCACTCTTGCTTTATTAATGTTTCACTTTCTCTATTTCTATAAATTTTATTTTGGAAAGAGATACTTTTATTATCACTCAAGTCTGATTAATGTGTTGGATTTTAGTTGTTCACTTTCAGCACTTTTGTAAATGGGATTCAAACTTTTTCATATTTTAAGTAGTCTAGTACATCTTTAGCCACCGCCCCCCCCCCCCCCTCTTCACACCTGTAAACATCTTCCCCATTCCAGAGCGGTCAGTACTACCGCTCAACAACCTTTCTATTTGTGCTGCGGTAATGTCCTTCTTATTCAGGGGGTTCATACTTTGTGTGGCCAGCTTAGTTTTTATCGAGATTTTATTTTTGTGTGTTCTGTTATCGCTATCATTTTCAAGATGGAGTACCGCTTATTTGCAATTTGGCATGAATGATGCGGAATGGGTCTAAGGTAAGCATCTTCTGGCGATGACTTTTGAAAAGAACCTCTGTTAGTACTCTTAAAGCACAGCTCTGTAATACCACTTTTCAGTACGTCTTTATTCTTTAGACCGTTTTTAAGGTTTTTCTGTAAAAGAATTTTACCTTATTCTTTGTACTGATTACCAGAGGATACGTCTTCAGTTGATGCGAAACCGGTTGTGAGTTCTAATAAAAAGTATTCTACAGCTAGTGCCGATCCTTTCATTCAAAACATCTTTTTCCTGGTGGCGTGAGACAACTTACTGTGATTGGTGTTTACCCACCTGTAGTACACCTAGCCTGCTAGCAGTCTGAAGGTTCTGAGTCCGTCTCACGAATGGCAACAGAACTAGAGTTTCACGCAGATAGATCTTCCTTTGCCTGGGTCAGCCCCTGGAGGGGCTTTATCCATACGGCACATGAAGCATATCCTACAGGCATCACGATATGACGGGTCCTACATCTGAATTGGCCAGCCAATGCGGAAGGTAGCACATGAACTTCAGAGTTGATCGTTGCACCATGAGGAAGGATATCAAGCAGATTGACCTGTCTGGAGTCCAAGAAGACAGTAGTTATGTATGGCTGAGGGTGTAGCCTGGAACTTTTGCTTCAGAGCAGAAGTTATATGGCCCCAGTCAATGGATTCCCGAATTTTTTGCGGTTCGAAGCGGCGAATCCATGTTTCATCGCCGATGACGATCTTCTACAAAAAATTGCAACGCCCAGCCTCGTAATGCGCAAGCAGTTTCGCACAGACGGTCCTTCGTTACTGTTTATGGTCTTGTGTTAGGCGGCCTGGAACCCAGGGGACACACACCTTTGAGAACCCCAAATGGTGGGCAAATGTGTCATCACTATCAACAGAGACGTGCAGTTGAGGACCGAGTTATTTGATTGCGAACTGTCGATCAGTTCAAAAAATGTTCAAATGTGTGTGGATTTCTAAGGGACCAAGCTGCTGAGGTTATTTGTCCCTAGACTTACACACTACTTAAACTAACTTATGCTACGAACAACACACACACACCCATGCCCGTGGGAGGACTCCAACCTCTGGCGGGAGAGGCCGCACAGTCCGTGACATGGCGCCTCAAACCACGCCGCCACTCCGCGCGGCTCCATTGCTTCGAACGGGAGTGTCCAAACGTTCCAAAATGGATGGCCTGCACGCAGGAGATTGGACAGGTTTGTGCGACTTTGTTGCAATGATAACAGACGCCTCACCCAACGACTGACAGTGCTTTCCTTCACTACTTATTCTTAAATTGAAAGAAACAGTATCGGCAAAAATTGAGTGATTTACACCAAATAAATTAACAAACAACAGAGCTGATCCTCCTTGGTACAAAAAACGGGTTAGAACACTTTTGCAGAAACAACGAAACAAACACGCCAAATTTAAACAAGCACAAAATCCCCAAGATTGTCTATTTTTTAGAGAAGCTCGAAATTTAGAGCGCACTTCAATGCGAGATGCCTATAACAGTTTCCACAACGAAACTTTGTCTCGAAACCTGACAGAAAATCCAAACAGATTCTGGTTGCATGTGAAGTAAGTTAGCGGCAAGAAACAATCAGTGCCTTCTCTGCACTTTAGCAATGGAGATACTATCGAAGACAGAGCTGCCAAAGCAGAGTTACTAAACACAGCCCTTCGAAATGCCTTCACAAAAGAAGACGAAGTAAATATTCCAGAATTAGAATCGAGAATAGCTGCCAACATGAGTATCGTATAAGTAAATATCCTCGGAGTAGTGAAGCAACTTAAATCACTTAGTAAAAGCAAGTCTTCTGTACACCGGTTCGATTCCTTCCGGAGTATGCTGATACATTAGCTCCATACATAACAATCACATACAACCGTTCGCTCGAAGAAAAATATTTAAGAAAGGTAGTAGGAGTAATCAAGTAAATTACACGCTCATATCTTTAACGTTGATATGTAGCAGGATTTTGGAACATATATTGTGTTCGAACATTATGAATTACCTCGAAGATAACGGTCTACTGACACACAGTCAACATTGGTTTAGAAAACATCATTCTTGTGAAACACAACTAGCTCTTTATTCACACGAAGTTCTGAGTGCTATTGACAAGAGATTTCGCATCGATTCCGTATTTCCGGATTTCCGGAAGGCTTTTGACACTGTACCACACAAGCGGCTCCTTGTGAATTTGCGTGCTTATGGAATATCGTCTCAGTTATGTGCGCAGTACCGCTACCATATCTTGTATCGGTCCACTGCTAAGTACGGAAACGCAGATGCGTTGTCCCGTTTGCCTGTTGCTGAGGAGAGAGCATTCGATTCTTCCGAACTTGCTTGCATGTTCATTGATACGAAACCGATGGCGTGGTCGAATCGTTTCCTATTGATTTTCGTCGTGTAGCTACAGCCACAGCTGCTGACCCTGTCCTTGCTACCGTTTTGCGATTTGTTGCCACGCAATGGACCTTGTCAAAGTCATGGATCGAGGATAAGTTGGTTCGTCGATTTTTTGCTCACAAGGAGAGACTTTTTGTTCAACGTGGTGTTTTGCTGTTGCGTTCTGATAATGATCAGTCCAGGGTCGTGGTCCCACGTTCGTTACAGTCCTCTGTCTTACGGCTTCTCCACCAAGGACATTGGGGTATAGTGAGAACGAAACAACTTGCTTGTCAGCACTGTACTTGGTTCGGAATCGATGCTGCGATTACGAATATGTGCTCTTCTTGCAAGGTGTGTGCCGAACAACAATCCGCACCACCACGGAAATTCTTTACATGGCCTAAAGCCACTTCCCCTTGGCAACGCTTACACATCGATTTTGCTGGTCCATTCTGAAATGCTCGATGGTTGGTTGTGGTGGATTCATTCAGTAATTTTCGTTTTGTTGTCCGGATGTCTTCTACGACGTCATCTGCCACCATCCAAGCGATATCCGCTATCTTTTGCATTGAAGGTCTTCCACAGACTATTGTTTCCGACAATGACCCGCAATTCATGTCTGTAGAATTTCAGTCACTCTGCAAGGCCAATGGTATTCAACATCTGACGTCCGCGCCGTTTTCGCCACAGTCAAACGGTGCCGCTGAGCGAATGGTCCGGACTTTCAAGTCCCAGATGTTGAAGTTGAAAGAGTCGCATTCTCGGGAGGACGCGTTGTTGCTCTTTTTGTCCTCGCATCGCTCTCAGCCCCGAGGTGGTCGCTCGCCGCCTGAGTTGCTCCACGGTCGTCCTCATCGAACCTTGATGTCTATGCTACATCCGCCGCATCAGGTTCCTGTGCAGCGGCAGACGCCTGCTTTTGCTCCAGGCGACGTTGTCTCCTATCGCAACTATCGCGGTTCACGGCGTTGGCTCGCAGGGTGCATTCTTTGCTGCGTCGGCCGCGCGGTGTATTTGGTTTTGGGGGCCTCTGGTGAGGTGCGTCGGCATCTCAGTCAGCTGCGCCTCTGTTGTCGCACGGGTTTTACCGCTCCCTGTCTGCTTTCAGCGACGGTGCCGTCCGGTCAGCGCCCTGGGGACCCATCTACTGGCTCGCCTCATCCCCAGGTGCTACCGACGATGCCTTCCATTTTGCCCCATGGTGACGCGCCGCCTCCGCCGGCGACGCCAGCAGTGGACGCGTCGCTGCAACCGCCGGGCGCCTCCCTGGGTCACGCGCCGCCGATCGCTTCCCGTGACCAACTGTCCTCCGACATGGAACTCTTGCCCACTCCGGACCACATGGCGTCTTCGCTCGTTGGGTGCCCTGACCCGATAGAGGTCGACCCTTCAGCCCCTTCTGTCTCTCTACGGGCGCATACACCGCATGTTGGCGTGCACCCTGGAGTAGGTTTTCAGGCGTTTCCTAGCTCCCCTCGGACCGAATGGCCGGGTGTGGGTGGCACAGCCTCGCCTGTTGTTAGGCTCCCCACCTCGTCGCATATGTCAACATGGGGTCCTCCCCAAGGCGGGCAGAAGCCTTATAACACAACTGTACGCCGATTTGCGGGGGAGGAATGTGGTGTCACCGCCAGACACCACACTTGCTAAGTGGTAGCATTTAAATCGGCCGCGGTCCGTTAGTAGACGTCGGACCCGCGTGTCGCCACTGTCAGTGATTGCAGACCGAGCGCCGCCACACGGCAGGACTAGAGAGACTTCCTAGCAATCGGCCCAGTTGTACAGCCGACTTTGCTAGCGATGGTTCACTGACAAATTACGCTCTCATTTGCCGAGACGATAGTTAGCATAGCCTTCAGCTACGTCAATTGCTACGACCTAGCAAGGCGCCATTACCAGTGACTATTGATTGTAATACATGTACCGTCAGACCGATGTTCACCAGTTATGGATTAAAGTTAAGTATTCCAGAAGCTACGTACTTTTCTTGATAGTATAATTACTGACCTCACGCCAGCCTGCATGAGTTAAAACGCGTGCATTTCGGCCTCCTCTAGCAACACGGTGTTGGCTCTTCCGCCAACACTACATACTCATACACCACGTTATTTTTAAAACTAAAATACTGATTTTGGCACAGATACTAACCTCAGTTTTGGTTGTTTGGATAAATGTAGCTTCTCGTAGCAAAAATGATAATTCACATTGATTAATTTTATGACATTAACTCTTTTCATTTACAAAATTATCGAGGCTTTGGGCCCCATTCGTTGACATATTGCCTAGTGGTAGGAGGGAGTGCCACGAACAACATAACAAAAGTTCTGAGTACTGGTGTGTGAGCATGGTTATGGGCTGGCCTTTAAAGGTCACTTCCTTTTATTTCCCTTATGCTGTCCTTGTTGAAGTCTGTGTTAACAATTCCCATACAGTTTACAAGTAAATAATTATAACCACTGTTAGACAAGACACGGTTCATAAGATTCTCACGGTTTTGACTGTCTGGCGAGTTTACCTGCATATGAGTCAAATTTCGCGTTTTCTTGTTGACCCACTAGAGAAATTGTGCAACACTACTAAACAAAAAAATTGCACCTTTTCTGTTCACTATCTGATAGTTTATACAACATAGAAGTGACTGTCATAGAATACAGCGGAGTACATTGTGAATACCGTTTGTTAGGCAATCAATAACGCCAGTTATCTTTTCCCACTGTAAAACATAATCCATTGTGACCTTCTCTTCCTGAAATAGTGGTTGGATAGGTTAAACATCACAAAAGAGATTATGAAAAAGGTAGATGAAAATGATACATTTATTGATTCATTAGTAGAACATAACCTCATGAAGACTTAAAACTGAAAATTCTAAAACGGTATATTATGTAGTCAATAATTTCGGTTATATTTTTCTAGTTAACAAAGTGATACATTATTTTCTTATTCCCTAAAACAATGCTTGGCGAGGTGACACATTACGGAAACTTTTAAAAACAAAGCACTTGATGAAAGACTGTTTACTGTACCAGAAATTTCGTCCAGAGACACTTCTCTTGTGACTCATTGTAGTTACCTGTTGACTGCAGTTTTCCCCATAAAATCTCGTAGACAGCGTGAGCAATGGCGGGTTTTTACGAGCCAGAGAAGTTGAAGTAGTTGGCGACAACTATACCCTAAAGAGTAAGTTATACCAATATGTGAGATACATATGGTGTTATGGAAAAGCAATGTTTACTTATTTTGATACATAACATAGATAATTTTGGGTTCATGCAAAGTGCTATTTTTCTTCGGGTACAAAGACCGAAACATAGTTCGGTTTTGGTACCAAGTGTACCTTTACCTGGGAGTTACAACAGCAGTGTCACTAAGTGAGTACTGTTTTCCCATACTGTTATATAACAAATCTTTACGTATTTTGACCGAACTCAGGGACAACTTTTAGTTAGTGAGCCTTGAGCAGCCGCTGGTGAAGTATCAGTGCAGCAGCACTGTAGTAGTGAGTCGCATATTTAGCTTTCTAATTGTTTTGTAGTTTGATTCTTAATTACTTTCCGAGTGTTTGTGCGCATGCATATTTAATTACATAAAATCCATGCGTATTCTCGTATTTGAGAGGAGTAATATTGCTTATTGATAGCCGTAGAGTATAAATTCGTGGAGTAGTTAGATATTAGCAGTAATAAGACGGATAGGGTGTGTGCGTGCTGTGTGCGGACGCAGGAGGAAATGGCCGCGGTTCGCGAGCAGTTGAGCGTGCTGTTGGCCACAGTCAGCCGCCTTCAGGCTGCTTCCTCGAGGTGCAGCGACGGCGGAGGGACTGGAACGTCCATTGAGACACCCCAGGTGTCGCTTGCTGCGTCCGCTAACTCAGCCGCCGAGGCACCTTCTAGTGTACCCGGCGCGTTGGGGCCGCCCTCACCTCAGGGTGAGTGGCGGACTGCAATGAGTTCGCGTCGCTCGAGGTGGAAGCTGATGTGGAGGCTGGCCAGCTGACCTCGCCCGTTCATCCTGTCAATGGGCAGGTGGCCGCTCATTCAGCAGGACCCAAGCAGGCACACGGGGCAAAGGCTTGCTGGTTATTGGGAGCTCCAACATTAGGCGGGTGATGGAGCCCCTTAGGGAAATAGCATACGGGGCTGGAAAGAAATCCAACGTGCACTCAGTTTGTCTGCCGGGG
Organism: Schistocerca americana; assembly: GCF_021461395.2. Classification (NCBI taxonomy): domain Eukaryota; kingdom Metazoa; phylum Arthropoda; class Insecta; order Orthoptera; family Acrididae; genus Schistocerca; species Schistocerca americana. The sequence goes on from NC_060122.1 coordinate 90,514,824, forward strand.
GGCCTCATCCGAGATGTGGAGGCGGCCTTGCCTGCGGCTATCGAGCGTATGAGGTGCAGTCGTCTGCAAGTAGTTGCTCACGTCGGCACCAATGATGCCTGTCGGTTGAGTTCTGAGGCGATCCTCAGTTCGTACAGGCGGCTGGCGGATTTGGTGAAGACCGCTGGCCTCGCGTGAGGGGTGCAAGCAGAGCTCTCTATTTGCAGCATAGTTCCAAGAGTGGATCGGGGTCCTTTGGTTTGGAGCCGAGTAGAGGATCTCAACCATAGGCTTCGTCAACTCTGTGATGGTCTTGGCTGCAGATTTCTAGACTTGTGCTATTGGGTGGATAATTGTAGGATGCCCCTAGATAGGTCAGGGGCGCACTACACAAAGGTAATGGCTACTCCGGTAGTGGAGTACTTGTGGCGTGCACATGGGTTTTTTTTAGGCTAGGGAGTTGTGCGTGGTGTCCTGATGAACACTCACCAGTCGATATGCAGGCAGGGAAAACAGGACGCGCTCAGTATAAAGACACTTTAGCTATCAAGATATTAGCAGTAAATTTTCAGCATGTTCGGAATAAAGATCCTGAATTTACTGCCCTCCAGGAAGCGTCTCACGCGCAAATTATTCTCGGCACTGAGACCTGGGTGAACCCTGAGATAGGAAGTTCTGAAATATTTAATGATGGTTGGAACGTGTATCGGAAAGACAGATTAGACACCGTAGGAGGTGGTGTCTTCATTGCAGTTGACAAATATATTGTGTCTACTGAGGTCAAAGTAGAGTGTGATTGTGAAGTTATCTGGACATGTTTAACAGGGCTAGGGGAAATAAAGTTAATCGTGGGGTGTTATTTCTGGCCACCAGGTTCCACCGTGACAGTTCTAGAATAATTCCAATGGAGTCTACATTCTGTATCACAGAAGTACCAGGATCGTGCTATATTAGTCGGAGGCGACTTCAACCTACCTAGTATAGACTGGGATCTCCATGGATTCATTACAGGTGCTACAGACAAGCCGTCATGTGAATTACTTTTGACCACATTATCCGAAAACTGTCTTGAGCAGCTAAATCGACAGCCAACACGTAATGGAAATATTTTAGATCTGGTAGCCACGAATAGACCAGACCACATCGACGGTGTCAGTGTTGAGACAGGGATTAGTGATCATGATGTTGTCATTACGACTATGGTTACGAAAGTTAAAGGTCGGTCAACAAGGACTGGAGAGTATTCTTACTAGAAAGAGCAGATAAGCAGTTGTTAGCATCCCACTTAGTAAATGAATCGACTTCATTTACTTGGACGTGGAAGCATTATGGGCAAATTTTAAACACATTGTAAATCATGCTATGGACAAGTTAGTAGAGATTCCTGCTGCTGTAAAAAGAGCATTGCGTGAAGCATTCAACCACTTCCACCGTCGTACCTTAGCAAAAGATATTGCTGAAAACCCAAGGAAATTCTGGTCTTACGCAAAACCGGTAAGCGAGTCGAAGGCTTCCATCCAGTCACTCACTGATCAGTCTGGCCTGGCAATGGAAGACAGCAAAACGAAAGCTGAAATTTTAAATTTAGCATTTGAGAAATCTTTCACGCTGGAGGATCGTACAAACATACCGCCATTTGATCTTGTACGGATTCCCGTATGGAGGACATAGTGATAGACATCCCTGTGGTCGTGAAACTGCTGAATGGGCTGAAAATAAATAAATCACTAGGTCCTGATGGGATTCCAATTCGATTTTACAGAGAGTACCCTACTGCATTGGCTCCTTACTTAGCTTGCATTTATCGCGAATCTCTTGCCCAACGTAAAGCCCCGAGCGACTGGAAAACAGCGCAGGTGACGGCTGTATATAAGGAGGGTAGACAGACGGATCTTCAAAATTACAGACCAATGTCCTTAACATCGGTTTGTTGCAGGATTCTCGAACATATTCTCAGTTCGAATATAATGAATTTCCTTGAGACAAAGAAGTTACTGTCCATGCATCAACACGGCTTTGGAAAGCATCGCTCCTGTGAAACGCAACTCGTCCTTTTTTCACATGATTTCTTGCGAACTATGGATAAAGGGTGTCAGATGGATGCCGTATTCCTTGACTTCCGGAAAGCGTTTGACTCGGTGCCCCACTGCAGACTCCTAACTAAGGTATGACCGTATGGGATTGGTTCCGAAATATGTGAGTGGCTCGAAGACTTCTTAAGTAATAGAACCCAGTACGTTGTTCTCGATGGTGAGTGTTTGTCGGAGGTGAAGGTATCTTCGGGAGTGCCCCAGGGAAGTGTGGTAGGTCCGCTGTTGTTTTCTATCTACACGAATGATCTTTTGGATGGGGTGGATAGCAATGTGCGGCTGTTTGCTGATGATGCTGTGGTGTACGGGAAGGTGTTGTCATTGAGTGACTGTAGGAGGATACAAGATGACTTGGACAGGATTTGTGATTGGTGTAAAGAATGGCAGCTAACTCTAAATATAGATAAATGTAAATTATTGCAGATAAATAGGAAAAAGAATCCTGTAATGTTTGAATACTCCATTAGTAATGCAGCGCTTGAAACAGTCACGTCGATTAAATATTTGGGCGTAACATTGCAGAGCGATATGAAGTGGGACAAGCATGTAATGGCAGTTGTGGGGAAGGTGGATAGTCGTCTTCAGTTCATTGGTAGAATTTTGGGAAGGTGTGATTCATCTGTAAAGGAGACCGCTTATGAAACACTAATACGACCTATTCTTGAGTACTGCTCGAGTGTTTGGGATCCCTATCAGATCAGATTGAGGGAGGACATAGAAGCAATTCAGAGGCGGGCTGCTAGATTTGTTACTGGTAGGTTTGATCATCACGCGAGTGTTACGGAAATGCTTCAGGAACTCGGGTGGGAGCCTCTAAAGGAAAGGAGGCGTTCTTTTCGTGAATCGCTGCTGAGTAAATTTAGAGAACCAGGATTTGAGGCTGAGTGCAGTACAATTTTACTGACGCCACTTTACATTTCGCGGAATGACCACAAAGATAAGAGAGATAAGGCCTCGTACAGAGGCATATAGGCAGTCATTTTTCCTTCGTTCTGTTTGGGAGTGGAAAACGGAGAGAAGATGCTAGTTGTGGTACGAGGTACTCTCCACCACGCACCGTATGGTGGATTGCGGAGTATGTATATAGATGTAGATGTAGTTTGTGTAATTTACTGCTATACTTTTCCTATAAAGATCGGTCCTTTGTTGGCTTTTGGTGCCAAGAACACCTTAACTTCTCAGTTACCCCAGTACTACTAACAGGTGAACAAAGTTTGTTTTGTACCGCTATGAAACAAATATATATACCTTTTTTAAACGTGTTGTAGGTTTCTTTAAGGTGCTTATTTACTTTTGGTGCAAAGATCAAACTAACGTCCATGGGTCAGAGATCGAACTTCCATGAGTTTGGCACCAAGTCAGTTATAGAAACTGAAGTACAAGAACAAGATGGCGTCACTGAGGTATATACCCAATTGATGTCTTATTTTCTTTTGGTAAAATATAGGGTTACCCAAATGTGTGTGTGTGTGTGTGTGTGTGTGTGTGTGTGTGTGTGTGTGTGTGCGCGCGCGCGCGCTTGTGCGTGTGAGTGTGTGCTTCAGTGCTTATACTATTGCTAGGTTGTTTAAGAACTAATACGTCTTTCACTTGTCTTACTAATTGCAGATTTTTGATTCGGGCCTGAAGATATATTTGAGTCTGTGTCTTTTTTGCAGTCAGGTTATCTTACACAACATGTAAGAAAAGAACTAAAAAAAGAAAAGTTCTTTTCTTATTCCTAATTGGTGGTCTATTTCAGCTCTTACTTTAGATCGCTTCATTTATTTGGTGATCGTTGTGGTCATTGTCCCTGGAAACCTTGTATACGTGGATTAGCTCAAATGGCGCGATACTGATCTCAGATATAAATATTGACACATCGTGCAATAGCGCTAACACAGTTCGTTTCTGTGCCCGACGATGGTGGCTGACGGCATACAAGTACAGATCGTTGTGTGTACGTTTTCTTTAGATGCTGTGATTATGGCATCCTTTCTGTTTGCGGCGTACAAGGACGGTAAATTGACAAGACATCACCTGTTAATAGTTACTTAATCAGCTGGCCGTCGCTGTTAATGCTGCAGACATATTTCGGGAACCTTTCTACTTTTTCACACCCCTCGGGCCAAATCAGGAATGTTTAATCAGTGTATCACAGGGGACGACAACTATGTTTTAATTGGTCCATATGTATGGCAATATCCTCGATCTCTCGACCAAGGTATTTGCTAACCACTGAAGCTAACAGGCCTCCCGTCACAAAGCTGCCCTTCTGGTAGTAATACTTGCTATTGTAGATAAAACGGAACGATAGAGAGTGTGACTAAATGGCTGAAATACGTCATTTCGAAAGAAGTGAGATGCTAGGTCCTAAGTGTCTTGGACAGAACATTCTTAAACAGTGCCACCACATCAGAACTTGTCGTAATGGCACATTCAAGATGTCAACGACATTTATTCACTTGAGCAAGTTAAGAACACTCTTCATCACGGTATTTTCTGTGCCAGTATTACGATCAGACGTAAGGTTTTGAGACGGGAAGCCCATTACCTCCTGCAGTTGCAAACTTGATGCAGCTGGAAACCCGAAAACATTTTATTGAGCCTTACCAGTGTGAGACTCTGCATTCTTACATTGCTTTTGTGTTTCAGATGCAGTCAAATGAAGTAAGAAGACCTCCACTTCCACTTGCTACAAAAAAACTTTTATTGTACATAAAGCCATACCTGTTTTCTTGCAAGATACTTGGTTTGATGCCATTCTCAGTTGATGTGGTAAATGCTTCCCTCAAGAAAACTAGGACAAAGTTCACCATTTCTACCATTCTCGCCAGCCTCCATATTATTTTAATCTGCGTAATAATCATTTTCTACATCGATTTCCTGCCAAGACAATCTCCAATGCAAATTGTTTTGTTTGTATGCTCTGTTAGCTTTAACATTTTGGCAGTCGTGTCTGTTGTGAACGATGCGTTATATATCAGAGACGAGTGTGAAAGAATGCTACGGCTGCTATCGATCTGTCACACTAGCATCATGATCAATTTTGCACCAGCCCCAAGATCATACGCAAAGTTCGTGAAGCTACAACTACTCCCTTTTGTTATATTGCTCATTGGAAATGGCATTTTCCTAACTACAGCAGCACAAAACTTATGGAACAAACTAATGTGTTTTATCCACTCTAAGGATATAGCTATTATTTACACAACAGTTCTAAGATTTGCCAATCTGCAGTTACTTCTGAAACAGAAACTGAAGAGTATGAACTGCTGTTTGTCCACCTGTTGCAATGATGCACAGGGAAGAAACGAGAGAAATATTCGATGTTGTCGACGAAGACAGAGTGGCATGGAGATCTGCAAAGCCAACCAATACAAGCAGTTCACATGGTCCGAGTTACATTCTCTGAGGATAGGCTATCATGCGGTCTATGATCTATCCACAGTAATCAGTCACATTCACGAAAAGTTTCTGCTCCTCTTTTTGATCAATTCGTTTCTAATTTCAGTGGCTACTATGTGTTCTTTTGTTAGAAAAAAAAACGTCTTCAGACTGAACACAGATTTTATGTCAATGCATGGCTTGTCGGTGGTGCTCCAGGTAGGTGCGGTGTCCCTGGCGTTGGTGCCCGCGCACTGTGTGTCGGTAGAGGCTGGCTGCATCGCACGCCTGGTCACCCTACTTCTGCTGAAGGGCGGTCCCGTCACCAGGGGTGTCCACAGTGAACTTACGCTCCTGTCACACCACACCACCTCAAGGACACCTGCTGCCACCCTCTTGGGAGCATTCCCACTGCGCCTGGGACTCTTTGTTGTGTATTTCTCCGTGGTTGTCACCTACTCCACTGCGCTATTGTCTTTCAGGTAGTGCGGCTGCTGTTTGTGTAAGCAACGCGTAAAAACACAACACTGTCAGATAAATTCATTCTAACAGCAGACACAACTGAGCTATTTATCATAGTGTATTGTAAACAGTAATATCACAAATTGAATCCACCTTGATGCAAAACACCTTGTTATTCATTTATTTCTTTATTATCCCAAACTAGTTTTGGCGACAATTTAATGTAAAACATGCAGAAAATGGTATGGTTGTACAAACACAGTAAAACATTATTATATTTTTACAAATAGTCTTGTGAAATATAGTTTTATACTGATATTTTTATACTACCTTATATATTGTATGCTACAGCATGTTTAAGCAATTATTGGCGCTGTTTGTGACATATTTTCTGTGCCCTTTTTTTCTGTTGCCTTCTATTTACTTAGCGAACAACATGTCATCTGCAACCATCTGAGCGGCTGTTAGTAAACAAATACCCAAAGGTGAACTTCGTATGTCAGCAGTATATACTTGGGGTTGTGGTAGTGTGCTGATCATGTACTACTCAGACACTACTTGGAATGAGTTGCGTATTTTGATAAAAATGTAAATTCATAATAGTGACCGATGGCCATTGTTTGCTTCATCTTCTGAACAGCAACACAATATTCTATATCTCAGTTTGTGACAAGATTATTAGTATATTTAGATACTTCTTTAAACATAAATCTAGAGATAAATATGCTTTCAAGAAGGGAAAGTTAAATATTTTTAAGACCAAGGACGATTTCACTAATGTGTTCCTGGGAGCTATAACAATAACTGAAACACCGTTTACTGAAGTTAACTGCCGCTGTATAATCTCCGACGTAACTGACATGGTAACCTGACATTATTTCCATTGAAGTACTCTCTTGACAAATATTGTTGTACCATCCTGAACTAGAAAACAAACTATCTACAAAAATGAAATCGCAGCTCGGTTTCACACTGAGTGCTCTCTGGTACTGTCCCCTTACTCAGCTTGTTTACTGTATATCGTTCGTCTCTCGTCCAACACAAAGTCGCAGGTGATTGGTAATAAGCGCAGAGGTCTCCCGTATATAAGCAGGATAAAAAACGGGCCTGCAAAAGTACAGGCTAATATGCTTAACATCGTCTAGGTGCAGATTTCTTGAGAATATTGGGAGTTCGAATATAACAAATTAGCTTGAGACAGAAAAATTTCTGTGCACAAATCAGCAGATATTTAGGAACCTCCGCTTGTACAAACTCAGTTTGCTCTGTTCTCGTACGATATACTACAAAACATGGATGCAGGTCAAAGGCTAGGTTCATTATTACAAGATTTTCGGAAAACGTTTAACTCAGCGCCCTTCGGAATGTTAACGGAAGCCTCAGAATGTGGTATGGAGATGGCTGACATTTTAACTAACACAAACCGTTATGTTGTCCTGGACAGCGACTGTTCACCAAAGACAAGGGTATAGCGAAGAGTGCCGCAGGGAAATGTGAAACTCTAATGTTCTCTATGTACATAAATAATATCGCAGAGAGGGTGAGCAGCAATTCGTGACTGCTGAAGAGTTTAAAGTGTCCAAGAAAATGTGTTCTTGAGTGCCTCTAGGTTAATACAGCATGACGCAGACGCAATTTCGATTTAATTCAATGAATGGCAGCTTGCTCTAAGTGTTTGCTCTTTACTGAGTTACTTATAAAACGTTAACCACTCTCAGATGCCTCTATCAGCCACTCCCCCCCCCCCCTCCCCTTTCCCAACATCTGTGTCATCAGACGTGAAGTCGCATAGTGCTCAGAGCCATTTGAAACATTTTTTTTTTTAAATCAGTAGGGACGCCACTATCACTGTAACAACTTCACTCCATGAAACAAAGGCATTTATTTTAAATAGGAATCACAGGCCCCTCTGCAAGTCGTGAAGAGCGACTGATGTGCAGGGATATTATTGCCGGCCGACTATGAGCTATAAATAGAATTACACAAAAATTACAGCGGGCCCAGAAAAAAAGGCGGTGCGAAGTCCCATAAAACACTTAAATGTGAAAACAAGATCTGTTGTAAGAATACATCGACATAAACTAAAAATGAAAGTATTTTATCAATTCAGAATGAGATTTTCACTCTGTAGCGGAGTGTGCACTAATATGAAACTTCCTGGTGTGTTAAAACTGTGCGCTGGACAGAGATTCGAACTCGGGACCTTTGCATTTCGCTGGCAAGTATTCTACTGATATCGTGGGTGACGAACCTAGGGTAGTATCCAGCAGCGATATCGATACAAGCCAGTTACCAGCACTTGGCGGCCAGAGACGGCTCTGCTGCTACAAACGATCTCCTGTATGAGGGCAGTGCCTCCGTCGCTAATCTCGCGACGCTCCATGTGCCGCCTAAGCAAAGCTTCTGTTTCCTCTGGAATCTATAAATCACCTGCTGGGGAGCAGCGCTGGTAGTCTTTTCCGTCCACCTCCAAAGCATAGCTCACATCCTTCCTCAATGTGTATTATAACGTGCACGCGAAGAAAGAATTCTGGTGGAATACTTCCTGTGATCCTGGACGAAGGCAGATGGTTTTCATGAGGGACTTGTGGCTCAGCACAGACCACTGTGGAGTCACGACAGCTCTCTCCTCCCGATTGTAGATCCCGTATGTCCTGTTCTTTTACATTGGAGGATAACGTACTTTAATTATATAATGTTTGCTAGTGTCCACCTCACACTTGCATTCTTACTCAAATTATGGATTGTGTCATTATCTTCATTATTACTTCGACACCAAAGTTTAGAAAACAACACTAGTGCTAACATTAAAGACTGTCTTACAGTCTTTCTAAAATAGACACTAATGGAAAAAAATCGCAGTACGAAGAATGAGCTATGCGACGTAAACTAAAGTTGGTAGGCACGTTCCTACATCTCAAAGACGATCTCTATTGAAATTTGGAGCCAGTCACATAATATTGGCACTACTAACGCCATTATGAAAATAGAAACTAGGTTTGCTTTAAATAGTGCTGTAACATTCGTGAACATTACTTACCTTTGAGTGTGGACGTGGTGAGTTGATGTTAGTCAAGAGTGCCCTCAAGGCCACAACGACCAGCAGATCATTTAGTTTACACGTGGTATTGCAATACAGCTATGAGAATCTGGATATTCGTTCTGCGATACTGCAGGAAGACTTGGCAGAGTGTAGCCAATGTACATGATTGCTAGCAATGGCAGTCACACGAACGTATGGTCGCCAGAAGACCGGTCTCCGGATGGCCATTTCGCTCTACCAATAGGAAAGACCATCGTGTTTGGCGTATGGCTCTGATGCATCATACTATCGTGGGTTAGAAGGAGGCCAGTTAAAAGGCAGCAACCAGCCTCCATGTGTTTTAGGCGCACTGGACGTACACCTAGAGTTATGATCTTGGGTGGCATTTCGTATGCCAGCAGGAACAGTCTCATGTTTATTCCATGCACCCTTACTGCAAAATTTGACGTCAGTCTGGTGATTCGACTTGTTGTGCTGTCATTGATAAACAGCAAACCAGGGAGTGTTTTCCAACAGGATAACGTCATCCACATACCACTGTTGTTCCCCAATATGCTCTACAGAGTGTCGACTTGTTACGTCAGCCAACTCTATGACCTGATCGGTTTATAACCAACATTTGCAGCAGCACAAAATGCTGAAGAAGCACTATCGTGTAACAGACAATTATCACCAGGTCATAAATGAGTTTCTCATATTGTTTGGTAGAAGGCTAAAGATTCCTTGAAACAACATATGTTATCGTAGAGTCAAATTTCCTGACGCAGAAGTTGCTATATTGTCACACATTCTTCCATTATTAGTCGAAGTGCAAATGCGAATTATTTAAAACAGAGCCGAATTGAATAGCATACACGCCTGACAAAGCCAACGATTAGACGTGCCACATCGTTTCCAGTGTGTACGCATTGCAACAGTGCAATATCGAAAGTCACAGTGATCTATATCTTTTCCACGAGCTGTTCCTTTCCTCTTTCGGTTCGTAAACTATACTGAATCTCAGCGTGACGCATCTGCCTTGTCACTGTTTTCAGTTCTCTTTCAGTGGCGTATTCCGATAGGTAGTTGAATTTCTGGGGTCTTGTTGGTTGTTGCAACATGCATATTTCTACCATCTGCGTACCAAGACCCAGATATAGAAAGGTGAACCTTTCTGAACATGCCCATTTTTTCCTTTTGTGGTTAAAACCTCATTCTGAGACGTAACGTCTGTTCTGTCGATCATATTTACACACTGTTCAACGACTTTTTTGCTTCTTAAGTATGCGTTTTGTTTTCCAACTTAGCCTTTTCCAAATTAGCTTCAGTCTGGAACCGCGCGACCGCTACGATTGCAGGTTCGAATCCTGCCTCAGGCAAGGATGCGAGTGGTGTCCTTAGTTAGACTTAAGCAGTTCTAAGTCTATGGGACACATGACCTCAGATGTTAAGTCCCATAGTGTTCAGAGCCATTTAAACCATTTGGACTATAACGACATTGTAGTTGAGAGCCGGCCGCGGTGGTCTCGCGGTTCTAGGCGGGCAGTCCGGAGCAGTGCGACTGCTACGGTCGCAGGT